>NC_089497.1:84401605-85016962 GCF_036850765.1 Saccopteryx bilineata | reverse complement strand
CCACAGGGCTGATCGGTCTACTGTGACTTCGCCACTTGTGCTTGGCCCTTTAGGCACACAGCCATCCAAAAAATGAGTCACCATGCTTAGCTACCACTAATAAAGTTATTCTCATTGTAAAATGCCTCCCAGTGGGAGAAGATCTCACAAGACCTCTTTTGAGAATATTTGAACAGATGAAGCAAACCAGCAAAAGTGCTTTGAATGCATCTACTAAGTGTAGCCAGTTCCAGAGCCAAACAATGATATGTGATTAGAGAAGGTTTGTAGTTCGTGTAGGTGGTGGTTGTCTATATGTCTATATGTCTGTCTTCTTGCCTGCCGGCCAGCCATTTCCCCTCCTTTCTTACAAGAGGTGAGACCAGCCGATTGTTTAGCTGTATTTGAGGTTTGGAAGATAATACAGGGAACTTAGTTAACTTGAATATGGTTTGAAATGTCCTTCGATAAGGTGGGAACAGAAGTGAATCTAATGGCATGCACATTGGGTGCACACCCTGGGCCCCGACTTCTGAGGGCCCCTCAAAACCCCAACTTTACACTTTTTTCTAATGACACCAAGTTTGATTTCACATGTGCAATTTTAACATTAATGGGTACATAATATTTTTTATTTATTTAAAAATATAGTTAACATGTATTTTTATTTTTCCTGTCTCTCTCTCTCTTTTTGTAGGGGACCCAATATTTTCTTCTGCGCCTGGGGCCTCACCCGACCTTATTCTGCCTCTGGGTGGGGACTCAAATACTTTAAAAGGCCCTCCTAACAGGTAATCATTTTAGGTATGAGAATCTCCCCCCTCGAGGGCTTCCCCCCACCCTTGTAACAAAAAGAATTTTCTGGCCCTGGCCGGTTGGCTCAGCGGTAGAGCGTCGGCCTAGCGTGCGGAGGACCCGGGTTTGATTCCCGGCCAGGGCACATAGGAGAAGCGCCCATTTGCTTCTCCACCCCTCCGCCGCGCCTTCCTCTCTGTCTCTCTCTTCCCTTCCCGCAGCCAAGGCTCCATTGGAGCAAAGATGGCCCGGGCGCTGGGGATGGCTCTGTGGCCTCTGCCCCAGGCGCTAGAGTGGCTCTGGTCGCAACATGGCGACGCCCAGGAGGGTCGCAACATGGCGACACCCAGGATGGGCAGAGCATCGCCCCCTGGTGGGCAGAGCATCGCCCCCTGGTGGGCGTGCCGGGTGGATCCCAGTCAGGCGCATGTGGGAGTCTGTCTGACTGTCTCTCCCTGTTTCCAGCTTCAGAAAAATGCAAAAAAAAACCAAAACAAAACAAAAAGAATTTTCTACTGATCTAACCAAGACTAGCAAAATGTTTCTAAATTCATATGTATGCCTGGGAACACCCATAATTTTTTTTTCTAGTAAGTTTGAGTTTTTAGAAATAATTCTGCTCTCCTCTCTGAAGGTCAACCCTGAGTGCATAGCAGACATTGCCAGCAGCCACGCTGCCATGGCTAGAAGTACCCTCAAGAAAGAAATTAAATGCATTTAGAAGATCTGCTATCCTCTTAGATGACAAGAACAGGAATGTGAGGCAAACTGGGAAGAGATGCATCAAGCGTTTGTTACTCTCTGACTGCAAGGCAACCATTGGCTGGTAAAGTGAGGTGATAGAGCTGTGGATTCAAGGGAAATTGTTGACTTCTCTGGCTTGGTGTAAGGCATTATCACCTATCCACCCTGGACTTGGGAGGGGCTGTATTTGTTGTATAGGTCAACTCTTGAAAGGAATTCAATTTAGGAAGAATTTTTATATAAGATGCTGAGGCAGGTATTGATATAATTTGCAAACAGAGAGGTTCTGACTTTAGTGTAGAACTTGCCTATCTGAGAATTTAGCTTCTTTTAAATTCTATCTCTCTTACAATTAATTATTGTGCCTGGCATTCAGCTCACTCTGCCTTCTGGGAGAAAGAAATGAGGGTCTCTTTAAATGCTGTCCATGGGTCTCTGTAACATTTAGTTTGCTTTCACCTGGCCACTCAATTCCACAATTCTTTTTTTTTTTTAATTAATTAATTTATTTTTTTTACAGAGACAGAGAGTGAGTCAGAGAGAGGGATAGACAGGGACAGACAGACAGGAACGGAGAGAGATGAGAAGCATCAATCATTAGTTTTTCATTGCACGTTGCAACACCTTAGTTGTTCATTGATTGCTCTCTCATATATGCCTTGACCATGGGCCTTCAGCAGACTGAGTAACCCCTTGCTGGAGCCAGCGACCTTGGGTTCAAGCTAGTGGGCTTTTTGCTCAAACCAAATGAGCCTGAGCTCAAGCTGGAGACCTCGGGGTCTTGAACCTGGGTCCTCTGCATCCCAGTCTGATGCTCTATCCACTGCGCCACTGCCTGGTCAGGCTCAATTTCACAATTCCTAAGAGTTATTTCCTTCACAACTTTCAAATGCCAGAGACATTGTACAAGGTAGTACAGCCCCTTCCCCTGTATTTTATCCCCATTCTCTATAATGAGTTTTAGCAACGCCAGGGACAATCAATACCTACCACTAGTAGTGGGGTTCTCATTGCCACCTGACTGATGAGTGAACCGATTCCAGAATCCCATCATTACAGTATGATTCTGAGAACCACTCAATTATGTCAAGTTGGTTGGCCGTGTTGTCCAAGTCTTCTGTGTGCTTATTGATTTTTGCCAACTTGTTCTATCAATTCCTAAGGGAGGGGTATTGAAATTTCTACATATGATTGTAAATTTGTCTATTTATTTTTTCAATTCTTATAGTTTTTGTTTCATGTATTTTAAAGCTCTATTATCAAGTGCATGCCTGTTAAGAATTATTACTTTGTTTGAGACTAATATCGTCATTCTATTTTTCTTACTGTTTGCATAGTTAGGTTTTTCTCATCTTTTTCCTTCAATCTGGCTATGTGTTTTTTCTTCTTTCTTTCTTTCTTTCTTTCTTTCTTTCTTTCTTTCTTTCTTCTTTCTTTCTTTCTTTCTTTCTTTCTTTCTTTCTTTCTTTCTTTCTTTTGAGAGAGGGAGAGACAAAGGAAGGAAGAGAGAGAGGGAGGGAGAAAGAGCTAGAAGCATCAATTCATTGCTCTATTTTATTGTGGCTTCACCAGGGTTCAGACCAGTGACCTCAGGTTCAAGACAGCAACCTCAGGATCCTGTGGATGAACCAGCACTCAGGCAGCAACCTTGGGTGTTGAACCAATGACCTTAGTGGTCAGGGTCAACGCTCTATCCACTGTGCCACCACTGGTCTTGCTTTTTTTAAAATCTAAGATGACAATTTATCTTCTAATAGAATGCTTAGACTATTTATATTTGATACAGTAATGGATATCATGAGGGTTAAGTTTACCATATCACTGTTTGTTTTCTACTTGTCCCATCTGTTCTTTGTTTCTCCTTTGTAAAAGTTTATCTTTTATGATCTCATTCGAGCTTCATTATTGGTTTATTAGCTATACTTCCTTAGTTATTTTTGTTATTATCATTTGTTGATTTTTTGGTTAGCGTTCATATATTATACAACTTTAGCTTATCATAGCTTATCTTTGACTTTATATATGATATAAAATCTTCTGTCTATTTTCCCATTAGTCTTTGATGTTATTCATTTAATTCTACATATGGTAGAAACACTAGAATCAAAAAATGAGAAGCCTGACTAGGCGGTGCACAGTGGATAGAGTGTTGGACTAGGATGCAGAGGACCCAGGTTTGAAACCCCGAGGTGACTGGCTTGAGCACAGGCTCACCAGCTTGAGTGTGGGGTTGCTGATTGGAGCATGAGATTATAGACAGACCCCATGGTCTCTGGCTTGAGCCCAAAGGTTGCTGGCTTGAGGCCCAATGTCACTGGCTTGAGCAAGGAGTCACTCACTCTGCTATAGTTCCCCCTCCCCCAGTCAAGGAATATATGTATATGAAAAAGCAATCAGTGAACAACTAAGGAGCAGCAACGAAGAATTGATGCTTCTCATCTCCTTCCCTTCCTGTCTGTTTGTCCCTATCTGTCCCTCTCTCTGTCTCTCTCTCTGTCTTTTTATGCCAAATTCCTTTCTGCCTGAAGAACTCCCTTCAGCATTTTTTGCAGTGAGGTGAGCCTTCTCTCAAGCTGGTGACCTCTTCTGGTTTTTGCTCCTATGAAAATATTGTGTGAAAAGTGATGGTCAGAGTAATGGCACGGTAGGAAGCCATACCGATATTAAAATCTCCCCCAAAACTCAACAAGATCTTCAACCAGAAACAGAAAAACTTATTTTTGGAGCCTCCAGATGTTTCGCAATACACCCGAAGGTATGGTCGAGCGAAAAATTGGCTAAATATATAACCAAACCCCAAAGGAAATAGGGAGTAAGAAATGCTCCACCTTCCTCACTAACCTAAATAGGGCTGCTTTCACTAGGAACTGAGAGTATAGAAACTAAGGCGGGCAAAGGGGGTGAGTAGATCCAGGCCGCGGCACAAATGGCTGAACCAGGCTGGGCACGGAGATCCAAGCTGAGGAAAAACTGTGACTGTGGCAACCCTGCCAATACAAGCTAACACTCACACCAAACCCAGACAAAGAAAGACAAGTGCGGCAACCATTTTCCCTGATCTCCTGGTCGGTGCACGCAAATAGTAGGCAAGAGATTCCTCCGAGCACCTCAGGAGTGGGCGCCCGTGTTATCCCACAGAGGGGCAGAGACAGGGGCCCCTGTGTGGGCCAAAAGCAGAATCTCTGGGCTGCCCTAGTGCCCTGAAAAAGCCACGCACGGGGAGGGAGCGAGAGCCAATTCCAACACTAGAACTTTTCCCTGCGGGTGGGGGTTTCACTCAGAGGGTGAGGCGGTCCTGGTCTGCACACAGATAGTGAGCGAGAGTTTCTTCCAAGCACCCCAGGAGTGGGCACCCGCCTGTGTTACCGGACAGAGTGGCAGAGCCAGAGGTCTTTGAGTGGGCGGAAGCCCCGCCTGATTATGCGAGCAGCTCTGACTGACTGAGCCTTACCCAGAGCCCTGTGCTGAGTGAGAATAGAGTGGGGAGTTGCCAGCTCTTTGAGCCTCTTACTATCCAGGCAGAGGCAGCAGCAACCCCATAGCTGGATTATCAGGCTACTAATTGAGGAAGGAAACACTAGGAGAGAGGCTCCAGGAACACAGACTCTCTCACTGGCAGAGCCTATAAATGCTAATGAGCCTCCACTGCCAACGAGACTGAAGCCCAATACATGACATCGCCATAGAGACTTATCAACTGCAAACCTCTACCTGAGCATGCCAAAGGGGCAGAACCCGGGGTACAGAGTCACCAACCAGGCAGAGGGAGAGAAAAGAAAAAGCAAGAAGATAACCTCTCAAAATCAAGACTAATCCACGGACTTTATAATCTATCCCATTTTATTATATTTGTTCGTTTGTTCTCTTATCTTCATTCTTGATTTTTTTTTCCTCCTCCAATTTGGTCCTTTAACTCTCTGCTGGTCTTACTCTCTCCTCTCCTTGAACTACACTACCCATAAGTGATACATCTCCCATTATCTTTTCTTTCCTCTTCCTTTCTCTCTATGCACTCCAAAACCCTTAACTCTCTCTCTCTCTCTCTCCTCTTTTTTCTTCTTTTAGTGGTACCCTCTTTTTTTCTCTCTCTCTCTTTCTTTTCTCCCTCTATATTAGTTTCTTCCTTTCTCCTTTACATCTCCTCTCATTCAAACCTCAATAACAAACAAATTATCTTATCTGGGACTCAAACTTATGTTTGTGGCATTTTGGGGGGTTTTTACTTCACCTTTTTAACTCACTAGCAGTGCTCCCATCCCTGGCTCTCCATTTTATCTAGTTCTTGTTCCACTAAATACAATACTAATTTTTTAATTTGTCCCCCCATTTTCCTGTTTCCCTCTTATCTTTCATCATAACTCTTAGTCAACCAACACCTAAAAGCAAATTATTTTATTCTTGACCCAAATTTTTTCCTTATTTGCTTTTTGTGGGTCCATACCATCTTTTTTTCTTTTCTTTCTTTTTGCCCCTTTAGTACTTCTCCCGAATTCAGGCCCTCCAGTACAGGCATTGTTTGTTCTATTTAGTACAATATAATTCACAGTTCACCACAAGATTTTCTTAAGAAAGAGGGGAGAGGAGAGGAGAGGCAAAAAGGAGAGGGGGGAATAATTACTTTTTTTTAATTTTTATTTTACTTTATTTTTCTTAATTTAAGTATTAAATTTTTTAAAAAGAATTCCTTTTGATTTTTTATTTTTTTAACTTTTTATTCTTTATTAAATCTCATTAATACTATCAACAAAACCACCTTCAGATGCCATTAAGGAAGAGAAAATTGAATATCATGGATACAAAAGAAAGAGAGGTAACACAGATAGATGAGGAATAATCTATGGGAAAAAATTTAATATATTGGAAATCTTGGAGTTAAACGACAGAATTTAAAATAGAAATCCTAAAAATACTCTGAGATATACAAAAAAAACACAGAAAGGGAATTAGGGAGCTCAGAAAACAACTCAATGAACACAAAGAATATATTTCCAAGGATATTGAAGCTATAAAAACAAATCAAACAAAGATGAAAAACTCAATTCACAAGCTGAAAAATGAGGTAACAAGCCTAGCTAATAGAACAGGCCAGATAGAAGGTAGGATTAGTGAAATAGAAGACAAGCAACTTGAGGCACAACAGAGAGAAGAAGAAAGCGACTCAAAAAAAAAAATGAGATAGCCCTACAAGAATTATCTGACTCCATCAAAAAGAATAACATAAGAATAATAGGTATATCAGAGGGAGAAGAGAGAGAAAATGGAATGGAGAACATACTCAAACAAATAATATATGAGAACTTCCCAAGCCTGTGGAAAGAACTAAAGCCTCAAATTCAAGAAGCAAACAGAACTCCGAGTTTTCTTAACCCTACAAACCTACTCCAAGGCACATCATAATGAAATTGGCACAAACCAATGACAAAGAAAAAATTCTCAAGGCAGCCAGGGAAAAGAAGAATACAACATATAAAGGAAGGCCCATTAGATTATCATCCGATTTCTCAACAGAAACTCTACAAGCTAGAAGAGAGTGGACCCCAGTATTTAAAGTCCTGAAAGAGAGGAACTTTCAGCCACAAATACTATACCCATCAAAACTATCCTTCAAATATGAAGGAGAAATAAAAACATTCACAGATACAGAAAAGATGAGGGAATTTATCATCAGAAAAACCCCACTCCAGGAATTACTAAAGGGGGTTCTCCAATCAGATACAAAGAACAATAACAAAAAAAGCCACAAGTAAAAGCTCCAAGAAGAACACAATAAAACCAAATTTAAACACAATAAAACCAAAAATAAAGGGGGGGAGAGGATGGAGATTACAGTAGCAAAGGACGATGGAGTGCAAAAGTACTCACAAAATAGTGCGCTACAATGAACAGGGTAGGAACCCTTTTCATTACTTAAAGGTAACCACCATTGAAAAAACCACCACAGAAGCACATGGTTTAAAAAGAAAGATATATGGAATACAACTATAACAGAATGAATTAAAAAAGAAAATCCAACTGTATGCTGCCTATAAGAAAATCATCTAAGTAACAAGGATAAAAACAAATTCAAAGTGAAAGGCTGGAAAACAATACTCCAATTAAATAACATTCAAAAAAAAGCAGGCGTAGCAATACTCATATCTAATAATGCTGACTACAAGACAGCAAAAGTACTCAGAGACAAAAATGGCCATTTCATAATGGCTAAGGGGACACTGAATGAAGAAGACATAACAATTCTTAATATATATGCACCGAACCAAGGAGCACCAAAATATATAAGACAGCTACTTATTGATCTTAAAACAAAAACTGACAAAAATACAATCATACTTGGAGACCTCAATACACCGCTGAGGGCTCTAGATCGGTCATCCAAACAGAGAATCAAGAAAGATATAGTGGCCTTAAACAAAACACTAGAGCACCTGGATATGATAGACATCTACAGGACATTTCATCCCAAAGTGACTGAGTATACATTTTTCTCCAGTGTACATGGATCATTCTCAAGAACTGACCATATGTTGGGCCACAAAAACAACATCAGCAAATTCAGAAAAATTGAAGTTGTACCAAGCATATTTTCTGATCATAAAGCCTTGAAACTAGAATTCAACTGCAAAAGAGAGGGAAAAAATCCCACAAAAATGTGGAAACTAAACAACATACTTTTAAAAAATGAATGGGTCAAAAAAGAAATAAGTGCAGAGATCAAAAGATATATACAGACTAATGAAAATGACAATACAACATATCAGCAAAAGCAGTGATAAGAGTTCATATCACTTCAGGCATATATGAACAAACAAGAGAGAGCCCAAGTGAACCACTTAACTTCCCACCTTAAGGAACTAGAAAAAGAAGAACAAAGACAACCCAAAACCAGCCGAAGAAAGGAGATAATAAAAATCAGAGCAGAATAAATGAAATAGAGATCAGGAAAACTATAGAAAAAATTAATAGAACAAGGAACTGGTTCTTTGAAAAGATCAACAAAATTGACAAACCCTTGGCAAGACTTACCAAGGAAAAAAAAAGAAAAAACTCATATAAACAAAATCCAAAATGAAAGAGGAGAAATCACCACGGACACCGTAGATATACAAAGAATTATTGTAGAATACTATGAAAAAGTTTATGCCACTAAATTCAACAACCTAGAAGAAATGGATAAATTCCTAGAACAATTCAACCTTCCTAGACTGAGTCAAGAAGAAGCAGAAAGCCTAAACAAACCTATTAGTAGAGAAGAAATAGAAAAAACCATTAAAAACCTCCCCAAAAATAAACATCCAGGCCCAGATGAATTTTATCAAACATTCAAAGAAGACTTGGTTCCTATTCTACTGAAAGTCTCCCAAAAAATTGAAGAAGAAGCAATACTTCCAAACACATTTTATGAGGCCAACATAACCCTCATACCAAAACCAGGCAAGGATGGCACAAAAAAAGAAAACTACAGACCAATATCTCTAGTGAATACAGATGCTAAAATACTAAACAAAATACTAGCAAATCGAATACAACAGCATATTAAAAAAATAATACATCATGATCAAGTGAGATTCATCCCAGAATCTCAAAGATGGTTCAACATACATAAAACGGTTAATGTAATATACCATATCAACAAAACAAAGAACAAAAACCTCATGATCTTATCAATAGACGCAGAAAAGGCTTTTGATAAAATACAACACAATTTTATGTTTAAGACTCTCAACAAAATGGGTATAGAAGGAAAATCTCTCAACGTGATAAAGGCCATATATGATAAACGATCAGCAAACATCATATTAAATGGCACAAAACTGAAGGCTTTCCCCCTTAAATCAGGAACAAGACAGGGTTGTCCACTCTTATTTAATGTGGTACTAGAGGTTCTATCCAGAGCAATCAGACAAGACAAAGAAATAAAAGGCATCCATATCGGAAAAGAAGAAGTAAAGGTATCACATTTTGCAGATGATATGATCCTATACACCAAAGAATCCACAAAAAGACTACTAGAAACAATAATCCAATACAGTAAGGTCGCAGGATACAAAATTAACATACAGAAGTCAATAGCCTTTCTATATGCCAACAATGAAACATTTGAGAACGAACTCAAAAGAATAATCCCTTTCACGATTGCAACAAAAAAAATAAAATACTTAGGAATAAACATAACAAAGAATGTAGAGGACTTATATAATGAAAACTATAAACCATTGTTAAGGGAAATCGGAAAAGATATAATGAGATGGAAGAATATTCCTTGTTCTTGGTTAGGAAGAATAAATATAATCAAGATGGCCATATTACCTAAAGCAATATACAAATTTAATGCAATTCCCATCAAAATTCCAATGACATTTTTTAAAGAAATGGAGCAAAAAATAATCAGATTTATATGGAACTATAAAACCCCCCGAATAGCCAAAGCAATCCTAAAGAAAAAGAATGAAGCTGGGGGCATTACAATACCTGACTTCACATTATATTATAGGGCCACGACAATCAAAACAGCATTATATTGGCAGAAAAATAGACACTCAGACCAATGGAACAGAATAGAAAACCCAGAAATAAAACTACATATATATAGTCAAATAATGTTTGATAAAGGGGCCAACAACACACAATGGAGAAAAGAAAGCCTCTTCAATAAATGGTGCTGGGAAAACTGGAAAGCCACATGCAAAAGAATGAAACTGGACTACAGTTTGTCCCCCTGTACTAAAATTAACTCAAAATGGATCAAAGATCTAAACATAAGACCTGAAACAATTAAGTACATAGAAGAAGACATAGGTACTCAACTCATGGACCTGGGTTTTAAAGAATATTTTATGAATTTGACTCCAAAGGCAAGAGAAGTGAAAGCAAAAATTAATGAATGGGACTACATCAGACTAAGAAGTTTTTGCTCAGCAAGAGAAACTGATAACAAAATAAACAGATAGCCAACTAAATGGGAAATGATATTTTCAAACAACAGCTCAGATAAGGGCCTAATATCCAAAATATACAAAGAACTCATAAAACTCAACAACAAACAAACAAACAAACAAACAATCCAATAAAAAAATGGGACGAGGACATGAACAGACACTTCTCCCAGGAAGAAATACAAATGGCCAACAGATATAGGAAAAGATGCTCATCTTCTTTAGTTATTAGAGAAATGCAAATCAAAACTGCAATGAGATACCACCTCACACCTGTTAGATTAGCTATTATTAACAAGACAGGTAATAGCAAATGTTGGAGAGGCTATGGAGAAAAAGGAACCCTCATACACTGTTGGTGGGACTATAAAGTAGTACAACCATTATGGAAGAAAGTATGGTGGTTCCTCAAAAAACTGCAAATAGAACTACCTTATGACCCAGCAATCCCTCTACTGGGTATATACCCCCAAACCTCAGAAACATTGATATGTAAAGACACATGCAGCCCATGTTCATTCCAACATTGTTCACAGTGGCCAGGACATGGAAACAACCAAAAAGCCTGTCAATAGATGACTGGATAAAGAAGATGTGGCACATATACACTATGGAATACTACTCAGCCATAAGAAATGATGACATCGGATCATTTACAGCAAAATGGTGAGATCTTGATAACATTATACGAAGTGAAATAAGTAAATCAGAAAAAAACAGGAACTGCATTATTCCATATGTAGATGGGACATAAAAGTGAGACTAAGAGACATTGATAAGAGTGTGATGGTTACGGGGGGAGGGGGAGAGGGAGAGGGGAAGGGGGAGGGGGAGGGGCACAAAGAAAACTAGATAGAAGGTGACAGAGGACAATCTGACTTTGGGTGATGGGTATGCAACATAATTGAATGACAAGATAACCTGGACATGTTATCTTTGAATATATGTATCCTGATTTATTGATGTTGCCCTATTAAAAAAATAAAATTATTAAAAAAAAATGAGCCTGACCTGTGGTGGCGCAGTGGATAAAGTGTCGACCTGGAAATGCTGAGGTCGCCGGTTTGAAACCCTGGGCTTGCCTGGTCAAGGCACATATGGGAGTTGATGCTTCTGGCTCCTCCCCCCTTGTCTCTCTCTGTGTCTCTCTCCTCTCTCTCCTTCTCTGTCTCTCTCTCCTCTTTAAAAAAAATGAATAAATAAATTAAAAAAAATGAAACAGGGACACACACACACACACACACATACACACACAACCTTTTGGGGTAACTAAATGTTTTCAAAAGGTTAGATTTTTTTCAACACAGTTTACATTTCAAATGTATTTTTCATTGTTAGATTATATTTGGCCATGTTTTCAAATATAGCTACTCTACAATTAAAAAAAAAAAAGAAAATATTGTGTTACTTTCTTGGTGCATAGTTTCTGACCAGACATGTTTTTATTCTATTTTGTTTCTTTTCTGAGGCTGCTGTTTATCACTGTTTTTCAGCAAGTTAACTATAATGTGCTTTATGTAGTTTTCTTTCTGTTTCGTCTGTTTGAAGCTTAAGACTCTTAGATTTACAGGTTTTCCATTTTAATTAAATTTTAGATTTTCAACCATTTTTCTTTAAATATATTATGTTTCCCCTCTCTCCTCTCCTCCCAGAACTCCATCTGTCATATGTTAGGCCACATGGTATTTTCTTGAAGGTCCCTGTTTATTTTTTAAAAAATTTTCTTCCTATGTTCCATTTTGAATAATTTTTATTCTTAGGGATTCATATGTACTAGTATTTTATTTTGTAGTATCTCATTTGCCATTAATTTGACCCAGTGTGTTTTTATTTTAAGTGAGAGAGAGATAAACAGAAACAGAGACAGACGAGAATGAAGAGAGATGAGAAACATCAACTTGTAGTTGTAGCACTTTAGTTGTTCATTGATTGCTTCTAATACATGCCTTGACTGGGGCTCCAGCTGACCCAGTGACCCCTTGCTCAAGCCAGCAACCTTGGGCTCAAGCCAGCAAACTTAGGCATCAAGTCAGAGACCGTGGTCATGCCTATGATTCCAAACTCAAGCCAGAAACCCCATGCTCCTAGTGAGCCCTCACTCAAGCTGGTGACCTCAGGGTTTCAAACCTGGGACATCAGTGTCCCAGGTCGACATTCTATCCACTGCACTACCACCTGGTCAGACTGACTCAGTGTGGTTTTTTAACATAATATTGTACAGAAGTTCTATTTGGTTCTTTTTTTATAGCTATATCTTCTAGTCCTCTTATCATCATCTTTATGTTTTCCTTTATATTCTTGAGCACATGCGACATATTTCTAATAAATGTTTTATGGTCTTTTTCTTCTAATGCCATTCCCTCTATTATTTCTGGATGTGTTTGTATTGATTTGTTGTTATCAATATTATGGGTAATATTTTCCTACTGTTTCATGCCTGATAATTTTTTTATTAGCTCACAGATATTGTAAATTTTTTTTATTTATGGGTCCTGGACTTTGTTGCATTCTTTAAAATAATTGTACACTTTGTTCTGACATACAGTTAAGTTACTTAGAGCAGTTTCATCTTTTCGAACCTTTTTATAAAGCTTTCTTAGGTTGGTTCAAAGAAGCCTTTGTTTTAGGGCTAATGTAACCCCACTGTTATGGCAATATGCTCTGAAGACTCCCATGCTCTGTGTATTATGTGGTTTTCTGTTCTGACTAATAGGAACGTGGACATTTTTCAGCCCTGTGTGAACTCCGAGAATCGCTCAGCTTCTTTCTTCTCTTCCTTTTTCCAGCCTTGTGGTTTTCAGCCCATACACTCACAGGTCAGCATTCAGCTGAGGTTCAAAGGGGCCTGTTTGTGGATCCCCAGGGTTCTCTCTTTGTGCATTTCCCTCGCTTCTGGCCTTCTGCCCCACCAATCCTAGCTGCCTTGGCCTCTCTGAAATCCAATCTGCATCTCCTCGTTTCAGTGGGACTGCTGCACTCGGCCTGGGTTTCCCCTTTCCTGCACTGCAGTCTGAAAGCTGCCTCTGGGCAGTAACGGGGTAATCACAGGGAGAGCTTACCGCATCTGTTTCCCTTCTCTCACAGATGAGAGTGCTGTTTGGCCTCCGGCCCAAAGTCTGCAAGCGATCATTTCGCGCGCGCGCGCGTGTGTGTGTGTTGTGTGTGTGTGTGTGTGTGTGTGTGTGTGTGTATATATATATATATATGTAGTTTTCTAGTTGTGTATGTCAAGGGGGCAATTTCTGTTGCAGTTAATAATTCATGGGCAGAATCAGAAATCTGCTTAACATGGTTAAGGTACCTTCTACCACTTTTCTTCAAAGTGACATTTTAGTATCCTCAGTATAACTTTCAAAATAAGTATATGAAGCAAGTGTGGTGGTGTGTGGGTGTGCGTGCACACTAATGTTTGTGTGTGGATGTGTGTAATTTATCTTTACTGCAATCTAATCTGTTAGATTCTGAGTTCAGATGAAAAGATTTTTTTTTTCAAATGGAGATAGTCTTTATTTATTTAATTTATGTATTTTGTGTGGCAGAGACAGAGAGTCAGAGAGAGGGACAGATAGGGACAGACAGGAAGGGAGAGAGACGAGAAGCATCAATTTTTTGTTGTAGCACCTTAATTGTTCACTGATTGCTCTCCCACACGTGCCTTGACTGGGGGGCTATAGCAGACTGAGTGAACCCTTGCTCGAGCCAACAACCCTGGGCTCAAGCTGGCGAGCCTTGCTCAAACAATATGAGTCCGTGCTCAAGCCAGTGACCTCGGGGTCTCAAACCTGGGTCCTCCATGTTCCAGTCCAATGCTCCATCCACTGCGCCACCGCCTGGTCAGGCTGAAAAGACTCTTTACAGAGAATTTGGATAGAAAGGGCTAACTTGTTATGTGGATGAATTTCGTTCTTAACTTTTAGTTAGTGAATAGCAGAGTTGAGAGCAGGGAGGATTCTCAATTGGAGTCCCAATCAGAAACAGATGGTACATTCAAAGGGTTTGATGGAAAAGGAGTTAAATTAGACACTGTTTACATATTTATGGGCATCATTAAGGGAACCAACAAGAACCCAAAGACTAGCATTAATCGGAAGCAATTAGTATTCTTAGACCTGAAGGGACAAGGAGCAGAAATGGTGTTTCCAGAGTCTCCATGACAACTGAAGTCCCAGAAGAGCACCCTGCCCCGGGATCTGTGTCTGTAGAGAAGCTTGGCCAAGGCTGAGCTTGGGACCAGAGGAGGTCTTAGTTGAAGTTCTTAGAAGGAGAATCTGAGGTGAGGATTCCTTGTAAGTGAATGATTGGGGAAGTGCTCTCTGGAGACACACAAAGAATAGGGGAACCAAGGTAGGGAAGGGGAGAAAGTTTGCAAGAATGCAGATTCAAGCAAAGTTCCAGCCCGGCATAACCCTGCAGGTTTTTCGGGCATGAAATCTATACCCTAGAGTTGTCACATCCCAGAGTTTGTCCCACTTCAAAACAAAGGACCTAGGCTTTCACCTTTTCGCCTTAATCATTGGCTGATCACTGGAGGACATGAATTCCCAGCTCTTTCTCATATTGAGTGAAGCAACCCTGGTAGCCCGACAGTGGTTTTCTGAAGAGAAGTAAATTGTCAGCCAACAAAAGCAAAGGACACAGAAGCTGGGAAATGGACACACAGAAACAGTCATCTGGGTATTGCATCAACAGTGTTTGCAACAGGGGAGGAAGAAAATAAATAGCTCGACCACACTCCCCATTGATCTCCCATTGGACATACCCAACTAGGACTGAGAGGGCAAGGCCACCAGGAGATGCAGGCCGTAAGCTTTCTGGGCATGGAAGTGAATTTGGAGAGCAAAGGGGGAATAGTTAAAGCAGGAGGGATAGGACCAAACTTTTATACATATTCATTTGGCTCTTGAGTTCAAATAGTGATAGTTTGGAAAGCAAAGTGTGCCTGTATTTTTGTGTGTATGTACGCAAGTAAGATTTACTGTGCTAATAATCATAATATATCAGTTTAGGTTATATTATTAATGTTGCTTCTGTGACTACAGACCAGCTTTTCTTGGTCTAATACTCCACTTATAAAATTTAAGGAGAAAATAAAATGCATGTTTCCTAGCTCTACAATGAGAAGTTATAAATAACAACATGCCAAGTGACTAAAATAAGAACTACTTCTGAATTTTACTTGACATTTTAAAACACCTCAATAATTTTTGTATTTAAGTTCCAGCTACTGATGAGATAGAAATGAAAGGGTATCCTGATAGTATGCTTAAGGAGTTCAGATCCTAAAAAGGCATTGATACTTTTAGACTTGAGAAATTTTGATGAAGTCATTGTTGCTGTTTCTGAGCATATTTTATAAATTTAACTTCCCCTCTGATATTTGACACTAGCTCTATGGTAAAGAGAATTACTGGCAAAGGCCAGGGTTCGAAAGGCCTGTAAATAAGCAATAAATTTGCACAGAGAGCAGATGGGCCAGGTGTCAAGCTTTTCTTTTTCTTTTTCTTTTTTTGTGACAGAGGCAGAGAAAGGGACAGATTGGGACAGACAGATAGGAAGGGAGAGAGATGAGAAGCATCAGTTCTTCGTTGCGACTCCTTAGTTGTTCATTGATTGATTTCTCCTATGTGCCTTGACTGGGGGAGCTACAGCAGATGTAGTGACCCCTTGCTCAAGCCAGTGACGTTGGACTCAAGCTGGTGAGCTGTGCTCAAACCAGATGAGCCTGCGCTCAAGCTGGCTACCTTAAGGTTTCGAACCTGGGTCCTATGCATCCCAGTTCAACACTCTATCCACTGCGCCACCGCCTGGTCAAGCGGGTATCAAGTTTTGGGTGAGATGATGATCACATATCCATGGCACTGGAATGCCAAGTTATGTGCCATAAATTCCAGTGGATATCATTTCCAGGATTGACATAACTTATTCAAGCCTCTTCTTAAGCCTGTTGCTAATGGTATATCTAAAATCTGAACCCTTTATAAATGGGTATCCCTCCATGTGCTCATATAGGTCTCTAGATACTGCTCACAAATATTAGGGATACTTCTAAATGAATATAAAGTGATAAAAAAAAGAAAAAAGAGCATTTGGTTTTTTTTTATTAAACAAGAACATCAGAAAAGCAAACAACAAGTCAAAGAAAGTTGTTTGGTTATGCAAACAAATGCAAAACCAACTTTTATTTCATTGGCTGAAAATGCACTATACAAAAGGCTGAAAGTACTGCTATATCTGCACATTCCCTGATCTCCTTATTTTTATATATACTCCTCAGCAGTATATATATATACTGCTAATAACAGAAAATTTAACTGTTATGAGCTCAAGCATAAATGCAGATTTGTTGGTTCCATAACTATCCTGGGGAAAAGCAAGGAGCTGCTGAAACTTGGGAGTATCTAGATCTGGGCCATCTCTCCAGTGCTTCCCTCTGCTTCGGTCTTTATGCATTCTCTGGCAGGCTCTTCCTGTTGCGGGGGAGCACAGCCTGGCTCCCATCTTTCTGCTTTACCACCACCAAAGGACTGAAGCTCCCTTTTTGTGCTGCCCAGAAAAATATACTCCAGAGAGGGGTTTGAATGTCAGGTGTCCACCCCCAGAACAAACAGTTATGGCCAAGGGGATAGGCTACACTGATTGGGTCTCTTGGGCCAGGTGCTCTCCCCTCTGCCAATCATCAGGGTCAGGAATGGGCACTGGGAAAAGAGAACAGAACAGCTCCTTTTGACCCTTATAGTCAGAGATAGAGGAGAAACGAACAAGACTGATGTTCAGGTACATGCCCTGCAAAATGGTTATAACTGTCTTCATTTTAAAGATGAGATAGCCAAGTCTCAGAGGGGACTCATTTAGGGCTACAGAGGTAATAAATGGCAAAGCTGTGACAATGAGAGGCAATATTTTTTGTGGATTAAGGACGCAAGTCCTAGAACCAGCTAGACAGAAGGCCAAAGCCCAGCTCTGCTACTTGCCAGTGGAGTTTGGGATGAGTTACTTCATCTCTCTGCCTCTGATTTCTCAACCTAAATATGGGCATAATTATAGTATCTCCTTCATTAAGATAATTGTGAGGATTACATAAGATAATGCAGGAAAAGTGCTTAGCACAATGCCAGGCATAATGCAATTGCTGCTTAAATATCTGCTATTATTGGCTAAGAGTTGAAGTAAGTATTTATATGCAGTCTTTTCCAACGCAGCACCTATGTGGTTCGTGAGTCTCCGGGAACCACTGTAATTGCTTTGTTCTGTTCTCAGGCCCAATAACCATGGAATGTTTACCGGTGGTCCACTAGCAAATGAACTGCAGTCATGAACCAGTCTTCATGCCCTCTGAGCAGTGAGACCACTACCAGTCATTAAATGAATTGGAGCAGTCAATGAGCCATCCAAAACAAGCCTCAGAAATCAAGAATTCTAGCTACATCCTGTTCCCAGCAGACATTCTTTTTTTTTTTTTTAATTATTTAATTTTTTTTATTTATTCATTTTAGAGAGGAGAGGGAGAGACAGAGGGGGGGGGGGCTGAAAGCATCAACTCCCATATGTGCCTTGACCAGGCAAGCCCAGGGTTTTGAACCGGTGACCTCAGCATTTCCAGGTTGATGCTTTAACCACTGCACCACCACAGGTCAGGCCCCAGCAGACATTCTGAGCATTACCAGCAGAGCTACTCCAGTCTCCCAACCCAGAGTGCTATCGTCATCCTGGCTCCGAAACCGGACCCAGGCAACTGCGGCCTGCCACTCGCTCCTCACTCCCCCACTGAACAGAGGAGTATTCAGCTTGTACTACGAGGAGCCCTTGAGCTCTGCACTGCATTTGATATTTATGCATCAAAAGTTTCTCTTAGTTGGAAAACTGAAAGAGTTCTTAGATGGAGGACCAGTCAGTCAGGGGAGGAAACTTAAAAAACGTACATTATCTGACAAGACTCTCCTTGAAACCAAGCTGGAGGAAATGTGAAAGTTTGTCAATAGTGAGAAATTATTAAGGAAAAGTAAGTGTGGTACCTTTGTTACTAACTCACAGGATATTACAAATATCAACGACTGTCTCTGAAAAGTACAAAATGCACATTTTGGCCTTGGACAAAACTCCCATGAGCATATTGGAAAGGGAACATCTCTGGAAAAATAGATACTGCTGAAAATACATGTGTGAAAGACACCTGGACTTGGGGACCTCCAACGAATGCCCCTTATTTCTCATCACAGCTTATTGCTAGGCAGGCAGTCCATTGATTAGAATAATATTTTGTAGATCCAGGAATCCTTTCATCCTTAATTTTCAAACTGCTTTTAAAACTAGCAATTAATTCCCCTTCTAACATCCTTGGGACAAATGTAAAGGGATCTTTTAGCAAAACCAGCAGTGAGGCTCAGAATCTTTTGCTCAGAAGTCTTAGACCCAGACTTGGGTTTTGCTGCCGGAAGCTTTAGCATGAAGAGCAACCAGTTCCGAGCTGTACCCAGAGGGGAACCCAATAGGAGGAAAGTCTTCATGTGCTGCCAAAGAATGAAATTCAGGGTGTGGGAAAGGCCCTACATGGTGGTGGCATTTGCAGCTGGCATGACCTATTGGGTGAACAGGAATCCACGTAAGAGTCCCCTGGTCTCACTAAAATGCCCAGTATCAGCTTTCATGATAAGAGAGAGGGGCTCTCCCCGGTGACAGCTCCAGCCCAGGCGCTGGGGAGGAGGGCAGGAAAGCCCCGCACAAGAGTCCAGGGACAGGACTGTCAGTCCTGGTCTCACCACTGCTTGCCTGTGAGCCACATCACAATTCCGAGCTTTTATTTCTTCATCCGCAAATTAGTGTGAATTAATTTGGAGCCATATGTCACAAATGGGCGGCCTGCATGACAACATTGGCTAATAGCTCTGTTTTCTTTGGCCCGTGCTGTGTTTTTTTTAAATCCTTAGCCCCATCATTCCTGATTGCCTTATACCCACTCTTCCTCACTTTCCTGGGCCCTATAGGCAGTGAGGTTGCAATCCCTGAATGAGACGATCTCTGATGCAGCTTCCACTCTGACACTCAGGGAGTCTAGCTCCCAGGAGGTTGATAAACCTCAGCAGTCAGTTAAGAGAATAATTACAGGAGTAGGAAGATTTGATGTTTTTTTTAAAATACATTCAGACTCTTCTATTTGTGAGCTGATTTATGTAACTCCCAGGCCTCTTCCTATAGATCTTGGCTAGGCAAACTCTCCTTGCCTTTTCAATCTCTTCACAGCAAGTGATACCATACAGCTTAGATCCCTGGTTTATTTTCTAAATCTCTCCCTTTGACTCTTGGAGGTCAGATAAGGGAAATCACCCACCAGAAAAGGCTTGAATGATGAGAGAGGAAAGAGGTGGGAAAAAGACAAGGAGATGCTATTGAAGAGTTTCCCCCCAAATTTAAATAGCAAAGGAGTCATAGAGGCAGGCCAGTTATTTTTAGAATTCTCTTTTGTGGCTTCCCAAACTTTTGACCCTTTCAGCAGCTCTAGCCCTTACTGAGTGCTTTTCCAGCAGAAGAAGTTTCACTGGGCTCCCTGGTGGGGCTTCCTTTCTGCAAGGGCATTCTTTCACATTGACCTGAGGGCCCGCAGCTGCTGTGGACCTCCGGGCCAGAGGCTCTGTACAAAGAACCTCGTGTTGTAGAAACTTCCCCACACATGTCTGCACACGGGAGTCTGTCATTAACACGGTCTTGGGCATGGAGTGGAATGCACAAAGGGTGAGGAAAGTGACTTCTTTCACAAAAGCTTTCTTTTTATAAGACTACTGCCCTCTCCACCCTCCAACAACCTGGAATTTTCTTTTGTGGCTGAAAAACACATTTCTCTTAAACATGACTCAGGCAGTTGTTTGTCCTCAAAGATCTGTAGGCCAAACAGATGAGTGAGACAGGAGTGGAGAAGGACCCAAACACAGATTAAAATCAAGAAGCTGATTCCACAGGCCCCCGAACAGTTGTGGTTTAGCAGTCAGCTCTTCTTTCTTGAATGGTAATTGTCTTCCTCCTAATGAAAGTAAATCATAGTCACCGGGAAAACAAAGGGAGTGAGTATCCATCACCTCTAACCCACCCACCAAAGATTTCATACTAGCATATTTTCTGAAACTTTTCCTATGCGTAGGAATATCACTTTAAACGTAGTTGAGATCACACTGGCCTCGTTTCTTAGAGTCACACTTTCCTTTTCAGGGCATTATGAAATCTCTCTTAGGGAAGATAGGTTTATGTTGTTAATTTATTTGTAATGAGAATTTTCAGTGGTTTAGGAAAGATAGCAACATTTCTCCAGGATCACAGAGTTTTAGCCATTGGGAGAGGAGATTCAATCCTTCCTTAAAAATGCTAAAGGTTATCCCTGACCAGGCAGTGGCATAGTAGATAGAGCATCGGACTGGGATGCAGAGGACCCAGATTCAAAACCCCAAGGTTACTGACTTGAGTGCAGCTCATCCGGCTTGAGCGCTGGCTCACCAGCTTGAGCGCGGGGGTGCTGGCTTGAGCGTGGGTTCATAGATATGACCCCATGGTTGCTGTCTTGAGGCCAAAGGTCACTGGCTTGAGCCCTGGCTTGAACAAGGGGTCACTCGGTCTGCTGTAGCCCCCTTGCCCCCAGTCAAGGCACATATGAGAAAGCAATCAATGAACAACTAAGGTGCCGCAACAAAGAATTGATGCTTCTCATCTCTCTCCCTTTCCATCTGTCTGTCCCTATCTGTCCCTCTCTCTGACTCTCTCTGTCTATGTCATAAAACAATGCTAAAGGTTATAATTTTAATGGACTTAAACTGATAAACAAAAATCTCAAATACTTGTCCACATACATCATAGATATGACTTCTAGCCATCTGCTCATATTCACTATTAATAAAAAGAGTTGGAGAAATACTTCTACTTTTCTATTCCTACTATTATCTTCTAACAAACCTCTGAGATTTTACTTAAAATCAGTAGATTTTAAAACAGCCTCAGGAGAGGTCCCAGTGTAACTCCACATCCCAAGGATTTTGCCCTGGGACCACATTCAAGTGGTCTTTATGGGGAGGCGGAGGGGATACATATAATGGAAGGGAAGTTAATATGCGTTTTTAGTGTTAAAAAATTAATGAAAAAGAAATTTATGCTAAATGACCATATGTTCAGCCTCAAGCTTTAAACAGCTTGCAAAGTACCATCTAGAATACATGGGTTTCAGCAGAAAGCCAGTAGCCCATAAACACATTCCCCTTATTAGATCCATCTTCAAGGTGAAGAGCTTCCAAGAGGAATAGTAGGAGGAACTCTGTAAGGATGGAAGATCAGCAACACTGGGAGTAATAGGTCATGCTCTGCCCCAATGTGGCCAATCCCAGATTGTGGGTGTAGAGACTGCAGCTGCTGCCACACAAGGCAGTTCTCAGGAGTGTAAGGTGTTCAGGGCTCTTTGTCCTTGATTAAAATATGCACCAGAACCACACTGATGACTCTCTTTCCATGGAGTAGTGACAGAGATGTGCCTCGTTGACCTCCTCAACAGTTTAAATGAAATCAGGAGGCAGAGAAAATGAAATGCAAAGTTGCTTTATCAAGAAAGGAGCATTAAGCACAATTATGCAAACTTCCTAAAGAGCCCAGTAAATAACATCTTTCAAAATTTCAGCACTTAATTTACTTACGCATTGGAAAACAGGTAATTTGTCCGAGAGTTGGCATTTACTAGGGACACGGTGCTCCAGGGCATTAATGCTTAAGAGCCTTGCTGAGTATGGAAAGAACCAGGGAAAGGCGGGGACTCCGTGATCCTTCTCTCAGAGTCAGGGCCACTGCTGCTTCTGCTTGTAGGTTTTGCTGCCAACTCTGACTGAGGCAGAAAACACACTGTCTGCTCTTGAGGACTGCCTGCTGCCTGACTAGCTCCTTCGGTGTCGACTGTGGCTGGGCTGGCCGGAACCAGGGCCTCCCTAGCCCAGGAGTCAGGCCTGTGCAAAGGCCCGGCAGCCGCTGCTCGTAGCCCCGTATGGCTAAGAAGAGAGCATCATGCTGTGTCCCAGAGCCCCTAGAAGTACTCACCCCGAGGTCTTCCAGACAACTTCTTCCTCCCCAAAACATATTTATTTAGCAAGTTGAAACATTTTTACTGGTCTTATCACCAAAACAAAATCTGTTCATTGTAAAGGCTTCAGAAAATAAAGATATGTACCAGGAGAGAAAAGAAAAAAAGAAAGAAACGAGAAAAACCCACCTCCTAGTAGAATAACTACTGTTAATATTTAAAATCTATCCTGTTTTCACATATTTGTGTGAGGGTACACATATCAATTGTGAATGTGTGTGTGTGTATATATATGCACTGTATTTTATACTTAGTATATGGAGATCATCTTTCCATGTTATTAAATATTCATTCCTAAACAACGGCATTTTTTGTCACTGCCAGAGGCCTGCCTCACAGTGACACCAGCTCCAGAAGGACCACTCATCTATAAACTCATCTTGAGATACAGGGAAGACTATTGAGCATTCTGCTAAGAACAGTTGTCCAAGTACCTCAGAACATTCAAAACAAGACTTTTTCAGATAGACATTGAATAAATCTGGACCTAAGAAATGTGCCTGCTTCTTACGAGACCCTTTATGCAGGAGAAAATAAAGCAAGATCACCCAGAGCCATCACTCGAAGCCACCATACGTGATAGAAAAGTGCCAGTACTGCAGCTACAGCTGAAAAGGGTGCTCATTGCCGGAGTCACCTGTTCGGCGAGGACGGTGCAGAAGGAGCTGCTCTCCTTCGGGCAGAGCCATGCCAGCCAGCCCTGACACAGTTCCGGCATGTTGGGCCACTTCCCCACCTCTTCCTTCTTCCCAAGTGGACGTCAAGGAGAAAGTGTCCACTGCCCTCTTGAAGCGAGGCTTAAAGAGATTACAGTCTTTATGAAGAAAAGATCATTGCTGAATCAGAAAGAAGAGGCAGTCCAGTGCCACACAGAGCAGAAGCCCAGGGCCTGTACAAGAAGAGACTGCATCTATCTTCATCACTTGACTTTGCAAGAAAATTAAAAACCTGTCAAAATCATGACTGCTCTTGAAGCACACCAGACAGACATTGTGTTTCTCCACAGCCACAGACTTTTCCACTGAAAGTCACCCCAGGAACCAGGGTGAGCTTTTCCGTGCTGCTTTCTGTTCAGCACTGAGCACACTGTTGCAGGTGCTCCGTACCTGGGGGACTGAAACTTTCCCTGGGTCCCTTTCTTTAGCCCGTGGGGAGGAAGATCTTCTACGAGTGGGGACATCATGATGAAGCCACATAGTGCAATACCTGATAGGGGACACCATGATGAAGCCACATAGTGCAATACCTGATAATTAATTCTGTTGGAGCAGAAGTTCTCTTTCAACTTTGAAATCAAGCCAGGCCAGCAATTGTAACTGGGGACTTCCAAGTTCTGGCAGTTGTTTCTTTGAGAGTCATTTCTGCTTTATTCTTACTTTGCTTAGCAAGAGAAATTGCCGGGGCTCAATTGTCCATTAGCTTGTTCAAGGTGAAGGTTAGTAACAAAATTTGTAATTTTTTTCTGCCATAATGTTACTCAAATCACATATACTGTGGGAGTGATCTGGTTCTACCAACACTGTCATCTCTGATAACTTTGTGTAATAATCTATGCTTTCTAACTGGCCCAGTTTTGAGAGGAGTTAAAATGGATACTACTTTGTTAGAAAAACAACATAATAATATCATTGATTTTGAGAGATGTATTTAAGAAAATAAGAGAAGAAAAAAATCTTTCCATTTTATTTATATGAATCCAACATTCATTCATTCAGTCACCACATATTAAGCTCTCCCACTCTTCTGGGTGTTGTAGGAAATGCAAAGATGAAAAAACACACAGCTCTGTCCCCTTACTACCTAGTAGGGAGATTTACAAAAGTCCCTAAGTAAGTATACAGTGTAATTTAATCAGTGCCATAAGAAAAGTAAGGATAACTTCTATGTGAGTTCAAGAAAGAGACAGAAGGCCCTGGCCAGTTGGCTCAGCAGTAGAGCACCGGCTCGACATGTGGAAGTCCCAGCGAGGTTCTATTCTCGGTCAGGACACACCCTTTTTGTTCCCCCCTTAGAACCACGGCTCGAATGGTTAGAGCACAGTTGGCCTCAAGTGCTGAGGATGACTCCATGGCCTTGGCATCAGGTGCTGAAATAACTTGGTTGCTGAATAACGGAGCTGCTGCCCAGCTGGTCAGAGCAGCACCTGGTAGGGACTTGCCAGGTGGATCCCGATTGGGGTGCATGCAGGAGTCTGTCTCTGCCTTCCTGCCTCTCACTTGCAAGAAAGAGAGAAAGAAAGAAAATGAAAGAAAGAAAGAAAGGAAGAAAGAAAGAAAGAAAGGGAAGTGGTTAGACTTCATGGAGGAGATGACATTTGAGCTGGACCTTAGCAGATATGTGGGGATGAGTGGGAAGTAATTCCAGGCAGAGGGAACAGCATAAGCAAAGGCTCAGAGATGAGAAAGGATGAATCTAGAGCAAGCAGTGAATAGTTTTGTGTGACTTAGGGATAGAATGTATTGATATAAAGGGAGGGACAAAGAGGAAATAAGATTAAAAATGAAAGCTAGAGGCATATTTTGGAGGATCCTGAATATCAAGTTAAGGAGTTGGGATTTTATTCCAATAGCTATATGACATCATCAGAGCAGAGAGATATGTGGTATTAGAGGGTGACAAGGACTGAAAGAAAGTGAGGGATGATGGGAGGAGATTCCTGCCACAGTGCAGATGGAAATTAACAGGGTCTCAACTAGGATGCTGCAGACAATCTAGAAGGCAGGGGCAGAGTTCACAGAGTTTAGCAACTAATTGGATCTGGGGGTGGAGTCATAGATTTATGTCAATGACACTCTCTAGGTGAGTGGTTCTCAAGCTTTAAGGCATCGGAATCACCTGGAGGGCTTATTGAAATACAGTTTGTGGGCCCTACCCTCAAAATTTTCTAATTCACGTCGGTCTAGTGTGGGGCCTGAGAGATTGCATTTCTAGCAAGTTTCCAGAAAATGCTGATGTTGCTGGCCCAGGGACCACACTTTAAGAACCAGTGCTCCAGGTCCTCTGTGGCTCACCTCTGTGACTCTGGGGAAGCAATTGCAAAGGCACGAGTGAGGCGGGAGAGGCAATGGAGCCAGGTACAAGTGAGTTAGAGCACTTTCCCTGTCCTTTGAATTTACAGGGTCTCGGATGTCTGGAGCCAAAGGGCTCAGTTGGAGATGTTTACTGTGTACAAAGATGTAAGACACTCAATTTAGGACTCTGGCATTTTGTTTTTCTTTGAAAATATATAGGTTTTAATAGGTTGTCATCTAATGTGGAGGCAGTGTTATGATGTAATGTTAGAATCAACAGCCTTGAGTTCAAATCCTGACTGCCAATTTCTGCCAATGACTTAACTTCTTGAAGTCTCAGTTGGCCTATATTAATACTGGGATAACAATGCCCAGGGCATGGTGTTACAAGGAATAAATGTGGAGACCCACAGACAGAATGTGGCACCACTCCTGGCACACTGTGGGGCCCCTCCCCATGCCAGCCTGTGGTGATAGCCTTGGAAAGGGGGTCAGACATCCCTCAGAGACACCTGAGGTCCCCTGCTTACCCAGTCACATCTTCAGATTACACATCGCCTCATTCTCTATGCAAATGTCAGCATAATGAATCCCTAAAGAACATGGCAAGATTAGTTTGTCAGGTATGTTTTGCCTGCTGGCAGAGGCCTGGAAGGGGCATCTGAAATGAGGTATGGACCCAGAGTGAAGAGTCACCAGGACAAAGGAAAGTTTTGTGTCCTTTGCAAATTGGTTTGGTCAGGAGGGCCTTGGCCAGAGCAGTGTCGTTTTGGGTCTCTGGGGGGTTGATCCTGCCAGTGAGGCCCATGGGAACATCAGAGGATTCTCAGAGTGCTAGAGGGAAGAAATGAGCTGGTAAGCAGTTTTTCTTTAACCAATCAATCTGATGTCATAACTTTCCAGACAGGGAAGTGGAATGCAGACTTGGGAGTAAACCACAGAGGGAAGAACATCTCAGACTGAACCTGTGTCATGAGAACTTGATGACAACAAAGCCCCCAGCGCCCCAGCCCCACCCCCACTCTTGCCCTCGGGGGAAAAAGGTTTGGGAAACACACAGCTCCATCATGTCAAGTAGAGGAGGGGGGACATGGGAGGGAGACTGGAGGAGACGGGCCGCGCACAAGTGGTTCTCCTGCTTGGCTGATTAAACCAAGTTAGTCAAGTTAGTAGGAAGGACAGTACCCTGCTCATCCGCTGAACGGGGAGCTGGGCAAAGGGAGGCGAAGAGGTTACACTAAATGACTTCATGGTCCTCAGCCAATGTGCCATCTTGTGATCATGGCAGGACCTAACGAGCCCTACCTTGTCCAAGGAAACATGAATAATTCAGGCCCACCAGGTCCCTGGCAGTGAATTGGCACTCTTTGTTTCCTTAAAGTTTATGTACTTTCCCCTCCTAATTAGAACTAGTATAGTACAAAGGAATACTATGCAACTAAAATAAGTGCCCTTGCGGAAGACCATTTTATAACAAGGAAGAAAATGCGTGACACAAAACCAGTATAACCCACTGTTACTTACAAAATAGAAAATAGTGAAAAGATATCTCAGAGTTAATAATGGTAGTCAAAGAGCTTTTTTTTCATTTTTCATTTAAGTTTTTGAATTTACAAATACACATGTATTATCTTGAAAGTAAGGAAGAAAATTATTTAATTAAAAATATTATAAAATTTTAAAAATGAATTAATTAAAAAAATTTTAAATGTTCACTAGAAAGTGTACTTTCTTTTACTAAATATAGGTATAAGGTATATATAATTTTGTTACCTAAATTTAAATATTTTCCATGTTGTTAAAAACATCATGATTATATTTTTAACAGCTGCATGATATTTCATCATATAAATATAATTTTTGTCTCAATCCCCAATTGTTGGCTATTTATATTGTATCCAACTTTTTATTATTGCAAATGATGCTACAATCAATATCTTTTTTAGCTCATTAATCTTCTGATAGATTTTTTTGAATATTAGCCACCTACAGATTATATCTTAGCCCTGACTGCCTTGGCAGGATCGAATTTCCAGGCATTTACACAAGACTTAGATGCCTCTTTCTTTCTGACTGTATACCAATAAACTAATGGTTGTTATTTTTTTTATAGGGTCCCTCTCTCACACTGAGATTTTCTTACAAGTTTGTTAAGTAAGCATTTGAGTTGTCAATCATAGTTTCAAGCCTCAGAGATCATTCAGACCTGTGTCCACTTACCGGAAGGAGGGCGAGGCTCAGAGAGGTGAAATGACTGACCCAAGGGCACATGGTTAATTAGTGACAGAGCTGGAATAGCAACTTCCTGATGTTCTCCAAGGACCAGGAACTTTGGAGGGTCATGAGACAGTAACAACGATAGCTCAGAAGACAGAATGAAAAGCTACTTAGTGGTAAGAGAATGAAATAGATAGATTGATAGGAGTGAGGAGGGAGCTTTGATGAGGGAGGAGGGGGAGAGAAATGAAACCAAGGAACAAATGTAAAGGAAACAAGGAAAAAGAAAAAGGAAAGTTAAAACATTGAAACGCTTTAACCTTGGCACGGTTGGCATTTAGGGCCAGATGATTCTTTGTTGTGGGCTGTCCTCTGCCGTAGAATATTTAGCCGTATCCCTGGCTTCTACTCACTAGATGCCAGTAGCACCCTCCCACCTGGTTGTGACAACCAAAAACAATTGCAATTGCCAAATGTCCCATGGAAGGCAAAACCAAATTAAGAACTACTCTTTCGTGGTAGTTTATTATTATTCAATGACACCCCCTGAGAAACATTCCTCCCCATTCCTTACTGCTGGAAAGAGATCTAAAACATCTCCTGAAAGAGGAAATTGAAGCAAAATGTTGAAATGGAGTTTATAGTGTCCCAAAACAGGAAGTTTGTACTGAAAGACAGGGAGGGAAATGAATAAATAAAGCCCATTTGTCAGATGAAGAAAATGAGACCGGAAATACATAATTTGCTTCAAGCACTAAGATGAGTCAGAGAGAAACCAGCAAGAGAAACATGAATTTAGGCTCTGACCTTTAGAAAGAAGGAAAACAAATTTATCATTACCCCCTCCCCGCTATAATCTCTGTTCTTTGTGAGAACAGGAAGGAAATTCTACTCTCCCTAGAAGCTGATGAAACATCAGGATTTGGAAGAAACATTTAGAATCTATTTATTTTTTCTATGAAGGATAAAAGCAGAGGGTAGTAAGAGTTAGACTTGCTGATTAAAAAAAAAAAGCCATCATGCACCAAACACTGTAAAGTTTTTCATACACATTATCACCCTAAAGCCTCAAATCAGCCCTTTGAGGGGCCTATTATTATGCCTATTTGATATGTGAAAAGCTGAGGGTCAGAAATTCAGTAACTTGTCCAAGGTCATACAGCTAAGTGATGAAGCTAAGATTTCAAACCAGTTCCGCCTGATTCTGAAGGCAGAGCAGTACCTTCTTGGCATTCCTGCCTCGATGCCATCGACAGCCTACTTCTGTAAGATAGCCACTGTTTCATTTTAGGGTGTGTTCACCTCATCATGGACATGTGTAAGAGCACTGCCTGGACCAGGGGCAAGATCCCAGAAGATCCCCTGAGGTTCACCTACATCTGAGCTGTGCAGGAAAATCAACCAAATACACTATATTTTATAAGGTGCCGTCAGCGTCCTAGTCCTGCTTACCCCCATCTCACCCGCTTCTCTGGCTGCCTGTCACACACTACAGAGGCTGCCTCCCCTGCTTCAGTCCCCAGAGCCACAACTGCCCTGGCACAGCTGGGCTGCCATGTTCCTGGCATGATACTTTGGTTCCTTCCTTTCACAGATGTAACTAAACAGGGCATTGCTGTCAGACTTGTTTTTTAAGAACCTTCCTTCCTTCCTTCCTTCCTTCCTTCCTTCCTTCCTTCCTTCCTTCCTTCCTTCCTTCCTTCCTTCCTTCCTCCCTCCCTCCCTCCCTCCCTCCCTTCCTTTCTTTCCCTCCCTCCCTCCTTCTCTCTGTTTTTCTTTCTTTCTTTCTTTCTTTCTTTCTTTCTTTCTTTCTTTCTTTCTTTCTTTCTTTCTTTCTTTCTTTCTTCTTTCTTTCTTCTTTCTTTCTTTCTTTCTTTCTTTCTTTCTTTCTTTCTTTCTTTCTTTCTCTCTTTCTCTCTTTTTATGAGCAATTCTAGATTCACAGCCAAACTGAGCGGCAGGTGCTGACATTGCCCATAGATACCCTGCCCGCGTGTGTATAACCTACACCAGCATCTGCCACCAGGGGCTACATTTGTTTCATTCGGTGAACTGCCATTGACATCCCAGTCACACAGTTTTTGGAATTATATTTGATATTTTTAAAAGGTGCTTCTATGAGATTGCATTCTAAAAGCTATTTTGTTTCCACTGCAGAAAGGGCTTCAGGAGACAAGATCTGTCCTTCAACCCTTTCCCCTTGTGTGAAATATTCTGAGTTATTTGGACACATGGTACAGATGTTGCATGTCTTCCTGTGCTCCCAGGATGACAAATAGTTGCAATAATGATAATAAGAACAATAAACAAGATAAAGTCTGCTTCCTCCGAGCCACACACTTTCACACTTTCATGCATGAGTAAATGGAGGCCCATAGACATAACTTGTCTGAGGTCGCACAACTAAGAAGTGCAAAATCTTACAAAGCGAAGGAGTGAAATCTTTCAATAAAATTAGCAAGGATTTCTGCTTTCAAACAAGTAGCATGTAGGTAGTTCTGATTGTGTGACCTTGTTTCTTCCCACAAACATTTACTGAAGTCCTACTATGAGCCATTCAAAGGAGGACGGTGGCTCAGGCAACATTCGAATTCCTTGTGTTGAATTGCAGCACTAGGTAGATACATGACGTCACAGCAAAGTCTTTGCAATATTAAGAAACCTCCCTGTGAAATGCCTCCACCTGGCAACCCCCCTCGCCTTCCCTTTCCCTTCAGAGGAGAAGGCACCTGTGCCCACACCTATTGTTTGTATCTTTGCCGCTCATCCACGGCTTCCCTCCGCCTCCAGGAAGTACTCCCAGGCAAACTGTGTCCTCCTAAAGGCGGAGTCTCCAGGGCACGCAGGCCTTACCTCACTCATCTTCTCGGTGGCATTTGCCACTCTTACCAACTTCCTCTTCCTTGGCACTCCTTTTCCTTGAAACTCTAGCAGCCTCCCGAGATCACCCTTTCTTCATTCCCCTCTCACTCTCAGAGGCTCCTTCTGTAACTACCTGTAAAACCTGGAACTTCAAATGTGCTTTGTGCATAGCTGACTCACAGTACTTTTGACCAACTACATATATCAGCATTATGCCCGCCTGAGAGGGGGGTGGTGAGGACGCTGGGAGAGGCCCCTGGGGGGCCTGAGGTTTGCAGGTTTGCGCAGTGCGTCTGCGAGAAGCCTGGGTCCCAGCTCTGTCACAGCGATGAACTCGGCTGTCTCTCCAGGGCATTCACTGAACCTTCAAAGCAGGAGCAGCTCATTGCTGAACTTTATTTAGGAAAGACAAAGCCTGCTGGCTATGGAAAGACTGCAGGTTTGGGCAGAGGGCTGGGTTTAAAGGCCTAGGCCCTCATGAACACGTTTTCTTGGATGTTAACTTTAAATGTGCATTTTTTGACGACACCAGCTTCAGGTGGCCCTAAAGACGGAGGTGGATTAAGGTTGGTTGAGGCACCGGTCACATAAGAAACTAGTGGGCCCCTTAAAAAAAGAGAGACAGGGGAAAAAAATACATGTTAACCATATTTTTAAATAAATAAAAAATATTATGTACTATTGTTAAAATTGCACATATGAAACCAAACTTGGTGTCATTAGAAAAAAATGTAAAGTTGGGGTTTTGCGGGGCCCTTCAGAAGTGGGGTGCCAGGGTGCGCCCCCAGTGTGCCCACTGGTTAAATCCGCCTCTGCCTAAAAGGGTTACAGATTTTCCCTTCTGGTGACAGGTTGCACAGCTACACCTTAGAAAACATAAAATGTTTTCCAATCTTCCCAGAATTAAGCTCCTAGATTTCCAGTTATTGAAGAGAGCCATTTTGGGTAATGTAGCAGATGTAAATTGTGAGCCTGAATTGATTTCGCATTAATTTCTCATAGATTATTTTCATGCTGCTTAAATACCATTTTTCAAAGCTTTCATGTTATTGTATTTTTAAAGCTGATGTGTTTAGAGGGCTCCAGGAGACAAGAGCTGTTTTTCAAACCCTTCCCCTGTGGGAAAGTAGTTTTACCAGTGAGGAATTTTAGGCAATGAGCTGCCACTTTGCACAACTCCTGCATGTGTGTTCTAGGTTGCTTCTGTATCCTTCCTTTTGCAAGACATCATGGGGCACAAGCTTCGGCTTTCATCATCCTCTAAGGGCCAGTCCTGATGCCACTGGAACTGAGGACAGGGGCCGGTCCTGTGGGAGTGCAGGGGCTCAGGCAGCCTGAAGCACAGCGGGGCCCACAAGCCTTGTGCTCTGGGCTCTGGGCTCTATCTCAACCAAATTCCTTTAGAAACTATCAGATGAAGAGCAAAAAGGAAATCTATAAACCCATCTCTCTCTCTCTTTTTTTTTTTTTTAAGAGAGGGAGAGAGAGAAATGGAGACTGGACTCAGATTAAAGACCTAAATGTGATACAGCTCTTCTTATAACTTTGGATGCATGAACTTTCTCACAGATAAAGCGACATGGCATAGTAACAACAGCTTATCCGCAGTCCCTTCTACTGTTTTAACTGTGGTGTGGTGTAAGCAGGCAGGGGGCTTGCTCTTCTTCATTGATGTGGCATTGTTGGCTAAGCTTGGATTTATTTTTGAAATCTTTTACAAATGGTTTGATTAGTGGACCCATCATTCCTAATTAAGTTCTAAAGCACTGAGAGTATTTTCATGGAAACTAATGGAAAGAAATGGAAGACAAACACTGTTTCCTCCGAGCCATAACACGTGGACTGTACAACTGACAATTTGTGAGTAGTTAGAAGTTTGGCAGTAGAGTTGGATGTCTGTTATCTTAAGATTAGTTCAGGAGAAAGCTCTGGACTCAAGGACAATTGGACTCAAAGCTCCCTTTAGGGATGTTACCTCGTAGGGAAAGGTGATTTTCCACAATGTGGATCTGGTTACCAGGGGCGGCTCATTTTAGATCCTAGCACCACCTAGAGGAGAACCAAATAATTTCCATCCACCCCTGAGTCAAAGGCATTTTTCATTTTGATTAACCATTTTTCAGATTTAAAGCACTTTCATTTTAATAACTCATTTGATATTCAGGTAACTATCTTTAAGGTGGAACTTTCTATATTTATTTGGATGATGAATAAATTTATCTCTCAGTGACTTACAGTGCAAAACATTTGACCAAAAATTTTTCATGTGACTGAAAATGTTATACATGAATTGATTCTTTTTCAAGTAGCTTTTTTCAGGTATTATTTACATACTATAAAATTCACTAATTTTAAATGTACAATTTAATGTTTAGTAAATTTACTGGGTTGTGCAGCCATCATCATAATGCAATTTTGGAACATTTTCATCACCCGGATAAGATCCCTCTTGCCTCTTTTACAGTTACCGTATTTTTTGCTCCATAAGACACATTTTTTTCCCCTCAAAAGTGGAGGGGGAAATGCCCATGCATCTTATGGAGCGAATGTTCATTTTTTTTTAGCTGCTGCAGGTGCTGCGCTGGTTAATATATGTAAAATGAGTGCCAGTGAGAGTGTAATCATACCCGCCATGTGGCGTGCAGAACCCTGGCATCTGGTTCTCTCCTGGTTCCGGTTCCCACAGTTGCATGCAGCGCAGGAGGGAAGGCGAGTGATGTTGTGTGGGTGCATTCATCTGGCCTCATCCAGGGCAGACGTGAGAGGCGCACTACAGCGGTGGAGGGCTGTGCTGCAGCTGCTGGAGCTCTGTGTGAAGTGCTGACGTCACCTGCTGCCCTATCAGTGCTTGACCAGTTTAGAGCACATATTAGTGAAACCACACACACACAAAAAACTTTAAAGAAGTGAAGACTCATCTAGCTGTAACTCCTGGGGGTTTTACCAGCCAGTTGCAACTTCTCCACATTTCCATCAACAAACCGTTTAAAGTCTTTATGCGAGAAGAGTGGAACAAGTGGATGGCTGCTGGTAATCATGACCTGACACCAACTGAACAAATGAAGAGACCCACTGTCACTCAAGTTTGTGGATGGGTGAAGACATCATGGCAGTCAGTGAAGAATGAAACCATGGTACGGTCATTAAAAAATGTGGCATTAGCAATGTCTTAGATGGCACTGAAGATGGTATCATACATGAAAATAGCGAAGAAAGTGATAGCAGTGATTGTGAGTGACTGAGCTTCTTAAATTCTGACACTAGTGATGATGAGTTCCTGTGGGTTCCCAGACAACTAGAAGAGTATTTGAACATTAAAGTCTCTTCTCGTTTGTTAATAACAGTGCTAATGTTTGTTAATACTGCTGTTGAGTTTAGATTGTTGAAATATTATTGTGGTATATTTTATTAAATATTTTAACACACCATTTGGTTCATAATATTTTTTTTCTTATTTTCCTCCTTAAAACCTTAGCTGTGTCTTATGATCAGGTCCATCTTATGGAGTGAAAAATATGGTAATTCCCCTTCTAATCTCACCCTAGGAAGTCACCAATCTGCTTTCTGTCTCCACACATTTACTTGTCTGGGTATTCCATATGAATGGAATTGTACAACAGGTGCTCTTTTTGGCAAGTTGTTTTTGAGGTTTATCCATGGTGTAGCACTTACTAGTATTTTATTTCTTCTAATTGCTGAATAGTGTTTCATTTTATTGGCAGACCACATTTTATTTGTCCATTTATCATTGATGGACATTTGGATTGTTTCTAATTTTTTGCTATTATGAATAATGCTGCTATGAATATAGGCATCAAAGTCATCTTTTCAAGCAAGAGAATTTCATGACTAAGAAGGCAGTGAATAAAATGTTTAGAAGAAGAGTGACTATCTGAATGGTATATATTGGGGAGAAAATTAGGATAAACAATCTGGAGATGCCCGAACGGGAAGGCATCTAGGTCCTGGGGCCAGTGTTTGTAGCTCTGAGTCAGGGCTCTTGGAGCCATGTTTCTGCAGAAGTGCAGAAGAGTGGGGAATTCAGGATTTGCTTTGATGGAATGGCAGGATTCAAAGACAGTTCCCAAGGAATTGCTTCTTGTTGAGGCAATACAATATCAGGTGCAGACATGCAGACCTTGGTAATGGATCTGAGTTTGGGAGTCCATTCTAACTCTTCCTCATCCTTAAGGGAAGGGTTAAAGGCAGTGGTGGGATTCAAATAATTTAACAACTGGTTCTCTGCCCTAATGACTTGTCACCCCCTGGTTGTTTGGCACTTCTTTTGTTTACATTATATGTTTGTTTACTGAAGTAACAAACGTGAGGGAATTAAAATGTAGTATTTCATCAAAGGTATAATGAGTTTTATTATATGAATAAGTAAATATTACAAGCATAGTTCCATCAAATTTTTGTCACATATGGACAGAATGAACTATGGGCGCTTAGAACACGCTGTTGCACAGATGAACGTTAAAAAAGAGTAAGGAATGTAAATCTGTGATTTCCACATTGGGCGGCACCTAGATGTCCACCTTAGAGAGAATCCTGATTATAAGTGCCATTTTAACAACTGGTTTGCCGAACTCAACAGAAAATTAGGTATCGGTTCTGCCCAACTGGTGCAAACTGGCTGAATCCCACCACTGGTTAAGGGGCCCTCTCAAAGTTAAAATTAAACTGTGGGGTCAAATGCATCTGAGTTGAAATCCAGCCTCTGCCAATATGTACGAGGCTGTGGGCTGGTCAATGTTCTCATTGGTATCTTGGAAGGCAATGGTACCCCACTTAGGAGGCTGTTGTCAGGACTTTAAGATGCTGCACGCTAAGCACTGAGCACAGGGGTTGGCTGAGTGAGTTCCGATGTTATTTTTGTAGGATTGGATTGTGCACAGTTTTTTAGGGTTGTGCCCTAGATGCCCAGAAGCAGTGACATTCACCTCGGATTATTTCTGAGAAACTTTTACATTTTTTCATTGAATGTTTCTGGCCCAAGACCCTGTCACAAGATGGGTATAAGTTTCCTTTAGAGGTGACACAATATGGAAGTGGAATTTCATAAAGAAAAATATTATCACCCAGAATGCCATAGGCTGGCAGGAAGATTTAGTGCAAATCTGAAGGGACTGCTAAGGATTTAGGTGGATAAACACCAGGGATAATTAACATGATAAGTTAACGACTCATTTTGCATATAAAAACATAGTGAAGACTGCAGAGTTTTCTCTACTTATTGAAGATAGTCAGAGGTGCTTGGGTTTAATCAAAATTTAATACCCTGGGAGGGGAAACATGAAGAATACAAATTCTTAGTAGCAGGCACTATGTCAAATGTGGTAATTGCCAGTTTAAAATAGCCCCTCCTGCAGTACCTTTCCTTGTCAGCCTGCCTGTGCGCCTGACCGGCGGTTAGGAAAACATGGCCAGAACCACAGGCAGTCTCTGGGAAAACAAAGGGATAAAATACACATTCTATTGCAGGAAATACATCAAACACTCAATAAAACCCTATTCTTTAAAACGAGACAGTCATGCTCTGACTAGATAGCTTGGTTGGTTGGAGCATCATCCCAACATGCAGAGGTTGCAAGCTTGATCCCCAGTCAGGGCACATACAGGAGCAGATCGACATTTCTGTCTCTCTTCTTCTCTTTCTAAAATTAATCAATAAAAAAATAAAATAAAATGACAGTCACATATTCAAAAAATATTTAAATAAGGAAATTTCCCCGAGAAGATTTGAAGGCTTTTATTTCATTTTAGGCAGGGCGCCAAGACTCTTCCATACATTGCTCAGGCCTCTATATTCACCTGAGTGGAAAATTTAAGAGGCTAATGTAACCTTGAGTTTCAGATATCTTTCCGATGAAGAAAGCCGGACTTTGAGGAGGGAAAGTTATAGGATGTGCTTGTCACCAGAAGAATGCACTCAGTCAGGCAAAGGAGGGAGTACAGATGTGTGTGCAGTGCTATCAGTGTACTAGAGGAAAATCAGACAACATCGACGCGGTGAGGTAGAAGTACAATCCTGTGACGTGTTTTGGGACATTGACTTATTGACTGCAATTTTTGTAGCCTTGCAGCCACACCCTTTGCCATGTGACTTTGTAATTCTTCCCACTAGATGCATGGATACTGGGTTCGAGCATAGGACTTATGGTGGCCAATGGAATGTGGGCAGAGTACCAGGTGCCAGTTCCAGTTTAGTCTTTAAGGGGCATATGTGTTTTCAATAGCCTTCCTGTGCTTCTGCTATTGTCTTGAAAGAAAATGTTGTGGCCCAAGGAGGAGGAGGAGAGACACGTGAAGCAGTCTAGACACATGCTCAGCCTAGATCAGCTGTCCTCCAGCAGATGTGCACACGCTCAGCCTAGATCAGCTGTCCTCCAGCAGATGTGCACACGCTCAGCCTAGATCAGCTGTCCTCCAGCAGATGTGCACACGCTCAGCCTAGATCAGCTGTCCTCCAGCAGATGTGCACACGCTCAGCCTAGATCAGCTGTCCTCCAGCAGATGTGCACATGCTCAGCCTAGATCAGCTGGCCTCCAGCAGATGTGCACACGCTCAGCCTAGATCAGCTGACCTCCAGCAGATGTGCAAGTAAGTGGCCACTGTTCAAAGTCAATAGATTTTAAAGCTGTTAAGCAGCATTACCAAGATCGTAGGTTACTGACTTCGATGGCTATTATACAGGGCTAGCTGAAAGAGAGGCTAAGGGTGCATTTGTCTACAGGCTGTCAACTCTTCATCTTTACATTTACTCTGTATGGATAATAGAAAGTTAAATTCTCTACAGGAATCCAAGCATATCCTATATCTAAAGTTAATAGTTGGACCCCTTGAGAACCAAAAAAAAGTTTATGCACAGATTTATGTAGGATGGGGATCAAGAAAGAAGTGTGCTCAGAGTTTAATTTATATAATTAATTCTACCTCACGCAGTCTACTCTGAAGAAACCTTCACCCCGAATGACTGAGGAATGGGTGTGAGAACACCTTTCAGTTCTCTGTTTTTTCACTTGAAGTTATGTTTACAAATCCAGCTGGCACTGTACTGCATGAATTCTCATTTGTCAGCCTTGCAGAATAACCTTGGGTACCTTTAGAGCTGGCAGTACTTTCTGGTTTAAAACAGGAGGAAACTTTCTGCCTTGTTTCTTTCTTTCTTTTTCTTTTTTTTTTTTTTTTTGACAGAGACAGAGAGAGTCAGAGAGAGGGACAGACAGGAAGGGAAAGAGATCAGAAGAATCAATTCTTCGTTGTGGCATCTTAGTTGTTTGTTGATTGTTTGTTCATTGATTGCATTCCCATATGTGCCTTGACTGGGGGACTACAGCAGAGCAAGAGACCTCTTGCTCAAGCCAGCGACCTTTGGACTCAAGCTAGCAACCATGGAGTCATGTCCATGATCCCATACTCAAGCCAGCGACCTTGCGCTCAAGCTGGTGAGCCCGTGCTCAAGCTGAATGAGCCTGCTCTCAAGACGGCAACCTTGGGGTTTCAAACCTGGGTCCTCTGTGTCCCAGTCTGCCGCTGCCAGGTCAGGCTCTGCCACTTTTCTTTTTAAATTTTTTTTGTATTTTTCTGTGAGAAGCAGGGAGGCAGAGAGACAGACTCCTGCATGCACCTGACCAGGATCCACCTGGCAATCCCACTAGGGGGCAATGCTCTGTCCATCTGGGGTGTTGCTCCATTGCAAAGGCTCTGCCTCTTTAAAATTTTTTTTAAATTAAATTTTTTGGGGTGACATTGGTTTATAAAATTATATAGGTTTCAAGTGTACAATTCTATAATACATCATCTATATATTGCATTGTGTATTTATTAACCAAAGCCAAATCTCTTTTCCTCTCCATACATTTGACCTTCTTTACCCTTTGCTACCTCCCCAGCCTCCCTTTCCCTCTGGTAACCACCATACTGTTGCCTGTGTCTATGAGTTTTGTTTCTTTGCCTTATTTGTTCTTTTTTTTTTTTAAGTGAGAGGATGTGAGATAGACTCCCACATGCGCCCCAGTCGAGATCAACTGGGCAACCCTGGTCTGGGAATGATGCTCGAATCAACTGAGCTATTTTTTAGCACCAGAGGATGATGCACTTGAACCAGCTGAGCTATTCTTAGCACCTGAGGCCACACTAAAACCAACTGAGCCACTGGCTATGAAAGGAGAAGAGAAGAGGAAGAGGGTGGGGGAGAGAAGTAGATGATTGTTTCTCATGTGTGCCCTGACCAGGAATTGAACCTGGGATGTCCATACACCAGACTGATGCTCTGAGCCAACCGACCAGGGCCCCTGCTTGTTCATTTGTTGCTTTCAGTTTTGCACCTTACCTTTAGTGAAATCACACAGTTCTTGACTTTTTCCATCTCTCTCATTTCACTTAGTATGATATTTTCAAGAGCCATCCATATTGTTGTAAATGACATATTTCACCTTGTCTTAAGGCCAAGTAGTATTCTCCAAAAGCCTCTTCTTTAAGGCACTTTCCTATGTGGAAAATGGAAGTAACTTTGCACTTTCTGTTTACTGAAGTATGAATACCATGAAGATGGGGCACCTGAATACCTTCCTGTTATTCATCTTCACTGATGCACCCTAGCACCCCCACTGGACCTTGCTCATTCTGTGCTATCGAAAGGCATATTATCTTTTAAAAGAATCTGTTGCACCTTACCAGGCGGTGGCACAGTGGATAGCATGTCTGACTGGGACACAGAGGACCCAGGTTTGAGACCTTGAGGTCTCCAGCTTGAGTGCAAGCTCTTCCGGCTTGAGCAAGGTTCACCAGCTTGAGCGCGGGGTCGCTGGCTTGAGCGTGGGATCATAGACATGACCCATGGTCACTGGCTTGAGCCCAAAGGTTGCTGGCTTGAAGCCCAAGGTCACTGGCTTGAGCAAGGGGTCACTCGGTCTGTTTTAGCCCCCCAATCAAGGCACATATGAGAAATCAATCAATGAACAAATAAGGAGCCGCAACAAAGAATTGATGCTTCTCATCTCTCCCTTCTTGTCTGTTCCTATCTGTTCCTCTCTCTGTCTCTCTCTCTCTGTCTCTGTCACAAAAAAAAGAAGAAAAAGAAAGAAAGAAATCAGTTGCATTTTGCACCTCATGGATGGAGAGGAATGGAAGAAGGAGAGGCTACTGTGACTCTGAAATCAGCCCTCGTGGCACACAGGGAAGGGCTCTACTGGCAGACATTTCTGTCTCTAACTCAGACATATAGCATGCTGACTCTAAAAATTCCCACATGCAGAATGAGGAATCTTGTTTTCAATTAGAAGGTTGCTGCTGATTTTACATTCTTAATTGATTAATAAATATTTACATTTTTATTTTATATTATTAATTTTAATGCAGTGACAATGATAAATCAGGATATATATGTTCAGAGAAAACATCCCTAGATTATTTTGACATTTGATTATGTTGCATACCCCTCACCCAAGAAAAATTGTCTTCCTTCACCTTCTATCTGGTTTTCTTTGTGCCCCTCCCTTCCCTCCACCCCCTCTCTCTCCTTCCTCGCCCCTCCAATTACCATCACGTTCTTGCCCATGTCTCTGAGTCTCATTTTTATGTCCCATCTATGTATGGAATCATATAGTTCTTAGTTTTTTCTGATTTACTTATTTCACTCCATATAATGTTATCAAGGTCCATCCATGTTATTGTAAATGATCTGATGTCATCATTTCTTATGGCTGAGTAGTATTCCATAGTGTATATGTACCAAAGCTTTTTAATCCACTCGTCCTCTGACGGACACTTGGGCTGTTTCCAGATCTTCGCTATTGTGAACAATACTGCCACAAACATGGGGGTGCATTTCTCCTTTTGGAGCCGTTCTATGATGTTCTTGGGGTATATTCCTAAAAGTGGGATAGCTCGGTCAAAAGGCAGTTCGATTTTCAATTTTTTGAGGAATCTGTATACTGTTTTCCACAGTGGCTGCACCAGTCTGCATTCCCACCAGCAGTGCAGGAGGGTTCTCTTTTCTCCACATCCTAGCCAGCACTTACTCTGTGTTGTTTTGTTGATGAGTGCCATTCTGACTGGTGTGAGGTGATATCTCATTGTGGTTTTAATTTGCATTTCTCTAATGATTAGTGATGTTGAGCATTTTTTCATATGCCTATTGGCCATCTGTATGTCCTCTTTGGAGAAGTGTCTATTCATTTCTTTTGCCCATTTTTTGATTGGATTGTTTGTCTTCCTGGTGTTGAGATTTACAAGTTCGTTATAAATTTTGGTTATTAACTCCTTATCAGACATATTGTCAAATATGTTCTCTCATTGTGTAGTTTGTCTATTTAATCAGTTCTTATTGTTTTTAGCTGTGCAAAAGCTTTTTAGTTTGATAAAGTCCCATTTGTTTATCCTGTCTTTTATTTCACTTGGCCGTGGAGATATGTCAGCAAATATATTGCTGAGAGAGATGTTGGAGAGCTTACTGCCTATGTTTTCTTCTAAGATGCTTATGGTTTCATGGATTACATTTAAGTCTTTTATCCATTTTGAGTTTATTTTTGTGAATGGTGTGAGTTGGAGGTCTAGTTTCATTTTTTTGCAGGTAGCTGTCCAATTTTCCCAACACCATTTATTAAGGAGGCTGTCTTTACTCCATTGTATGCCATAACCTCCTTTGTCAAATATCAGTTGTCCATAGAGCTGTGGGTTTATTTCTGGGTTCTCTGTTCTGTTCTATTGATCTATATGCCTGTTCTTATGCTAGTACCAGGCTGTTTTGAGTACAATGACCTTGTAGTATAACTTGATATCAGGAAGTGTGATACCTCCCACTTTATTCTTCTTAAGATTGCTGAGGCTATTCATGTTCTTTTTTGGTTCCATATAAATTTTTAGAATATGTGATCTATATCTTAAAGTATATCATTGGTATTTTAATTGGTATTGCATTGAATTTATAGATTGCTTTGGGTGATATAGACATTTTAATGATGTTTATTCTTCCTAACCATGAGCATGGTATATGCTTTCACTTGTTTGTATCTTCCTTGATTTCTTTTATCAATGTTTTAGAATTTTCTGAGTACAAGTCTTTAGTCTCCTTCATTAAATTTACTCCTAGGTACTTTATTTTTTTGGTTGTAATAGTGAAGGAGATTGTTTCCTTAATTTCTCTTTCTGACTGTTTATTGTTGGTGTATAAAAATGCCTCTGATTTCTGAGTATTAATTTTATATCCTGCCACCTTGCTGAATTCATTTATCAGGTCCAGTAGTTTTTTGACTGAGACTTTAGGGTTTTCTATATACAATATCATATCATCTGCAAATAATGATAGTTTTACTTCTTCTTTTCCAACTTGAATGCCTTTTATTTCTTCTTCTTGTCTGATTGCTGTGGCTAGGACTTCCAGGATTATGTTGAATAAGAGTGGTGAAAGGGGGCACCCCTGCCTCCTTCCTGATCTTAAGGGGATTTTAATCATTGAGTATGATTAAATTTTTGCCCATTGAGTATGATGTTGGCTGTGGGTTTGTCATTGATGGCTTTTATCATGTTGAGGTGTGTTCCCTGTATTCCCACTTTGCTGAGAGTTTTGATCATGAATGGGTGCTGGATTTTATCAAATGTTTTTTCTGCATCTATTGAAATTATCATGTGGTTTTTCTCCTTCCTTTTGTTTATGTGATGAATCACATTGATTGATTTGCAAATATTGTACCAGCCTTGCCTCCGCAGAATAAATCCCACTTGACCTTGGTGTATGATTTTTTCCATATATTGCTGGATCTGGTTTGCTAATATTTTGTTGAGGATTATAGCATCTATATTCATCAGAGATATTGTCCTATAATTTTCTTTGTGTTGTCTTTGCCTGGTTTTGGAATCAGAATTATGTTCATCTCATAAAAGTAGTTTGGAAGTCTTCCTTCCTCTTGAATTTTTTGAAATAGCTTGAGAAGAATAGGAGTTAGTTCTTCTTTGAATATTTGGTAGAATTCAGTTGTGAAGCCATCGGGCCCAGGACTTTTCTTTGTTGGGAATTTTTTGATAACTGTTTCGATCTCATTTGGTATAATCGGTCTGTTTAGGTTTTCTGATTCTTCCAGATTGATTTTTGGAAGATTGTATATTTCAAGCAATTTGTCCATTTCATCTAAGGTTGTCTATTTTATTGGCATACAGTTCTTCATAGTATTTTCTTACAATATTTTGCATTTCTGTTGTGTCAGTTGTTATTTCTCCACTCTCATTTCCAATTGTATTTATTTGAGTCCTCTCTCTTTTTTTCTTGGTGAGTCTAGTTAAAGGTTCATCGATCTTGTTTACCTTTTCAAACAACCAGCTCCTGGTTTCATTGATCCTCTGTATTGTTTCTTTAGCCTCTATGTCATTTATTTCTGCTCTGATCTTTGTTATTTCCTTCCTTCTACAACATTTGGGCTTTACTTGCTGTTCTTTTTCTAGTTCTTTTAGATGCAGGGTTAAGTTGTTTATTTGAGTTTTTTCTAGCTTCTTAAAGTGTGCCTGTAGTGCTATGAACTTCTCTCTCTATACTGCTTTTGCTGTGTCCCATCAATTTTGAGTTGTTGTATGCTCATTATCATTCATTTCTAGGAATTTTTTAAATTTCTTCTTTGATCTCATTCTTAATCCATTTGTTATTTAACAACCTGCTATTTAGTTTCCATGTGTTTGAGAATTTTTGAGTTTTTCTGTTGTGGTTGATTTCTAGTTTCATGCCATTGTCATCTGAGAAAGTGCTTGATATACAATTTGAATCTTCTTAAATTTGTTGAGACTACTTTTGTGCCCTAACTTGTGGTCTATCCTAGAGAATGTACCATGAACACTTGAAAAGAATGTATATTCTGCTGCTTTAGGGTGAAAGGTTCTGAAGATATCTATCAAATCGAGTTGATCTAATGTGTCCTTTAAGTCTGTTGTTTCTTTGTTAATTTTCTTTTTTGAGGATCTATCTAGTGATGTTAGTGGGGTATTGAAATCCCCTACTATTATAGTATTGCTGTTGATCTCGCCCTTTATATCCATCAAAGTCTACTTTATATATTTAGGTGCTCCTACATTAGGTGCATAGATATTTACAATAGTTATATCTTCCTGTTGGATTACTCCCTTTATCATTATGTAGTGGCCTTCTTTATATCTTACTATATCCTTTGTTTTAAAGTCCATTTTGTCTGATATAAGTATTGCTACCCCAGCTTTTTTTTAATTTCCATTTGCATGAAATGTTTTTTTCCATCTTTTTACCTTCAGTCTATGTGCATCTTTTATTTTAAGGTGTGTCTCTTGTAGACAGCATATGTATGGTTCCTGTTTTCTTATCCATGCAGCTACCCTATGTCTTTTGATTGGATCATTTAATCCATTTACATTTAAGGTTATTATTGCTATGTAGTTGTTTATTGCCATTTTATTCTTTAAAGCTGTATTCCTTTTTTGCTATATTCTTTTCCCACTTTGATCTGTTTACAATGGGCCCCTTAACATTCCTGCATCATTGGTTTGGTTGTAATGAATTCCTTGAGTTTTGTTTTGTTTTTTTTGTCAGGTAAGCTTTTTATTTCTCCTTCAATTTTAAATGATAGCTTTGCTGGATAAAGTAGTCTTGGTTGTAGATTCTTGTTCTGGATTACTTTGAATATTTCTTGCCATTACCTTCTGGCCTCAAGTGTTTCTGTTGAGAAGTCTGATATCATCCTTATGGGGGCTCCTTTGTAGGTGGTAGCCTTTTTTTCTCTGGCAGCTTTTAATATTTTCTCTTTATCGCTTAGCTTGGTATTTTAATTATGATGTGTCTTGGTGTAGGTTTCTTTGGGTTTCTCTTTAATGAAGTTCTCTGTGCTTCTTGAACTTGTGAGAGTTTCTCTTGCATTAATTTAGGAAGTTTTCAGCTATGATATGATTGGACTAAGTCTCTGTCCCTTGTTCTTTCTCTTCTTCTTCAGGAACCCCTATGATGCAGATGTTATTTCTCTTCATGTTGTCACAGAGCTCTGTAAGAGTTTCCTCAGACTTACTGAGTCTCTTTTTTTCTTCTTCTCTGCTTTCATGCCTTCATTCCACTTGTCCTCCAACTCACTGATTTGATCCTCAGCTCCATCCATCCTGTTTTTAATTCCTTCCATTGTGGTCTTCATTTCTGATATTGTATTTGCCATCTCTGACTGATTCTTTTTTAATAGTTCAATATCCTTTCTTATACTTGCTATTTCTTTATTTAGGTGTTCATAATAACCATCCATTGTTGTTCTAAAATCCCTAAGCATCCTTACAATCATTATTTTGAACTCCGCATCTGGAAGTTTGATTATTTCCATATCACTCTGTTCATTTCCTGGAGGTTTCTCTTGTGGTTTCATTTGGATTGCACTTCTCTGTCTTCTCATTATGTCTGTGTGTTTGGGTGTTTTGTTTGTAGAGCTGGTTGAGCCTAGCCTTGGTATTCAATATTTACATTTTAAAAAAAGCAGTTAAGGGACCAGGCATAGAAAGCATTGATAGTGAAGCAGAGAATTGATATATTTATTATTACCAATCCTTTGCAGAAGAAAATTCAGGGAAACTGAGCATCTCAAGTTCATAATTCTCATTCTGAATACAAATTCTTATGCCTATCCACCCTCCTTTATGTAATACTTTAGTTATAAACATCATCAACCATGCTTGCCTCCAGGTGCTCAGCTGGGAGAAGCCTGCTTTAGCTGGCAACATCTTTTTCCAGAACCAAAAAAAAAAATGTGATTTTTATTCTTGAAAGCACTTCACTCTGTTCTTAGAATAAATCTATTGTAGAACAATGGACTCTGGGAGGTGAGACTTAGAAACCTTGTTTATGTAAGAGATTAAAACTCCCCCAAATCTGTTTGTTCGAAGTACTTTGTCTAGACATTCTTTGCTATCTCTTACCATCTTTAAGAAAGGCTCACTGATTCTTCCTCTATGGAGAGGATTTGCAGATGAGTTTATCATGAAAACATGTAAATGAATGGGCATGGCTGTGGTCAAATAGAACTTTATTTACAAAAACAGGAAGCCCAGCTTTAGTTTGTCAACCCTGCCTTAATGGTGAGGCTAAGAGCTCAAGTTATAACCAGAATATCTAAATACTGTATTATGATTGAATGTTAATCGCCAAGTGTTTGTTGTTTGTGTGTGTCATCAGAGAGACATGTGCTGCAATTGTAATGAACTAGGATGTAATTCACTTAAGTGAGTTTATCTAGAACAAAGCAAACATTGCTCCTTGAGAACTGGAAAGAATAAGTAAGCCTGCACTTTGGTTGGACTGCCATCCAGTCTCTGACTTCAGAACTTAAAACTATTAGTATGACAAATATCCTGTGTTTATTTTTTAAGTTAAAAGTTAAAAATGGTATAAAAAAATTAAAATAACTTAAAAGAAATTAAGCAATGAAATTTTTGGTCCCTTTAATGCATCCATTCAATCTCAAATCAATGCCAGAAATATCTCACATGTGAATTAAATGCCATTAGAAACCATATTCTGGTACCTGCACTCCCTACCCCAAATAATGCAAATCCATTGATTCTTCACCTGCAACTTTTTGATAGATGCTGACAAACTCCTTCTCTAGTGAATTTCTAGGTTCAAGAATTTCTCAAGGCTCATGCCTGGTACAACCCATTTCACCTTCAAACTGCCAGTAATAATTGGCCTCAGAGGATCTTCCAAGGAAATAAAATGTATTCCAAAGCATACTTAAAATCCTTTAGCATATGCTCATTTTATACAAGAGAGAGTAAGGAGGGAAGAGAAGTCATGAAGGGTCCTCCTCACAGGGTGACAGGCATCTGAGTATGCTCAAGTGCCTTATCTGGTGAGGGATGTTAAAAAGAATGATTATCACTGTTGAAAAGTAACATTTTGTCAGTCACTGTAAGTTAAACTGAAGGTTTATTGTAGAGGCCAAATTTTGTTTTTTCCAGAAGTCCTTTTCTTGTCCCCTAATATGGTTTACATAATGAGGGGGTGCTCTGGTTGGATGGAGGTTGCAGGAACGAGGACTGAGGAGATGCAGGAAGAAGCCCAGGGTCTTCATGCTGTACAGTATGGAAAATCACTTCTGCCTCTAGTCTTCTGTCTACAGAGACTTCTGGGCCTGCTGTTTGCACCCGGAAGACTGTTAATTCCCAATCTATTACAGTTTTCCAAGTTATTACATAAGAGAGTAACTATTCATTTTTGACTATCTATAGACAAAATTTTCTTCAAAGGTGGTATTAAATCAATATCTTGTTTTAAAGAAGTCACTCAGTGACTTGATGACCAGCCCTCTAGCCCTCTCTGGTACATCAAAGCTGAGAATTCAGAACACCCCCCTGTAGGCTGAGCCACCGAGTGAACACATGACACAGATCAAATGCAGCAGACCTTGTATGATGAGTATCCTCTAATGACTAAGCTTGGACAATCTGAGTAGCTTTGAGTGGCCATAACCACTTTTACCCTTCATTTCTTACAGTCATAGGATTTTCCTTCTTGAAAATAAAAATTATTACAAAGATTATCAGAGTGTCAGGCACAGCATGATAGGTGTTACAAAATATTACAGTCAACTGGAAACGTTGAACTGATTTATAATAGTTTTTTAAGGCTTTAGGTCATTTGCATTTTTAAGTTTATATCAGACATTGAAATGTGAAAGATATACTATTCGAACTTCTATTAGGTAGTAATGGTATTAGAGAATCAAGGGTAATTAGGCCACATAATACATCTCGTGTCCACATCCAATGCAATTTTTGCAGAATGCTGCACTGTGTAAACTGCTATTACAAAACAGGCAATTATTGTACTGAATTTTCCATAAAATCCATCTAAATAAGTCTTGTAGCCTCTCACCTTTGCAAATGAGCATCTTGCTTTTGAAAAGGTGCAGTAGAAAAAAAACTTGCCATAGAAACCAAAAGAAAGGTTTCTTGTCTGAGACTATAAGTTTTCCATTTCATTAGCTCCCTCCTCCACCTTGTTTATTCACCGAACAAAAGTTTATTGTGCACCTCATAGGTGTCAGGAATTGTTAAGGCTCCGGGATACACTATCAACAAAACACAGGAAAGTCCCTGGCCCAGGGACTTACATTCTATTAGGGGAGATAGACAAGTACCTAAATACATTATATCACAGGGTTTCAAAATAGCTTAAAAATATCCTGTCTGAAATCTATGATAAAGTGAAAGGACAGGCCAATAATAGACTGTAGGAATTCCACTAGTCCCAGGTTCACCATCTCTAAGTTGGATAGATTTAAATAAGCCCTTCAACTGCTCTGGGCCTCAGTTTCCTCATATATCAAATGGGAAAAGGTTGAATTAAGTAATTTTTTGAAGGAAAAGGGCCTTTTTAGGCTCTTAATTTTTATGGTTTTATTGAACCTTTGGCATAAAATCAAGAGGCAATTTGTTGACTGTTCTATGGTTTAAAACTGAAATATAAGAAATCCTTAGTATTTCACACACAGTTAACACTTTGAATGCCAGTCTAAATGTTATAATAGCAAATGTCTTATTTACAACTGCTAGAGATTGAAGTAATATTACCATGATTAGCTATCTAAGCAAAAAGTTATTTATTCATAAAAGTCTACTTTTTCCATTGGTGGCTATATAGTCCACTCTAATTGCAAAAAGTTCTCTAGCTGTGAAATCCTCTCCTGGATGTGACTTTATCTCTGTCCTTCTAACCCAGATCACTGACTTTGTGCAGCTATTTAACCTTTTCCACTGGTCTATGAGCTTCATGAACACAGTGGTTGGGTCCTTGCTTCTTTGGAGAATAGCTCAAAGGAGATTCTGTCCATGTAATCCACAGACATGTAAGCATTGCACCTACCCCATGTTTTATGGATACAGGTTTTTCAGGGGCCAAGATGAGCTCTTCTGGCTATAAGAATGGTTCTGCTTAGTAAAATTAGAGCGATAGTATGCCAAAGGGTACTCTAATGTCCAAAAAGGAAAAACCAGTTTCCAGAACAATTCACAGACTAGGACAATATGAATGAATGAATATCCTAACCTCTTTGGAAGCCCTGGTGGAATGTTAATGTATAATTAATAATGCAAGTGAAGTAGCACATATTTTGCAATCAATTAGTTTTCCTTTAAGAAGATAACACAGCTGGAGAGCTGAATGTTAAATAAGGTTAGGCTCATAATTATTAACTTGGTATGAGTTATGAAACATTTGATTCTCTTGAAAGACAAATTGCATTCACTGGTTTGATTTTGAAATATAAAAATTCAAATTTCAAGCAACCCAGGAGCTAAGTATGATGGGAAATTTTATAGGACTCTAAGGGGTCTTCTTTTCTTATCTATTTCATAGCCCCTGAGGTTTCTGAAGGCTGCATGCTCTGTTTTTGAGTTTAGTCGATTGCTGTGCAAATATCCTACTCACGTTTTCAAATTTGATCAGGTGGGCCCTATCTTGTCAGTGCCTTTGGAGGCAAAGTGAAATCTCTGCTTCAATGACTGAATTTAATTCCTTCTTGTTGCTCTATGGTGTCAAGATATATATGATATAGTGTCAACATTATCAGAAGTGTCTAACCTGGGCTGCTGTGCAGACTAAAGTCTTTACTGTCCTGTCAGTCACTGAAAAGGAATAACCACATCCTTGCTCCTTGCTTGGGTGAACACTGCCACGTCAGGACCAGATGGGCAAGGGCATTCCATGAAACCTTGAAGAACCTTGAAGCGGTATTACGATATCTTCTAGCAATGATCAAGATCGCAAACAGAACATGTATGACTAGAAAAGGAGGACAGGCCCAGCAGGCATTAACTGCATAAATAAAGGTCAAAGAAGAATGAGAAGGTTCAGACAACTTTTGGCAACATAGATCACAGCTGTATGTAAATTCTTGTTAGTAAAGGAAATGCACTTTGGTGTACATCATGGAATTGGAGTACGTGTTTATGTTGTTAGGTATATGCTACCAATAAGGATACAGTCCTTTCTCACAAGGATAGGCAAGAGGAATGATAAATCCCTGATGGTGTTCAGTGTCCTTACATCGGTGTGACAACAGCCCTTCCCAGCCAAACCAAGGCATCCAGGATTGGATGCAAGAGTGCATTAGGCTGTTCTGGGCAGTTAGAGATCTCCAGAGTCACTGTGTACAGCATGTTCTTTGAATGGAACTCTCTGAGTTGATAACTCTTAAGTCCAAACCTCCATGGGCACTATGGCTTCTTTGGTTCCAACAGAAGGCAATAGGCTTTCTTCCGACAAGAAATAAAAGGGGAATTGCACCAGGAACCCACGGATCTTTTTCAATTCTTCCTCAGCTCTAATGGGATCTTCCTTTGCCAATATGGGCTTGGTTATAAAGTCTCTCAGCTGAATTAAATTGTGCACTTCATCATTGGGAAGGCACCGGAACACCTGGTGAAAACACAAGGAGGAAAGTGAGTGGTAAGTTTAAAAGAAAGCATATCCGCCTTACCTGTGGTGACCTGAGATGCTGAGGTCGCCAGGTTGAAACCCTGGACTTGCCTGGTCAAAGCACATATGGGAGTTGATGCTTCCTGCTCCTCCCCCCTTCTCTCTCTCTCTCTTCTATAAAGTAAAATCTTAAAAAAATAAAAGAAAGCATATCCCCTTTATGAAACACATATTAGTTTTAATGTTCCAGCAAAGACCTCACTGAAGAGTCACTTTTCTTATTTACTACAAAGAAATTGCTAGATTTGCTTACTTCCAAAAATAAAAATCATAAGTAGATTCTAATATCTGATCTACACAAATTATTAACCCCAGGATAAAGTCAGACTCATGGTGAGGAATTTCCCTGATGTTATCTTTTTGGGTAAGATAATACCCTCTTTAGTGGAGGCTCTGGTTTAAGAGGAAAATTGCATAATTTATTTTCTCTAACCATTTACACTGAAAATGTTCTTATCTGTTCTTTTACTTGGAGTTATCAATTACGTACTTAGTTTTCTAAATGAAAGTGAGTTTAGTTTCAGACATTGTAACACTTCACTCCTGAATACTTCAATATGCGTTCCATAAGAATAAGAACATGTGTCTATATAATCACAATACTATTCTGATACCTCAGAAATCAACTGCATGTCATTTAAAATATGGTCCATATTTATATTTATCCTATTATCCCCCAAATGTCTTTAATAACTATTACCACTCTATCCAGGATCCAAACAAAGCTGGTCCACTGCATTTTTAAAATCACATTTTAAAAGACTCCACACACATGACCTATTTGATCATGGCCTTGAGTATCAGTATGATATAACGCTATGTGGATGTCATGTTTCATTAGGAATGATGAAGTCTCCATGCTGGAGCGGACTCTGACAGTCCTGAAGAAGAACACACTCTTACCCAGTCTGATAGATGGTCAACAGATCATGGCTTGAATATTTACTATGATGGAAAAAGCTGGTTACTTTGTGAAGTAACCTGTTTCATTGTTAGACAACTCTTAACTCTTGGAGCCAATCAATGGATAGAATGTACCAGGGTTCCCTAACAAATGGGGCTGGTTTTAAAACACCTTTCCAAACTTAGAGCTGTCTAACAAAGAAAGTGTCTCATTAATAAACTTCATTGTAAGTATGGAATATCACTTATTATGTACTATGTGATAATCACATTTAATAGGCTATTCTTTATCTTCATAACTACCCTAGTGAATATTCCTAATTTATAGAACTGAAGGCTCAGAATGTCAAGTCACTATACATAAATGGGTGAGCTGGGATGCATCCAGATTTGGCTCATTTTTCTATCCCATCTGCCTCTTCCCCCTTTGTCACCAGACTTGTACAAAGGCTGGATAACTGCTTGCTAAGGGTGTTCATGATGGATTTGAGAATCACATAAGAGTTAAAAATGCCACTAAAAGTTTCTTCTAAACCATATTCATGATGCTTTTGGACTCTTTGTTTTCTAATGCCTAAAAAGATGTATTTTATCACAACTTGTAGGTATACTGTTATTTACACTCAAGAATAACTTGTACCAATAATATGCAGAAATAATAATGTGCTTTTATGATGAGATTCAATGAAAAAAAAAGGAGGGAGGATATGTGAAACTTACCTTGTCATAAATTGTAGCATTTCTAGCTGCTGTTGAAACCCACACCTCCTTGAAGAATTTGTCACTCACAGGATCCTGAATGTCTTCACTTGGGTCAGAAAGATAGCCAAGGACAATCCTGAAATACAAATGTCCTCAAATTGAGTACCCAAGTTAAAGCAGTTTGCTGCAGGCATTGTTTCTAGTGGTAACATCATTAAATCTGTGTGTTTGTGTAGGCGTGTGCGTATGTTTATATAAAAAACCCAAGCTGTAAAACAAAACCCCTAATTTGCTATGATGCTTGAAAGTTTTAACTGTTGGACAGAGTGAAAGGCCTTAATTTTGCTCTAAGAGCTTCCTTGTAATTTGGCCTAAGGGGATGAGAACCTTGGAGGATAGGATTAGCATTTGCAGCATGAGCCAGCAAATGTGCTAAACCAGGGGTCTCAAACTCAACTCAGCATGTGGGCCGCAGAGCAAGATCACAGCCGTTAGGCACTAGGTCTACAAAAGCAACTGTTACGCAACACTTTTCTCACTGCAGTTGAAAAAAAAAAAATCAGTACAACAAGCACAATCGTACATGCAGTTTACTCAGTGTCACAAAACGACCAGAAACTGTAGTTCGCATCACAACTGCTGTTAACTAAGCTAATATCTAGCTAGGATGCTAGAGAAATGAAAAATACAAGTAGGCCCCTAGGCTTACTTAATTTTATCCAAAATATTCTGAACTTCGTGGATTAGTCTGCGGGCCACACAAAATTGTTCAGCGGGCCGCATGCAGCCCGCGGGCCGCGAGTTTGAGACCCCTGTGCTAAACCCTTTAAAAAACTATTTCAGTTAATCTTCAACAATCTGATGAAAAGCAACTATTACTGCCTTCATTCCATAGGTAAGGGACTAAAGCATAGAGAGGTTAGGTAACTCGTTTAAGGCCATGCAGCTGGTAAGCTGAATATCTGGGACTCCAACCAGGACCATCTGACTTTCAAACCTACGCTCTTAACCATGACTTGATCTTCCTCCCTCCTTCCCTCCTTCCCTCCTTCCTCCTCCCAACCTCCTTCTCTCCCTCCTCCCCTGCTTTCCCTCCTTCCTCTGGTCCAAGAGCTATGCTGAACTGCAAGGTGCAGGAGTGAATACAAATGACACGGAGCCTCTCTGAGTAGATTTAAATTTGGTGGGTGAGATCAACAATGAATAAATAATCACTCTCAAAGGAATTAATTAAAATTTTGAGAAATACCAGGTGTACTTTAAGAGCACGAGATGGGAGTAATTAGGGAGGCTTTGAATTTTGCCTGTTTACCGAACCCCACTTACCATCTTTTAAAATTCAGTCCAAAGTGACCTCTATAAAACTTTTTATGGCTCCCCCTTTTCCAGTCTCCCCTTCCTCCCCATCAACCCTGGGAGATTTGAACATTGTTCCTTTGATCCCCACTGTAATTCATACATGTTTTGTTTTTATCGGAGCACCTGCGAGACTTTATGCAGTTTTTTTTTGTTTCTAACAGGCCCATCTCGCACTTCTAGGATATACATTCTTTGAGAGAACATGGCTCGGCTACTCTCACATCCACAGAGTGTCCGGCCTAAAATAAACCACATCCTAGATGTTGTCTGAATTGATCATATACAAACATGGGACTAGGAATAAGAAATTCTCAAACAAAGCAAGACAAGTTTTAGAGGTCATGTTTGAAAATTATAAAAACTCTACAATTACAGAAAGTCTTAATGTTAAAAAAAATCCTATGAGGTAGATGGTATATGATTCCCATTTTGCAGATAGGAAACTAAAGTTTGGAGACATACTAGTAATAGAGCTGAAATTCAAACTGAATCCAAAGCCTTTTGCTCACATGCCTGGTAGGTTCAAAGAATATAAAAAAGACTGGTGCTATAATGGAAACAGAAGTGAGGAAATAAGCCTTAGAAGGACTTTGCCTTTCACAGTGAGTGCAGTCAGGACATACTGCAGACACTGGAGCAGAGGAATGACAGGATTTGACTTCCACAGTAAAAGATGGCTGCTGTATTCAGAACGGGTTGCACAGGGCAAGGCTGGACCCTGGCCACCAGTCAGGAGTTACTGCAGTAATCCCAGCGAGAGACAACAGCAGCGTGGGTGGTGGAGAGCAAGGGAGAACCATCAGGTTTTACTGATACTGTAGGGATAGGGTGTGAGAAAAAGTCAGGCATCAGGGATGCCAACAGGGTTTTGGCTTGAGCAACTCGAAGAATGCAGTCTCCATCAGCCGAGACTGTGAATTCTGTGGGTAGAGCCAGTTTGTGGGGGAAGACTAGAAATTCAATTTTCATCCTGCTGAAATACCTATTAAATATTCAGTGGCAATGTTCAGCAGGCAGTCGGATACATGGGTCTGGAGTTTGAAAGAGAAGACGGTTGGAGATATAAATTTTATACTGTATATGTATGTATATTCATAAAGCCATGGGACTTTTATTGGGTTTACCAAAAGGAGTGAGTCTAGACAGAGAAAGAACCCAGTGCACCTCGACAGTAGTGGAGAGGAGGAGCGGCCATCAGGCTAGAGAAAAGCCGGAGGACGTGACATCCTGGCACCTATGAAGTGTCTAAGGAGAACTGTGTCAAACTCAAATGAGAAATGACCGCTGATTGGATTGAACCGTCATTCCATTGTCACTCTCTCTGTATTTAAGTAAACGTAGCTTTACATCATCATTTTTAATGATTGCAGAATTTCCCATCATGGGAAATTAATTCAACCGATTATTTTATTACGGCCTTTGGTGGTTTCCAGTTTTTATTATTATGAACATAATTTATTCACCACATATAAAACTTTAGGAGAAACTTTAGAATGAAAACTCCTAGGTCAAAGAATATGCAACATTTACTTCAGGAAAGATTGTTCCAATACATCCGCTATTGACCATGCTTGTTGTCCCAGTACTCTCCGACATTATCAACTCCTGAGAGCTCAGCCAGTCTTACAGGGATAAAGGAACATCTCATTTTAGCTCTAGTCTGCATTTTCTCTGCTATATAAGACTTCTTTAACTGGGCCTGGCATCATAGGCTCACTAGTAATCTTAGAGTTTTGTAACTTCAAAATTCTATTACTACTTCAAATAATGTCTCCTTCAGACAACATAGGAATAACTTATTTTTCTTTTTTATTTATTTATTGACTTTATTGGTGTGACATTGGTTAATAAAATTATACAGGTTTCAGGTGCACAATTTCCACAATACATCATCTGTCTAATGCACTGTGTGTTCACCACCCCAAGACAAGTCTCTGTCTTAAGGGATGAGGTTTGCACACGATGGTGCCATTCATTAAGACCCCAAACTAAATCTTACTGCACCTAATTTGAGGGACTATACAAGTTATAGCAATAAATCAATTATAGTAATACCTTTGATTTGGGCCAAGTATAACCAGCAGAAAACAGAGCAAAAATAGTATTTCTGTGACCTTGCTTTTTATTTTGAACAAAGGGTAAGGGAATGTGTCTACCAAGTTATCAGTGAAGAGCTCGTGTAAAGAAGTATTTAAGTGAGTCAGACACAGACAATACCCAGTACTAAATTATTTTCCCGCCAGCTCAAGACCAGCCCTAGAAAGTTCTCATTAACAATGAAGTGAAAGACTCAGTTTTTTTAATTATAAGAAACATATTAAAATGCATAGTAGAAACAATATGAAGTACACTAGGTATTCTTTTGAGGTCTAAGGTTCAAGAGAAAACTAGTTTGTTTCTATGTTGATGTGTATAATGGTGATTATTTAAAGTTTAATTGTTTACACACCTGTGGGACAGTAGAAAAACTGCAGAAAATTGTGTTCTCACATCTGTCACTTTAACCCATTCTGACTCTACTTGTATGAACAAGGGTTTCTGTTGAGTGATGGTTTTTGTCTGTAAAGTTTAGACAACTTTCTAGGTCTAATGAACTGTTCAGCACACAGGTGTGACATTCAGTGCAGTACCCTGATGATTGATTCTACTTAGAATTGATTTCACATTAAAATGTGTCTATTTTTATTCAAAAATAGTCCAGATGGAAAATGGATCGAAGTTGCATTTTTTAAGGGAAGAAATGGCTGTGTTCTAGGCCACAGTTATTATCTTTGATAGTATTTCCCAATAAGAAGAGCTAAAATTGACACAAGGATTTTGTGGTGCTTTTAAATATATTCTGTGTTTGCCATTGTGGCAAAATAAAAATGATTATTCAAGAACAACTGCCTCTTAAGACAGTTTAAAAATTGCCAAGAAAAATAAAAGCACCTAGGAATAAACTTAGGATGAAATGGATAGGATCAGTATAAAAAATAAAGATAAAAATTTTACAATTACTTAAGAACAACCCCTACTCAGTAATAGCTTTATTGAAGAACAAAACAAATTTTAAATAAATTAAAACCTATACCTTATTCTTCAATAGTATTATAAAGATATCAATTCTTTTTATATTAATCTATAAATCCAGTGTAATTCCAATTAAAAAAAACTAATGAGAGAACTTTAATAAATAACTCAAAAGTTGATGTGTAAAAATGAATACTTAAGAGTCGCCAAGATTATTCTGGAAAAGAATACAAATTTGGGGAAGTAGTATGGCAAGAAGTAGTATTAAAATACACAGCTACAATAATTAAAATGGTATCAAAGTGCAAGTTAACAGACTTTTGATAGTACATAATGCAGAGACTAGAGATGTCAGGCTATGTGGCCAGGTTACCGAGGCAGAGTACCTACCACACACCATGCAGTTCTGGGGCAACTGGCTGGTTGGGGGAAAACATTAGGGTTCCTACCTCATTTCTCACATTAAAGTAAATTGCAAATCTTAAATATAAAAAGTAACATCAAATAAGCACTAGAGCCTGACCTGTGGTGGTGCTGTGGACAAAACATGGACCTGAAACGCTGAGGTCACCAGTTCAAAGCCCTGGGCTTGCCTGGTCAAGGCACGTACAGGAAGCAACTACTATGACTTGATGTTTTCCATTCCCTTCCTCCAAAATCAATAACAATAATAATAAAAGAATAAGCACTAGAAAAAATATAAGTACATATTTAATCTTGGGCTAGTGAAGCTATTCTAAACATGTAAGAAAAGGAGGAAGAAAAAAAATTATCGATTTTGATTAATAAGAATCAAAGTTTCCCCTAAATATGATTAAGAGGCAATTGAAAATCAGATTTACAACAAATGCAGCATAGGAGTTTGTAATTACCTATAAATCAAATATCCCAACTGGGCAATCTATTGTACAAAAGAACAATTACATCTGGCTAATGAACACACCTTGGAAAACCCTTAAAAATGCAAATTAAAATTGTAAAGTTCCATTTGAAATGCAACAAACAGGCGAAGACTAAATAAAACAGTAGAACTCAGAAAGGATAGGAGGAATAAGCCCTCTCCACATGGCAGTGATACAACAGGAAGTTGGAGGGCCAGCAACACTGCACATTTTCTTTGACTAGAAATCCTATAGTCAGAACTTAGATAAGGAAACAATTTAAGAAGTAAATAAGATGCTATCTACAAACATACCCATTTTTCTTATATCAGCAAAAATTCCGCCTATCAATGAGGTAGAAGTTAAAGAAATTATGGCATACTCATAGGATGTAATATTATGCAGCCATTAAATGTTATAGAATACTTGATGACAGAAAAGTGTGTGTGACATTATTAAACTAATAAAGAACTTTGTAGAAATGCAAGATCCTAATTATATTTTTAAAAAAATACAGTATAGCAATATATCTTAATAAAAAAATGGAATGATATATATCAAATGTTAAAATTGTTAGCCTTAGGTTGTGGGATTACAAATAAATTTGAATTTTTAATCGCTTTTCTGTGTTTGCCAAGTTTTCTATAAAGAAAATATGTTGTAATCAAAACCTACTACTACAATTATTATACACATACAAAGTTATAAAAAAGCCCGCCACTTTAAAGAAAAGATGGTTCATGGAGCAGAAAAGATATGATATTTATTTCTAGTTTACACAAGAAGTATTTTTTTCCCTTATCTATGCTGCAGTGAGCAATCAATGGGGTGATTAGCAGGGTACTAATTTTAAACTCTTCCCTTGCTAAACAAAACACATTAGAAGCTAATTGAAATATCAATGGTTTGAAAAAAAATCTTACTGGCAAAGCAATAGTAACAAAGGCCATAAACAGCAATAAAAATTCTGAGAAGGTATTGACAGTCAGATTTTGAGGGATGGATTTGATGAGCTCCTGGGGCAGAGATCCCCAGCGAACCATCTGTGGAACTGAAACTCATACTGGTTTTCAAAAGCTGAATCTGGAGTTAGGAAGGAGGGAAATGGCCACCAGTGTTTGCAGGGAGTGAGGTGCTCATTTCGTGCCTGTCTGCAAGTGAACCAGTTTCCAAATGTGACCAGAAGGGCTAAAACAGTTATTAAATAATTCAAACCAGAAGGGCTATAACAGCACTGTTACAAGTGCCTGTGTGGTGCCTTTCCTCAAACAGCTAAAAGCAATGCCCTTATTATAAAGGAACATTCGCTGCTGCCTCTCACTGTGCAACCCAGTCCTGGCGATCGAAGTTCTAGAAGCATGGTTATGAACTTATGCAAATGCCTAGAGGTGGGAGAGTGAACAAGGTGCCCACAGAATGTGGGGAGCTCAGCGAATCTCAGCGAGCAAGGGAAGCGTGAGAGGAGATAAGGCATAGTGAGTTAGTGTCTAGAAGGATCACTGACCCCTGAGCCTAGACTACTGGGCCTGGGGTGGGGCCAGCTGGAGACCAGCCCTAGAAAGTTCTCATTAACAATTAAGTCAAAGACTCATTTAGGGCTACATAGCCCTTGCTTCCTAACTCTGTGTTCTCTCTGCTTAACTACAGGTTTGTTTCAAACTCACACCTTCTTGCAGAATCTTCCATATCTGGAGTCATCTTAGATAAGAACCAAAGTCTCCCCATTTAAATTTAACACCAGTAGTCTTTGGAGTTCTCATTCAATAATTTTTTTTTTGTATTTTTCTGAAGTTGGAAACGGGGAGGCAGTCAGACAGACTCCCGCATGCGCCCAACCAGGATCCACCCGGCATGCCCACCAGGGGGCGATGCTCTGCCCATCTGAGCGTTGCTCTGTTGCATCCAGAGCCATTATAGTGCCTGAGGCAGAGGCCACAGAGCCATCTTCAGCGCCCGGGCCAACTTTGCTCCAATGGAGCCTCACTGTGGGAGGGGAAGAGAGAGACAGAGAGGAAGGAGAGGGGGAGGGTGGAGAAGCAGATGGGCGCTTCTCCTGTGTGCCCTGGCTGGGAATCGAACCCAGGACTCCTGCACACCAGGCCAACACTCTACCACTGAGCCAACCGGCCAGGGCCTAATTCAATAATTTTTATTATACCCTTGTATTACTGGAACTATTTCAATTTCTGAAAATGAACTCACTATAAAAAACTTAAATAGACACCTGATAGTCTGACCTGGCCTGGTCCTAAATCCATTAATAGATTTAAAATGTTAGTTTCCTCTATTATATATAAACATAATAAAAAACTACTAAAATAGAAAATGTTTGTGCCACACATAATGTCAGCCCACACAGCACTGGTAGTTCACACCCAGCATTTTGGGAGACACTGTATCAGAGACAGAGGAACCTGGAGATGACATGGGAGGCTGGGCTGGGTCCAGTGTCTACTGACAGAGAAGGGTAGACAGATACAGCTTTTGAGGACCCACCTAAAGCACTGTAGCCGCAGTCCCTGGGCAAACCGGCCAGCTTGGTACTCTTCGCCATCCATTACTGAAGGGACTGTCTCGGTGTCCTGCACAATGACCGCCATTTCACTGTCTCTCTTTCCCAGCATGCTTCGGTCATTGATGTTGGCAGAGCCTACAAGGAGAAAGAGTGAAACTGAACAATAGTCTCACCAGAGTAGATACTGTCAATTGCCCTCCCCACTCAATTCCTCCTTCCTAACAAAACCCTAATTTTAGCTGCTGTGCTCTAAAGAGGCAGGACCTTTACCCCAGGTGTGCATCTTGATCAGTCTAAGACTGCATTGTAATTTCTTTTTGCCAGTGATTGACTTAGGAATGGGCACTTGATATGATTCGAGCCATTGTGACATGAAGGAAAGTCTGCTAGAGGGTTCTGAGAAAGCGTTTTCCCCCTTTTAATAAACTTTAAGAAGAGAGTGCTATCCCTTTAGCTTTTGGGTATTTTGGTTTAAGTGGCTGGATGAGAATGTGATTCCAAGGGCTGCTGGGGCCACTTTGTAACCAGTAGGAGATAGATAAGCTGAAGATGGCAGAGCAGAAAGAAAACAGATTCTGAGTGTTTAAGTCATCAAACTAGCCAATGCTAGAACTATCTTACCTTCTGCTGTGTGAAACAATATATTTCCTTATTGTTTCACATGCCTCTAGCAGGATTTTCTATTTTGTGGCTTGAAGGATTCTTACTGATATAGTCACTAAGCAAACAAATAACAAAAGATATGCTTACCAGCTCAATTCAGCTTTAATCAGACTCTGTAGACTTTAACTTAGTCACATAATTATGAATGTCAAAACCCAAGAGTACCTTCACAATCAATAGTCCACTCTAAAACACAGATTGTCATTAGTGGCTTTGGGTTTTCCATGCTCTTGCCTTACTTGTGTGGCATGCAAAGAGCTTCTGTATCAACTTTCCTCCATTCTATTTTTAAATCCAAATGAGCTCAGAATGTTGGCTCACACTGAAGGGCAAGTATTTTAATATTAGTTCAACCTGCGCTTTCTGCATTCCTCTGCTTGTATTCAGAAACCCCATCACATTTTCTGCTTCAATCTCTGTGGATTCATTCTTTTGACTCTTTGAGGTGTCCTACAAACCACAGAAGGGGTCTGACCAATTTTTTCTTCTTGTTTCTCTTGCTGTAGTCATGTGTTCACTTTCTCTGCAGATGTGGAGAGATGGGTGGGGTTGAAGGGGAGCACTGGAAACCTACCGTGATGGGGACAGTCAGGGTATAAGATGACAGCAGCCTACCCTAAGTTCCAATGGAGGGATGTTGTACATGAGAAAAAGATGGCCCATCTTGAAGAGATTTATTGCCATTTGCCACAAAATTGCCATGTGGTTAATATACAAATCTATGATAACTATGGCTGTGAATGGTGCCCCACAGTGATCGTGGGCAATAGAGAAAGGATGGAGCACCTCACGAACACTTAGGAGAACTGCAGGGTGACAGCTATTGAAACACTTTGTTTTGTTAGCAACTAAGAGTTCTTTATACATATACTTTTTTATTACACCAGAAAATTCACAGCCATGTCTTTGGGCTGGATAGTTGGCCCAGCATTAAGGTGGGCAAAGTCATTTAATCTTTCTCAGCTTTAATTTTATTTTGATATATTGAGATCATATTATAGACATTGTAGCATTGTTGTAGGAAGTAAGGTCATGTGAGAAAGCACATAATAATCTACAAACTGCTCTACAAATGCTAATATTATTGGCATTATTACCAGATACTTGTTAATATTCTATAATATCTGTGCCAGAGAACATTGCCATAGAAAGGGACAAGTTACCAGCAAGTAGCATTTGTAGCAAAGAAGCCTCCTGTCTGGGTTAAGCACCTCTCACTGCAGTGTTTAAACTAGAACTTGGAGAAGAACCAAGTTCCCACTGTAGCTCTGGGCCTTCACTACCCCTAGTATCCAGCAGAGGCCGCTCTCAGGCCGCATGCTCTGGACCTTGTGGTCATCGCTGCTTTCCACTATCAGGAAAACTGGGGATGGGGACACACACACACACACACACACACACACACACTTCACCACAGTCCCCAATCTCCCTTCTACTAAGGTACTCCCAAAGGGAGAAATATACTCCTGGCATTCTGAGCTTGAATTCTTACAAATAGGAGTGGTTATTGTATTTCAAGGGCTGATCTGGAGTTACCTGGGGCACCAACTCTCAATCACACTGAGTAAGTGTTGGCTACTATTTAATAGAAATGTGAAGAAAGGGCTGAGAAAATTTTAAATGAATATAAGTCAGATACTGAAAATGAGATATTAATTAATATAAATGCCACCTCTGTTCTTGTTAAATGTTCCCATATTCTGGAAACCAAATTCAGAACAGCAGATATAGCATTATTTCATTTCTATAGAACATGAAAAAGAAGAAAGAGTAAGGTTCTAGAAAGACACACATTAAACCGTTAAGAAGGAGGGGTGCTTCCTGATGAGGAGAGGGTAGACAGTAAGGGGAATTTGACCGTTTAGTTTATATATGTACTTAGAGTTTGAGTTGTTTACAATAAAGGTGACTTGTAGTCGCGTAGTACTTTTTATGATAAGTACAATCTCTTGTTTTTATTAAGACATTGCCTTGAAAATTTAAAACCACTTAAATTTTAGAAAATTACATTTTCTAAGTCTGCTAATATTAAGGAACATTTTAAGACATTGTAAAATATAGCAAAATAAAAAAAGAGTATATGAAAACATATATAGACAATTTAGGAATTTAATGCACAGGCTGAAAAATAGAACACTACCACATCCCAGAAGCCCTTGGGTGTCTTCCGTACACGCCCTACTTGCCCCCCACCCCCAGAAGGAGAAGTTATAGAGAGTTTGGTGTCCATTGTGCTTTCCTAAACAACAACAACAAAAATAGCTTACTTTTGACTTGTTTTTAGTTTGTATAAAGGAAATCCTATATAATCCTTAGAGATTCGCATCTTTTCAATATTATGACTTTGGGATTTATCTGTGCATAACTGAACACACCAGGACTCATTCACTCTACTGTTGATAGATGTTTGGGTTGTTTTGCTGTGATGCACAATTACGCTGCACATGAGAGTTTCTCTGCATTCTGTCCGCAGCTGGAGACATGCTGCTCCACAGCCTTGCCGATACTTGGATTGTACAACTTTTTAATTTTTGCTAATTGGTATTTTAAAAACTGTCCTTTGTCTCATTGTTATATTAATGAGAATGAACATCTTTCATATACTTATGGTCTCAATATGTCCCTTTAAACATTTCCTTTGGCCATTTTTCCTTGGATGCTCTCTTTTCCTACTGATTTATGGGAATTCTTTGTATGTTTTGAATAGTAAGTGTGCTTGCTGCAAATACTAATTTTCAGTTTGAGATTTATCTTTTTATTTTCTTTATAGTGTCTTTTAATAAATACAGTTCTGAATTTTAATGCAGTTGGGCTTATCTATTTTTTCTTTGTGGTTTGTGCTTTGTTTCACATCTTGTTTCAGAAGTTGTGAATTCTCCTGTGCTAGGCAGAATAACGTCTGCCAGAGATGACCATGTCCTAATCCCCAACGCCTGTGGATTTGTTGTGCTACATGCCAAAGGGGAACTAAGGCTGCATATAGAATTAAGGTTGTTAATCAACTGACCTTAAAAATAGGGAGATTTTTCCCTGGCTGGTTAGCTCAGTGGTAGAGCGTTGGCCTGGCGTGCAGGAGTCCCGGGTTCGATTCCCGGCCAGGGCACACAGGAGAAGCGCCCATCTGCTTCTCCACCCCTTCCCCTCTCCTTCCTCTCTGTCTCTCTCTTCCCCTCCCGCAGCCAAGGCTCCATTGGAGCAAATTTGGCCCAGGTGCTGGGGGTGGCTCTATGGCCTCTGTCTCAGGCGCTAGAATGGCTCTGGTTACAACAGAGCAATGCCCCAGATGGGCAGAGCATCGCCCCCTGGTGGGCATGCCGGGTGGATCCCAGTCAGGCGCATGCGGGAATCTGTCTGACTGCCTCACCATTTCCAACTTCAGAAAAATACAAAAAAAAAAAAATAGGGAGATTTTCCTGGATTATCTGAGTAAGCCTAATATAATCACAGAGTCCTTAAAAGTAAAAGGGACTCAGAGGAAGATTAGAGCAGGATGAGCCAGAACTTTTCAGAACTTTCAGAGAGAGATAACATTGCTGCCTTCAAAGATGGAGAAAGGGGGTCACGAATGTGGGCAGCCTCTAGAAGTTGGAAAAGACAAGAAGATGAATTCTTCCAGAAAGGAAGACAGCCCTGCTGACACCCTGAGGTCAGCCCATGAGACTCACATTGGACCCCTAAACTACAGAACAATGTGTTTGTACTGTTTTATCCACTAAGTTTGTAGCCATGTGTTACAGTAGTAATAGACAAGGGATGTACCAACTGTACCCTGTTTTGGCTTATTAAAGGAAAACTGATTCTGCTATTGAGCCCAAATGAGCTATTCTGCACTTTCTACCCAGTGGTGTTCCCCGAGTCTCCAGTTCAGAGGTTCTTGGCTTGGGCTACACATGAGCATCCCCTAGGAAGCTTTTAAGAAATACTGGTGCCGAAAATAAAAACAAAAACACCTTGATGACTGAACCCAGAGCAGACCAATTCATCAAAATTTCTGCAAGTAGAAACCAGATATTAGTATTGTCCAATACCATGCCATCCTTTCATCTTTCCATTAATCCTTTATTTTTGATTTAGTTTAAGGTAAATTACAGACATGAATAAACTTCCCCCAAATAACATGGTTTTTTTAACGACTCCCCAGGCAATTCTAATGCAGCGAGGGATGAGATTCACAAGACTAGATCAAGAGTAACTAACCTTCTTTACTGGGGCCTTTCAACTACGGGCTCTCAGCAGGCACGCAAGCCTGCAGTTTCTCATACCCACCCTAGCTGATCGCTTCCAGACCTTCCTGCTCCAGTTCTGCAATATCCATGTGGATCTTTCTGGTCTACAGAGAAAGAATACCTGCCGGCTCTCCACCCAGAACTTCTGGAGGACAGTGGCAATGTTTGGTTCATGTTTTCTCTCCCTGTTGTGCTTTGCAGTGGATTAGTGAACACTAAAAAAAAAAAATCATTTCACTTGGCCAACAGGATAGCCTTAAATTCTCCTGAAGGATAGCCTTGTTTTGTTTAGAAAATCAAATAAATGTCAACTTGGTTCAATAACAACATTAAGATGGATGAGAAAACTGGATTTGGTCTCAGGTTGCATAACCAGCAGGATCATCCAGGCCAAAAGATAATGAAAGCTACACACAAAAGAGACCTTCGATGCGAGAAAACAAGTATTTCCTCATGAGGAAAAAATGAGGATAAACAATTACTTATGTTTCTTATATCAATTATGCAATAATTCTGGCATATGTATTACATGTTATAAAGTTTAATCGTGGCTTACTTTAGATATTTGCTTGAGCTTTTAGATATGTGCTTCATGTAAAATATGTCTAACATAACGCCTCAACCTCCCTGAGAATTTTCAACATTGTTCTCCGTGTTATGATCTTAAACAGAGCTGAAGTTTGAGAGCAACAACAACAAATTTGCTCACTCTTACATAGCAATAAAAAGAACAAAAGCACTTCTGGAACTGTCCATTGGAGAAATCTGTTGCGTCCTTGGGGAAGAAGAAAAAAAAATCCAGACTGAAGAAAGCGAGAGTGACATCAGAGAAATGGCGCTGTGAAGAGCGATACCGATAAATCTACCCAAGATATCAACAAGTTCTTCAACCAGAGACAGAAAAATCTATCCTTGGAGCATCTAGAAGTCCCACATACTGAAAATGAAGGTATGATTGAGTGAAAAATTGACTAAATATATATATAATCAACCCCGAAGGAAATAAGATGGAGAAAGGAACACTTCGCCTTCCTCACTAACCTAAACTAGGGCTGCTTTCACTTGGAACTGAGATAGAGGGCTTAGGGGGTGGAGGGAACCAGGATGCGGCACAGACATCCAAGCTGAGGACAGAGTGTGCCAGCGGCGACTCAGCAACGCGGGCTAACACCCACGCTGGACCGTGACAAAGTAGGGTGAGTGGCGGCCGCCATTAGCCCCGATATCCTGGTTGGTGAGCATGGATAGTGTGCAAGAGGTTCCTCCTAGCACCCCAGGAGTGGGCACCTGTGTTCCCGGACAGAGGGGCAGAGTCAGAGGCCTTTGCATGGGCTGTGAACAGAGTCTCAGTGTGGTCCCTGCACCCTGAACAGCAGCGCGGCGCATGGCGAGTGCACGAAAGTGAACTTCCCTACACCCAGACTTCTCCAGGTGGGCGGTGCCTCACCCAGCCATTGAAGCTAACAGCCCTGGGAAGGAAAAAAGATAAAAGAAAAACTAAAGCATTGGGAGGAAGGGTGCGCAAGCAGCTTGCAGTCTGACTCGGGAACAGATCTGCAGATCTAATCGCTGAAATTAGCTTAACCTATAGTCTGCTCATCTCCCAACTGACCTATGTGGCTCTAACTGACAAGATCTCTCTCAGTTCAACAATGTAAGACAAGAGGTGTGATATTTTTTAGTGCCTCTTGCTATGTACATAGGGGTGGGGGCAACTTCTGATTGGCAGAGCTTTCATACTCAGGGCTACACGTTAAAAAGAGGGATTTGGCAGCTTGTGAGACCTCCTGTTTTGCAAACAGCATCTAGGGCATCTTCTTCCCAGCCAAAACAGGTTACAAAGTGCAGAAAGCCTGGGGAGAGTGGTCTCACAGAGTGCTGAGGCATACTGGACACGCCTGGAGGTGCATAGAAAGGCACCTTGAGAGCAATTGGCTCCCAGACCCGCCTGATTACACTGGCAGCTCTGACTGACAGAGCCTTACCCAGAGCCCTGTGCTGAATGGGGATAGAGTGGGGATATGCCAGTTCTTTGAGCCTCTTACTCCCCAGGCAGAGGCAGCAGCAATCTCGTAGCTGGATCATCAGGCTGCTAATTCAGGAAGGAAAGACTAGGAGAGAGGCTCTGGGAAAATGGACTCTCTTATTGTTGGAGCCTGCAAATGCTAACAAGCCTAGACTGCCAACGAGACTGAAGCCTAATATATGACATCACCATAGAGACTTATTAACTTCAAATCTCTAACTAAGCATGCCACAGGGGCAGAGCCTGGGGTACAGAGTAACTGACCAGGAAGAGGGAGAGGAAAGAAAAAGGAAGATGATAGCCTCTCAAAATCAATAAAAATCCAGACTATAACCTTTTCCATTTTTTTATTGTTTCTTTCATCTTCTTGTCTTGATTATTTTCTTCTTCTTTCACTTTGGTGGTTTTATTCTCTGTCTGTCTTATTCTTTCTTCTTCTTGACCTACACTACCCATAAGTGTTACATTTCCCATTTTATTTCTTTTCTTATTCCTTTCTCTCTATGAGGGTTGCACTCCAAAACCCTTAACTCTCTCTCTCTCTCTTTTTGTTCTTTTTGCTTTTTTCTTCTTTTTGTTTTTCCTCTTTCTTTTTTTCTCCCTCTATATTAGTTTCTTCTTTTCTCCTTTACTTTTCCTCTCATTCAACCCTCAATCACGAAAAAGTTATTTTATTTGGGACTGAAAATTTTTCTTTGTGGCACTCTGGGTGCTTTTTATTTTGCTTTTTAACTCATTAGCAGTGCTCCCATCCCTGGCTCTCCATTCTACCTAGTTTTTGCTCCACTTAATACAATAGTAATTAAATTTCTTTTCTTTTACATGTTTCCCTCTTATCCTTCTCATTATATCTCTTAGTCGACTATCACTTACAAGCAAATCATTTTACTCTTGACCCAAATTTTTTCCTTTTTTGCATTTTATGGGCCCCTACCTCATTTTTTGCCCCTTTATCACTTCTCCCCAACTCAGCCCCTCCATTATAGGTAGTTTTTGTTCCATTTAGCACAATATAATTCAGAGTTCATCACAATTTTTTCTCAAGGAGGAGGGGAGAGGAGAGGAGAAAAAAGGGGAAATAATAAATTTTCTTTTTCTTTTTTTACTTTTTATTCTTTATTAATTCTCATTAGTACTATCAACAAAACCATTAAGGAAATGGAAATCAAATGCCATTAAGGAAATGGAAATCAAATATCATGGATACAAAAGACAGAGATGTAGCACTATAGATGAGAAAAAATCTATGGAGAAAAAATTTAATATATTGGAAACCTTGGAGCTAAATGACAGAGAATTTAAAATAGAAACCCTAAAAATACTCAGAAATATCCAAGAAAACACAGAAAGACAATTTAGAGAGCTCAGAAAATAACGAACACAAAGAATATATTACTAAGGAAATTGACACTATAAAAACAAATCAGAGATGAAAAACTCAATTCATGAACTGAAAAATGAGGTAACAAGCTTAGTTAATAGAACAGGCCAGATAGAAGGCATGATTAGTGAAATAGAAGACAAGCAACTTGAGGCACAACAGAGAGAAGAAGAAAGAGACTCAAAAATTTTTAAAAATGAGAAAACCCTATAGGAATTGTCTGACTCCATGAAAAAGACTAACATAAGAATAATAAGTATATCAGAAGGAAAAGAGAAAGTAAATGGAATGGAGAACATATTAAAACAAATAATAGACAAGAACTTCCCAAGCCTGTGGAAAGAACTAAAGTCACAAATTCAAGAAGCAAACAGAACACCAAGTTTTCTTAACCTCAACAAACTTACTCCAAGGCACATCATAATGAAATTGGCACAAACAAACGACAAAGAAAACATTCTCAAGGTAGCCAAGGAAAAGAAGAATACAACACAGAAAGGAAGGCCCATTAGATTATCAACAGGTTTCTCAGGAGAAACTCTACAAGCTAGAAGAGAGTGGACCCCAATATTTACAGCCCTGAAAGAGAGGAACTTTCAGCCAAGAATACTATACCCATCAAAGCTATCCTTCAAGTACGAAAGAGAAATAAAAACATTCACAGATACAGAAAAGATGAGGGTATTTATCATCAGAAAACCCCCACTACAGGAATTACTAAAGGGGGTTTTCCAACCAGATACAAAGAACAAAACAAAATCAAACCACAAGTACAAGCTCCACCAGGAACACAATAAAACCGAATTTAAACTGTGACAACAAAAAAAAAAAGGGGGTGGGGGAGAGGACGGAGATTAACAGTAGCAAAGGATGATGGAGTGCAGAAGCACTCGTAAGATAGTGCACTACAATGAACATGGTAGGTAGCCTTTTCATTACTTAATGGTAACCACCCTTGAAAAAACCACCACAGAAGCACATGACTTAAAAAAGATAGCAACAGAGGAAAGAAGTATGGAATACAACCAAAAAAACCCAAATGATAGAAAAACAAGAAAAGAATCAAACAAGATATAAAACTAACAGAAAGCAATTTATAAAATGGCAAAAAGGAACCCACAAGTGTCAATAATTACACTAAATGTAAATGGATTAAACTCACCAAAAAAAAAGACATAAAGTAGCAGACTGGATTAAAAAAGAAAATACAACTGTATGCTGCCTACAAGAAACACATCTAAGCAACAAGGATAAAAACAAATTCAAAGTGAAAGGCTGGAAAACAATACTCCAAGCAAATAACATCCAAAAAAAAGCATGTGTAGCAATACTCATATCTAATAATGCTGACTACAAGACAGCAAAAGTACTCAGAGACAAAAATGGTCATTTCATAATGATTAAGAGGACACTAAATCAAGAAGACATAACAATTCTTAATATTTATGCACCAAACCAAGGAGCACCAAAATATATGACAGCTACTTATTGACCTTAAAACAAAAACTGACAAAAATACAATCATACTTGGAGATCTCAATACACCACTGATGTCTCTAATTCATTCATCCAAACAGAAAATTAATAAAGATATATTGGCCTTAAAAAAACACTGAGGCCCTGGCCGGTTGGCTCAGCGGTAGAGCGTTGGCCTAGCGTGCGGAGGACCCGGGTTCGATTCCCGGCCAGGGCACACAGGAGAAGCGCCCATTTGCTTCTCCACCCCTCCGCCGCGCTTTCCTCTCTGTCTCTCTCTTCCCCTCCCGCAGCCAAGGCTCCATTGGAGCAAAGATGGCCTGGGCGCTGGGGATGGCTCCTCGGCCTCTGCTCCAGGCGCTAGAGTGGCTCTGGTCGCAACATGGTGACGCCCAGGATGGGCAGAGCATCGCCCCATGGTGGGCGTGCCGGGTGGATCCCGGTCGGGTGCATGCGGGAGTCTGTCTGACTGTCTCTCCCTGTTTCCAGCTTCAGAAAAATGAAAAAAAAAACAACAAAAAACACACACACACACACACACACACACACAAAACACTAGAGCACCTGGATATGATGGACATCTACAGGACATTTCATCCCAAAGCGACAAAGTATACATTTTTCTCTAGTGTACATGGAACATTCTCAAGAATTGACCATATGTTGGGCCACAAAGATAACATCAGCAAATTTAGAAAAATCGAAATTGTACCAAGCATATTTTCTGATCATAAAGACTTGAAACTAGAATTCAACTGCAAAAAAGAGATAAACAAACCCACAAAAATGTGGAAACTAAACAATATACTTTTAAAAAATGAATGAGTCAAAGAAGAAATAAGCGCAGAGATCAAAAGATATATACAGACTAATGAAAATGACAATACGACATATCAGAATCTATGGGATGCAGCAAAAGCAGTAATAAGAGGGAAGTTCATATAACTTCAGGCCTATATGAACAAACAAGAGAGAGCCCAAGGAAACCACAAAACTTCACACCTTAAGGAACTGGAAAAAGAAGAACAAAGACAACCCAAAACCAGTCGAAGAAAGGAGATAATAAAAATCAGAGCAGAAATAAATGAAATAGAGAACAGAAAAACTATAGAAAAAATTAATAGAACAAGGAACTGGTTCTTTGAAAAGATCAACAAAATTGACAAACCCTTGGCAAGACTTATCAAGGAAAAAAGAGAAAGAACTCATATAAACAAAAACCAAAATGAAAGAGGAGAAATCACCAAGGACATCATAGATATACAAAGAATTATTGTAGAGTACTATGAAACACTTTATGCCACTAAATTCAAGAATCTAGAAGAAATGGATAAATTCCTAGAACAACACAACCTTCCTAGACTAAGTCAAGAAGAAGCAGAAAGCAGAAACAGACCAATTAGTAGGGAGGAAATAGAAAAAACTATTAAAAACCTCCCCTAAAATATAAGTCCAGGCCTAGACGGTTATACTAGCAAATTCTATCAAGCATTCTAAGAAGACTTGTTTCCTATTCTACTCAAAGTCTTCCAAAAACTTGAAGAAGAAGCAATACTTCCAAACACATTTTATGAGGCCAACATAACCCTCATACTGAAACCGGGCAAGGACGGCACAAAAAAAGAAAACTACAGACCAATATCTCTAAGGAATACAGATGCTAAAATACTAAACAAAATACTAGCAAATGAAATACAACATATTAAAAAAATAATACATCACGATCAAGTGGGATTCATCCCAGAATCTCAAGGATGGTTCAACATATGTAAAACGGTTAACGTAATTCACCATATCAACAAAACAAAGGAAAAAACCCACATGATTTTATCAATAGATGCAGAAAAGGCATTCTATAAAATACAACACAATTTTATGTTTAAGATACTCAACAAATGGGTATAGAAGGAACATATCTCAACATAATAAAGGCCATATATGATAAACCATCAGCTAACATCATATTAAATGGCATAAAACTGAAGACTTTCCACCTTAAATCAGGAACAAGACAGGGTTGTCCACTCTCTCCACTCTTTTTTTAATGTGGTGCTAGAAGTTCTAGCTAGAGCATTCAGATAAGATAAAGAAATAAAAGGCATCCATATCGGAAAAGAAGAAGTAAAGGTATCACTTTTTGCAGATGATATGATCCTATACATTGAAAACCCCAGAGAATCCACAAAAAGACTACTAGAAACAATAAGCCAATAAATACAGTAAGGTCACAGGATACAAAATTAATATACAAAAGTCCATAGCCTTTCTATATGCCAACAATGATACATTAGAAAACAAACTAAAAAAAATAATCCCCTTCAGGGTTGCAACAACAAAAAAATACCTAGGAATAAACATAACAAAGTATGTAAAGGACCTATATAATGAAAACTACAAAGCATTGTTAAGGGAAATCGAAAAAGATACAATGAGATGGAAAAATATTTCTTGTTCTTGGATAGGAAGAATAAATATAATCAAAATGGCCATATTACCCAAAGCAATATAAAAATTTAATGCAATTCCCATCAAAATTCCAATGACATTTTTTAAAGAAATGGAACAAAATATCATCAGATTTATATGAATCTATAAAAATCCCCAAATAGCCAGCAATCCTAAAGAAAAAGAATGAAGCTGGGGGCATTACAATATCTGACTTCAAATTATATTATAGAGTCATGACAATCAAAACAGCATGGTATTGGCAGAAAAATAGACACTCAGACCAATGGAACAGAATAGAAAGTCCAGAAATAAAACCACATGTGTATGGTCAAGTAATTTTTGATAAAGGGGCCAACAACACATAATGGAGAAAAGAAAGCCTCTTTAACAAATGATGCTGGAAAAACTGGAAAGCCACATGCAAAAGAATGAAACTCAACTATAGTTTGTCCTCTTGTACTAAAATTAATTCAAAATGGATCAAAGACCTAAATACAAGACCTGAAACAATAAAGTACATAGAAGAAGACATAGGTACTCAACTCATGGACCTGGGTTTTAAAGAACATTTTATGAATTTGACTCCAAAGGCGAGAGAAGTAAAGGCGAAGATAAATGAATGGGACTACTTCAGAATAAGAAGTTTTTGCTCAGCAAGAGAAACTGACAACAAAATAGACAGCCAACTAAATGGGAAATGATATTTTCAAACAATAGCTCAGATAAGGGCCTAATATCCAAAATATACAAAGAACTCATAAAACTCAACAACAAACAAACAAACAAACAATCCAATAAAAAAATGGGAAGAGGACATGAATAGATACTTCTTCCAGAAAGAAATACAAATGGCCAACAGACACATGAAAAGATGCTCATCTTCATTAGTTATTAGAGAAATGCAAATCAAAACTACAATGAGACACCACCTCACACCTGTTAGATTAGCTATTACCAACAAGACAGGTAATAGCAAATGTTAGAGAGGCTGTGGAGAAAAAGGAACCCTCATTCACTGTTGGTGGGAATGTAAAGTAGTACAACCATTAGGAAGAAAGTATGGTGGTTCCTCAAAAAACTGAAAAACTACCTTATGACCCAGCAATCTCTCTACTGGGTATATACCCCCAAAACTCAGAAACATTGATACATAAAGATACATGTAGCCCCATGTTCATTGCAGCATTGTTCACAGTGGCCAGGACATGGAAACAACCAAAAAACTCTTCAATAGAAAACTGGATAAAGAAGATATGGTACATATACACTATGGAATCTACTCAGCCATAAGAAATGATGACATCAGATCATTTACAACAAAATGGTTGGATCTTGATAACATTATACGAAGTGAAATAAGTAAATCAGAAAAAACTAAGAACTGCATGATTCCATACACAAGTGGGACATAAAAACAAGACTAAGAGACATGGACAAGAGTGTGGTGGTTGGGGGGGGGGGGAGGGGGAGAGGGGAAGGGGGAAGGGAAGGGGCACAAAGAAAACTAGATAGAAGGTGACAGAGGAAAATCTGACTTTGGGTGATGGCTATGCAACTTAATTAAATGACAAGATAACCTGGACATGTTTTCTTTGAACATATGTACCCTGATTTATTGATGTCACACCATTAAGATTAATAAAAATTTATATATAAAAAAAGAAGTCTGAAGAAAGCGAGACCTCTCCATATGCCCAAGGCCACATTGTCAGTTTCCAAAGAGTGGATAAGAACTAGGTGCAAAATCGATCTATTATTGCTAGCCTAAATAAATTTTAGGCTTTAAGGGTTCGGAGACCTTTCTAGAAGATAAGTCAGTTGTAAAATCTATTTGATTGAGAGCTCTGTTTCTGAAAACTACTTTGCATTTATACTTTATGTAGTATAAAGCAGGTGGAAAGTCAAAATGACCTTTAAAATGAAAATATTTACATCTGTCAATTTTTACTTCCAGAGGTCTGAGATCCTTCTAAAAGGATCAAGTGAATTTGATTTCACTTTGTTTGTATTTCCATTTCAGCAATATTCCCCTTCCTACTGTAACTGCCAAATTTAATATAAATACACTGCTCACAAAAATTTGGGGATCAGGGAACGTGCAGCTACTCCAGTACTTTCAGCCTTTTGTGTAGTGCATTTTCACCAATGAAATAACAGTTGGTTTTGCATCTCATTTGCATAATCAAACAACTTTCTTTGAGTTGTCGTTAGCTTTTCTGATCTTCTTGTTTAATAAAAAAAAAGTCAAAAGCTTTTTTTTTTATCACTTCATATTCATTTTGAAATAACCCCTAATTTTTGTGAGCAGTAGATATTCTGAAATTGGTGTCTGAAGGAAAGGCCAGACTAGCTTGGGGAAATAAAAGAAATCTTGCTATGGGGAAATAGGGTAGTAAATAAATCCCTAAAGAACTCTGATCCCTACAGAGCAAGAGATCAGAGACACAGACATTTTTCTTCGACGACACATACATTTATTAAGTGTATGTATGTGTGTGTCCACATTGTGGTCTACAGCAGTGGTTCCCAACCTTTTTTGGGCCATGGACCGGTTCAATGTCAGAAAATATTTTCACGGACTGGCCTTTAGGGTGGGACAGATAAATGTATCACGTGACCGAGAAAAGCGTCAAGAGTGAGTCTTAGACGGATGTAACAGAGGGAATCTGGTCAATTTTCAAAAATAAAACATCGTTCAGACTTAAATATAAATAAAACGGAAATAATGTAAGTGATTTATTCTTTCTCTGTGGACCAGTACCAAATGGCCCACGGACCATTACTGGTCTGCGGCCTGGAGGTTGGGGACCACTGGTCTACAGTATATACTTTCTGGCTTCAGAACTACTTTTTCTTTCTTTTTAATCATGTTCCAGATAAGACAGTCTCATTACTCCTAGATACGAGATCTCCCTCCCCCTTTTCTCAGTGGAGGATAGACAAATTTACTGCCAAAATATTTCAAAAATGCTCCAAAACATTTAGTTTCCCTTTTAAAGAATAGGGAAGTATCTTATTAGAGCTGAAAAACTACATTTACTTTAAAACAGATGAGCAGAATCCCCAATAGTGGGATACATTGTAACTCTAGGTAACACACCCTACACCCTTACCACTCATTTTTATCTGACTAATTATTAACTGTTTCTCATCCTGACCTTTCAAGGTGTGTGTAACATAATATGTATTAGAAAACAAAACAATTCAATAATAGGAAAATGAAGCTTTCCATGTGTATAAAACAATACAAATGAACACCCATCCCTCCCATCAAGTTGATATAATCTGGATAGAATGTACAACCAGTAACTATGTCCTGAATCTGTCTGGTGGGGAGAGGACTTCGGAAAAATCTTTTGTGAAATCTATTTCTTGTCCTTGACAAGAAAAGACTGCAGACCTCAATCCAGGGCTACATCATATCATTGCTTCACAATTCCCACTAACTATATACCCTGCACTCTGTTTACTGACACCCAAAACATAGACTCTGGTGAAAAGAAACAGAAAACAGAGGCAACAATATTTTAATATCCTTCTGATTCTGACTTTTGCACAACAGCAGATCTGTGAAAGTGGTCAGGTGGGTGTGCCACAAATAGTTACAAATTGCCACCTGGTACTCATTTCTGACACATTTTGCCACCCTATTTCTCCTTTCTTCCAATCCCTAAAATGTAGGTACCTGGATTCAATAAAAATAAGGGAATACTAAAGAATTAAAGAAAACAGGCTGATAATTGCACTGCTGGGGCTAACTGAGGCCTCTAGCTACTATAATTTGCATGATGGCCATTTAATTGCTCTGTTTCTTCATAGATGAAAAACAGGGATTAGAAAGGTTGTAAGAGATAGATTGTTTCAGAAGTGTTTTAGATAGTATGTTACTGTCCCTCTCAACTGTGAAGGAAGCTTGGGAGAAACAGAAAGATTTCTGCATGATATGAGTCAATAAGCAAGAAACACAGAAACCACTACTTACCAATAATAACAGTGTTGTCATCAGCAATTAGCAACTTGCTATGGACATAGATGAGCTCAGTGACTAGGTTTCCTTCAAGCTCTGCGTGTGTTCTCAGACCACAGAATGATATGTAATTTATCCACTGATTGCCAACTGTAAGTTTAAAAAGAAATTACTAAAATTAATATGACCAAGCTCAATAAAGGCATGTTCAATTTTACCAAAATAAATACACTACTTAAATAGATGAAGAATAGATAGTATAATGTGTGTGTGAATGTGTATGGGTGTGTGTAATTTCAGAATTCACCTACGATTTATCTCTGTTGTTATATTACATCAGTGGTAGTCAACCTGGTCCCTACTGCCCACTAGTGGGCATTCCAGCTTTCATGGTGGGTGGTAGTGGAGCAACCAAAGTATAAATAAAAAGATAGATTTAACTATAGTAAGTTGTTGTATAAAGATTTATTCTGCCAAACTTAGCAAAAATCTAACATAAAGTACTTGGTAAGTAATTATTATTATATGCTTTAACTTGCTGTAACTCTGCTTTATAAATTTTATAAAGTAAAGTTACTTCCCTACTTTATAAATCACCATTACTGTGGAACCGGTGGGCGGTTAGAAAATTTTACTACTAACAGAGATACAAAAGTGGGCGGTAGGTATAAAAAAGTTGACTACCCCTGTATTACATCATTATTTTGATCAGTTTTATTACAGAATATTTAGAATGCTTTAAATATATTTTTTTATTATTTTTGCTTTTTTAAATTATTTTTTATTAAATTTTAAAATCTATTATGTTGACATGAATTCAAGTGTCCCACTCAATACAAGACCCTCACCCCTCAACAATGTGCCCCCATTACATCCCTTTACCTACCTCCCCTCTGGAATTTCCTGTCTCGTTATCTGTATCTATGTTATGTATATATAATTTCACTAATCCTTTCACCTTCCCCAATCCTGTCCCCTCATCTCCCTTCCCTCTGACAGCTGTCCCTCTGCTCCCTGTGACCCTGCCTCTGCCTCTATTCCATTCCTCAGTTCACTTTGTTCATTAGATTCCACATGTAAGTGAGATCATATGATATTTGTCTTTCTCTGCCTGGCTTATTTCACTTAGCATAATAATTTCCAGGTCCACACATGCCATCACAAGAGTAATATTTCCTTCTTTTTCATAGCTGTGTAGTACTCCATTGTGTATATGTACCACTGTTTTTTTTATCCATTTATTCACTGATGGACACTTGGACTGTTTCCAGATCTTAGCTGTTGTAAACAATGCTGCAATAAGCACAGGGGTGCGAATCTTCTTTTGAATTAGTGTTTTGGGCTTCTTAGGATATATTCCTAAAAGTGGGATAGCGGGTCAAAAGGCAAGTTCCATTTTTAATTTTCTGAGGAAATGCCATACTGTTTTCCACAGTGGCTGCACCAGTCTGCATTCCTACCAGCAGTGCAGGAAGGTTCCCTTTTCTCCACACCCTTGTCAGCACTTAAGTGTATGTTAATTTGTTAATGAGTGCCACTCTGACAGGTATGAGGTGGTATTTCGCTGTGGTTTTAATTTGCATTTCTCTGATGATTAGTGACATTAGACATTTTTTCATATGCCTATTGTCCAACTGTATGTCCTCTTTGAAGAAGTGTCTGTTCAGGTTCTTTGCACATTTTTAAATTGATTGTTTATCTTCCTAATGTTGAGTTCTAGAAGTTCTTTATAAATTTTGGTTATTAACCCCTTATTAGACATATTTGCAAGTATGTTCTGCCATTGTGTGGGTTGTCTTTATATTTTGTTAATGGTATCTTTTGCTGTGCAAAAGCTTTCTAGTTTGATATAGTCTCATTGTTTATTTTGTCCTTTATTTCACTTGCCTGTGGAGATATATTGGCAAAAATATTGCTACAAGAGCTATCAGAGAGATTACTGTCTATGTTTTCTTCCAAGATGTTTATGGTTTCATGACTTACATTTAAGTCTTTTATCCATTTTAAGTTTATTTTTGTGAGTGGTGTAAGTTGGTGGTGGTCTAGTTTAATTTTTTTTTTTTTTGCATGTTCCTGTGCAAATTTCCCAGCACTATTTATTAAAGAGACTATATTTACTCCATTGCATACTCTTGCCTCCTTTGTCAAATATCAATTGATCATGAAGGTGTGGGTTTATTTCCAGGTTCTCTGTTCTGTTCTATTGATCTGTATCCCTGTTCTTATGCCAATATCAAGCTGTTTTGATTACAATGGCTTTATAGTGTAACTTGATATCAGAAAGTGTGAAGGCTCTGGCCGGTTGGCTCAGCGGTAGAGCATCGGCCTGGTGTGCGGGGGACCCAGGTTCGATTCCTGGCCAGGGCACATAGGAGAAGTGCCCATTTTCTTCTCCACCCCCCCTCCTTCCTCTCTGTCTCTCTCTTCCCCTCCCGCAGCCAAGGTTCCATTGGAGCAAGGATGGCCTGGGCGCTGGGGATGGCTCCTTGGCCTCTGCCCGAGGTGCTGGAGTGGCTCTGGTCATGGCAGGGCGATGCCCCAGAGGGGCAGAGCATCGCCCCCTGGTGGGTGTGCTGGGTGGATCCCAGTCGGGCACATGCGGGAGTCTGACTGTCTCTCCCCATTTCCAGCTTCGAAAAAATACAAAAAAAAAAAAAAAGGAGGAAGTGCGATACCTCCCACTTTGTTTTTTTATTTTCAGTATTGCTGAGGCTATTTGGGTTATTTTTTGGTTCCATATAAATTTTTTGCAATATAGGTTCTAGATCTGTGAATTATGTCATTGGTATTTTAATAGGAATTATATTGAATCTATAGATTGCTTTGAGTAGTATTGACATTTTAATGATGTTTATTCTTCCTATCCATGAACATGGTATATGCTTCCACTTGTTTGTATTTTCTTGATTTCTTTTTTCAATGTCATATCATTTTCTGAGTACAAATCATTTACCTCCTTGGTTAAATTTACTCCTAGATACTTTATTTATTGATTCCTTTTTGCAATAATAAAGGGGATTGTTTCCTTTTTTTTTTTTTTTTTTTTTTACAGAGACAGAGAGAGTCAGAGAGAGGGATAGATAGGGACAGAGAGATAGGAATGGAGAAAGATGAGAAGCATCAATCATCAGTTTTTCATTGGGACACCTTAGTTATTCATTGATTGCTTTCTCATATGTGCCTTGACCATGGGGCTACAGCAGACCGAGTAATCCCTTGCTCAAGCCAACGACCTTGGGTCCAAGCTGGTGAGTTTTGCTCAAAGTAGATGAGCCCGTGCTCAAGCTGGCGACCTTGGGGTCTCGAACCTGGGTACTCCGCATCGCAGTCCAATGCTCTATCCACTGCACCACCGCCTGGTCAGCCTTAATTTTTTTCTGACAGTTTATTGTTTGTGTATACAAAACACAAGTGATTTATGAATATTAATTTTATATACTGCCACCTTGCTGAATTCATTTATTAGAACTTGTTTACTAGGAGTTTTTTGATAACTGTTTCAATTTCATTTGTTTTCATTTTTTAACTGAGTCTAGTTTTTTAAGTACAGTATCATATCATTAGCAAATAATGACGGTTTTACTTCTTCGTTTCCAATTTGGATGCCTTTTATTTCTTCTTCTTGTCTGATTGCTGTGGCTAGGACATCCAAAACTATGTTGAATAAGAGTGGTGAAAGGGATACCCCTGTCTTGTTCCTGATCTTAAGGGGATTGCTTTTAATTTTTTTCCCATTGAGTATGATGTTGGCTGTCAGTTTGTCATATATGGCCTTTATTACGTTGAGGTATGTTCCCTGTATTCCCACTTTGTTTAGAATTTTGATCATAAATGAGTGGTGGGTTTTTATCAAATGCTTTTTCTGCATCTATTGATATAATCATGTGATTTTTCTCCTTCCTTTTGTTTATGTGATGAATCACATTGATTGATTTGTGAATACTGAACCAGCCTTGTTTCCCCAGAATAAGCCCCACTTGATCATGATGTATGACTTTTTAAATCTATTGCTGGATCTGGTTTGCTAATATTTTGTTGAGAATTTTAGCATCCATGTTCATCAGGAATATTGGCCTATAGTTTTCTTTCTTTGCAGTGTCTTTACCTGGTTTTGGAATGAGGATAATGCTTTCTTCATACAGTAAGTTTGGAAGTTTTCCCTCCTCTTGAATTTTTTGGAATAGCTTGAGAAGGATAGGTGGTAGTTCTTCTTTGAATGTATGGTAAAATTTTCCTGTAAAGCCATCTGATCCAGGACTTTTGTTTTCTGGAAGTTTTTTGATAATGATTCAATTTTATTTGTTGTAATTGGTCTGTTCAGGTTTTCTAATTCTTCCAGATTGAGTTTTGGAAGACTGTCTGTTTCTAGGAATTTATCCATTTGGCCTAGGTTTTCCAATTTTTTGTCATATAGATCTTTGTAGTATTTTCTTACAATCTTTTGTATTTCTGTGGTGTGAGTTGTTATTTCTCCACTTTCATTTTTATTGTTTTTTATTTGGGTCATCTCTCTTTTTTTCTTGATGAGTATGGTTAAAGGCTCATCAATCTTATTTACCTTTTCAAAGAACCAGCTCTTGGTTTCATTGATCTTTTGTATTATTTTTTAGTCTCTATGTCATTTTACTTCTGCTCTGATCCTTATTATTTCCTTCCTTCTACTTCTTCTGTGCTTTGTTGTTATTTTTCTAGTTCTTATAGGTTCAGGGTTATATTGTTTATTGGAGCTTTTTCTTGCTTCTTAAGGTATGCCTGTAATGCTAAGAACTTCCCTTTCAGGACTGCTTTTGCTGTGTCCCATAGATTTGGAGTTTTCGTATGTTCATTTTTACTTATTTCAAGAAATTTTTTATTTCTTCTTTGATCTCATTGTTAATCCATTTATTATTTAATAACATGCTATTTATCACTATTTATTTTTGCTCTCTGAAGAATTTTATACTGTTGATCTGGTGCATACACATTTACAAAAATCATATTAAAGTACTTTCTATGTCCTCCAGAAAAAATATTTTTATATGAACATTTTATTTTAATGATTTGGTGAGTAAGTACTGAGGTGGGATAATTAAAGCTGAGTCAGCATAGATAATCCAAGATTTCGGTGTGAACTTGCATCTATCTTGGTTGACATCTGCTGTGGTTTGCATCAAATGCAAGATGTGTATGCCCACACTACCTGATGAATGCACAGTTTGCAGCATCTTCAGTGCAAAGGAACAGTTAAACTTTATAGACTTTGGGTAAATAAAAATGTTTGCAATTAAATAACACTCCTTCTAAATTATTAATACCAGGAAATGAAGGAATCCTGACTACATTTTATCTTGGAGAAATTTCTTCAGAGAAAGCAGAACCAGGCTTGTACTTGGGTACATTGTCCTCTCATCATGAGGGCCATTCATGTGATAAGAAGAAATGCATTCCATACCAAGCTAACCCATAATCACTACTCTGACAGAAGTGACAATCACAAGTTTTTATGGACCCTCCCCAACATAGTAGTTGCCTTGGATAAGCAACATCTGATACTAGAATAAATAAACTGGAATCAAACCATATCAAATTCTAATAGAAAGAGAATATGAATCTTTTTCTTTTCCTTTATGAGAATCTAAAGCACTTTAATAGAACCAATATAGTTCATGTTCCACTTCCTGAAGTTTCCATGTATTACTCCTATTTCCATGTAATACTCCATGTATTACTCCCTATTTTACTGCTGATGTTATGCAGTGATTCTGTTAAATATGGGTATCTTGAGAAGAAGTTCATTCATAGGTTATATACAGAAATTCCTCCTTTTACAGATAACCCTCCCCTTATATATATTATATATAGGAGTAGTCTCACAGCTGAGCTTCCCAGAAATTGATTGGCTAGTGCATTGGTACATCATGTGGTCAAGATATGCATTTTTTAAAAGTTTCATGTAAAGAAGATTTTTGCAAATATTGTTTTCTCTCCATTTGTTACTGTTATATTGGAAAGATATTCTGTACAAAGCATTGCCTCCTCTTTGAACCAGAGAGAGGAGCATTTCCTCTTTCAAGCCCTTCATCCCTATGTAATTCCTGGAAAATATTTCTAATATAATGCCTAATAATATTCTTTTACAAACATTTATTTAATCCTTCATTTCCCTTATTGTTGTGGAGCTCTTATACATGTTCGTGTCCCCAATCGTGGCATAGTGCTAAAGAAGAGTTGAATAAATGAGAGTGTAAAAGCATGGATAAACAGGTGGCAGCTAGTATTTCAGCTTTGGGTTTCTCTTTATCATCTACTTTGCTGCAGTTGGCTCATGATCTAGAATCTAAAATTTTAAGACATAAAGCAACTTTTAAAAGAATCATGGAGCAAATCCTATGCTAAAATTAGCATTCTTTACACTAACTTCCCATAGGATATCCACACTGAGCAATACAGTAGACTGGGATGCAGAGGACCCAGGTTCAAATTCCCAAGGTCGCAGGTTTGAGTGCGGGCTCATCTGGCTTGAGAGCAGGCTCATCAGCTTGAGCATAGGATTACTGGCTTGAGCAAGGGATCATTGACATGACCCCATGGTCGCTGGCTTGAGCCCAAAAGTCACTGGCTTGAAGCCCAAGGTCACTAACTTGAGACCAAGGTTGCTGGCTTGAGCAAGGGGTCACTGGCTCAGCTGGAGCCCCCCCCACCTGGGTCAAGGCACATATGAGAAAGCAATCAATAAACAACCAAGGTGCTGCATTTATGAGTTGATGCTTATCATCTCTCTCCCTGTCTGTCCCCATCTGTCCCTCTCTCTGTCTCTTTCTCTCTCTCTGTCCCTGTCTCTCTCAGTAAAAGAAAAAAGAAAAAGAAAATAAAAATGTGTCTGCTTGTTGGGGACCGCAAGCCGACAGGGTCTTTGCAGTTTAGATTTTTGGGGACAGAGGTGTGGGGAGTGGCAGTAAGCTGACAGTCTGCCCAACCCCCCACCTCACTTGCTTAGTGAAGTTGCTAAAGGCTGTTTTTTTCCACACCTCCATGTTATCTGTGGTGCTGGACTGTTTATACTCGTCCTATCCCCCATGTCCCTTCCTATCCCCCATGTCCCTTGGAAAGACTTGAGGCTGATTTCTTTTTATCCTTTGTTTTATGAAGTTGAGATGTTATGTATGGTGGGGGGTTTCTGCACTTGGTAGAATTCTTGGGTTGCCTTGGAAATGTGATCAGAGATATCATTGATTTGCTAATGACTCTCTCCTCCCTATAAATAAAGCAGGGGTAGGGGTGCAGAGCTCTCTCTGTTCTTGCCATCAGCTTGCAGAGGCCTCTCTATCCCAACCTATCTCCCTTTAAGTCTATTTTCTCAATTCCATGCCGTTCCCACTCAGGACCTGGAATTACCTGCCATGCTGGTTCGCAGCATCTGCTCATTTGTGCAAAAAAGAACACAGCAAGAATAATATAGAAACTGATAAAATTGATTTCCCATAGTTGGGGGGGTTGTGATAGGATGAAAAAGATAGGTGGGGAAGAAAGAGTATAAGAAAGTGACACACCTCAGTATGCTTTTTTTGTATTTATGACTACGCAAAGGATATTGCACACAATAAAAAAAATCAAGAAAGATATATTTTAAAAACCTAAAATGGAATACAAACCAAAGCAAATGAACCCAACTATATTCCAAGCTAATAATGTAACCCAAGTAAATTTTGAACACTAACTTTTGAGTATACGTACACCCTTTGACTGAAGATAAGGAATTGTAAACAATACTAAACTCAAGTAAGACTTATTTTTCAAAGTAGCATGGGCTGGTATTCAGAAACTATTTTCTGTGTATTCTGGGACTGAGGAAAGGATACATATATTGTATGTAGATACTAGGAGCCAGGGGTCTCACTGGAAGAGAAAGGAGTTATAACAGTAGAGAGAAGGCTGAAGGAATCCTGCCGCGTGGGGTTGGAACTGGAGGTATCAGTATGGACAATAGAGATGTTAGATGGATAGATAGATAGATGATTGATTGATAGATAGACAGAATACAAAATGCCCAAAGCAGTGATAACTCAGTAGTAATGACCATATCTAGCACCCAAGTTTTGGTTTCTAAATTCTATTTTCCACTGAAAGAACCCAGGTTCCTTGCAGAAATAGCTGATTATAGGACTAGTTCCAAGAATGTACAAGATGAATCTGAAACCCCTGTTGTGCCAGGAAAAAAATAAAAGATGGATGGGGACATATCAAAAACACACTAAATCCCCTTAAGAAAATCCCTTAAAGGCTTTGGATGGTTAGTTCAGATGGTTAAGAACATAATCCGAAACAAGGTATGGGTTCTGTCCCCACTCAGGGCACACATGGGAAGCAACTCAAAAATGCACAACTGTGTGAAAAAACAAGGGCTTTTCTTCTCCCTCTCTCTCTCCCTTCCTCTTTCTGTCTCTCTAAAAAATCAATAAAAATTTAGTCCTGGCCAGATAGCTTGCTTGGTTGGAATGTAATCCTGGAGCCAGAGGCTGCCGGTTTGATCCCCAGTCAGGGCACACACAGGAGCAGCTTGATGTTCCTGTCTCTCTCTCTCTTCCCCTGCCTCTCCAAAAAAAAAAAAAAATTTCTTAAAGGCCACACCAATATGAGCTGAGCATCAGAAATTATGATCCATATAAAACAGAATCCATAAATGCATACCAATATAAATACAAGAATAAATACAAGCATGTAGAAAAAGGAAAAGCTTTCTTTATAGTAGAATTACAGCTAAGAAATTAGAAGTAACAAATATAGAAGAAATAATGGTAATGAAATAAAAAATGAGCATTTAGCAACTATCATAATGATAATTGAATCATAGTAGTAATAATTGATTCAGAAAAAATCCTTAATGCATACTAAAAACATTATTGAATGATGATAAGCTGGATATTTAATAGACTCAAAGTGTTTTACCACAAAATACATATTTTTTTTTCATTTTTTTTTTAATTTTTATTTTTTATAATTTTATTTTTTAATGGGGTGACATCAATAAATCAGGATACATATATTCAAAGATAACAAGTCCAGGTTATCTTGTCGTTCAATTATGTTGCATACCCACCACCCAAAGTCAGATTGTCCTCTGTCACCTTCTATCTTGTTTTCTTTGTGCCCCTCCCCACCCCCTATCCCTCTCCCATTCCCCCCTCCCCCCCGTAACCACCACACTCTTGTCAATGTCTCTTAGTTTCACTATTATGTCCCACCTACGTATGGAATAATACAGTTCCTGGTTTTTTCTGATTTACTTATTTCGCTTCGTATCATGTTATCAAGATCCCACCATTTTGCTGTAAATGTTCCGATGTCATCATTTCTTATGGCTGAGTAGTATTCCATAGTGTATATGTGCCACATCTTCTTTATCCAGTCATCTGTTGATGGGCTTTTTGGTTGTTTCCATGTCCTGGCCACTGTGAACAATGCTGCAATAAACATGGGGCTGCATGTGTCTTTACGTATCAATGTTTCTGAGTTTTGGGGATATATACCCAGTAGAGGGATTGCTGGGTCATAAGGTGGTTCTATTTGCAGTTTTTTGAGGAACCACCATACTTTCTTCCATAATGGTTGTACTACTTTACATTCCCACCAACAGTATATGAGGGTTCCTTTTTCTCCACAGCCTCTCCAACATTTGCTATTACCTGACTTGCTAATAACAGCTAATCGAACAGGTGTGAGGTGGTATCTCATTGCCGTTTTGATTTGCATTTCTCTAATAGCTAAAGAAGATGAGCATCTTTTCATATATCTGTTGGCCATTTGTATTTCTTCCTGGGAGAAGTGTCTATTCATATCCTCTTCCCATTTTTTTATTGGATTGTTTGTTTGTTTGTTGTTGAGTTTTATGAGTTCTTTGTATATTTTGGATATTAGGCCCTTATCTGAGCTGTTGTTTGAAAATATCATTTCCCATTTAGTTGGCTTTCTGTTTATTTTGTTATCAGTTTCTCTTGCTGAGCAAAAACTTCTTAGTCTGATGTAGTCCCATTCATTAATTTTTGCCTTCACTTCTCTTGCCTTTGGAGTCAAATTCATAAAATGCTCTTTAAAACCCAGGTCCATGAGTTGAGTACCTATGTCTTCTTCTATGTACTTAATTGTTTCAGGTCTTATGTTTAGATCTTTGATCCATTTTGAGTTAATTTTTGTACAGGGAGAGAGACTGTAGTCCAGTTTCATTCTTTTGCATGTGGCTTTCCAGTTTTCCCAGCACCATTTATTGAAGAGGCTTTCTTTTCTCCATTGTGTGTTGTTGGCCCCTTTATCAAAAATTATTTGACTATATATATGTGGTTTTATTTCTGGACTTTCTATTCTGTTCCATTGGTCTGAGTGTCTATTTTTCTGCCAATACCATGCTGTTTTGATTGTCGTGGCCCTATAATAGAGTTTGAAGTCAGGTATTGTTATGCCCCCAGCTTCATTCTTTTTCTTTAGGATTGCTTTGGCTATTCGGGGTTTTTTATAGTTCCATATAAATCTGATGATTTTTTGCTCTATTTCTTTAAAAAACGTCATTGGAAGTTTGATGGGAATTGCATTAAATTTGTATATTGCTTTGGGTAATATAGCCATCTTGATTATATTTATTCTTCCTAGCCAAGAATAAGGTATATTCTGCCATCTCATTATATCTTTTTCGATTTCCCTTAACAATGGTTTATAGTTTTCATTATATAAGTCCTTTACATTCTTTGTTATGTTTATTCCTAAGTATTTTATTTTTTTTGTTGCAATCGTGAAGGGGATTATTCTTTTGAGTTCCTTCTCAGTTGTTTCATTGTTGGCATATAGAAAGGCTATTGACTTCTGTATGTTAATTTTGTATCCTGCGACCTTACTGTATTGGCTTATTGTTTCTAGTAGTCTTTTTGTGGATTCTTTGGGGTTTTCGATGTATAGGATCATATCATCTGCAAAAAGTGATACCTTTACTTCTTCTTTTCAGATATGGATGCCTTTTATTTCTTTGTCTTGTCTGATTGCTGTGGCGAGAACCTCTAGTACCACATTAAATAAGAGTGGAGAGAGTGGACAACCCTGTCTTGTTCCTGATTTAAGGGGGAAAGCCTTCAGTTTAGTGCCATTTAATATGATGTTAGCTGATGGTTTATCATATATGGCCTTTATCATGTTGAGATATTTTCCTTCTATACCCATTTTGTTGAGAGTCTTAAACATAAAATTGTGTTGTATTTTATCAAAAGCCTTTTCTGCATCTATTGATAAGATCATGTGGTTTTTGTTCTTTGTTTTGTTGATATGGTGTATTACATTAACCGTTTTACGTATGTTGAACCATCCTTGAGATTCTGGGATGAATCCCACTTGATCATGATGTATTATTTTTTTAATATGTTGTTGTATTCGATTTGCTAGTATTTTGTTTAGTATTTTAGCATCTGTATTCATTAGAGATATTGGTTTGAAGTTTTCTTTTTTTGTGCCATCCTTGCCTGGTTTTGGGATGAGGGTTATGTTGGCCTCATAAAATGTGTTTGGAAGTATTGCTTCTTCTTCAATTTTTTGGAAGACTTTGAGTAGAACAGGAACCAAGTCTTCTTTGAATGTTTGATAAAATTCGCTGGTATAGCCGTCAGGGCCTGGACTTTTATTTTTGGGGAGGTTTTTAATGGTTTTTTCTATTTCTTCTCTACTGATAGGTCTGTTTAGGCTTTCTGCTTCTTCTTGACTCAGTCTAGGAAGGTTGTATTTTTCTAGGAATTTATCCATTTCTTCTAGGTTGTTGAATTTAGTGGCATAAAGTTTTTCATAGTATTCTACAATAATTCTTTGTATATCTACAGTGTCCGTGGTGATTTCTCCTCTTTCATTTTGGATTTTGTTTATATGAGTTCTTTCTCTTTTTTCCTTGGTAAGTCTTGCCAAGGGTTTGTCAATTTTGTTGATCTTTTCAAAGAACCAGCTCCTTGTTCTATTAATTTTTTCTATAGTTTTTCTGTTCTCTAATTCATTTATTTCTGCTCTGATTTTTATTATCTCCTTTCTTCGGCTGCTTTTGGGTTGTCTTTGTTCTTCTTTTTCTAGTTCCTTAAGGTGGGAAGTTAAGTGGTTCACTTGGGCTCTCTCTTGTTTGTTCATATATGCCTGAAGTGATATGAACTTCCCTCTTATCACTGCTTTTGCTGCATCCCATAGATTCTGATATGTCGTATTGTCATTTTCATTAGTCTGTATATATCTTTTGATCTCTGCACTTATTTCTTCTTTGACCCATTCATTTTTTAAAAGTATGTTGTTTAGTTTCCACATTTTTGTGGGATTTTTTTCCTCTTTTTTGCAGTTGAATTCTAGTTTCAAGGCTTTATGATCAGAAAATATGCTTGGTACAACTTCAATTTTTCTGAATTTGCTGATGTTGTTTTTGTGGCCCAACATATGGTCAATTCTTGAGAATGATCCATGTACACTGGAGAAAAATGTATACTCAGTCACTTTGGGATGAAATGTCCTGTAGATGTCTATCATATCCAGGTGCTCTAGTGTTTTGTTTAAGGCCACTATGTCTTTGTTGATTCTCTGTTTGGATGATCGATCTAGAGCCGTCAGCGGTGTATTGAGGTCTCCAAGTATGATTGTATTTTTGTCAGTTTTTGTTTTAAGATCAATAAGTAGCTGTCTTATATATTTTGGTGCTCCTTGGTTTGGTGCATATATATTAAGAATTGTTATGTCTTCTTGATTCAGTGTCCCCTTAGCCATTATGAAATGGCCATTTTTGTCTCTGAGTACTTTTCCTGTCTTGTAGTCAGCATTATCCGATATGAGTATTGCTACACCTGCTTTTTTTTGGATGTTATTTGCTTGGAGTATTGTTTTCCAGCCTTTCACTTTGAATTTGTTTTTATCCTTGTTACTTAGATGAGTTTCCTGTAGGCAGCATACAGTTGGATTTTCTTTTTTAATCCATTCTGCTACTCTGTGCCTTTTTATTGGTGAGTTTAATCCGTTTACATTTAGTGTAATTATTGATACTTGTGAGTTCCCTATTGCCATTTTATATCTTGCTTTCTGTTAGTTTTGTGTCTTGTTTGATCCTTCTCTTTCGTTTTTCTATCTTTTGTTTTTATTTGGTTGTATTCCATACATCTTTCCTCTGTTGCTATCTTTTTTATCTCATGTGCTTCTGTGGTGGTTTTTTCAATGGTGGTTACCTTTGAGTAATGAAAAGGGTCCCTACCCTGTTCATTGTAGCGAACTATTTTGTGAGTACTTTTGCACTCCATCGTCCTTTGCTACTGTTAATCTCCATCTTCTCCCCCTCTTTCTTTTTGTTGTTGTCACAGTTTAAATTTGGTTTTATTGTGTTCTTCTTGGAGCTTTTACTTGTGGCTCTGTTTTTTTTTGTTCTTTGTATCTGATTGGAGAACCCCCTTTAGTAATTCCTGGAGTGGGGGTTTTCTGATGATAAATTCCCTCATCTTTTCTGTATCTGTGAATGTTTTTATTTCTCCTTCGTATTTGAAGGATAGCTTTGATAGGTATAGTATTCGTGGCTGAAAGTTCCTCTCTTTCAGGACTTTAAATATTGGGGTCCACTCTCTTCTAGCTTGTAGAGTTTCTGCTGAGAAATCTGATGATAATCTAATGGGCCTTCCTTTATATGTTGTATTCTTCTTTTCCCTGGCTGCCTTGAGAATTTTTTCTTTGCTGTTGGTTTGTGTCAATTTCATTATGATATGCCTTGGAGTAGGTTTGTTGGGGTTAAGAAAACTTGGAGTTCTGTTTGCTTCTTGATCTTGAGGCTTTAGTTCTTTCCACAGGCTTGGGAAGTTCTCATCTATTATTTGTTTGAGTATGTTCTCCATTCCATTTTCTCTCTCTTCTCCCTCTGATATACCTATTATTCTTATGTTATTCTTTTTGATGGAGTCAGATAATTCTTGTAGGGCTATCTCATTTTTTTTAATTTTTGAGTCTCTTTCTTCTTCTCTCTGTTGTGCCTCAAGTTGCTTGTCTTCTATTTCACTAATCCTCTCTTCTATCTGACCTGTTCTATTAGCTAAGCTTGTTACTTCGTTTTTCAGCTCGTGAATTGAGTTTTTCATCTCTGTTTGATTTGTTTTTATAGTTTCAATTTCCTTGGACATATATTCTTTGTGTTCATTGAGTTGTTTTCTGAGCTCCCTAAATTGCCTTTCTGTGTTTTCTTGTATATCTCGGAGGATTTTTAGGATTTCTATCTTGAATTCTCTGTCATTTAGCTCCAAGGTTTCCAATATATTAAATTTTTTCTACATAGATTTTTCCTCATCTAGCTGTGTTACCTCTCTTTCTTTTGTATCCATGATATTCGATTTTCTCTTCCTTAATGGCATCTGAGGGTGGTTTTGTTGATAGTATTAATGAGATTTAATAAAGAATAAAAAGTTAAAAAAATAAAAAAAATAAAAAATCGAAAAGAGTTCTTTTTTTTAAAAAAAATTAATAATGAAATAAAGAAAAATAAAATAAAATAAAAATTTTTTAAAAAAGGAAATTATTCCCCCCCTCCTTTTTTCCTCTCCTCTCCTCTCCCCTCTTTCTTGAGAAAATCTTACCACAAAATACATATTAATTACATGGGGAAATATAGTAATTTTATAGTAATTTTATATCACATCTGTGACGTTGTTGCTGAGAATGCATAACCTGAATCGAATGAGTAAACAATAAATATCTCCTCACTGAAGGCTAATCTATAAAATAACTAGTATGTACTCTTCAAAAGTATCAAGTTCATAAGTCTTTCACCTTACAGAGAGAGAGAGGGAGAGAGAGGGGGGAGAGAGAGGAAGAGAGAGAGAGAGAAAGAGAGAGAGAGAGAGAGATATTGAGGAATTAGTTCAGATTAGAGGAAAAAAATACATGGCAACCAAATGTAATACATAATTGTTGCTTGAATCTTGGGTCAGAAAAAAAATCTCTTCTCTCCCTTTTGCTATAAAGGACATCAGTAAGACAACTGGCAAAATTTCAGTAAAGTCTACAAGATAATAGGATTACATCAATGTTCATTTCACTTATTTTCAAAATTGAATTATAGTTGCTTCAAAAAAAAGTTTTTTCCCCCCTAAACACGCACTTACATATATTCAGGGGGAAATGGGCATCATTGGGAAATCAGAATGAAGGTATATTACAGCTCTAGAAACTGTAAGTCTAAAATTATTTTAGAATATTTTTTTCAAAGGTTCTTGATATCAAACCGTTGTTTGTAGCCTGAAGGTTAAGGAGCTCCTGGTTTGTGAGTTGCTAAGGCACGGATGCGCCGTATCAGTCAGCTGCAGAGCCTCACAGCCCACACGGGGCAACCTCCATTCTTGACTGTGAAATAACTTTTATAATGTGAGAAAAACATTTGTTTATGAAAAATGCCTTCCAGAAGAAAGCTAAGAGTTAGTACCAGTAATAGAATCCAAAAGAAAGATAAAGATTCCCAGCCAGAAAGTGAACATTTGTATGATTTCAAGTGAGGCCTGCCAAATGCCATGGGGTGCCCATCTAGCAAGGGAGGAAAAGCAAGTTGAGAAGCTATTCCAGCCAGTATTTATCCTGTGAAGAAAACTGGATCTCCATGTAACAGATACAAAGTTGGTGATGTTAACTGGTGGTGTGAGGGTATACTAAGGAAGCAAGTGCCTGTTGAAAAAATATGAGAAAGCCAGGAGCATGTACAAACGTTAATATGAAGCAATAGACAGAAAATTTATCAGGGAGGTTTCTAAGTTATATGTCATGGAGGTATTTGGTAATGTCAAGGTCTGTGCAGGCCCCTAGGACATATCTGTTATTAAACTGCCATACACACACACACACACACACACACACACACACATGTCTCCACACACACATATATATATGTTAAAAGTTGAGAAAGTCAAGACAGTAAGTAGGTTCTGGATGTTTGTAAGGAAAATTTGTGAAAGGACTTCAAGAGTTGTTACTTAAGAACTTGTAGTACTTCATATATATGAACATTTCTAATCCTGAGTGAATACCTCTATTTCTGTTAAATTATACTAAATGGATGCTAAAATGTCACTAATTCAAAATAAATAAAAGTGATAAAGAAATGCTTTAAATTAAACACTAAATCCCTAAAGATTGGTGTATCAGATAATTATACACTGACTGCTGCTGGATGTTAACATATTCACAGCAGCAGTTTTGTTATTTTTAAAGAACTGAAATGGCAGAGAACTACAGTTCTCTATCCAATTAGAGATTAACTAGTTCATGTATTTACAACCCACTATGCATTTACAAACAACAAAAGCAACAGCAGAACATGTACCCCAGAAAGGGGCATTATGTAATTAATCTGTTCTTCCTGTTCAGAGTACAAACATTTGCCCACTGAGAGGTCTGGCTTTGACTTGTTCCCAGGGTACTTGGAAATCTTTTTATAAGTGGGCTTAACATTGAAATTACTTCTTCTGTTAAAATCCAATTTTTCCCCTGAATAGGCAAAGGCAGGAAATGGGTCCAGAGCCAAAGGAAATGCTTTATAATAAGCACAGGCCATTTTTAGGATTGAGAACTAAATAGGCTTGTTCTGACTTTTTTATTCTTCTATAACCTCAGTTTTACATTTTACTAACCACTGTCAGCACTGAATGGCTTTCCTGATTTTGTTTTATCAGTATATCTTATAGAGACTTATTCTTTCACCATCATCTCTATTTTAAGCTGCTAGAAAATCAAGTCAGGGATAAATCTGGTAAATCTTCTCTGTCCTGGATGAAATTAGATACAATTCTAGAAAGTATTACTGGTGATGTACATGTCTTATGTCAAAAACTGTTCTAAAGTTTTTTAGACTAAGCAGACCATTAGTGAAAAAGTATTGAACACCCAACACCCAACACACACACACACACACACAATTATACACATGTACTAAAAGTTTAATTCATTATTTTAAAGCTTCCAAATCATTTAAACATCCATATACCATAAAATTCACTCCTTTAAAATGTGCAAATCAGTGTTTTTAAAAGTATATGGACATGCTGTACAATTTTCACTACTATCTAATTTTAAAGCATTTTTTAACACCCCCCCGCAAAAGACACCATACTTATTAGGAGTCAATTTCCATTCCATTCTCTTCCCAGACACTGGTAATAACTAATATACTTTCCTGTCTGTTAAAATTTGTCATAAAAAAATGGAATCATACAATATGTGGCCTTTTATGTCTGGTTTCTTTTCACATAGCATAATATTGTATTTTCAAGGTTCATTCATGTTGTAATTTTAATTTCAGAGAGAGAGAGAGAGGAAAGGGGAAAAGAATGAGAGAGAACATCAATTTGTAGTTCCAATTATCTATGCATTCATTGGTTGATTCTTATACGTGCTCTGATCAGGGATCCAACCCGCAACCTTGGTGTATTAGGACAACAATAACCAACGGAGCTACCCGGCCAGGGTATATTACATTTTATATCTAATAATATTCCAGCCCTGGCCAGTGGCTCAGTGGATAGTGTCAGCCCAGTGTATGGACATCCTGGGTTTGATTCCCGGTCAGGGCACATAGGAAAAGCGACCATCTGCTTCTCTTACTTCCCTCTCCCTTCTCTCCCTCTTTCTCTTCTGCATCCAGTTCCTTGATTGGTTCAAATGTGACCCCTGGAGCTGAGAATAGCTCTGTTGGAGCACATCAGTCTCAGGTGCTAAAAATAGTTTGGTACCTGAGCATCAGCCCGAGATGGGGTTGTAGGGTGGATCCTGGTCCAGACACAGGTGGGAGTATGCTTCATTATCTCCCCTCCTTTCACATAATAATAATAATAATAATAATAATAATAATAATATTCCATTGTTTGGATTAACATATTTTGTTTCTGCATTCATCAACTAATGGATATTTGGGTTGTTTTCACTTTTTGGCTATTGTAAATAATGCTGCTATAAACATTCATGTACAAGTGTTTGTGTGGACATATGTTCTCCACTCTCTTGGATATATATTATGGAGCAGAATTGCTGAATTATATTGCTCTCTGTTTAATTTTTGAGGCATTATTGAATTGCATTCCCAAGAGCCTGAACCATTTTGAATTCCCAACAGTACTGTATGAGGGTTCCAATATTTCCATATTCTTGTCAATACTATTTTTATCTTTAAAATTAAAGCCATCCTGCCTGACTAGGTGGTGGCACAGTAGATAGAACATGAACCTGGGATGCTGAAGTCCCTGGTTTAAAATCCCAAGGTTGCCGGCTTGAGTGCAGGTTCACCAGCTTGAGCACGGGTTACCAGTTTGAGTATGGGATCAGAGACATTATCCCATGGTAGCTGGCTTGAGCCCAAAGGTCATTAGTTTGAAGCCCAAGGTTGCTGCTTGAGCCCAACGTCACTGGCTTGAGCAAGGGGTCTCTGGGTAGGCTGGAGCCCTGCTGGCCAAGGCACATATGAGAAGCAATCAATGAACTAAGAGGGGAGCAACTATGAGTTGATGCTTCTCATCTCTCTCCCTATCTGTCTCTTTCTTGCTAAAAATAAAATAAAATAAAATAAAATATATTATAATTATAGCCATGTTGGTTGGTATGAAGTTATGGTTTGGGGTTTTTATTTGAATTTTCTTAATGACTAATGATGTTGAGCATATTTTCATGTGTTTATTGACTTTCTATATATCTTCTTTAGAGAAATGTCCACTTAGATCTTTAGCCCATTTTAAAAATTGGACTATTCTTTTTATTGTGGACTTGCAAGTATTCTTTATATGCTCAGGATACAATTGCCTTATCAGATATACTATTTGCACACATATTCTCCCATAAAGGTTAAGCAGTGGTTTCTTGGATTATATGCACACACAAAAAAACGTAACAATAAATATATTTCATCAAATATAAAAGCTTTTATGTTCCAAAGGAAATTATCAAACTAAAAATATGACAGAATGGTTTCTGATGAGAAACTGGCTGTTAATCTTACTAATTATTTGCTTTTCCTTTGCTGCAAGATTCTCCTTCTGTCTTTGTCTCTCATTCTTTCAATGATGATGTGTTTTAGTGTGGTTCTTTTTAAATTCATCCTACTTAGATTAGATTTTGTTGACCTTCTTGAATGTGTTGATTCATGTTTGTCATCAAATTTGGAAAATTTTTAGTCTTTGTTTCTTTAAATATTCTGTCTTCACTTTTTTCTCTTTCTTCTCCTCCTGGGACTCCCATTATGTGTTTGTTTGTTGGTGTGCTTGATGATGTTTGACAAGTCTCTGAGGTTCTTCATTTTTCTCCAGTATTTTTCCTTTCTGTTCCTCAGACTGGATACACTCAATGAACCTTAAGTTTGTTGATTCTTCTGCTTGCTCCAATCTTCTACTGAGCTTCTCTAATGTGCCTTTTATTTCAGTTATTATACATTTTTAATTCAAAATGTATACTACGCCATTCCTTTTTTAATAAAATAGAACTTTTATAGAAACCTTTTAATTAAAAATTTCTATTTTATATATTCTCTATTTGAGGAGACATTGTTTTTGTACTGCCTTTAGTTCTTCGAACATAGTTAAACTAATTTTATAAAAAGCTTTCAAATTGTCACACAGGTCAAATTATGATAATTCTCAGAATTGTCTGTGTTGGGAGCTTCAAACCCATTTTGTTCCTTCCTAGGCAGCTAGTTTTTATTGTGATGAGTTGGTTTTCATGGCTACTGTAAAACTAAGGAGAGGAGGATGGGTTTATGGCAAACGAAAATGCCACAAAGCTTGCTGCTTTTACCAAGATGCTGCTATCTTTCTGGAATAAACACTCCTCAGATTGCCATATGCTTTTGGTTAATTTCCACCGTTTTGAAAAAGGTGAATTTGACTATTTTTGTCAGTGTCCTTATTGCTTTTACGTATTAGTGAATTTTTGGAAATCTATACTATGTCATTCCTAGTGACATCTCAATTCTTTAAATGAAAAATATACATACATGGAAGGACTAGTATTTTCTCCTCATATTTTGATACATTATCTGCTTCATAAAATCTTCAAAACCTTGAGGTTATTAACATATCTGAAGGCTGTACCCCATGGCATTATAGTTCTGTGATGGCTCCTCCTGGCTGTTCCAGACCTCCCTGTGGCAGCTCCATCCTCCCAGTCAGTTGGATTGAAACCACTAGGATTATCTGATACTTCCCTTACTCTGCTGCTCCCATTACTCCTCAAGTCTCCCTTCACAATCTTGTTCATACATAACCTTTCTTTTCATTACCACAAGTCTCTCACCTGTCACAAGTCTCTTTCTATTTTACTTGTAGATAGCAAGTGAATCTTCATATATACATCCCGTTGATGAGTTTGTACCAGGAATCAGAGGTTTCCATCAACCTCATTTTATCTCCTTCTGGATAAAATCTAGTCTTTCTAATGTGACCCTTCAATGTTTCCCAATCTAATACAATCTGAACTGAAGATCAGACAATTCGAGTTCTAGCTCCAGCTCATTTCTTGTGGGACTTTTCAAACCTATTGTACAGGGCACACAACATTACTGAGCAGCTTCTATATACTGAACTTCAAGTTAGTTCACTGAGATATAGACAAGTAAAGCTGTAGTTAAAATACATTGTAGTTAAGAACTATGTAAAAGGAACATTTACGATCTCTAATATCAATAAATAAAAAAAATTTAAAAAGAAGATATCTGAGAAAGTACCTTTGAAAATGCAAAGAATTATAAAAGTGAAAGGTATTACTGTACTCTTTTCTTATGTACCTGCAGCACAATGTCCTTAAAAATTTAGACCCTGACCTGATCAGGTGGTGGTACAGTGAATAAAGCATCAGACTGGGATGCCAAAGACCCAGGTTTGAAACCCCAAGGTCACCAGGTTGAGCGTGGGCTCACCAGCTTGAGCATGGGGTTGCTGGTTGAGTGTGGGATCATAGACATGACCCCATGATCGCTGGCTTGAGCCCAAAGGTCACTGGCTTGAAGCCCAAGGTCAGTAACTTGAGACCAAGGTCGCTGGCTTGAGCAAGGGGTCACTCACTCTGCTGCAGCCCCCGGTCAAGGCACATATGAGAAAGCAACTGATGAACAACTGAAGTGCCGCAACAAAGAATTGATGCTTCTCATCTCTCTCCCTTCCTGTCTGTCCCTCTCTCTGTCTCTCTCTTTGTCTCTGTCAAACACAAAATAATTTAGACCCTGGAATTTTCACATTTATAGGAAGCCACATAAAAATCTTTTAACTTTATAGCACTTATGTCCTGCTCACTATTTAGGACTGTGGTGAAGGATCACAGGAGAAGACATAAATAAGGTCTTGAAATGTCTTACAAATTCCACTTATTATCAACAATTATTGTAAATAAATAAAAATAAATAATAAAAATATATTATAAAATACTCTCATTTTTATTACTTATGCATCTCAAATCACGTTGCTTTTGTAAGAACATTGAGTTGGACAATTTAATGAGAATAAACTTATCTCTGTTAAGTATTTCATGAGATACCTTTTGTAAACAGAGTTCTTTAAACACACTGTGAAAATATTAATGATTCATGATACTCATCAAAGCAACCATGAAGAAAAGGAAAAGTCAGTACTTACGTTCTGCTTTTAACTGTCCGAGGATGGAATTTTCTCCTCTGCACATGGTTCTGAAATATGTAAAGAGTTGAAAGAATTATGGAGGCTTCAATGGAGCCAATCTCAATTTTTGGAATTTAGTCCTAACTCAAGTAAAAACAGAACAAGTGCTTTTATGAAAAGATGCTACACAGAATTTTTTAAAGGTAAAAACCAATGAAAATCACTTTTGTAATGTTACTGATATAACAAGGTAGTTGTTTTGAGGTGAATAAATGAAAAGTTTTATATATATATATATATATATATATATATATATATATTAGCAAGAGAGAGAGAGAGAGAAAAGACAGACAGACAGACAGGAAGGGAGAGAGATAAGAAGCATCAACTTGTAGTTGCAGCACCTTAGGTGTTCATTGACTAATTTCTCATCTGTGCCTTGACCGAGGGAGGGGCTCCAGCTGAGCCACCTCTGGGCTCGAGCCAGTGACTATGGGGTCATGTCTATGATCCCACGCTCAAGCTGGTGAACACATACTCAAGATGAATGAGCCCACTCTCAAGCTAGTAACCTAAGGGTTTCAAACCTGGGTCCTCATCATCCCAGGCTTACATTTTATCCACTGCGCCACCACCTGGTCACACAAAAAGTTATAAAATTGATTTCAGAAAGAGATGTTTTATTTATTTATTGTTTTGTTTGTTTATTATTTTTTTAAGTGAGAGGAGGGGAGATAGAGAGACAGATTCCTCATGCACCTGGACCAGGATCTTCCCATATGGTGCCAATGCTCTAACAACTGAGCTATTCTTAGCTCCTAAGGATGACACTGGGATCAATGAGTTATCCTCAGCACCTGGGTGAACCAGTCGAGCCACTGGCTGCAGAAGGGGAAGAGGGAGAGAAGGGGGAGACAAAGGGGGAGAGAGGCAGATGGTTGCTCTCCCTGTGTGGTGTGCCCTGGCTGGGAACAGGACCCAGAATGTACAGAACCAGGGTCAATGCTCTATCCACTGAGCCAGCTGGCCAGGATCCAAAGAGGTGTTATTTTTAAAAATGGATTATGAATGAACTTTCCTCCTTAGAAAATTTGTTGACAGTGAAGGCAAATTTAGAATGCTTCACTAGATAAAAATACTTACCCAATCACATTGCTTTCAGAGGTGAAAAGGGCAAACACTTAGCAGAATAATTTTGGAATGAAAAAAACTATTAAACTTGGGCTGTCTCTGTAAAGTCAGAAAACCCCTTAAAAGTGAAAAACATAGTCTCAAATATCTGACTATTAATGACTTTGTTTCTCAGACCCTGATAATAGTCTATAAATTATAAAGACTTCTGGTTACTTTATGAAAGTAATTAAAAACACAGTTATGCCTGGGAAACACTGATATTATTAGAGATGATGACAGCATATAGAGATGTTTTGTATAATAAAAGGTTATAGTTTTAGTTGCTGAACAAAGCCAAGCATGTTACTTCATTCAGCTGGTTCAAACCTAAGAAAATAGTCACAAAAAATAATTACAGTTGAAATATTCCAAAAATAATGTTAGAATGGTAACTAGAGTGGTTAATATTCAATTAAATATTATGTCAGGGCCTCTAATATTTGAAAAGCTCTGTTTGTCAGGTTATAAATCAGAAAATTATAGAATTGGGCAAATCTTCAATCTAAGTGTATAGACCAAAGCACAGTTAAAATTGTTATACTGTCACCAGACACAATTACTCTGGAGAAACAAAACAAACAAACAAAAAAAGCTTTATTAGAAACCCTGGCTGATAGACACAAGCTTGAAAAGTCTTCATGAAATAAGAAAATTAAAAAAAGAAGATTCCCAGCACAATAGGGCACTCATACTGTGCACAGAAGACCCCCAGATCTTACAACGGGTTCCACTGGGAAGGGGGCCCAGGAGGAAGGCATCTGAACCCTCACTCCCAACTTGATCAAGGGTCTGAACTCTTATGTGCTTTACACACTGGGGGTTCTGGGTAAGGTCTCTTTTGTCCTCTAAAAAGGATTTGATTATAAAGTGTTCACTTTCAGGTGGCTCTTGAAAAATAAGGGAGATTAAAAGAAAATACCCAGGTTCTGGTCCTTGCTTTGCCTTATTAAGAGTGTGGTGTTGAGGCCCTGGCCAGTTGGCTCAGAGGTAGAGCATCGGCCTGGCGTGCGGGGGACCCGGGTTCAATTCCCGGCCAGGGCACATAGGAGAAGCGCCCATCTGCTTCTCCATCCCCCCCCCCCTTCCTCTCTGTCTCTCTCTTCCCCTCCCGCAGCCGCAGCCGAGGCTCCATTGGAGCAAAGATGGCCCAGGCATTGGGGATGGCTCCTTGGCCTCTGCCCCAGGCGCTAGAGTGGCTCTGGTCGCGGCAGAGCAACGCCCCCGGAGGGGCAGAGCACTGCCCCCTGGTGGGCAGAGCTTCGCCCCTGGTGGGCAGGCCGGGTGGATCCCGGTCGGGCGCATGCGGGAGTCTGTCTGTCTCTCCCCGTTTCCAGCTTCAGAAAAATACAAAAAAAAAAAAAAGTGTGGTGTTGAATGGGGCTCTTTTGTATCTCAGGTCACAGAGCTCATAACTGGGATCTGGAGTCGGCCCAGGCCTGTCCACTTGACTCTTTCCTCCTGTTCCCTTTCCCAGCCACGTGACCCAGAGAGAAGCCCACCTCTCCACACCTGTTCTCCAGCTGAGACCTCTCAACTCTCTTCATGATGCTCCCCTAAGCCAAGGCTGAAACCCCAAGTGCCTCTTTGAGTGAATATGGAAACTCTGCTTTTTAGAATATCAAGAATCAATTTCTCTATAACCACTTTCTCTATAATTTTAACTGAGATGTGGTAGAGAAAAAGAATTAAAATTTCAGGAGCTAAGAAAAATCTTCATGCTTCACATTCCTAGCAGAGACTACTATTACTAGCCTTGTTGAAGGATTAGCTACCTAAAGAATCATAAACAAACATGCACAAATCATAACATTTTAAAGCACTGTTTTCTTTACTTATTGCAAGAATATAGAAAAGTCAATAGTTATTTGGTAGCTTAACAATAATTTAAAAATCAATACTTATATATGATAAATATTTTATACATATAATTTATATATGCATATATAAAGTCCTTGTCTCCATTTATAACATCTATATATTTATATATATTATATAAATACATATAAAATATATATGAATATAAAGGAGACTAATATTTAATTCCTTAGTTTATATAAATATATATATTATAAATGGAGACAAGAACTCCTTATAAATATTATTTTATATTTTGTGCATTGTTTTATATATTTATAAATAGTATATGTTATATATTATTTTATATTTGTAATATACCTATATTATATATTTTATATATATTATAAAAATTATATGTACATATATACTAGGCAACAAATATAAAGAGACTAATATTTTAGTTCTTTTATACTCACCATATGTCTTAGGCTGACCATTTATGATTTTAGGCTCTATTTGAATTTTACCAAATAGTAAATTGACCAAGATTCAAAGTAAAAGAAAGATAAGTGTTCATTTGTTCAACACCCCACTGAAAAGATGTGGACAAACATTTCCATTCCTTTCACTAGCTTAAGTGCATGACTGATTGAAAGCTGAAGACAGACAACTTTAGGATTTGGCACCTGTAGTTGAAGTGCATTATTGCCTGCAGTGCGTTTCCTCCACCAGTGGAAATATCTCCTTCAAACCCTGGCAGAAGCGGTATCACAACATACACTCGGTATCTCTGGTTTGCCCTGCAAAAGTCAGACCCAGAGAGTCAACAAAAAATTGATACATACAGAAACAGTTTAAAATGACAGCTGAGCATTTCACACGCTCTTAGCCACTGTGCTAATGGCTTCTGACAGTATGTTTCATCTCATCTGAGACTTTAGAGTGCTCTTGGATTGGAGGCCAGAAGCCATTTTCCTGCTAACAGCTCATAAAAAAATGGAAAAAATAAGCAAACTTGGCAGTAAAGTGGGAACTGTACTCATCTCTATAGTATAGACCTTTATAGGGGGGTTATAACAAACTTTTCCCAAAGCCTATCATTATAGTTTCATGTATAACAAGTGATATCTATAGTTATATCCTAGCTCAAAGCCTGGCAAATAGTTGGCATTCAGGTAATAGTTGCTGAGTAGATGATTCCTCACAGCTTATATCTCTGGGGCAAAAAGACATACTGGGCCTATACACCATTTTCTGATACAGAAATCATCATTGTTTAAAAACACTAATTCAGCTCTGACAGCTTTGGTTTAGAGGCAGAATGTTACCCTGGGTCCTTCAAGAATTCTGAGCGACTGGTGATTTTTAAATCCCCTGCATGTAGAACACATTCTTTTTTTTACTCACTCTCCCAAATGATTAAAAGAAAAGCTGTCGAGTAGGCTTAGCTACTCAATGATGGCACAAATAGAAGAAAGTGAGACTTTTTCCTTTGATCAACGTTCGGAAAGTAAAAATTTGTAGAAGTATGTTCAAATGGGCATTGCTATGGGGAGGCACGGCCGTTAAAGTCTTTGTCTCTACTTAGAAGATACAACAAGAAGAAGAGAAAGCCTGGAAATGACTGTGGCACTCACTGTGGATCCCAGCCATATATTTCCGGGAGGGGGCGTCTATATTCACACACAGGTGCTGATACTGGTTAATTTTAAAGTCCAATCCTACTTAATGTTCATAATACCAAATTTCTAAAGTTTATGTCTTCTCAATAACTACATTTTTCTTTCGTGTGAATATCATTATACTCTCTGACAGGTCAGATTTCACTATTGATTTCTCTAAATGCCAATGACTATATCAGGACATGTGGAAAGTGACATTTAGGGCAGAAGTGACAGCCTATAGGAATCTGAAGGCCAGTGACCTTAACTGGTGCTGAGACACCAGGCATCTGAAGCACGTTGTTGTAATGGTGGGGATTAATCACTAGATGGCAAACAAAGTATGAGGTGGAAAATAAACCATCAAAAAAAAAAAAAAAAAAAAGGGTAAAGTGTTAAAGTTCTCTCCCTGATAAGGGTAAGAGGCTCACTTCCCTAAATGGTAAACAGGATAACGAAAAGAATGGAAAGAATCTGTAAGCTCTTTCCTCATAGACAGTACGTATTTAAAAGGCCAACCCCCCCTGGCCGGTTGGCTCAGCGGTAGAGCGTCGGCCTAGCGTGCGGAGGACCTGGGTTCGATTCCCGGCCAGGGCACACAGGAGAAGCGCCCATTTGCTTCTCCACCCCTCCCCCTCCTTCCTCTCTGTCTCTCTCTTCTCCTCCCGCAGCCAAGGCTCCATTGGAGCAAAGATGGCCCGGGCGCTGGGGATGGCTCTATGGCCTCTGCCTCAGGCACTAGAGTGGCTCTGGTCGCAATATGGCGACACCCAGGATGGGCAGAGCATCGCCCCCTGGTGGGCAGAGTGTCGCCCCATGGTGGGCGTGCCGGGTAGATCCCGGTCGGGCGCATGTGGGAGTCTGTCTGACTGTCTCTCCCCATTTCCAGCTTCAGAAAAATGAAAAAAAAAAAAAAAGGCTAAACCAATTAAACTGGACACTTAGAAATGGACACTAGCAGGCTTCCACTGCTTCTCCAGCTTCAGTATGACCCTTCCGGCCCACTGAACCTTTGCTCTGAGGCGCACCTTGCAGCTAAGGAGGGTTGGCTTGGCTGCCTCCGAGTCGGGAATTCCCGAAGGTTCCCTTCCCGGTCAAGCCGTCCGAGACCTTCCCATCAAAAGTGGTTTGCTCTGCCTCTGTGCTCCCACAGCACAGCATTGAACATCCACTCACACCCTCCCGGCCAACGCAATAGTGATACACACATCTGCTGCCTAGGCTGTGGTTAAATTCTTCTGAAAAGAATGTATGTCCACATATCTTTCTTTTTTAAGCAGTGCCCAATAGAGAATCCTTGTACACAGTATGCACTTGGTACTATGTTTTTTGGAAGAATGAAGTCAGGTTGGAAGAATGTTTCTGGGAAGAAGAAGTTAAGCTGCAAGTATGTTTTTCTTTCAATTAAATTACATCTTATTTGAATTTTTATTGTGGTAAAAATATATTACATAAGATTTGCCATTTTATCCATTTTTAAGTGGACCATTCAGTGGTGTGATTTACATTCACATGTTGTATAACTATCATGACATTTTGAACCCTGAGAAAGAAGATACTTACTAAGAAGGGCTCCTGGTGGCTAGCTGGGCTCAAATGTAAAACAACAACAACAAACAAACAAACAAACATAAAACCCACTTCTACTTAGGGGCTTCATGCAAACTGCACTTCAGGGAGAAGCTTGCACTAACCTGCCTCCCTGCCCTGTGTTTCTGCAGTCTGAACCAGCCTTTATAAAGAGGGTCTAGGAATCCTATTTCAACCAACAGGACTGAGGCTTTCCTCATCCAATTGGAGATGGACAGTTCCAACCAATCAGGGTGGCTATATTCTGCCCAATCAGGGCACTGCCTCTAGGACCAAACAAACTGCAAAGATTTGGAGTCCTCATTTGCAGGAGAACAGATGAATCAGGGTACACAGGAGGGGAGCACACTTTCCCTTTCTACCCAGGACTGAAGACTGCATCTCCCTGGCTGAGCTGAAACACTGAGTCTTGACAGAGCAGAATAGAGCAAAGCAGCACAGGCCAGAACACACTGGCCCAGAACAGAGCAGACCAAGCACACTGGAGGGGACCAGTGTAGGCAAAGGAGACCAGCAAGGAGCAGAGCAGAGCTGTCTAGTCTGAGGGGTCCTGGCCCAGGGCAGCCCTGCCCTAGGGTCGCCTCACTGCCAAGCTGTTTCACAGCTGTGTTGTATCCTAGTTGAGCTGTTTTGCACGAAATAAAGTTTCCTTCTTCACTGTACCCCAAATTGGGAATTCCTGTCAGCGTTGAATTGGCATCAAGGCCCATCAGTTGACAATATCAATTTCCAAAACTTTTTCATGATCTCAAACAGAAACTCTGTGCTAATTAAGCAATAAAACCCCTATCCCCTCTCTGCAAATTTTGGTAACCTCTAATCTACTCTCTGTCTCTATGGATTTGACTATTCTAGGTATTTCATCTAAGTGGAATCATATAATATTTGTCTTTTTGTATTTGACTTAATTACTTAGCATAATGTCCTCAAGATTCATCCATGTTATAGCATGTGTCAGAATTTCTTTCTTCTTATGGCTAAACAATATTCTGTTGTATGTATAACCCACATTTTGTTTATTTGGTCATCTGTTGATGGGTACTTGTGTTGTTTCCACATTTTGACTATTGTGAATAATGCTGCAATGAATGTTGGCATATAGTATCTCAGTCCCTGATTTTAGTTTTTTTAGGGATATGTACCCAAAAATGGCATTGCTGGGTCATATAGTTATTTTATGTTTAGCTTTTTGAGGAACGACCAAATTACTTTTTCTAGTGGATAATATATGCTCATACTATCAAATTTAAGAGGCAGTAGAAGATTATATGATTTGAAAAAAATTCTTCTTTAAGCCAAGACATGGAAACAACCAAAGCATCCTTGATAGATGACTGGATAAAGAAAACATGGTACATAGATACAATGTAATGCTATTCAGCCATAAGAAAGGATGAAATACTGCCACTTATGACAACATAGATGGATCTCGAGATTATTGTGCTAAGCAAAATAAGTTAGAAAAAGTCAACAAATTTCACTCATATGTGGCATATAAAACTGAAAACAGAAATGAAAAAACAAAATAAAAAGCAAAAACTCATAGACACAGATGCCAGTGTAGCGGTTACCACAGGAAGGGGGAGGGAATAGTAACAGGTAAAGGAGGCCAAATACATGATGACGAGAGAAGACTTGTCTTTGGGTGATGAGTGCACAATGCAATATACAGATAATGTATCATAGAATTGTATGCCATTACCACCTCAAGAAACTTAAGTTAAAGAATGTAACCCCTCCCCCAAGTTCTCTTTCACTCCTTTGTTCATAGCCCTCTATCCACTTCCTGAGAGCAACTCCTATTACTTTCCATGTTCTTTAGAAATAGTCTATAAATTTATAAGCATAGATATATATTCTTTTCTTCTACACAACTGTTAGGATTGAACTATGAACTATGAACACTATTTTGAATGTTGCTTGTAACATTTATCAGTGTATCCTGAAAATTCTGTAGATAGAGGTGCCCATTTTTTAACATCAGTGACCTAGTATGTCACCACACATCCATACCATAATATTCAAACCAGTTCTCTACTGGTAGGCTCTTAAATTGTTTCTAATTTTTTGTTATTCCAAAGTTATTTTGCTAGGCATATTGACCCACAAAAGCTTTTTCTCACATTTGTCGGAAAAATTTTAGTAGTATTGCTAGTCTTGTCACCAAGTGTTTGTGGTTCTGGTTGTAAAAGACAGTTCCCTCTTATCTTAATAAAAGCAAAAATGACATAAAAGTGGAGACCTTATATGTAGGATATTGAGAAGTGTCCTATAAAAATCTTATATCTTCAGATACAAAATTCTCACAAGTTTACTTTTTTAAAATCAGAATATTCACATTTTCTTGGGACCCTGTTAGCATCTTATTAAATAAAGCCTTTTCTTTTTTACAATGTAGTAGTTCTTGATTTTCCTGAATGATGAAAATTTTAAACTGTGTTCAGCAAATTAGCAGAAACAACTTAGATTTTCATTATTGTAGAAAACAAGGGCTCTAGAATTTCAAACCATAAAATTGTTAAGTTTAAGGCAATGAAGAAAAAATTCTATTTGAGAGTATATCCAATCACCTTCCTTGATCCCATTCACAGAAAACAACAGTTCCCAGCTGCTGAGGATTCTAATTTCTTCTGAAACATGGCACCTCGGCACCTTGGGGTGGTGTAATGATAGCAATCAGTGGAAGTCAAGAACCGGAGCTCCTAATGTGCATAATTATTTATGACCTAAAAGCCACATAAAAACTAGTAGGCACCAAGCCATCATGCAAGCAATCACTCCATCCACTTTAGTCCAGAACAATTTTATAAAACTGCATTCTCAGGCATTTTGTTAAAATAAGTTTTTCGTTCAAAACTCAGTCACTTATATAGCAGTGCATAATAGCTAGAAATTGGAGATAAATGTTGAATAATAAAGGGATGGTTAACAAAATTATGCTATAGCCACTCAATAGATATAATGTTTTCCAGCCCCTAAAGATGACCACTATGATGACCTACTAGCAAAATAATTCTTGTTCTGTGTTAAAATGGCCCCAATGCAAAGTTACAAGATAATTACAAATGTGGCAGGCTGATACTATGAAATATCAAGTAATTTTCCCCTTAAAGATGTTAACTACCCCTACTCTGTGACTGAAGATATGAAGCAGGCATTGCTCCTAGGTGGCACTCTCAAAGAGGAACCAGGGCACAAAGATGTCAGCTTCTTAGATTTGAGGAACTAGAGATTCTTTGAGCAGGAGTATAAAGAAAGATGAGACTCCATTCAGGGATTCTGTCCTTTGCCTTTAAGCAGAATTCCAGGGAGAACAGGACACACCCCATCACCTTTCAGACATGAGGATCTGAGCTTTGTTTCCAGAGGAACTACAGAGAAACACCCACCAGCTCATGTGATGTGACAACAATAGAGGAGAAGTAGCAGAAGGCAGGAGGACAGGAGAAGGCTGAGGCCAAGTTACAGTCAGCTGATGCCAGAACAAGCCAGAGACAGATCAATGCTGAGATCTGGAAGCCCCGCCCCAAAGATGTAGGCCTGCTCAGTGGCTATACCGAGGATGAGAATGTGTAGGACCCTGGCTGATGGCATACTGAGCAGAAAAAACAAGAAATCACAGAATCTGTCCACACTTATCAGGAAGTACCTAAACTAAATGTCCTTCTATTGTGTGGAAATGGACTTGAGACAGATGAGCTGGCGAGCAACAGGAAAAGCAAATAAGTTACAATTCAACATAAAATATAACTATGTATAGTAACATGAACAGTCTGACCAGGCAGTGGCACAGTGGATAGAGTGTTGGACTGGGATGTGAAGGACCAAGGATCAAAACCCCGAGGTTGCCAGCTTGAGTGAGGGCTCTTCCAGCTTGAGTGCAGGCTCACTGGCTTGATTGTGAGGTTGCTGGCTTGAGCTCAAGGTCACTGGCTTGAGCAAGGGGTCACTGGCTTGACTGAAGCCCCTAAGTCAAGGCACATATCGGAAAGCAATCGAACAACTAAGGTGCCACAACAAAGAATTAATGCTGAGATGACGTCAGAGTAATGGTGGGGTAGGAAGCAATACCAATAAATCTCCCCCAAAACTCAACAAGATCTTCAACCAGAAACAGAAAAACCTATCCTTGGAGCCTCCAGATGTTTCGCAATACACCCGAAGGTATGGTCGAGCGAAAAATTGGCTAAATATATAACCAAACCCCGAAGGAAATAGGGAGTAAGAAATGCTCCGCCTTCCTCATTAACCAAAACAGGGCTGCTTTCACTGGGAACTGAGAGTATAGAAACTAAGGCGGGCAAAGGGGGTGAATAGATCCAGGCCGTGGCACAAACGGCCAAACCAGGCTGTGGCATGGAGATCCAAGCCAAGGAAAAACTGTTCCTGTGGCAACCTGGGCAATACAAGCTAACACTCGCGCCAAACCCAGACAAAGAAAGACAAGTGTGGGAGCCATTTTCCCTGATCCCCTGGTCGGCGCGGGCAGATAGTGGGCGAGAGATTCCTTCCAAAGTCCCGGGAGTGGGTGCCCGTGTTATCCCACAGAGAGGCAGAGTCAGAGGCCTTTGTGTGGGGCGAAAGCGGAATCTCCGGACTGCCTCAGCGCCCTGAAAAAGCCACGCACAGGGAGGGAGCAAGAATTAATTCCAATGCTGGAACTTTTCCATGCGGGTGGGGGTTTCACTCAGAGGGTGAGGTGGCCGGCCCGATATCCTGGTCTGCGCGCGGAGATAGTGAGTGAGAGATTCCTCCGAGTGCCTCGGCACTGTGCGCCCGTGTTATCCCACAGAGGAGCAGAGTCAGGGGCCTTTGTGTGGGCCAAAAACAGAATCTCGGGCCACCCCAGCGCCTTGAAAAAGCCGCGCACAGGGACGGAGCGAGAGCCAATTCCAACGCTGGAACTTTTCCATGCGGGTGGGGGTTTCACTCAGAGTGTGAGACTGCCAGGCTGATATCCTGGTCTGGGTGCGCAGATAGTGAGCAAGAGTTTCCTCCAAGCACCCCGGGAGTGGGCGCCCGCCCGTGTTACCAGAGTGGCAGAGCCAGAGGTCTTTGAGTGGGCGGAAAGCCCTGCCTGATTATGCTAGCAGCTCTGACTGACTGAGCCTTACCCAGAGCCCTGTGCTGAGTGGGAATAGAGTGGAGAGTTGCCAGCTCTTTGAGCCTCTTACTATCCAGGCAGAGGCAGCAGCAAACCCATAGCTGGATTATCAGGCTACTAATTGAGGAAGGAAAGACTAGTAGAGAGGCTCCAGGAACACGGACTCTCTCACTGGCAGAGCCTATGAATGCTAATGAGCCTCGACTGCCAACGAGACTGAAGCACAATACATGACATCGCCATAGAGACTTATCAACTGCAAATCTCTACCTGAGCATGCCAAAGGGGCAGAACCTGGGGTACAGAGTCACCGACCAGGAAGAGGGAGAGAAAAGAAAAAGCAAGAAAACAACCTCTCCAAATCAAGAATAATCTGCAGACTTTATAACCTATCCCATTTTATTATATTTGTTTGTTTGTTTCTCTTATCTTCATTCTTGATATATTTTTTTTTCCTCCTCCATTTTGGTCGATTAACTCTCTACCGGTCTTAATCTCTCGTCTCCTTGAACTACACTACCCATAAGTGTTACATCTCCCATTATCTTTTCTTTCCTCTTCCTTTCTCTCTATGAGGGTTGCACTCCAAAACTCACAACTCTCACTCTCTCTCTCTCTCTCTCTCTCTCCTCTGTTTTCTTTTTTCTTCTTTTAGTGGTTCCCTCTTTTTTTTCTCTCTCTCTCTCTTTCTTTTCTCCCTCTATATTAGTTTCTTCCTTTCTCCTTTATGTATCCTCTCATTCAAACCTCAATAACGAACAATATCTTATCTGGGACTCAAACTTATGTTTGTGGCATTTTGGGGGTTTTTTACTTCACCTTTTTAACTCACTAGCAGTGCTCCCATCCCTGGCTCTCCATTTTATCTAGTTCTTGTTCCACTAAATACAATAGTAATTTTTTAATTTGTCCCCCCATTTTCCTGTTTCCCTCTTATTCCTCTCATCATAACTCTTAGTCAACCAACACCTAAAAGCAAATCATTTTATTCTTGACCCAAAATTTTCCTTATTTGCTTTTTGTGAGTCCATAAGCCCTTCTTTCCCCCCCCCCTTTATTACTTTTCCCCAACTCAGGCCCTCCATTAAAGTCATTGTTTGTTCTATTTAACACAATATAATTCACAGTTCACCACAAGATTTTCTCAAGAAAGAGGGGAGAGAAGAAGAGAAGAAAAAAGAAGGGGAAAAATAATTTCCTTTTTTAAAAATTTTTATTTTATTTTATTTTTCATTATTTCATTATTCATTTTTTAAAAAAAAACAACTCTTCGATTTTTTTTAACTTTTTATTTTTTATTAAATCTCATTAATACTATCAACAAAACCACCCTCAGATGCCATTAAGGAAGAGAAATTGAATGTCATGGATACAAAAGAAAGAGAGGTAACACAGCTAGATGAGGAAAAATCTATAGAGAAAAAATTTAATATTTTGGAAACCTCGGAGCTAAATAACAGAGAATTCAGGATAGAAATCCTAAAAATCCTCCGAGATATACAAGAAAACACAGAAAGGCAATTTAGGGAGCTCAGAAAACAACTCAATGAACACAAGGAATATATTTCCAAGGAAATTGAAACTATAAAAACAAATCAAACAGAGATGAAAAACTCAATTCACGAGCTGAAAAACGAGGAAACAAGCTTAGCTAATAGAACAGGTCAGATAGAAGAGAGGATTAGTGAGATAGAGGACAAGCAACTTGAGGCACAACAGAGAGAAGAAGAAAGAGAATCAAAAATTTAAAAAAAAATGAGATAGCCCTACAGGAATTATCTGACTCCATCAAAAAGAATAACATAAGAATAATAGGTATACCAGAGGGAGAAGAGAGATAAAATGAAATGGAGAACATACTCAAACAAATAATAGATGAGAACTTCCCAAGCCTGTGGAAAGAACTAAAGCCTCAAATTCAAGAAGCAAACAGAACTCCAAGTTTTCTTAACCCCAACAAACCTACTCCAAGGCACATCATAATGAAATTAGCACAAACCAACAGCAAAGAAAAAACTCTCAAGGCAGCCAGGAAAAAAAAGAATACAACATATAAAGGAAGGCGTATTAGATTATCATCAGATTTCTCAGCAGAAACTCTACAAGCTAGAAGAGAGTGGACCCCAATATTTAAAGTCCTGAAAGAGAGGAACTTTCAGCCACAAATACTATACCCATCAAAGCTATCCTTCAAATATGAAGGAGAAATAAAAACATTCACAGATACAGAAAAGATGAGGGAATTTATCATCAGAAAACCCCCACTCCAGGAATTACTAAAGGGGGTTCTCCAATCAGATACAAAGAACAAAACAAAAAAAACAAAGCCACAAGTAAAAGCTCCAAGAAGAACACAATAAAACCAAATTTAAACTGTGACAACAACTAAAAGAAAGGGGGGAGAGGATGGAGATTACCAGTAGCAAAGGACGATGGAGTGCAAAAGTACTTACAAAATAGTGCGCTACAATGAACAGGGTAGGAACCTTTTTCATTACTTAAAGGTAACCACCATTGAAAAACCACCACAGAAGCACATGAGATAAAAAAGATAGCAACAGAGGAAAGATGTATGGAATACAACCAAATAAAAACAAAAGATAGAAAAACGAAAGAGAAGGATCAAACAAGGCACAAAACTAACAGAAAGCAATATATAAAATGGCAATAGGGAACTCACAAGTGTCAATAATTACACTAAATGTAAATGGATTAAACTCACCAATAAAAAGGCACAGAGTAGCAGAATGAATTAAAAAAGAAAATCCAACTGTATGCTGCCTACAGGAAACTCATCTAAGTAACAAGGATAAAAACAAATTCAAAGTGAAAGGCTGGAAAACAATACTCCAAGCAAATAACATCCAAAAAAAAGCAGGCGTAGCAATACTCATATCTGATAATGCTGACTACAAGACAGGAAAAGTACTCAGAGACAAAAATGGCCATTTCATAATGGCTAAGGGGACACTGAATCAAGAAGACATAACAATTCTTAATATATATGCACCAAACCAAGGAGCACCAAAATATATAAGACAGCTACTTATTGACCTTAAAACAAAAACTGACAAAAATACAATCATACTTGGAGACCTCAATACACCGCTGACGGCTTCAGATCGGTCATCCAAACAGAGAATCAACAAAGATAAAGTGGCCTTAAACAAAACACTAGAGCACCTGCATATGATAGACATCTACAGGACATTTCATCCCAAAGTGACTGAGTATACATTTTTCTCCAGTGTACATGGATCATTCTCAAGAATTGACCATATGTTGGGCCACAAAAACAACATCAGCAAATTCAGAAAAATCGAAGTTGTACCAAGCATATTTTCTGATCATAAAGCCTTGAAACTAGAATTCAACTGCAAAAAAGAGGAAAAAAATCTCACAAAAATGTGGAAACTAAAAAACATACATTTAAAAAATGAATGGGTAAAAGAAGAAATAAGTGCAGAGATCAAAAGATATATACAGACTAATGAAAATGACAATACGCCATATCAGAATCTATGGAATGCAGCAAAAGCAGTGATAAGAGGGAAGTTCTTATCACTTCAGTCATATATGAACAAACAAGAGAGAGCCCAAGTGAACCACTTAACTTCACAACTTAAGGAACTAGAAAAAGAAGAACAAAGACAACCCAAAACCAGTCGAAGAAAGGAGATAATAAAAATCAGAGCAGAAATAAATGAAATAGAGAACAGAAAAACTATAGAAAAAATTAATAGAACAAGGAGCTGGTTCTTTGAAAAGATCAACAAAATTGACAAACCATTGGCAAGACTTACCAAGGAAAAAAGAGAAAGAACTCATATAAACAAAAACCAAAATGAAAGAGGAGAAATCACCACGGACACCGCAGATATACAAAGAATTATTGTAGAATACTATGAAAAGCTTTATGCCACTAAATTCAACAACCTAGAAGAAATGGATAAATTCCTAGAACAATACAACCTTCCCAGACTGAGTCAAGAAGAAGCAGAAAGCCTAAACAGACCGATTAGTAGAGAAGAAATAGAAAAAACCATTAAAAACCTCCCCAAAAATAAAAGTCCAGGCCCTGATGGCTATACCAGCGAATTTTATCAAACATTCAAAGAAGACTTGGTTCCTATTCTACTGAAAGTCTTCCAAAAACTTGAAGAAGAAGCAATACTTCCAAACACATTTTATGAGGCAACATAACCCTCATACCAAAACCAGGCAAGGATGGCACACACACAAAAAAACTACAGACCAATATTTCTAATGAATACAGATGCTAAAATACTAAACAAAATACTAGCAAATCGAATACAACAACATATTAAAAAAATAATACATCATGATCAAGTGGGATTCATCCCAGAATCACAAGGATGGTTCAACATACGAAAAACGGTTAACGTAATTCACCATATCAACAAAACAAAGAACAAAAACCACATGATCTTATCAATAGACGCAGAAAAGGCTTTCGATAAAATACAACACAATTTTATGTTTAAGACTCTCAACAAAATGGGTATAGAAGGAATATATCTCAACATGATAAAGGCCATATATGATAAACCATCAGCTAACATCATATTAAATGGCACTAAACTGAAGGCTTTCCCCCTTAAATCAGGAACAAGACAGGGTTGTCCACTCTCTCCACTCTTATTTAATGTGGTACTAGAGGTTCTTGCCAGAGCAATCAGACAAGACAAAGAAATAAAAGGCATCCATATCGGAGAAGAAGAAGTAAAGGTATCACTTTTTGCAGAGGATATGATCCTATACATCAAAAATCCCAAAGAATCCACAAAAAGACTACTAGAAACAATAAGCCAATACAGTAAGGTCGCAGGATACAAAATTAACATACAGAAGTCAATAGCCTTTCTATATGCCAACAATGAAACAATTGAGAACGAACTCAAAAGAATAATCCCCTTCATGATTGTAACAAAAAAAATAAAATACTTAGAAATAAACATAACAAAGAATGTAAAGGACTTATATAATGAAAACTATAAACCATTGTTAAGGGAAATCGAAAAAGATATAATGAGATGAAAGAATATTCCTTGTTCTTGGTTAGGAAGAATAAATATAATCAAGATGGCTATATTACCCAAAGCAATATACAAATTTAATGCAATTCCCATCAAAATTCCAATGACATTTTTTAAAGAAATGGAGCAAAAAATCATCAGATTTATATGGAATTATAAAAAACCCTGAATAGCCAAAGCAATTCTAAAGAAAAAGAATGAAGCTGGGGGCATTACAACACCTGACTTCAAACTATATTATAGGGCCACGACAATCAAAACAGCATGGTATTGGCAGAAAAATAGACACTCAGACCAATGGAACAGAATAGAAAACCCAGAAATAAAACCACATATATATAGTGAAATAATTTTTGATAAAGGGGCCAACAACACACAATGGAGAAAAGAAAGCCTCTTCAATAAATGGTGCTGGGAAAACTGGAAAGCCACATGCAAAAGAACGAAACTGGACTACAGTATGTCCCCCTGTACTAAAATTAACTCAAAATGGATCAAAGATCTAAACATAAGACCTGAAACAATTAAGTACATAGAAGAAGACATAGGTACTCAACTCATGGACCTGGGTTTTAAAGAGCATTTTATGAATTTGACTCCAAAGGCAAGAGAAGTGAAGGCAAAAATTAATGAATGGGAACATCATACTAAGAAGTTTTTGCTCAGCAAGAGAAACTGATAACAAAATAAACAGCCAGCCAACTAAATGGGAAATGATATTTTCAAACAACAGCTCAGATAAGGGCCTAATATCCAAAATATACAAAGAACTCATAAAACTCAACAACAAACAAACAAACAATCCAATAAAAAAATGGGAAGAGGACATGAACAGACACTTCTCCCAGGAAGAAGTACAAATGGCCAACAGATATACGAAAAGATGCTCATCTTCTTTAGTTATTAGAGAAATATAAATCAAAACGGCAATGAGATACCACCTCACACCTGTTAGATTAGCTATTATTAACAAGACAGGTAATAGCAAATGTTGGAGACGCTGTGGAGAAAAAGGAACCCTCATACACTGTTGGTGGGACTATAAAGTAGTACAACCATTATGGAAGAAAATATGATGATTCCTCAAAGAACTGAAAATAGAACTACCATATGACCCAGCAATCCCTCTACTGGGTATATACCCCCAAAACTCAGAAACATTGCTACATAAAGACACATGCAGCCCCATGTTCATTGCAGCATTGTTCACAGTGGCCAGGACATGGAAACAACCAAAAAGCCCGTCAATAGATGACTGGATAAAGAAGATGTGGCACATATACACTATGGAATACTACTGAGCCATAAGAAATGATGACATCGGATCATTTACAGCAAAATGGTGGGATCTTGATAACATTATACGAGGTGAAATAAGTAAATCAGAAAAAACCAGGAACTGCATTATTCCATACGTAGGTGGGACATAAAAGTGAAACTAAGAGACATTGATAAGAGTGTGGTGGTTACGGGGGGAGGGGGGAAAGGGAGAGGGAAAGAGTGAGGGGGAGGGGCACAAAGAAAACTAGATAGAAGATGACAGAGGACAATCTGACTTTGGGTGATGGGTATGCAACATAATTGAACGACAAGATAACCTGGACTTGTTATCTTTGAATATATGCATTCTGATTTATTGATGTCGCTCCATTAAAAAAAAAAAATTGAATATTTGGTAGAATTCAAAAAAAAAAAAAGAATTAATGGTTCTCATCTCTCTCCCTTCCTGTCTGTCTGTCCCTATCTGTCCCTTTGACTCTCTTTCATTGTCAAAAATAAAAAATAAAAAGGAAATGGGAAAATAAAAAGTGAATTTTTAGGTTAATGAGAACGTGGGATGATTAATAATATTTTTAACTTTTGTGATTGCTCTAATGCTATTTCTACCCGTAAAAAGGGGTATGTAGTAATTTACCAAGTACACAGGCTATAGCAGGGGCTCTCCTCTACTGCTTCCCCTCATTCTTCTCTCTGTAAAACCCTCCTCCTGCACCTCGAGGCCATCCTCAGTATGGAGGGCTGTCAGGAGGAGCGAGGTCTGCGATCCGTAAGAAGGCCCCAAAGGGGGCCACTGTGCTTCTCTAGTGACCAGTGACGGGCACTTTATTTTTTGAGAACTTGAGATTTATAGATCCTATTTCATTGCCGCAAACTTCAAGAGCTGGTTATAAATCCTGTCATTGATGTAGATTTTACAGCAGAGAATGCTTCCAGAAACACGAAGAATTGTGGTTGGGCCGTGGTGTTTTGTGTGGAGAGAACTTGATACTGCAGTGGTATCAGTTATGTCAGGACTGGATCTAGCTTCTCAGTGGTTTGGGACATAACCCACTTTATTTTGTCTGGGATGTCTTTTAAAATGCAGTGGAACTTTGTGGGCTTCAGCTTTCTCATCTGGAAATGAGAGAGTTGGCTAAAATCAGCACTAGAAATGCTGGCCTTATTTAGCACTGACTTTGAATATTTTATGTGTGACTTTACAGATTGTGACGGTTTATATACTGTAGTGCACACACACGATTTTGTCATTGGTTATCTTTATAAAGTGGCAAGTTTTTAAATGCAGGAGTGTTCAGAGTTAACTCAATATGTAGGTTTGTTTCTCTCTGGACTCGGCAGTCTCCGGCAGCCATGTCCCTCAGTGGCCTCCAGATGAGATTCTATCTACCCTTTATTCAGCTGTTCTCACGATGGCTCCAACATTTTCATTCTTACTTTTTAAACAGTCTCTCCCTTCCCTCTTTTCCGTGCCTGGGCACATGCTTGGGTTCTACATGATTGCTGCCTCTTCCTGGAGCTTATCTTTATGTCTCTCTATCTGCTGAGATGACCATTTATACAATTTTGGAATCAAGTAAAAATAATTAAACGATCTAAATCAAAAGTTCTCTGGCAACCTGTGGTGGCGCAGTGGATAAAGCGTCGACCTGGAAATGCTGAGGTCGCTGGTTCGAAACCCTGGGCTTGCCTGGTCAAGGCACATATGGGAGTTGATGCTTCCAGCTCCTCCCCCCTTCTCTCTCTCTCTCTTCTTTCTCCCTCTCTGTCTCTCTCTCTCCCTCTCTCTCTCCTCTCTAAAAATAAATAAATTAAAAAAAATTAAAAAAAAAAAAGTTCTCTGGCTGTGATACTTTGTCATCTCTGTACCAGTGTAACTTCTTCTCTGGAAATGTTATAGAGCTCAAAATGATCCCACCTGCACAAAACAAATGTGAAACCAGTAGATGGCATACTTAATGTAAATCTTTTTTATTCCTTTTATTATAACTTCAGTTTTAATTTCTTTGAGACACACCCAATGTGTCTTATTTGGTATACAAATTATAGGATATGGTAATTATAAGGTGTAGATTTTACTTTAAGCCTAAAACATTTTTATCTGTCAAGTAACAACTTTTAAAAATAAAATATTTATCTGATTTTATCATTTTAAAGTATCTCTCATAGATTTCTTGAAGAACTTTTCTACTTCCTGTGTCTGCGAGGTGAAACGTGGTGATGTCCTAAAGACATGGCTGGAGTCTCAGTTCAATCCGTCAATAGAAGTATGACTTGGGCAAGTTTCCTAATCTCATTTGGCCTCAACTGCCTCATCTGCACAATGGAAATACTTGTGCATCCACATCATAAGGTTACAGTGAGAACTGAATGAAGTAATGCATATAATGCACTTTGGATTTTAAACAACTCAACAATTTATAACATTCTTATTCAATTAACAATGAGTGATTTCCATCAGAAAGCTTGTACACCTTCAAAGAATAATAAATAGGGTTTAAAATTAAAATAAAACAAAGCAAAACTGAACTCACATTATACCTTTAAACTGAACTCACATTATACTTCAGAATACCTTTCACTTCACTTTATATTTTGGGGGAGGGTATTATGGAATCAATAACAGGGAATCCAAACATTGATTCCCTGAGGAGTTAGCTGCCGACTGTTGGCAGGACCTCTCTAGACAGTGCCTTAATAATATACTTCTACTTGTCTCAGGATGACAAGCATCAGTGCTAGGAAACCAGAGTAAGTTTTACTGACCCAGGAGAGCCATCTGATCATTTAAAATAGGCACATTAAACATCTCTTAATTAAAACATTGCTGTTTCTAACATAAATATTAATTCTGAAGGAGTTGATTTGAGTATTGTGCTTCTTTATCCTTGCTAGAATTTACAGTGAGCTACCATATTTCCAGATCATAAATTTCCTGGAAATAACATAATAACCTGTTACATGAACTGGGAGCTTATGGTTTTCAATATTTTTTGTTTGTTTATTTGTTTTTGCATTCATTCATATGAGCCAGGTAGGGCAGATAATTATTTATTTTTAGGTGATAAAAAAGTCAGAAAAGCAACATGATATAATCAAAAGGTCACATCTATAGGTATGTACCTATAGATAACAGAGTTGGAAAGAACACACATCTACAGATACTTGGTTTCCAATTAATTTCAGATTCCCGGAGGAATATTTCCCATACCACACAGTCTGCAAGCACTATTTGGCACTGTCTATATTACAAGAAGCATGAAGAGTTTGAGCAATTTCCAAAACTGTGCATTTTTCAATGTACTTTAGTGTTGTATTTTTTTATTTTTTATTTTTCTGAAGTGAGAAGTAGGGAGGCAGAGAGACAGACTCCCGCATGTGCCCGACTGAGATCCACCTGGCAAGCCCACTAGGAGATGATGCTCTGCACATCTGGGGCATTGCTCCATTGTAACCACAGCCATTCTAGTGCCTGAGGCAGAGGCCATCGAGCCATCCTTAGCGTCGGGCCAACTTTGTTTCAGTAGAGCCTTAGCTGCAGGAGGGGAAGAGAGAGACAGAGAGGAAAGATAGGGGGGAAGAGTGGAGAAGTAGATGGGTGTTTCTTCTTTGTGCCCTGACCAGGAATCAAACCCAGGACATCCACATGCTGGGCTGATGCTCTACCACTGAGCCAACAGGCTAGGGCTAGTGTTGTATTTTTCAGTGCTGTTTAATATTAAAATACAGGGGCATTAATCAACTGCATTTTTTCACTGCATGTGTCAACTTTGTGCAAAATGCACTTACTCTTTTGCTTCCTAACTTTTTATCAAGGTATTAAAGTTATGCATGCATCAGTTTCTATAAGCAGAATGGTTTCACTCTCAGAATATTCATTCATAGCACACATTGTTTCTATTTATTTATTTATTTAGTGACAGGAGGGGAGAGAATGAGACAGACTTAAGTGCCTTGATCAGGATTCACTTGGTAACCCCATTAGGGGCTGATGCTCACGTACTGAGCTATTTTTAGTGCTTGAGGCTGATGCGCTTGGACTAATCGAGCTATCCTCAGCACCCATGGCCATGCTCGAACCAATCAAGCTACTGGCTGCAGGAGGGGAAGAGAGAGAGAAGGAGGAGAAGGAGAGAAAGAGAAGAAGATGGTCACTTCTTTTGTGTGCCCTGACCAGAAATCAAACCTGGGATGTCCATACACCAGGATGTCCATACACTCTACTCAGCTGGCCAGGACTAGCGCACAGTGTTTTAACATGTCCTCTACTTGGATCAGTTAGTTCTACTTTGTCTTTTGGTTTCCTCAAACATGGCATAAACCAGTTAATTTTAGACTGTGGATTATGATTTTTTCTCCCTGATCTCTGGTGAGATTTGAGTTGTAAAAGACAGGCTTCAAATGGGTTAGGAGATGGCCTCAACTTCAGGAAAGTTTAACTTATTAGAGCAGACCTTTTGTTTTCTTCAGAGATTCTCACAGCTATTCTTAGCTCATCCTGGGGTGAATCATATTCTAAGACTCTAGACATGGATCAGAGCATGAAGGCTTTGCAAAAACCTGTTTCTGTAAAGAATTATGGCTGCTGAGAAGGAAGCAGCAGGAAGTGGAGGAAGCAGAGCACTTACTTTGGAGAATTGCTGTGGGCCTGGATTTCAGCCCTGGCAGAAACAGAAAGGCTCAGCCCAGCTGAGGCTGTTGGCAATTTAAAGACTTCAATCTCTTTAGGGTGGGAGGGACCTGGAAGAGAGCCTTGTTCCTTGGTCAGGTGGGTCAAATGCTGACTGTTACTTCCCTCCATCTTTGTGCTATATAGTCCATTCTTTTCCAACAGCCAAAATTATATTTGTTACTAGGAACGTGACTTTGGCAAGGAAGTTCCAAGTCTCAGAAGAGTAGAGAGCAGAGAAGTCAAGGAAGGGAGAGAGAGGGATAAGCCTGGGGCTGGCACATCCTGGGCCTCAGCGGAAAGGGGGCCCACTGAAGGCTGCCTACAAGAGGAGCTTTTTTTTAAAATTGATTTTAATTTGTTGTGTTTACATAGTTACAGGTGTTCCCCCGATTATATCTCCCTCCCTTCCCCCGTGTTCTCCTTGATACACCCTCTGCCCCTCCCCCCACCGCCTTCCCCCTTCCCTCCTTGATTTGCTACCTGCCCTCTATCTCTCTGTGTTATGTGTATATACTTTCACTAATGTCTTTCCTTTCTTTGATCCCCTCCTCTCTTCCCCTTTCCCTCTGAACGCTTTCCCTCTGGACTCTTTGACCCTTTCTCTGCCTCTCTTCTGTTCCTCAGTTCACATTGTTCATTGGATTACTCATATGAGTGAGGTCATATGATATTTTTCTTTCTCTGCCTGGCTTATTTCGCTTAGCATAATAAACTCCAGATCCATCCATGTTGTCGCAAAGGGTAAGATTTCCTTCTTTTTTACGGCCGCATAGTATTCCATTGTTTACAGGTACCACAGCTCTTTAATCCACTCATCTATTGATGGACGCTTGGGCTGTTTCCAGATACAAGATGAACTTTTTAATTCTACCTTTACCTTCCCTAGGAACACAAGCTCAAAGATTTGAAATTATTAAATCAAAATATATTTTATAGTTGGAATTAACACAGGAGATGAACAATAATGTGGAGATACAAAGAAGGGGAAATATAAACTATATTTCCAGAACATGTGTATATATCAACTAAAACTTTGAATGTGGGATAGACATACCACTTTGTAATGTGACTATCAAAAAAAGTGAGACCAAAGAGATCAAAGATAAAGGACCCACAGTTAATTTGAAATTTGATAGACTTGTTTCCTATCTTTTACAAAGTGAGCTTAAAAGTGCTAGTCTTTAATGTGCTCTGTGAACTTGGAAGCATGAGGTACGATCTGCAACAGATGCTGCATTCCCTTTCCATGCTCTCTTTCTAGCTATGGGTCCACTTTCACTTCAGGGGCGGCCCATGGTGTCACCAGGGGCTGTTCAATCAGTAAGTAGCTTAAGGTTCCTTCCAGCCCTAAAACACTGATTTTAGTTGTTGTCTGGATTGTTAAAGATGGAGTAGTATACAAAAGAAAAATAGTTTTCCAGGTTCCCATATAGTATGTGAAGCAAATATATTAAAGTACCACATGATACTAGAAGACAAGAGTGTTTTAATCCCCAAATGTGCATGTATTTAACATTCTCCATGGCATATGTTCAGTGACTTGAAATAATAAAAGTGTAATAGTTTTGGTTGTTTGTTCTGCTGTTTCTACATGGAGTTAAAATCAGTCATAAAAAGATGCTAAGAGAATTCAGTGGGGAAAGAATAGTCTTTTCAACAAATGCTGCTGAGACAACTGGATGTCCAAGAATGAAGCTGAATATCCGCCTCCCACCATTTCAGATATAAAATATCTGAAAATGGATCAAAGACCTAAATATTACAGCTAAGACCATAACATTCTTAGGAGAAAACAGCAGTAAGTTTCATGACCTTGGATTAGGCACCAGTCTGGGGGTCTGAACACTGAGGCACAGCAATGAGAGAAACAGAGAAACGGGACTTATCAAAACTAAAAACTGCTGTGCTTCAAAGGACACTGTCAAGAAAGAAAAAAGAGAATGTACTGAATGAAAAAAAATATTTGCAAGTCATAAATCTGATATGATACGAGATGTATCTAGAATACATGAAGAATTCTTAACAAGACAACAGGGAGACAATCTAGCTTAAAAATGGGCAAGGGATGTGAATAGATGTTTGTCCCATAATAACACATGAACAGCTAATAAGCAAACAGAAAAAAATACTCAACGTCATGAGTCATCAGGGACACTCCAATCAGAACCACGATGAGATACCGTTTCACAACTACCAGGATGGTTACAATAAAAAAGACAGATAATAAGCATTGGTGATGCTATAGAGAAAGTGGAGCTCTATACAATGTGGAAATGTAAAATGGTATGGCCACTTTTGAAAACATCGTGGATAGAGCATCTGAAAATCCCGGGTACAATTGCTGATCAGGGCACACTGGAGAAGTGATCATCTGCTTCCCCCTCTTCTCCTCCTTCTCTCTCCCTTCCCCTTACACAGCCAGTGGCTCGGCTGGTCCGAGTGCTGGCCTCAGGCACTGAAGATAGCTCAGCTGATTTGAGAATTGGCCCCAGATGGGGGTTGCCAGGTGGTTCCCTTAAAAAAAAAGAAAAAAAAAGGAAAAAAAAAAAGAGAGAAATCCTGGCAGTTCCTCAAAATATTTGTCTAAGAGTTATCATATAATCTGGCAATTCTATCCCTAGAGTATTGACAACCTGTCTCCATATAAACAAGTATAGAATGTTTAGAGCAGCATTGCTCATGTAACCAAGAAGTGAAAACAACCCAAAAGCCACCAACTGAACATGGACAAATAAAATGTGATATGTCCAGATAACAGAATATTACCTAACAATCAAAATACTATAAAATACAGCCCTGCCCAGTTGGCTTAGTGGTAGAGTGTCGGCCTGGCGTGCAGGAGTCTTGGGTTCTATTCCCGGCTAGGGCACACAGGAGAAGCACCCATCTGCTTCTCCACCCCTCCCCCTCTCCTTCCTCTCTGTCTCTCTCTTCCCCTCCCACAGCCAAAGCTCCATTAGAGCAAAGTTGGCCCGGGCGCTGAGGACGGCTCTATGGCCTCTGCCTCAGGTGCTAGAGTGGCTCTGGTTGCAACAGAGCGACGCCCCAGATGGGCAGAGCATTGCCCCCTGGTGGGCATGCCGGGTGGATCCCAGTCGGGTACATGCAGGAGTCTGTCAGACTGCCTCCCTGTTTCCAACTTCAGAAAAATACAAAAAAAAATACTATAAAATACTGATACATTCTATAAAATAAATGAACTTTGAGACTATTACGCTAATTGAAGGAAGTCAGTCACAAAAGAACACATGTTCTATTTACATGAAATGCCCAGAGCAGGTATATTTACAGAGAAGAAAGTAGATTAATGGTGGCAAGGGGCTAAGGGAGGAGGGAAGGAGCAATGGCAAAGGGCTGAGGTTCCTTCCTGGGGTACTGAAAACATTCTAAAAGTGGCCAGGTGATGGTTGCACAACTCTGGATACACAAAAAAATCACTGAATTGTACACTTTTAGTGAGTAGATCATATGGCATGTGAATTGTATCCTAATAATAATGTTATTAAAGAAATAATCTGATGAGTTAGAGAAGTAAGACAGATGCTAACAAGAATTTAAATATAACTCACGGAAAACTATGACTATTTTGCTTTGATTTTTAAGTAAGCTCTGCTAATTGTCTGCTATTAAATAAATCAAATCACAAATCTGTGTGGGAAAAAGATTGGCCAGGAAAAAATGACTGTGCTCTGGAAGAATTCACACTCCTTCAAAAAATGGACTAAAAAATTCTCAGCAACTGACTCAGACTTAAGGAATCAATATCCTGCTCCCTGAACTGAATCATGCTTGCTAGGAAAAGACAGTTTTAAAAAACAAAAAGGGCCTTCAAAAGTCAGTAAATGCCAGATCAACTGCAGTCACAACTCCTGCCAAAATGCCCCAAACTTTACCTGTGAGCTCTCAGTATCCTCTGGGCAATGGCATCGCCTATCTTGTTGAACACGACCTTGTCATCAGCGCAGCTTATAAAAAACTGGTTCTATGAAAAATAAATAGGACAATCATTTAAGTGTTCTTATTTCAGTAGTATGTATATAAGGGAAATGCGGTATATAAAAAAAATCTACATTAATATTTAAAAAAAACACTTCACATAGCGGCATGTTCTGAGCCATGAAATCACCTCAGGAAGGTAAATCACAGAATGAAAAAAACCTCATCTTATTCCAGATCACATGCATCCCCAGGTAGTAACAGGGGTAACATCTTAGTCCAGCAAAAGGTTAAACTATTATATTTCATCACGTAAATTCCTGTAGGTTACATTCTTAGAATGGTAAGAACATTCCAAATTTAACCAATAGGAAAATCTGTTTGTTGTGTTTCTTTTTCAGATTCACACATTGCATAAATGCTTATGATGAAAAATTCTATGTTGGCTAAATATAGAGAAAATACTCTCAGGTATCAGAGGGGAGGGTGGTGGCAGCAGAGGGCTGGGTGCAAAGGGTACAGGGATTAAGCAAAAACCACACAAAAAAACAAACCCCCCACCCCCCACTCAACCTCATGGACACAGACAAAAGAATGAGGATTGCCAGAGGGAAAGGGGGCAGGGAAGCAGAAGAGGGTCAAGGGGGTACATGGTGACAGAAGGAGACTGGACTTGGGTGGTTAAGACTGAATACAGTACACAGGTCATGTATTATAGAACTGTGCATTGAAACCTATATAATTTTATTAACCAATTTTATATAGACAAGGTCATCCCAATAAATTCAATAAAAATATTCTAAGTTGACAAACATTTTATCTCAAGTTAAGTTTACTTTTTTAACAGGGTAGATGGCAGAATCCTGGTCTTATTTTCTCTACCCTTTCTCCATTATTGACTAGTATCTGCTTTGTGCTTATCTCATTGGTTTGGGTCTCTTATTATTCCTTAATTCTGTTTTAAGTAGCTTAAACATCTCTTTAGTAGGGGAGTAAAGAGGGACAAATATAAGGTGACGGAAAATGATTTGACTTTGAGTGATGGGCACACAATGCAATCAACAGTTCAAATGCTATAAATGTGTTTACCTGAAACTCATGCACTCTTATTAATAAATATCACCCCATTCAATTTAATTTTCTAAGTAAAATTTAAAAATCTCTTTTGTATGTAGCATATATATATATATATAAATAGACCAATAGAATGATTTTTATTTCTTTTTTCTTTAAGTAGATCTGTTATTCATGTATTTATAAAACATTCTATAACACTATTACTAAAAAACCAGGATAACATTATTATAATGGTATAAAAGATTTAGTTGCTGCATAAAGGAATGTTAAAAATGAGATACAAATATTATCACTATAACATGCTCTATTTATACACATTGTTTTGTTTGTTTGTTTTTTGTATTTTTCTGAAGCTGGAAACGGGGAGGCAATCAGACAGACTCCCACATGCGCCCGACCGGGATCCACCCAGCATGACCACCAGGGGGTCGATGCTCTGCCCATCTTGGGACATCGCTCTATTGCAACCAGAGCCACTCTAGAGCCTGAGGCAGAGGCTACAGAGCCATCCCTAGCGCCCGGGCCATCTATGCTCCAATGGAGCCTTGGCCGTGGGAGGGGAAGAGAGAGACAGAGAGGAAGGAGAGGAGAAGGGGTGGAGAAGCAGATGGGCGCCTCTCCTGTGTGCCCTGGCCGGGAATCGAACCCGGGACTCCTGCACGCCAGGCCGACGCTCTACCACTGAGCCAACTGGCCAGGGCCTATACATATTGTTTTAATATACTTGTTTTAATCATCACAAAGTAAACTTTGCTAATCATTTAAAGAAATATATAAGAAATGAGTGAACATACTATCATCCCTTTGCACCATTATCACGTTCACTATTATACACGTTCTGACACTTAAGTGCATAATCTATAAACTGCCCCCAGGACACAAGCTTACAAGAAGACATGCAGAAACACATTTGAGAATGTTTTCCCTTCGGGCACAGAACAATCAAAACCTCAGTGGGAACCAAAGCATGTTTGTTTTTCTGAATTTGTATTACAGAGAAGCTTAGCATTCCTCAGAAGCTGTAACACACACTAGCCACATGTCATGTCCTTTACTTCCTTTTCGGGGAGAGCAGGGCGAATGCTGACCGCTTACCTTGCCTAGGAGTACATTAACCAGGTTATTGTCCTCATCCATGTGTTTTAGCTTGGCGTTACTGATGCCATTTAGTAGTGTGGCAGCGTTAATAAGAAAAGCTGACTTAATGTGACCAACAAGAGGTAAAACAAAAGGACTCTGACTAGTGCATAAGCCAGATGTTAACAGCTCAATTTTTATGCTATAATTTTTTAAATTAATAACTCTAATCAGATATATAGACTCTAAACTCCAGACTTTATCCAGAGTTGACTAATTTTTTCACTAACATCCTTTTTCTGTTGCATGATCCCATTCAGGATACCACATTGCATTTAGCTGGCTAATATTTTAAGTCAGCCTTCTTTTTCTCCACGACTGTGAAGTATTGTAAATAAATCTCCAGTTCTTTCCTCCTTGCCTCTAATGAATTGCCATTGTGTGGAAGGAAAGATGGCCAGCCACAAGAGGAAGAAAGCAGGGCTTGAATCATTTCTCCAGCAATCCATTTCCCTCCATACATTTTTACAAAATTCAATGGACAAGAAGAGACTAAAATAAAGAAAGGAGATGTGCTCTAATTTATTTTTGCATCAGCATGACTTTTTATTATTTTAGGATTTTCCAAGTACTCTGAGGTAGCTTTAGATGGGTTAGAAAGTAAAATTAAGGTTCCCAAAGGAAACCCAGTGTCCCTAGATTTTTCCCTATTCTTTGAACACAAACTCTGGGTCTGAAAAAAAAAAAAAAGCTTTATAATTAATAGTTACACAGGATTGAAGAAGGTGGTACCTGCCTTTAATATTCTCACATCTTCCTCTCCCATACTCCTTACCCTGCACTTTCTCTATGCCAACACGCCAGAACAGTGAAGTGGCGGTCTCTATTTTAGCAACGGATCCCTGTGCCTGCCGTCCTGGCGCAGGATGTGTTTTCACACCTCCACCCTCTAATTCAAGCCAAATCCAAGTTTACACAACCATGTGGGCTATTTTCTGATAACAATATTACAATGAGTGGGTACATTTAATAACAAGAATCTGGGGAACTTAGAGTCCCAAGTTAATGAAAAGCAAAGGAAATTTCAAGTATGCTGGGGAAGTAAAACTTCAAGTGACCCAAGACTTCTTCGTGTTGCTACACATATTTATTAATACAGCAAGTCCTGAGTCTGGAGACCCTGCAGTCTCTGTATGGTATTTATGGGAAAGCAGGTTGTCATTGCAATTTGCATGAGCAAAACTTACTTCTATATAGATATAGTGCTTGCTGTTCTCTATCACATGGACGTAAGCAGTGTGGATGGACTCTTCATGGTACTTTATCCCAGCAGACCAATCATCAGCCGAGCGGAGCAACTATGAGGCAGCAATAAGAAATGAGCAAACATAAGACAATGGAGATGACACTGGATGCATTGATACAATGAAGTCAATCTTTTTTCTTTTAAACAGCTGAATAAATACAGTGGCTTGAGTGTCATGTATGGGTCAGGAGAAAGTAGGTGGGTGGGGAACTGGTCCTTGGACATAATTCATAATGAAGAAGCCCAGCTGGTAATCAAATATCAGATATTTTCTTCTTCCATTCAGTATAATTTTCATTCAAAATTGGAAACCATGAGCAGCTTCCCTCTGCTCACTCACCTGCTCCCACCTGGATCACAACATGAGCTTCTAGCTCAGACACCTGAGTACATGTTAAATACACTGACACAGAGCGAACTGCCTAGGTTCAAAGCTTAGCTCTACCACTTAGTGGCTTTGCTCTTGGACAACTTTCATAACTTCTTTGTGCCTCCAATTTCTGCTCTATAAAATGGAGTATCTACTCTATAAGGCTGTAGAGGGAAGTAAATGAATTACTGTGGAGTGTGCAGGAGGCCTGGCACCTAGTGAGTGCTATATACTAAGTGCTTTTTATTAATGAGAATGTTGAAGGATGTGTCTGAGTGCTGGCGGAGCATGTCAGGACACTGCAGAGCAGACTGTGGCTGGGCCTGGGAGGGTGCACTAGATGACATAATAGCTTTTCAACACTTAGAAACCGCTGACTGTAATTTTTAGCATTCTAACTGATATTGCAGTATAATGCTGGGCATAGAGTAAGTACTCAATAAATACTTATTGACTTCCCTTAAATGATAGCAGAACATTATGCGAGAATCACTATAAAAATAGATTTACTATTCCTGATTTGAAATGAATGTTGAAGCTATTGTTCATGAGGTCAACATTAATTGAAAATTTACAAAAGGGCCTATACTCCTTGGCTGGTTGGCTTAGTGGTAGAGAGTTGGCCCACATATGGAAGTCCTAGGTTCAATTCTCAGTCATGGCACACAAGAGAAGCAACACTTGCTTCTCCACCCCTCTCCCTCTCACTACTTTCTCTCTTTCTCTCTCTCTCTCCTTTCCTCCGCTCCTGCAGCTAAAGCTTGGTTAGAGTGAGTTAGCCCTGGATGCTGAGGATGGCCTCATGGCCTCTGCCTCAAGCACTAAAAAATGACTCTGGTTGCAAAGGAAGCAACGCCACAGATGGGCAGAGTATCGCCCCCTAGTGGGCTTGCCAGGTGGATCCTGGTTGGGGCACATGTGAGAGTATCTCTCTGCTTTCCCTCCTCTCATTAAAAATAAAATTAAAAAAGGGCCTATATTTTTCAAGAATATATAAAATGATCCAATTCATAATCAATTTTTCTGTTGTATAGGGGTGGGCAAAAGTAGGTTTACAGTTGTGGGTACACAAAACAGGTTATTCTTATTTCATACAAATTACTGTAAACCTACTTTTGCCCACCTGTATATAAAAGATCTGGTACAATTATTACTCTAATCAGTAACTTAAAAAATTGCAACTATAAAGCTACTGAAATTCAAACTTAATACTTAATCAAATCATTGATTGTGCCATCTTCAAAAATGTTATCACTGTATTCAGTATGAGGTAGTTATTATAAAATAGCTCCCCACAAAACATTTTATTTAATTTTATTAGATGAATATGTGCAACAAAATTGGAAACTATAATTGTGAACAGAAAGAGTTGATATATCAAAAGAAAACTCCTAAGGAAAATTAGATAAATATGATCTACACTGGGAAAATATCTTGATTTCACATCATCTCCAAAGAACTGCATTATTGTCTATAAGAAATAATAGAGTGACGTCAGAGAAATGGTGCCGTGAGGAGTGCTGCCGATACCTCTCCCTGAAACTTCAAAAATTCAACAACTAGAGACAGAAAAGCAATCTCAGGAGCATCTGAAATACATATACATCAAACAAAGGTACGATTGGGCGAAAAGGTGGCTGAATATATAATCCACTCTGAAGGAAATAAGATGGAGAATGGAGTATTCTGCTTTCCTCACTGACCTGAGCAAGAGTTGTTTCACTGCGAACTGAGAGAAAGCGAGGGCTGGGGGTGCGGAAAAAGCTGGGCTAGGGCAGAGACATTCAAGCTGAGGAGAGAGTGTGCCTGTGGTTCAGCCCATGCGGAGATAACTCCAGCGGCAGACCCCAGCAGAGGTGGGTGAGCAGTTGCTTTGTTTACTCCCGGTATCCAGGTCAGTGAGTGCTGGCAGTGTGCGAGTGGATCCGCCTGGCGCAGTGTGCCCGCATCCCCAGAGGGAGGGGCTGGGTGGGAGACTATCAGTTGTGACCCTCTGTGTGGCTGTGACCAGAGTTTCTGAATAATCCCATCTTCCCAAAAAACAGCGTGTGGGAAGTGCACGAAAGCTGGCTTTCCTACTCCTGGACCTGTCTGCGTGTAGCACCTCCGCCAGCCATACAGGCTAACAAAGCACACTCCTGGGGAAGAGAACTGCGGAAGTGGTAGGGGGAGGACACGCAGGCAGCTTGCAGACAGTCTCTGGAGAGTAGACCTGGGGAGTGCTGAGGCATACTAGACATGCCCGAATGCTCATAGAAAGACAGCTGAAAGGCAATCAGCTCCCAGCCCTGCCTGATTATGCTGGCGGCTCTGGCTGGCAAAGCCTTACCCAGAACCCCTGTGCTGAGTGGGGATAGAGGAGGGATTTGGCAGCTTTTAGAGCCTTTTGCTCGCCAGGCAGTTGCTGGGGCAACTTCACAGCTGGGTCCCAGGCTGCTGGTTCAGGAAGGAGAGATTTGGGGAGAGGCTCCTGGAAAATGGACTCTCCCATTGTCTGAGCCTGCAAATGCTAACAAGTCCCTCCTACCAAGGGGATTGAGACCTAGTTTATGTTATCACCATAGTGACATAAGAGCAAATCTCAGCCTAAGAGTGCCACAGGGGCAGAACCTAGGGTACAGTGCCACTGACCAAAACGAGAAAGAAGAAAAAAAAAGGAAGAAGATAACTTCTCAAAGCCAGGAAAAATCCACAGTCTTTATAACATTTTTCATTTTTTTTCATTTATTTTTTATCTTTTTTTTCCTTCCACCTTGGTCACTTTATCCTCTTTCCATTTTATTCTTTTCTTTTCATTTTAAACATTATTACCCATAGATGTTACATTTTCCATTCTCTTTTTATTTCCTATGAGTGTTATATTCCAAAAAACGTAACTCAATTTTTTTCTCTCTCTCTTTTTGTTCCTTCTTTTCTCTTTCACTTTTTCTCTCATTCGAATCTCATCCACAAACAAATTATTTTATTCTAGATTCAAATTTTTCTTTGTGGCATTTTGTGTGCTTTTTACTTCGCTTTTTATCTCTTTAGCATTTCCCCCAACTCTGGCTCTCCATTCTACAGTTTTGTGCCACTTAATATAATAGAACTTACATTTTTCACTGTATTTACTTTTCCTTTTTCTCTTTTTATTTTTTCTTTTCACTTACACAATCTATCTCATTTGACCATCATTTACAAACAAATTATTTTATTGATCTAAGTTTTTTCCTTGTGGAATTTTGTGGGTTCTAGCCTTGTTTTTTGCCTCTTTGTCACTCCCCCCAACTCAAGCCCATCATTCTATTGTCTTTTTTCCACTTAGCACAATAGAATTTTCAGTTTTTCACTGCACTTTCTTAAAAAAATTTTTTTCATCACCTCTTATTAGTGTTATTAACAATACTACTCTCAAATGCCATTAAAGAAAAGAAATCAAATATCATGGATACAAAAGACAGTGATGTAGCTCAGATAGATGAGAAAAAATCTATAGAAAAAAATTTCAATAGCTTAGAAACCTTGGAGATAAATGACAGAGAATTTAAAATAGAAGTCCTAAAAATACTTAGGGATATACAAGAAAGCACAGAAAGGCAATTTAGGAAGCTCAAAAAACAATTAAATGAACAGATAGAATACTTCACCAAGGATATTGAAACTATGAAAATGAATCAAACAGAGATGAAATACACAATTCAAAACTGAAAAATGTGGTAACAAGCTTAGCCAATAGAACAGGCCAGATAGAAAAGAGAATTAGTGACATAGAAGACAGGCAACTAGAGGTAATACAGACAGAAGAGAAGAGAGACTCACAAATTAAAAAAAAATTGAGATAGCCCTACAATAATTGTCTGACTCCATCAGAAAGAGCAACATAAGAATAATGGGTATATAAGAAGGAGAAGAGAGAGAAAATGGAATGGAGAACATATTCAAACAAATAATAGACGAGAACTTCCCAAGCCTATGGAAAGAACTAAAGCCTTGAATTCAAGAAGCAAAAAAACACACCGAGTTATCTTAACCCTAACAAACCTACTCCAAAGCATATCATAATGAAATTGGTACAAACCAACAATAAAGAAAAAATTCTCAAGGCAGCCAGGGAAAAGAAGAATACAACATATAAAGGAAGGCCCATTAGATTATCAACAGATTTCTAAGCAGAAACACTATGAGCAAGAAGACAGTGGACCCCAATATTTAAAGTTCTGAGAGAGAGGAACTTCCAGCCAAGAATACTATACTCATTAAAGCTACCCTTCAAACACGAAGGAGAAATAAAAACATTCACAGATACAGAAAAGGTGAGGGAATTTATCATCAGAAAACCCCCACTTCAGGAAATACTAAAGGGAGTTTTTCGACCAGATACAAAGAACAATAAAAAAAAAACCTACAGGCCCTGGCTGGTTGGCTCAGCGGTAGAGCGTCGGCCTGGTGTGTGGGGGACCCGGGTTCGATTCCTGGCCAGGGCACATAGGAGAAGCGCCCATTTGCTTCTTCACCCCCTCCCCTCCTTCCTCTCTGTCACTCTCTTCCCCTCCCACAGCCGAGGCTCTATTGGAGCAAAAGATGGCCCGAGCGCTGGGGATGGCTCCTTGACCTCTGCCCCAGGCGCTAGAGGGGCTCTGGTCATGGCAGAGCGATGCCCAGAGGGGCAGAGTGTCGCCCCCTGGTGGGAAGAGCGTCGCCCCTGGTGGGCATGCTGGGTGGATCCCGGTCGGGCACATGCGGGAGTCTGTCTGACAGTCTCTCCCCATTTTCAGCTTCAGAAAAATACAAACAAAACAAAACAAAACAAAACAAAAACTACAAGTAAAAGCTCCATTAAGATCACAATAAAAACAAGATCAATCTGTGACAAAGAAACAAAAAAGGGGAGAGAACAAAGATTAAGAGTAGCAAAGGAGGATGGAGTGCAGAAGCGTGCATGAGACAATGTACTACAATGAACAGGCTTTCTATTACTTCATGGTAACCACCCCTGAAAAAACCAACACAAGAGTACATGCTTGAAAAAGGAAGGAACAGAGAAAAGACGTATGGATTACAGCCAAACAAAAACAAATGATAAAAAAATAAAAGAGAAGAACCAAACAAGATACAAACTATCAGAAAGCAATACATAAAATGTCAATAGGAAATCCTCAAATGCCAATAATTACACTAAACATAAATGGATTGAACTCACTAATAAAAAGACATAGAGTAGCAGAATGGATAAAAGTAAAATCCAACTGTATGCTGCCTACAAAACACACATCTAAGCTACAAGGATAAAAACAAATTCAAAGTGAAAGGTTGGAAAACAATACTCCAAGCAAATAACATCCAAAAAAAGCAGGTGTAGCAATACTCATATCTAATAGTGCTGACTACAAGACAGCAAAGGTAATCAGAGACAAAAATGTTAATTATATAATGATAAAGGGGACACTGAATCAAGAAGACATAACGATTCTTAATATATATGCACCAAACCAAGGAGCACCAAAATATATAGACAGCTACTGACTGACCAAAAAATAAAAACCGACAAAAATACAATCATACTTGGAGACCTCAATACACCGCTGATGGCTCTTGATCGTTCATCCTAACAGAAAATCAATAAATAAATATTGGCCTTAAATGAAACACTAGAACAATTGGATATGATAGATATCTATGAAACTTTCATCCCAAAGTGCCGGAGTATACATTTTTCTCTAGTGTACATGGAACATTCTCAAGAATTGACCATATGTTGGGCCACAAAAATAACATCAACAAATTCAGAAAAATTGAAATTATACCAAGAATATTTTCTGATCATAAAGTCTTGAAATTAGAATTCAATGCAAAAAGGAGGTAAGCAAACCCACAAAAATGTGGAAACTAAACAACATACATTTAAAAAATGAGTGGCTCACATGCAAAAGAATGAAACTAGACTACAGTTTGTCCCCCTGTACTAAAATTAACTCAAAAATGGATCAAAGATCTAAACATAAGACCTGAAACAATAAAGTACATAGAAGAAGACATAAGTACTAAACTCATGGATTTTATGAATCTGACTCCAAAGGCAAGAGAAGTGAAGGCAAAAATTAATGAATGGGACCAAATCAGACTAAGAAGTTTTTGCTCAGCAAGAGAAACTGATAACAAAATAAACAGACAGCCAACTAAATGGGAAATGATATTTTCAAACTACAGCTCAGATAAGGGCCTAATATCCAAAATATATAAAGAACTCATAAAACTCAACAACAAACAAACAAACAATCCAATAAAAAAAAGGGAAGAGGACATGAACAGACACTTCTCCCAGGAAGAAATACAAATGGCCAACAGATACATGAAAAGATGCTCATTTTATTTAGTTATTAGAGATGCAAATCAAAACTGCAATGAGATACCACCTCACACCTGTTAGATTAGCTATTATTAACAAGACAGGTAATAGCAAATGTTGGAGAGGCTGTGGAGAAAAAGGAACTCTCATTCACTGTTGGTGGGACTGTAAAGTAGTACAACCATTATGGAAGAAAGTATGGTGGTTCCTCAAAGAACTGAAAATAGAACTACCTTATGACCCAGAAATCTCTCTACTGGGTATATACCCCCAAAACTCAGAAACATTGATACGTAAAGACACATGCAGCCCCATGTTCATTGCAGCATTGTTCACAGTGGCTAGGACATGGAAACAACCAAAAAGTCCGTCAATAGATGACTGGATAAAGAAGATGTGGCACATATACACTATGGAATACTACTCAGCCATAAGAAATGATGACATCGGATCATTTACAGCAAAATGGTGGGATCTTGATAACATTATACGAGGTGAAATAAATAAATCAGAAAAAACCAGGAACTGCATTATTCCATACGTAGGTGGGACATAAAAGTGAGACTAAGAGACATTGATAAGAGTGTGGTGGTTACGGGGGGAGGGGGGAGAGGGAGAGGGAAAGGGGGAGGGGGAAGGGCACAAAGAAAACTAGATAGAAGGTGACAGAGGACAATCTGACTTTTCTGTGATGGATATGCAACATAATTGAATGACAAGATAACCTGGACATGTTATCTTTGAATATATGTATCCTGATTTATTGATGTTGCCCCATTAAAAAAATAAAATTATTAAATAAAAATTAAAAAAAATGAGTGGCTCAAAGAAGTAATAAGCACAGAGATCAAAAGATACATACAGGCAAACAAAAATAACAAAACAACATATCAGAATCTCTGGGATGCAGCAAGAGCAATAATAAGAGGGTAGTTCATATCACTACAGGTCTATATGAACAAACAAGACAGAGTCCAAGTAAACCACTTAACTTCACATCGTAAGGAACTAGAAAAAGAAGAAAGACAACCCAAAACCAGCAGAAGAAAGGAAATAATAAAAATCAGAACACACATAAATAAAATAGAGAACAGAAAAACTATAGAAAAAATTAATAAAACAAGGAGCTGGTTCTTTGAAAAGATCAACAAAATTGATAAACCCTTGGCAAGACTCACCAAGAAAAAAAGAGAAAGGACTCATATAAACAAAATCCAAAATGAAAGAGAAATCACCAAAGATATGATAAATATACAAAGAATTATTGTAGAATACTATGAAAAACTATATACCACCAAATTTAACAATATAGAAGAAATGGATAAATTCCTAGAACAATACAATATTCTTAGACTGAGTCATGAAGAAGCAGAAAGCCTTAACAGACCCATAAGCAGGGAGGAAATAGAAACAACTATTAAAAACCTCCCCAAATTAAAAGTCCAGGGCCAGATGGCTATATTAGTGAATACTATCAAACATTCAAAGAAGATTTGGTTCCTATTCTACTCAAAGTCTTCCAAAAAACTGATCAAGAAGCAATACTGCCAAACACATTTTATGAGGCCAACATAACTCTCATACCAAAACCTAGCAAGAACAACACAAAAAAAGAAAACTACAGACCAATATCTCTAATGAGTACCAATGCTAAAATACTAAGAAAAATACTAGCAAATCAAATACAACAACACATTTAAAAAATAATTCATCTAGCCCTGGCCGGTTGGCTCAGCGGTAGAGCGTCAGCCTGGCTGGTGGGGGACCCAGGTTCGATTCCCAGCCAGGGCACATAGGAGAAGTGCCCATTTGCTTCTCCACCCCCACCCCTCCTTCCTCTCTGTCTCTCTCTTCCCCTCCTGCAGCCAAGGCTCCATTGGAGCAAAGATGGCCCGGGCGCTGGGGATGGCTCCTTGGCCTCTGCCCCAGGCACTAGAGTGGCTCGGGTCACGGCAGAGCGATGCCCCGGAGGGGCAGAGCATCAACCCTGGTGGGCATGCCAGGTGGATCCGGGTCGGGTGCATGCAGGAGTCTGTCTGACTGTCTCTCCCCGTTTCCAGCTTCAGAAAAAAAAAAAAAAAAAATAACAATTCATCATGATCAAGTGGGATTCATCCCAGAATCACAAGGATGGTTCAACATACGTAAAATGGTTAACGTAATACACCATATCAACAAAACAAAGAGCAAAAACTATATGATCTTATCAATAGATGCAGAAAAGGCATTTGATAGAATACAACATCATTTTATGTTTAAAACACTTAACAAAATGTGTATAGAAAAAAATATCTCAACATAATAAAGGCCATCTATGATAAACCATCAGCTAACATCATATTAAATGGCATAAAACTGAGGACTTCCCCTAAAATCAAAAACAAGTCAAGGGTGTCCACTCTCTCCACTCTTATTCAACATAGTGCTGGAAGTTCTAGCCAGAGCAATCAGATAAGAGAAAGAAATAAAAGGCATTCATATTGGGAAAGAAGAAGTAAACGTTTCACTTTTTGCAGATGATATAATCCTGTACATCGAAAACCCCAAAGACTCCACAAAAAGACTACTAGAAACATTAAATCAATACAGTAAGATGGCAGGAAACAAATTTAATATACAAAAGTCCAGTGCCTTCCTATATGCCAACAATGAAACATCAGAAAACGAGCTCAAAATAACAATCGCCTTCATGGTTGCAACAAAGAAAATAAAATACCTAGAAATAAACATAACAAAAAATGTAAAGGACTTATATAATGAAAACTACAAAGCATTGTTAAGGAAAATCAAAAATGATATAATGAAATGGAAAAATATTCCTTGTTCTTAGATAGGAAGAATAAATATAGCCAAAATGACTATATTTCCCAAAGCAATATACAAATTTAATGCAATTCCCATCAAAATTTCAATGTCATTTTTTAAAGAAATGGAACAAAATATCATCAGGTTTATATGGAACTATAAAAAACCCCGAATAGCCAGAGCAATCCTAAGGAAAAAGAACAAAGCTGGGGGCATTACAATACCTGACTTCAAATTATATTATAGAGCCACGATAATCAAAACAGCATGGTATTGGCAGAAAGATAGACACTCAGACCAATGGAACAGAATAGAAAGCCCAGAAATAAAACCACATGTGTATGGTCAAATAATTTTTGATAAAAGTGTCAACAACACACAATGGAGAAAAGAAAGCCTCTTCAATAAATGGTGCTGGGAAAACTGGAAAGCCACATGGAAAAGAATGAAACTCGACTGCGGTTTGTCCCCCTGTACTAAAATTAACTCAAAATGGATCAAAGATCTAAACATAAGACCTGAAACAATAAAGTACATAAAAGAAAACATAGGTACTAAACTCATGGACCTTGGTTAAAAGAGCACTTTATGAATTTGATTCCAAAGGCAAGGGAAGTGAAGGCAAAGATAAATGAATGGGACTACATCAGACTAAAGCTTTTGTACAGCAAGAGAAACTGACAGCAAAACAAACAGATAGCCAACTAAATGGGAGATGATATTTTCAAACAACAGCACAGATAAGAGTCTAATATCCAAAATATATAAAGAACTTATTAAACTCAACAACAAACAAGCAAACAATCCAATAAAAAAATGGGAAGAGAACATGAACAGACACTTCTCCCAGAAAGAAATACAAACGGCTGATAGATATATGAAAAGATGCTCATCTTCATTAGCTATTAGAGAAATGCAAATTAAAACTACAATGAGATACCACCTCACACCTGTCAGATTAGCTGTTATCAACAAGACAGGTAATAACAAACGTTGGAGAGGCTGTGGAGTAAAAGGAACCCTCATCCACTGTTGGTGGGAATGTAAAGTAGTACAACCACTATGGAAGAAAGTATGGTGGTTCCTCAAAAAATTTAAATTGAACTACCTTATGACCTAGCAAACCCACTACTGGATATATACCCCCAAGACTCAAAAACACTGATATGTAAGGACACATGCAGCCCCATGTTCATTGCAGCATTGTTCACAGTGGCCAAGACATGGAAACAACCAAAAAGCCCTTCAATAGCTGACTGGATAAAGAAAATGTGGTACATATACACTGTGGAATACTACTCAGTCATAAGAAATGATGACATTGGATCATTTACAACAACATGGTTGGACCTTGATAACATTATATTGAATGAAATACGTAAATCAGAAAAATCTAAGAACTACGTGATTCCATACATAGGTGGACATAAAAATAAGACTCAGGGACATGGACAAGAAAGAGTGTGGTGGTTACCGGGGGTGGGGAGGGGAAAGGAAGGTTAGGGGGGAGGGGAGGGGTACAAAGAAAACCAGTTAGAAGGTGACGGAAGACAATTTGACTTTGGGTGATGGGTATGCAACATAATCAAATGTCAAAATAACCTGGAAATGTTTTCTCTGAACCTATGTACCCTGATTGATTAATGTCACCCCATTAAAATTAATTAAAAAAAGAAATACTAGAAGTTGAACTAATAGAAGTTTGAATTCTTAGTCCACTCAAGTTTATGTAAATTTTGTTGCTAAAGTACATAACCCTGAAAATTCAGGCTACCTTAAAGTATTGTACCACACATACTGACCTAATTCTATATGACTCTGGAAACTATGTATAAAATTGCAAAGTATACTGGAAAGATAGGAACTCTTGAGATCTGTGTTCTAAAGTCAGTTTTAGCACTTTCACTTTGAGTAAGTCACTTTTAATATCATGAGGTTCAGTTTTTCCAGCTACACAATTGAGATAGCTCTCTCTCTCTCTCTTACACACACAAACACACACATAGCTACTATGAAGAAAAAAAATGGCATAACAAATACAAACAGCTGTCATATGTGACAGGAAATATTCGACATACGGGATGTCTACCTCTGTAAAGTTATAGGCAAAGTTTATATACTACCCTTGTTGGTAGTTTCTTAGTCTTCCTCTCAAATCAAGAAAACAAACATTTTTTCCTTTCTCACCCTCGAAATTTGCTCTGATTCAAGATTTAATAAACTCATTTACATAAGATATAAATTAGAAATGCCATATAGGTTTTGACTCGGAAGTCAAGTCTGATTCACAGTGGCTTCCAGCTATGTTGAAGAGATTATTGTAACTAGACACTGGGTTAGAAATATAAGGTTGATGTCCAGCACCTGTGTTAACGGGGAAATCACAAAGGTCACATATCTGCCATCTTTCCTGTGAAAGATAATGGTAAATGTTTTCCTTTCTAGAAATATTTAAATGTTTAAAACAGGTACACTTGAAGGCCAAAAGAAAAAACATGCCATTATCAGCCTGTGGGAGAGCATAAGTCAAGGGTAGGGGATGCCTGTAAAACCATAGAACATAGAAGGTTCCTCCATCCCCAGAAAGTCCAGCATTATCTATCTCACTGGGTCCAAACCCTATCATTCTGTCACAATGAATACTCCTGTCATTTGAAAAAGTCATCAGTTTTGGTTAGACTTGAACATATCTTTCAAGTAAAACTGAAAAAAAAATTGCTTGGTATTCTTATTCATTTACTATTATTCTAATTATTAAACTCTATCATAAGATAAATTAAAAATATAAATTTGTCATTGCCCTGCCTCTACCCCTGCACCATTGAACCCTGAGGTGATACACAAATCAACTCAACTGCTTTAAATACTTGATGGTCTAGAAAGTTTATAAATAGCCAAATACATACAACACATTTTGGTTTCCTTTGTTTTAAATTTAAGATTTACTCTCTGTCACCTTTTTCTTAAGTGGCCTGACCAACTTCTCTTGAATTTCTGTTTTAAACCAGTGTAACTGATATAAGCCTCTAACAAACACCTCCTTACACACAAAGTGTGGCTTATCTTCCTGCCCCAAGTGTACTGATATTCAAGTCTAAACCACACTTTTCCAGCCTCAAGTTTGAAGACACTGCTTTAAAGTCTTATAAAAAGAGCATATTTCTGATTTTATATTTTAGCCTCAAAGTTGTAACTAGAACCAGTCATTTTCCTTGTACTGTTACCTAGTCTTTAACGCAAAAGAGAGCCTTTTCATGGGCCCTCACCCTAACATGCAGTGGACCCAAGTTGAATATATGGCCTGAAATTCAGAAATCTCTCTTGAAAGAAAACTTTCAAAACTTTCTTCATATTTGTCCCAAATTCCTTTCCTATCACTGTAATGCTGTTATTCCCTGTTAATACAGCACATATCACAATTCCTTTTTATTTCTCCAAGCTCCCCAGTCAGCCAGGGCACAGAGACTCCTGGGACTCACACATTCGCTGTGTGTCTCTGGGCCGAAGATGACGCCCTGCCAGACCTTGTGAGAGCTCCCACCACAGGGGTCGGGAGGAAGGGAAGTGCTCAGACTGCTGGGGCTTAGTTATCCTGCCTGTGGTGAGGAACACCAATACATGGGCTTTGTTCAGTAAACTGCCCATGCGTGTGTGCTTTTCCTTTGAATAATGACTTTCCTGTAGTTGAGTGTCATCCATTCTCATCACAATATGCAATATTCAAACAGGATGATCCTTTCCCTGTACAAAAGGAAAAACACTGAAGGAGAAGGAGAAAAGAGAATTTTTGAAGAATAAGGCTTAAGGGCAGTGAGTGAAATCCCAGAAAATAAAGGCTATCTAAGGTGTCCAGGGAGCCAGAAAGAAGCGAAAAGATTGCTGGCTCTGGATTTGGGGCTGTGGCAACAGAAGATGATGCCACAAGGCAAGCCTCACAGCTGCAGTGCTTTGCGGAGCTCTTGGTGGCTGCAACTATTCCGGGTCTTATTGAAAGCAGCGTCTCGGCTGAGCAGTTGTGCCCTCAGGCACTGTTGTTTTAACCTCACAGAGTCTTAGTTTCCTCCTTTGTAACAGTAAGGGATGATCAGGAATACAATTTACAGACTGGTGAATATTAAATGAGAGAATCCTCATAAAGCTTAGTACAGTGCTGGGCTTGGAGCAAAATTTCCCCACTCATGTGGCTTCAGCCAGCCAAGACTCACAGTAGCACATGGGAGGGTCGCACACTGAGACCTGGTTCATAAATGGAAAACAGCTTCCATGTATCTTTAGAAATAGCTACATGGCATTAACCCAACTTAACTCCTTAATTCAATCACAATATAAAACATTTTGCTGTCCTTTAAAATCTTCATTGATGCCTTCATTGAGATCCTTTGAAATGTCATTTGGATATTTTCCCCACATAGGAACAAATTTTTCCCACTAGTATAGTGTGAATATCATTCACACTTGCTTGTATATTTTCTTTATTAATAGAGGAAGAGGTTGAAGACATGACTCCAGAGGATTATTTTTCTCAGTTTGGTAGGACTTCCTTGCAATGATTTTCTAAGAAATGGCTTTTCTGCATTAAGCCTCCCAATTTAATAAAAAGGATTGTTCCATGTATTGATTCTAAATTGATGCTATTTTGGCATCACTGATTTTTTTTTTTAAATGTTAATAGACATGTCAAATGTCTTCTGTCTGGGTCACTTATCTTAAGTGGTAATGAAAGCATTTAAGAATCAAGTTTGTTCTTTACAGGGACATTATTTTTTTAAATAGACTCTGTATATAAGCAGTTTCAGGACCAACTTTATCTCAACCCCCATCCTCACACTTTTCTCCTGCTATGCCTTGTCTGAGTGCTCTTGGAAGGCTTCTGAGAATTCCCAACACTGAGGGCAAAACACCCAAGATTATTCTAAATGTGTTGGTGGAAGCTGCCGAAATAAGCTCTCAGGTTTGGCTAACTTTATTAGAAGCAGAAGTCTGTGTTGGTGGGGACAGGTGTCCTGTGCATCACTGTAGCTCTAGTCTCCATGGCTGGCTGTGTCAGTCTTTTGCAATAGCTGTGCACAATGGCTGGTGTGGAATTACCAGCAGTATGTGATCAAGGATGTTTGGGCCCAATGTTGTTGTTGTTGTTTTAGTTAAAAGATTACATAATAAGGTTTCCTTTTACAGATGAAAGAATAACATGAATTTTATATATTATTAACTTTAAAAATGCTTCTTCTCTCCATTTGAATCAATTTTGTATCCAGAACTAGCCTGGGGACCCTTCCCAAGAAATGTCAAGTTCTTCTTTGCAAACTTTTAAGAACACCAGGGAAAGTTTGAAAGTTATAGCTAATATTGGTATAATTCAACCAAGTATACTCTTTTAAGTGCTTTTCATGGATTCATTTATTTAAGCATCATTCCAACCCAATAGACAGGTACTAGTAGGATCCCTGTTTTATAGCTGAAAGTAATGCATATAGACAAGTAAGATAAGTTTCACAAGGTTACACAGCTAACATGTAGCAAAGATAGAATCTGAATACTCTGACTCTAGACTCTGTCTCTTTCCTTTGCTACTTTATTATATTGCTATTTTTTAATTAATGAAGCTTGTGGTCTCTAAGTTATGTTATGAACAATATACTATGTTAAAAGCTATGTTCAAACTTATGTTAGAAGGAATGAACCTAAGGAAGAATTTTATTAAATCCTCAACCAAGGTGTGTAACAGTCATTTGGCTACTGCCACCTGACAGGTGAGAGACTGAAAGGCTTGAAACTATGATAATAAACCCTTTACAAATTAAGTAGTCTACACAGCCAGGTCCCAGGTCTCCACACCTTTCTGAGTTCTCTGGAAAACCAAGGATTAGGCTAGATTATTGCTTTTATCCTCTAAGCCCTATATGTTTATAACCTCAAAACAGTAATGTCTAGAACAAGATGAATAATATTTAGAGCTAGTAAATAATGTGATGTGAAACAATATTGTGATCCAAACTTCACCAAATGGGAGAAATGAAACAGAGCTCTTTTCCTTTCCAGGTTCTGTCTCTCTCAGGCCTTCCTGTCTTCAAAGGCTGCACGTGCCTCCTGTCCCACTGTTTTCGCAACTGGTCTGATTTCAACAGTGCCGAAAAATGGAAACTGGTCATGAGCTGGGATCCAAGTTCTGTGAGGTTTGACGTCTTTTAAAATTGCAGGGAGTCCTCATTAAGAAAAAAAGAATACTAATTTACAAATACAAAATGAGTATAAGGTAGAATTACTGTAACAGCTTCTTGGCTTATCTCCTTGTTTTCATTCTCTTTCTAGTCTAATCAATTCTTATATGTGTAAGCTTTAGGACTCAAAGTGTTTGTTATGAGAGATGTAGACAGATGTGACAAAATGAGAGATCCTCAGTCACGTCGTAAGCTTAGGAAATTCTCAACATGTTCAGTCAGCGATTTCACGATGCCATCAGTATAACAAAGGCACTAAGAAATCCTTTTTTTTTTTTTTTTTGTATTTTTCTGAAGTTAGAACCAGGGAGGCAGTCAGACAGACTCCTGCATGCGCCCGACCAGGATCCACCCGGGATGTCCACCAGGGGGCGATGAGCTGCCCATCTGGGGTGTTGCTCTGTTGCCTCTGGAGCCATTCCAGCACTGAGGTGGAGGCCATGGAGCCATCCTCAGCGCCTGGACCAACTCTGCTCCAATGGAGCCTTGGCTGTGGGAGGGGAAGAAAGAGACAGAGAGGAAGGAGAGGGGGAGAGGTAGAGAAGTAGATGGGCACTTCTCCTGTGTGCCCTGACTGGGAATTGAACCCAGGACTTCCACACGCCGGGTGGACGCACTACCTCTGAGCCAACTGGCCAGGGCAAAATCCTACTTTTTAAATTTTTTTTCTTTTACAGAAATAGAGAGAGACATAGACAGGGACAGACAGACAGGAACGGAGAGATGAGAAGCATCAATCATTAGTTTTTCATTATGCGTTGCAACACCTTAGTTCAGGGGTCCCCAAACTACGGCCCGCGGGCCACATGCAGTCCCCTGAGGCCATTTATCCGGCCCCCACCGCACTTCCAGAAGGGGCACCTCTTTCATTAGTGGTCAGTGAGAGAGCACAGGATGCATCCTGTGTGCTGTATGTGGTGGCGCCACAAAGCGCAGTGATGCGGGATGCACGCATCAGGGCTCCGGAAGCGCGTCATATCACTTGTTCCGGCTAGCATTGACAAATATGGAACCAGACACTGACCATCTCATTAGCTAAAAGCAGGCCCATAGTTCCCATTGAAATACTGGTCAGTTTGTTGATTTAAATTTTCCTGTTCTTTATTTTAAATATTGTATTTGTTCCTGTTTTGTTTTTTTACTTTAAAATAAGATATGTGCAGTGTGCTTAGGGATTTGTTCATAGTTTTTTTATAGTCCGGCCCTCCAACAGTCTGAGGGACAGTGAGCTGGCCCCCTGTGTAAAAAGTTTGGGGACCCCTGCCTTAGTTGTTCATTGATTGCTTTCTCATATGTGTCTTGATCGTGGGCCTTCAGCAGACCGAGTAACCCCTTGCTCGAGCCAGCGACCCTGGGCTCAAGCTGGTGAGCTTTTGCTCAAACCAGATGAGCCCGCGCTGAAGCTGGCAACCTCAGGGTCTCGAACCTGGGTCTTTCGCATCCCAGTCCGACGCTTTACCCACTGCGCCACCGCCTGGTCAGGCAAAATTCTATTTTTTTAAATGTACAAAAATGTATCTGTCTGTGGGAAAATTTTTTGTTTGTTTGTTTTTTAGAGTAGCTATTAGCATTTTACAGTTAAACCCAGTTTGGAAAAACTCTGATCTAGGTTAATCTTCATAAACTATTTGTGTATCATACTCTTCCTGGTTGAAAAGAAAAAAGTTCCAAAGTTGACTAAAACCTCCCCTATCAGGTCTAAATTAACCAGGTTAACATTCCATGGCTTTATGCTATCTAAAATTCCACCTACTACTTCTTCAAAAGCAAACGGTTTGCTGTAGCTGGCTTTACCATTGTCTGCACAGGCAGGCTTCTTCCTTCGAGGGGACACCCCGTTCTCCCCATCCGGTGCGAGTTCTCCCAGCCTGGCCAGTACTTCCATAGTGGCGTTTGGTCCCAGCCCACATCTAGCATTTTAATAGAATTCTTTAACATCGCAGCGTTCTGTTCCCTGGCCAACTCCATTTCCAGAGGCAGAGAATGCCTTTCTCTCTGTCTCCTCAGCATCTGAGTGTGTGCACTGATAACTTCACTATGCAGACAGATGGCACTTAACAAGCATGTGACTGAATAAATGAATTCATGGGTGAGTGAATCTTGGTAAACTTCCTTTCAAATTAATTGCCATTGTAGTTTCCTGAGTCCAGTCCACCTGAGCACATCAGGGATGAACATAGGAGAGCTCACTGAGCTAGCCCCATCTCCAACCCAACCGCCAGGGATGTGGAGAAGGTGAACCAAGGCAGGCATTCTGTAGAGCAGTGTGCAGAGGACCTGCCTGCCTTACCAGGGTGGCTGAGTGAGAATACAGAAAGCAGGACTTTATCAACAGGCATTAGAAGATGTATCTATATGTAACATTGGGATAAAACATCCTTTGCTGATCATGAAAATACATAATTCCCAGCAATGCCTTTTCAACAGATGCTTAAATAGCATCTGCTAACTTCGACGAGTTGTTCACTGCCACAATTTTAATGCCATCTCAAATCTTAAATTGTCTTTGTTTTTTTTTAATATCAAGGCTCCTATATATTTTATCTTATAGCACAGGTAATTTTCCCCTTCAAGTAGAACAAAATTAAACAGGTTCATACAATATTCATTAACTTACATAGGAATATATATATATCTGCGCCTCTAGGTTTAAATTAGTTGTCTCCTTTGGCCTGGGAAGACTAAGTATTTGCTATAGGTATTTCTCTTAAGTGGTTTACCTTCTTGGTTGTTCTATTATTTGATTTATGGCCTGAAATGTCTTTTTATATCTTATATACATACACCTCTACTTGTGCATAGGACAAAGTAACTAAGTTAGGCATTTTGTTTATATAATCAGATTCCCTAGAATTCATGTCCAAATCCTATAAACCCCTATTAGTGATGTCAGTAGCAAACTGTTTGATCTTTACTTAAATAATTACAAAACAAGCCTTTTCTTGACTGGCCGTTTGCAAGGGCATGCATTTATTATATTTATGAAAGAGTGCTGAAAAGAGCATAAATTGAATATATTTAACACTAATTTTAAAAGATCCACTCAGATTTCCTTTGGAGTTGTCCTTATTGAAAAATGTGAATGAGGTGACGTCACAGAAATGGTGCCGTGAGTACCGCGTCCGACAGATCTCCCCAAAATTTCAACAAATTCATCAACCAGAGACAGAAAAATCTAACCTTGGCGCGTCCGGCAGTTCCACACACTGAAGATGAAGGGGCTGCTTTCACTTGGAACTGAGAGTCGGGAGGGAGCTGAGGGTGCGGAGGAAACTAACTGCGGTGAGGACATTTATTCAAGCCGAGGAGGGAGTGTGCCTGTGCTGAGTCAGCCCACGCAAGCAACCGCCTGCCCACATGCTACAAGCAACCACCCGCAGGCCCAGAGCACCCCATTCGCCCCCGCGCCCAGAGCACCCCAACCGCCAGCGGCAGGGGGGAGTGCACCAAGGCGAACTTCCCTATGCCGGAGCTTCTCTCCGCGGGCGGGGCGCCTCACCCAGCCATTCAAGCTAACAATCAAACGTTGGGGGAGGGGCGTGTGGGCAGCTTGCAATCCTTTCTGTATCAGATCAGTGGATCCAATCGCTGAAATGAGCTTAACCCACAGTCTGCTCACCTTCCAACTGACCTACGTGGCTCTAATTGACAAGATCTTTCTCAGTTCAGCAATCCAAGACAAGAGGCGTGGTATTTTTTAGTGCCTCTTGCTAAAGGGGTGGGGGCAACTTTTGATTGGCAGAGTTTTCATACTCAGGGACATACACTAAAAAGAGGGACTTGGCAGATGTTAAGACCTCCTGTACTGCAGGCAGCGACTAGGGCATCTTCTTCCCAGCCAAAACAGGCTACAAAGTGCAGAAAGTCTGGGGGGAGTGTCCCACAGCGTGCTAGGCTGCTGAACAGGCCTGGAGGCTCATAGAAAGTCACCTTGAGAGCAATTGGCTCCCAGCCCCACCTGATTACGCTGGCAGCTCTGACTGACAGAGCCTTACCCAGAGCCCTGCGCTGAGTGGGGATAGAGTGGGGATTTGCCAGCTCTTTGAGCCTCTTACTCCCCAGGCAGAGGCAGCAGCAGCCTCATAGCTGGATCACCAGGCTGCTAATTCAGGAAGGAGAGACTAGGAGAGAGGCTCTGGGAAAACGGACTCTCTCATTGTCGGAGCCTGCAAACGCTAACAAGCCTTGACTACCAATGAGACTGAAGCCAAATATATGACATTGCCGTAGAGTCTCATCAACTGCAAATCCCTACCTAAGCGTGACACAGGGACAGAGCCTGGGGTACAGAGTCACTGACCAGGAAGAGGGAGAGGAAAGAAAAAGGAAGAAGTTAACCTCTCAAAATCAAGAAAAATCCACAGACTTTATAACTTGTTCCACTATTTTTTTTGTTTCTTTTATTTTCTTGCCTTTATTATTATTATTTCTATTTCCTCCACCTTGGCCCTTTTATTCTCTGCCCATCTTATTCTTCCCTTTTCTTGATCTACACTACCCATAAGTGTTACATTTTATTTATTTTCTTCTTCCTTACTCTCCATGAGGGTTACACTCCAAAACCCTTAACTGTCTCTCTCTCTCTTTTTGTTTTCTTTTTTTTTCTTCCTTTCTTTTCCCTCTTTTTCTTATTTCTCCCTTTCTATTAGTTTCTTCTTTTCTCTTTTTACTTTTCCTCTCATTCAATCCTCAATCATGAGTAAATTATTTAATTTGGAACAATTTTTTTGTGTGTGGCATTTTTGGTGCTTTTTACTTCGCTTTTTAACTCATTAGCATTCCTCCCAACCCAGGATCTCCATTCTATTTAGTCTTTGCTCAACTTAATACAAAATTAACATACAAAAGTCTATAGCCTTTCTATATGCCAACAATAAAATGTTAGAAAAGAAACTAAAGAAAATAATCCCCTTCACGATTGCAACAAAAAAATAAAATACCTAGGAATAAACATAACAAAGAATGTAAAGGACCTATATACCAAAAACTACAAAGCATTGTGAAAAGAAATCAAAAAGGATACAATGAGATGGAAAAATATTCCTTGTTATTGGGTAGGAAGAATAAATATCAATATAATCAAAATGGCCATATTACCCAAAGCAATTTATAAATTTAATGCAATTCCTATCAAAATTTCTATGACATTCTTTAAAGAAATGGAACAAAAAATCATCAGATTTATATGGAACTATAAAAAAACCTAAATAGCCAAAGCATCTGGGGGCATTACAATACCTGACTTCAAACTATATTATTGGGCCACAACAATCAAAACAGCATAGTATTGGCAGAAAAATAGACACTCAGACCAATGGAACAGAATAGAAAACCTAGAAATAAAACCACATATATATGGTCAAATAATTTTTGATAAAGGGGCCAACAACACACAATGGAGAAAAGAAAGCCTCTTCAACAAATGGTGCTGGGAAAACTGGGAAGCCACATGCAAAAAAATAAAACTGGACTACAGTTTGTCCCCCTGTACTAAAATTAATTCAAATGGATCAAAGACCTAAATATAAGACCTGAAATAATAAAGTACATAGAAGAAGACATAGGTACTAAACTCAAAGACCTGGGTTTTATAGAACATTTTATGAATTTGACTCCAAAGGCAAGGGAAGTGAAGGCAAAGATAAATAAATGGGACTACATCAGACTAAGAAGTTTTTGCTCAGCAAGAGAAACTGACAACAAAATAAACAGAAAGCCAACTAAATAGGAAATGATATTTTCAAACAACAGCTCAAATAAGGGCCTAATATCCAAAATTTACAAAGAACTCATAAAACTCAACAACAAACAAACAAACAAACAATCCAATAAAAAAATGGGAAGAGGACATGAACAGACACTTCTCCTAGGAAGACATACAAATGGCCAACAGATATATGAAAAGATGCTCATCTTTATTAGTTATTAGAGAAATGCAAATCAAAACTACAATGAGATACCACCTCACACCTGTTAGATTAGCCCTGTTAGATTAGCTATTATAAACAAGACAGGTAATAGCAAGTGTTGGAGAGGCTGTGGAGAAAAAGGAACCCTCATACACTGTTGGTGGGACTATAAAGTAGTACAACCATTATGGAAGAAAGTATGGTGGTTCCTCAAAAAACTGAAAATAGAACTACCTTATGACCCAGCAATCCCTCTACTGGGTATATACCCCCAAAACTCAGAAACATTGATACGTAAAGACACATGCAGCCCCATGTTCATTGCAGCATTGTTCACCATGGCCAAGACATGGAAACAACCAAAAAGCCCTTCAATAGAAGACTGGATAAAGAAGATGTGGCACATATACACTATGGAGTACTACTCAGCCATAAGAAATGATGACATCGGATCATTTACAACAAATGGTGGGATCTTGATAACATTATACTGAGTGAAATAAGTAAATCAGAAAAAAACAAGAACTACATGATTCCATACATTGGTGGGACATAAAAATGAGACTAAGAGACATGGACAAGAGTGTGGTGGTTACCAGGGGTGGAGGGAGGGAGGACTCTGGGCAATGGGTATGCAACATAATTGAATGACAAGATAACCTGGACATGTTTTCTTTGAATATATGTACCCTGATTTATTGATGTCACCCATTAACATTTTTTTTGTCACCCCATTAACATTAATAAAAATTTATTAAAAAAAAAAGAAAAGAAAAATGTGAATGAAACCAATGGCATAGGCACTTTGTCTAGTAAGGATGATTTTACCCAGTGGCACTTTGTGATAAAGAAAAAGCAAGACTGACCTGCACGTTAGCATGGACGGACCCAGGCACCTGATATTTCAATTCATGGGCTGTCGTGTGAGATTTTGGAAGCAGAAAAGGATAAGAAAGTGACCGGTATTTTGATTTCATAATCTAAAATAAAAAAAGGTAAAAAATTCAAATGAGAAAACAGTTCCAGTCTCCCCTATTCTGTGACTATAAAAGAAATTCAGGTTAATTTTAAATAGAAAATAGCATGTTAACAGTGGATGTTTCTAGGTGAACAGGTCATAGATTATTTTTGTTTTCTTTCTATTTTTCAAAGCTGGGGAATTACTTTTTTTCCTTTCTTCACCTTTTGAAGTATGCATGCATCCTTTATATTTTAAAGAAAGCTTAAATATAATCTAGAGTTACAGAGGTATATAACTGCAAAAGTGGGATTATTCTTTTGTAAACTGATTTTTTTACTATGTTGCAAATATCTTGACAATAGCACTATATATCATTTTCAAATAACTTCAGAGTAAAATGGTATGAAAAATAATTTGTTTAATAAATCACTATTCATGAGCATTTCATGAATAGTGAAATAAAATTTCATAAATAGCATTTCATTTTATTTGAAATATTGAAGTGATGTCAAAATAGATTGGTCTATTGGGTTACTCCTTTAACTTAAACACCTAAAAAAGATTTTCTGAAACAAAGGTTGTATATCTTTTAAAAAACTTTTTGGGCCCTGACCAGCTTAGCGGTAGAGCATCAGCCTGGCATGTGGAAGTCCCAGGTTGGATTCCCGGCCAGGAAACATAGGAGAAGCGCCCATATGCTTCTCCACCCTTCTCCCTTTCCTTTCTTTCTCTCTCTGTCTTCCCCTCCTGCAGCCAAGGCTCCATTGGAGCAAAGTTGGCCCCGGGTGCTGAGGATGGCTCCATGGCCTCCAACTCACACACTAGAATTGCTCCGGATGCAGCAGAGCAGTGGCCCAGGTGGGCAGAGCACCGCCCCCTGGTGGGATTGCCGGGTGGATCCCAGTCACATACAGGCAGAGTCTGTCTCTCTGCCTCTCTGCTTCTCACTTTAGAAAAATATAAAAAAAAATAAAAACAACAACAAAAAAACCCATAACTTTTTGGTATTGTACCAATTTACCCCCAGAAGCAATGTATAAGAACATCAAAAATCCAAAACCCAATCGCAGGTATTAGCAGTTATTTAACTTTTTAGTCTTCACTTGTGTAGTTGGTTTATTCATTCATGTCCCCTAAATTTTTGTTAAAGATATCTCCATTATTTCTAAAAGCTCCCACTCTTCATAGTGCTATGTAAATGAAAAGAAAGTTGAGACTATAAGTTTTTTTATAAAACTCAATCTTTTTCCAAATTATAGGGAATAATAACAAATGCTTCATCATCATTTAAAGTAAATAAAATGAAACCTTAATAACACCTAGATGATAGGTACTTAACTTACGAGTGTTAGGTCAAATTCCTAAGAGTAACGAAGGCATACTAAAGGAGACACAACCAGGGAGAAAAAACCAAAGGCTACATCTTCTCGTCCTGCTCCCTTTGCTCAGAACCACCTCTCCAGTACAAATCCAGAGCAAGACAAGGATGGGAAGGACTTGAAAGCTTGAGCTCTCCCATCTTAACAAGACTCCATCCTCCTACAATGACCCTGCCAGGTGACAATCAGTCCAGACCAGATACTTAAATCAACACTGAGCACCCAAGATGTTAAAAGGATTAAAACCATTGTCCCTGATTGTAGCATTCACCCCTCTAGTGCTCTAAATTATCTGTGATGTGAAAGTTCCGGGACATGTTCTTTTCCTTCTGCCCAGAGACCAGGTGCTTTGACAACCAGGCACCCAACAGCAGATGAAAGACACAGCTGTGGCCACCGCAGCCCTTTCTTTCCAACCCTCTGGGTTCTCTCCTCTTTCAGGCTGTCTCTCTCTACATGGACGGAGTCATGATAGAACCATCCACACACCTTTGTAAAGTTCCAGCGCTGGATGAAGTGACGTGCCACGTCCCGAGCCGCCTTCCCGTGGACCACAGACGCAATGTCATGCCATGGCATCCGGGGAGTGGAGTGCCTGTCAATGAAATCTGCCCGGGTGCACCAGGCAACAGTCATCACTAACTTCTGTGCCAGAGACAGGAGCCATCTGACCCCAGAGCTGACCTCGACTGTGGGAAGTCAAAGGAAACGTGGTGATGTCCACTATGTGTATATTTCTTGGATTGGATGGAACACTACCATCGAACCAAGTGAAACATAGATCTCATAGTGAGGAACACAGTCCCTAGTGCACCTCCCCAAATAAACTGCTCACAAATATTAGGGGATATTTCAAAGTAAATATGAAGTGATAAAATATCCCCTAATTTTTGTGAGCAGTATGTTTTCCTTTCACTAGTGTTAGATAATCACCAGGCAAGGCAAGATGTGATTTGGTACCAATTACTTAAGGCTGTGTACTTGATATTATGTTTTTCTTTTCACCCTGTTGAAATAACATCAGGTTACACAAGTAGTGCCATCTCTAACTCCTCTTAGACATTGAAGCACAGTGGTAATCCAGAAATGTGTCACTTTAATGATAAAAAAATGAAGATGATAAGCAGAAAAGATGACCAAAGGGAGGGCACCATCTTTTAGAGAATGACACATTATTATCCCCAAAATATGCCTATAAAACCTGGAGGTTTCAAAAAAGTAAGCTCTATTTTATGTTTGTTATTATTGTTGTTGTTACTATAACTATAAGCATTCCTTAATGATATGACTGAATCATAGTCTCCAAAGTTTTACCAAATATTCAAAGGAAAACAAGACATTAGATCAGGGGTCCCCAAACTTTTTACACAGGGGGCCAGTTCACTGTCCCTCAGACCATTGGAGGGTCGGACTATAAAAACAACTATGAACAAATCCCTATGCACACTGCACATATCTTAAAGTAAAAAAACGAAACGGGAACAAATACAATATTTAAAATAAAGAACAAGTAAATTTAAATCAACAAACTGACCAGTATTTCAATGGGAACTATGCTCCTCTCACTGACTACCAATGAGAGAACTGCCCCTTCCGGAAGTGCGGCGGGGGGGGGGGGCGGATAAATGGCCTCAGGGGGCCACATGTGGCCCGTGGGCCGTAGTTTGGGGACCCCTGCTTTAGATCATGCCCTTTCATGCTTGTTGAGATGCTAACGAGTAAACAGACAAAATATAAGCAGTCAGCCACTACCATGGTACTCACCAGCAAAAGGTTTATCCAGCTGAACCCAGTCTTTGAAGACGAAGTTGCAGTAGTCCTTCCCATGCCAGAACCTGGTCTCCCCGTGCAGCTCTCCCACGCCTGTCTGTAAGCTGCGGATGGAGCCTGTGTCTGTGAACACAGCAAGACCCGCTCAGAGCCTGCGGTGCCGACGGGCCCAGGGAGGGAGGCTCAGCTGTCATTTATGAAACACCTAAAGGCTTCTTAAGACTCACAACTAAGTCAGTGGATGTCTATTCCGTCTGAGGCTGTGGGCTGTGGGCTGGCAAACCCTTAAGTTTATTAACATTGGGAGTTGGGGCTATAATCAGGTTTGCCACATGAGAATGAAATTCAACATCCTGAGGTTTATCATCCACCAGATCACTGGAAGAAAGGATGACAGAGTTAACAGTGAACAAAGAACTTGCTGGGAGAGACTACAGGAGAATAGTAGAGCTCTGGGTCAGGTAGAGAAACATGAGATCAGAGAATATAAAGAACTCTTGTCCTGCTCTAGCCTCAATCAATATGGTGAACACCTACTACAGAATTCTTGTTTTTTGCATTTCAAAAAGCAAGAACCTCAAATTTGTAAACAGCCCATATACCAGCCTGAAGTTAACCAGCTAAGTGACACTGAACTTCACCATTTTGGTCAGAAGTCTTTCATGTGTAAAATGAAGAATTTGGCCTTGATGATACTTACGATTTTCCAGGCTCTAACATTCTATACTTCTAAAATCATAAATGACAACCATAAATATCATCACAAAAGACAGAAGATTATGATTATACAGGCACAAAAGCAGCCATCTACTGCAACATTTCATGGAGAGCTTGGCCAGGACAATTTTACTGAGGGGTAAATGCTTTGACTTAAATTGTTTGTATGTCATGGGCTATATTGGCCACAGAGACAACTAAGCAGGAAGGCAAGCTTAATGACAAATTACAGATGTAGCGCTTGGCACAAAAGAAGCACTTAACAAATAGACATTGGATGGAAAAGTATAAGTTGAATGTATAAGTGGTACCACATGCAGCAGCTTGCAAGAGCGCTGAACTGGGTACCCTACCACCGTATGGTCCCAGAACGGTCTTTCTAAAATGCTTAAAGCCTTCTAGGGTCACCTTCTGCCGACAGGGGGTCAAATTCTAAGGCCTTGGCGTCCCAAACTGGTGCCAGTCCCTCTCTGTAGTTTTTGCTGCCCTATATAACCCTGGTTCCATGTGTGACACGTTTCTCCCTGTGTGGACAAGCCTCGTCTGTCAGGTCTCTCTACAGTTGGCACATTATTCCTTCTGCCTGGACTGCTCTTCCTTCCCTCTCATCCTGATCTTTCCTCATCCTTTAGGAGCCACATTAGCTGTCACATGCCCTATAGACACCCCCTGGAGCCTAGTAGGGACCGGCAGTCACTAGCTCTGTTGTACACCATTAATAGGTACACACCCAAGGGCCTCTGATTCTGTGACAAAGCTGGGCAAGGATGCTTCCTCTCTGCCTCCCACTTGTCTATAAACTCCTTAGGAGTGGGCAATGTACCCCGCACTGCCTGGTATAGCTCCTGGAACTCAGTAGGCAGTCAATAAATATTTGCAGGGCAAACATTTTTAAACAATCACCCCATACATTGCTAATATCCTAGCTCAAACTGAATAATTAACCTTCAAAGATGTTTGAAATTTTCTATAAAAGAGAAATATCTTAAAGTGCTAAAGATGAACAGAACTGAATAGTGTTAAAAATAGAATTCTATTGACTTCTCCCAATGATTTATTTTCCTGCTCTGTTAAGACAGAGATCCAAGCCCAGCAGGTCTGTTAGCTCAACCATAGGCTCTTCATAATAAGCATGGCACTTCTTTTGTGTGTGTGTTTGTGACAGAGACAGAGAGGGGGATAGAGAGAGAGGGAAAGATAGGGACAGACAGACAGGAAGGAGAGAGATGAGAAGCATCAGTTCTTCATTGCAGCTCCTTAGTTGTTCATTGATTGCTTTCTTATATGTGCCTTGACTGGGGGGCTACAGCAAAGTGAGTGACCCTTTGCTCAAGTCAGCAACCTTAGGCTCAAGCTGGTGACCTTGGCTTCAAGCCAGCAACCTTTGGGCTCAAGTCAGCGACGAGGGGGTTATGTCTATGATCCCATACTCAAGCCAGCGACACTGTGCTCAAGCTGGTGAGCCCCCACGCTCAAGCCAGATGAACCCTCACTCAGGTCAGCGGCCTCAGCATTTCTAACCTGGGTCCTCTGCATCCCAGTCCAATGCTTTATCCACTGCACCACCATCTGGTCAGGTGCATGGCACTTTGTTAAAGAAAGAAAAAGGGACAAGGAATGGGATAAATAATGAGACAAATTCCAAATTTAAAAATATGCATGTATATAAAATGTTAGCAATTGAGAAACTCTAAGTTCAAGTGTTACATATACACACAAACACTTGTTTAAAAATTAACTTTCACTTAGCAACCAGTTATTACAAGAAAAATAAAACCAAGAAAATTCTTAGTCTCAGAAAATTATCTTGGTGCTAATCGAATTCAACCTGCTCAAAATTCAATTTTGTTTTTGTTTTTAGGCATAGCCTAAGTGATTTCATATAAATCAGGATTCTCCTAAGAACAAATGAAAATTTAAGGCATAAGAGCCAAATACTTTAGTTACTGTGGTTACTGTTCAGAAAAGTATGAGCACCTATGAGCAGGAAGACAGGGCTACTTACATCAGCAACTCTGATCTGAGGGGGGCTCTCAGTTTGTATCTGGCTCCCAATTGATTTCATAATTTCACTGGCCTTGCCCTCTTTAAAATTATTATTATTATTATTATTATTATTATTAGCAAGAGTGTGTATGAGAGAGAGACAGGAAGGGAGAGAGAGGGTGGGAAAGGGTGAGAAGCATCAACATATAGCTACTTTCACTTTAGTTGTGCATTGATTGCTTCTCATATGTGCTTTGATGGGGTGCCTTGCCAGTGTCCCCTTGCTCAAGCCAGCACCCTTGGGCTTTTTATGCCAGCGACCTTTGGGCTCAAGCTGGTGAGCTTTGGAATTGTGTGGAGGATTCCCCACTCAAGCCAGCGACCCCATGCTGATGAGCCTGTGCTCACAGCCAGCAGCCTCCGGGTTTCGAACCTGCGACCTCAACCTTCCGGATGGATGCTTTATCTACTTTGCCATCATTGGTCAGACCTGCCTTGCCATTTTAAACTGAATTTGTTGAGGTGACATTGGTTCACAAAATCACACAGATTTCAAACGTACAACTCAACAAAACATCAGCTGCACATTGCATTGTGCACCCATTGCTCCAAGCAAAGTCTCTTTTGGTCCCCATTTCTCCCCACTTTTCCCACTTCTACCTCCCCACCCCCTTTCCCTCTGGCTATCATCACACTGCTGTCTGTGTCTCTGGGTTCTATATCTTATTTATATATATATGAGTGTGAGTATATATACACATATATAATAGATATGGCTTTTTTGCTTAATCCTTTCACCTTCTTTCAATCCAGCCCTCCAACCTGCCTCCCCTCTGACAGCTCTTCATCTGTTCCACGTATTCACGCCTCTGTTCATTAGATTCCACATGTAAGTGAGGTCATATGGTATTTGTCCTTCTCTTCCTGGCTTATTTCACTTAGCATAATAATCTCCAGGTCCATCCATGCCGTTCCAAAAGGTAAGATTTCCTTCTTTTTTTAAGTTGCTGACTACTAATCCATTGTGTATGTACCACAGCTTTTTTTATCCACTCACTCACTGATGAACACGTGGGCTGTTTCTACAATAGATCTTGTATATTATAAATAATGCTACAATGAACATAGGGGTGCATGTATTCTTTTGAATTAGTATCTCAGGTTTCTTTAGATATATCCCCAGAAATGGAATTGCTGGGTGAAAGGGCAGTTCCATTTTTAATTTTTTTGAGGAATCTCCATACTGTTTTCCACAGTGGCTGCACCAGTCTGCATTCCCACCAGCAGTGCAGGAGGGTTCCCTTTTCTCCACATCCTCACCAATAGCTGTTTATTGATTTATTCTCTGACAGGTGTGAGGTGATATCTCATTGTGGTTTTAATATGCATCTCTCTGATGATTAATGATGGTGAACACTTTTTCAAAATTGGCATCTGTATGTTCTCTTTGGAGAAGTGCCTATTCAGGTTCTTTGCCCAGTTTTTAATTGGGTTGTTTGTTTTCTTGGTATTGAATAATATAAGCCTTTATATATTGTAGAAATTAACCCCTTATCAGATGTATCATTGGGGAATATGTTCTCCCATTCAGTGGGCTCCTTTTCATTTTGTTGATAGTTTATTTTGCTGTGCAAAAGCATTTTAGCTTAATATAGTCCCATTTGTTTATTTTTTCCTTTGTTTCCCTTGCCTGAGGAATTATACCTGCAAAAAGACTGCCATAAATGTTTGATATTTTATTGTGTATATTTTTTCTAGAATTTTTATGATTTTCACACTACATTTCAATCTTTAATCCACTTTGAGTTTATTCTTGCATGTGGTGTAAGTTGGTGGGTTAGTTTCATTTTTTTGTATGTGTTAAGTCCAATTTTCCCAACACCATTTATTGAAAAGACTATCATTTCTTCACTGTATGTTCTTGTCTCCTTTGTCAATATTAATTAACCTTAATGCACCTGCCTTGCCTTTCGGCATGGGTTTTTCATGCCAGTTTTCTGCAGTCCTCCAGGGAAAGGATGTCTTACTGCCCCTTATCCAGTGTCTCCAGCTTGGCCATATTCTCCTTTCCTCTCTCATTTCTTGGCTTCCAAGGCTGCTCACCCCTACCACTACATCCACCCACCATCTTGATCTTTCCCAGCTCTTCCTCCCAAAGCAGGTTTTCTCCAACTTCCTCCTAAATGTACCCTTTTAGCCCTGGCTTCTCTTTTTGCCTCCAGATCTACAGCCACTTCCTGTGCCTCACGTGACCTTGTCAACCTAGTTGTCTCTCCAAAATCTTAAAATCACATGGAACACTAGAATCATTATCACCCCAGAAATCAAGGCCTTCCTTGAGATTTGTCTTCTGTTCATAGTTACTCACATTTGAACCTCACTTTGGCGCCATTCTTTTCTTCAATATCTCTCCACCCACCACCCCATCACTACTTCCCAAGTCCTATTAAAATTCTCCTGATTCCTCCTTTGGAAAATGTTTGTCCCATTTCATCTTATTCTTGGGCCCACTGGAACACGCTTGTTACACTCACGTTGTCTCTAGCACAGTTTAGTAAGATGCCACCTGTATCTCTCCCCTCTGTTCATCCCCCAGAAAGTCAACCCCCCACCCCCAGCATTCCTACAACATTTTCTAGATGAGGTTCAATGGGGTTCAATGTCTCCATATATTGGTACAGATATAGACACTGGCCCTACCTCCACAAATTAACACTTAACTATAATTACAAAATTCTAAAATTCTGAAAATCCAAATATTTTTTCGTTGAGTTGTTTTCTGAGCTCCCTAAATTGCTTTTCTGTGTTTTCTTGTATATCTCTGAGTATTTTTAGGATTTTTATTTTAAATTCTGTCATTTAGCTCCAAGGTTTCCAATATATTAAATTTTTTCTTCATAGATTTTTCCTCATCTATCTGTGCTACCTCTCTGTCTTTTGTATCCATGATATTCGACTTCCTTTTCCTTAATGGCATCTGAGGGTGGTTTTGTTGATAGCGCTAATGAGAATTAATAAAGAGTAAAAAGTGAAAAAAGAAAAAGAAAAAAAATGGAATCAAAAAGAAAATTTATTATTTCTTTTTTTTCTCCTCTCCTCTCCTTCTTGAGAAAATATCGTGATAAACTGTGAATTATATTATGCTAAATGGAACAAAAACTACCTATAATGAAGGGCCTGAGTTGGGGAGAAGTGATAAAGGGGCAAAAAATGAGGTAGGGACCCACAAAATGCAAAAAAGGAAAAAATTTGGGTCAAGAATAAAATGATTTGCTTGTAAGTGATGGTCAGCTGAGAGATATAATGAGAGGGATACGAGGGAAACAGGAAAAAGAAAAAAATTACTATTGTATTAAGTGGAGCAAAAACTAGAAAGAATGGAGAGCCAGGGTAGGGGGGAATGCTAATGAGTTAAAAAGTGAAGTAAAAAGCACCCAAAATGCCACAAAGAAAAAATTTGAATCCAAAATAAAATAATTTGTTCATGAGTGAGGATTGAATGAGAGGAAAAGTGAAGAAGAAAAGAAGAAACTAATAGAGAGGGAGAAAAAAGAAAAAGGAAAAAAGAAAAGAAAAAAGAAAAAAAGAAAGAGAGTTAAGGGTTGTGGAGTATAACCCTCATAGAGAGAAAGGAAGAAGAAAAGAAAGAAAATGGGAGATGTAACACTTATGGGTAGTGTAGTTCAAGAAGAGGAAAGAATAAAACGGGCAGAGAATAAAAGGACCAAGGTGGAAAAATAATAATAAAGACAAGAAATGAAAGATACAAAAAAATGTGGAAAAAGTTATAAAGTCTGTGGACTTTTCTTGATTTTGAGAGGTTATCTTCTTGCTTTTTCTTTCCTCTCCCTCTTCCTGGTTGGTGACTCTGTACCCCAGGCTCTGCCCCTGTGGCACGCTTAGGTAGAGATTTGTAGTTGATGAGTCTGTGTGGCAATGTCATATACTAGGCTTCAGTCTCGTTGGTCCTTGAGGCTTGTTAGCATTTGCAGGCTCCGACAATGAGAGAGTCCGTTTTCCTGGAGACTCTCTCCTAGTTTCTCCTTCCTGAATTAGCAGCCTGATGATCCAGCTACGAGGTTGCCGCTGCCTCTGCCTTTGTGTTCAGTGTGTGGGACTTCCAGATGCTCCAAGGATAGATTTTTCTGTCACTGGTTGAAGAACTTGTTGGAATTTTGGGGAGAGGTAGTGCTCCTCACAATGCCATTTCTCTGATGTCACTAACTCCCAAATATTTTTTCCACAGCTCATTTGTTAGTAAAACCTGACCTGCACTGACAAGAGGCTATAATCCTCATTTACCCTACTTGGTGTTAAATAAATATAAATAATTTGCTTATGAGGTATTTTCTGGACCCTGCAAGGACTGTAACATCATTTAGAGTGGGTATTATATTACTATCTTAAAATCCAGAATTTTCTAATTTCTAAAGCACATCTGACCCCCAGGATTTTGCATGAAATGGTCAACCTCTATGTATTTACCACATTCCATACCTAGGTCTAAAATAAATAGGTTATAATATCTACCTGAAATGCCTGTTTCTCCCCTTCTTAGTGTACCTACTGAGTGTCTACCTATATTCAAGACCAGTTCCAAAACAGGTCCTCATTAAGTTATATATTTTTAAAATCTTTTGGTTTTTGAAACTTTTTGGGTTTTGGAATTATGAATCAAGGTTTATATTTGTGGAGAAGGCTTCCCTAACAATTCTTGTCCATAAAGGTATCTTCCCCTGATGAATGACTAAGGCAGTAAGTTAGCAAAATATTTTAAACTGATGCTTACCTATTAAATAATAAGCTCTTTGCCAGCAGAAAATAAATCTTATACATCTGTATCATTGCATCCCTGAGAAGAGTCTAGAAACAACCCACTATTCATTATTCTTTAAGATTAGATATCTGTGTTTGAAATGTGGGTTCAAAGGGGACCGTGTGCTAAACCCACAAGCTCAGGGCAGGCCTGTGCCTGCAGCCTTAAAACTCAGAGACCAAACAGGATGGTTTGAAATTAAAACCATCTAAAAGCAAGTCATGGTGGGTAGTCCTGTCCTAGACCTGTATCTTCCTTGGCAAAGGTCAGTTTTGACCTTAACCGAGCCTGCCTATTGTCTTTTTGCAACTAAACTAACGTACCTTTGTAATGTCAGAGTAGTCGCCATTTGTTCAGACCCTCTGGGCACAGTCTCCAACCACAGCGGAGACCCCAGCACCTCTCACATTACCTGGCCCCGCACACTATCTGGACACGCTCTAAATGTTAACTGTCTTATACCCACGAATATAAAAGAAGTATTTGTCACTGCATTTTACCCTTCATTTCGTCTCAGAGATTTCCCTACTTACCTTTTCCTGCCTCCCTGATCTGACACGGATGGATTTGACGTAACTTCCTTATGCCCTCTCCTTTGATTGTGATGTATGAAATAAACTGCAAAATTGCCATTTTTAGGAACATTTTCTCAATCTGTTCAGATTTTGCTTCCTGACAATTGTTGTCAGTTTGGCTCAGATAAACTCATAAAAATTCTCTATGGGCTTAGACCAGGGGTCTCAAACTCAACTCAGCATGTGGGCTGCAGAGCAAGATCACAGCCATTCGGCGGGCCGCACTAGGTCTACAAAAGGCAACTGTTATGCAACACTTTTCTCACTGCAGTTGAAAACAAAAAAAAAATCAGTACAACAAGCACAATCGTACATGCAGTTTACTCAGTGTCACAAAACGACCAGAAACTGTAGTTCGCATCACAACTGCTGTTAACTAAGCTAATATCTAGCTAGGATGCTAGAGAAATGAAAAATACAAGTAGGCTCCTAGACTTACTTAATTTTATCCAAAATATTTCGAACTTCGTGGATTAGTCTGTGGGCCGCACAAAATTGTTCGGGGGGCCGCATGCAGCCCGTGGGCCGCGAGTTTGAGACCCCTGGCTTAGACATTTCTTACGTCCACAAAAACACCTGTCTCGACTTAAATGAAAAAAATGCTCCCCCCCCCCCTCAGCCATTTAGAGCAGTGGTGGTCAACCTGGTCCCTACCACCCACTAGGGGGCGTTCCAGCTTTCATGGTGGGCGGTAGCAGAGCAACCAAAGTATAAATAAAAAGATAGATTTAACTATAGTAAGTTGTTTCATAAAGATTTATCTGCCAAACTTAGCGAAAATTCGACATAAAGTACTTGGTAAGTAACTATTATGATATGCTTTAATTTGCTGTAACTCTGCTTTATAAATTTTATAAAGTAAAGTTACTTCCCTACTTTATAAATCACCACTACTGTGGAACTGGTGGGCGGTTAGAAAATTTTACTACTAACAGAGATACAAAAGTGGGCAGTAGGTATAAAAAAGTTGACTACCCCTGATCTATAGTATTTGATTGTGCTTAAAAAAAAGATCATCAACAACATTTTTAAATAACAAAGTACCAATCAAAGCAATGTCAATTTGAAATGCTCTCACTGGCAATAAATACAACTTTGGAAGAAAAAAAAATATTGAAGATGGCTGAGTGGTTTTCAATTAAAATATATATTGTACTATAGAAATCTACCATAGTTACTAGTCACACTTAAGATGAACTGATTCTAGTGCAGTTTTTCTACTTAAATACTCTCCACACTCCATCCTGATTTCTGTGTACCTCCCGTGATGGTCACTGGGTGGCCAGTTCATCATGACCCCATGCACGCAAGGGAAACTGATGTCACTGAGAAGCTACTGCAGTTCAAAGGCCAGGAAAGGAAGTTATTAACTCAGCAAAATTCAGTTTCCAATATTTAATGAAGAGTTACTCTGTTTAATTTCGGTTTCAAGTCCTATTAAAACAGTATAAGTTTAGGTCATCACATGATTACCTAATTGTACAGCTATGCTCTTTAAACTTCCTTTATTATCAATAGTAGAAACTTTTCTTCCCCGAATGCAAATTCACACGGAACTCCAATACATAAAAAAATAGAGCAGGATGTTCTGTTTGAATCAAGTACTAACAAAGGTAGGAAGGTCAGTATCCTCTTCAGAATCTCTGAGAAACACCAAGGTCCAAGGAACAGGATGTGTAAAGCACTACTCCAGAAGGCCTCAACTATCCTTTGGCTTTTTACATAAATTAGTTTTTTTATGTTAAAAAAATTAAATGTTAATTTAATGTAGTTAATCTAAAGAGTCCTCTCCATCACTTACACCCTACACTCAGTGCACCGGCACGTGCCGGGAGCTCCCCTCACGATTACACCCTACACTCAGTGCAGCAGCACATGCCGGGAGCTCCCCCCATAATTACACCTTACACTCAGTGCACCAGCACGTGCCGGGAGCTCCCCTCATGATTACACCTTACACTCAGTGCCCCGGCAGGGGCCAGGAGCTCTCCTCATGATTACACCCTACACTCAGTGCCCCGGCACGTGCCGGGAGCTCCCCTCATGATTACACCTTACACTCAGTGCACCGGCTCATGCCGGGAGCTCCCCTCACGATTATGCCCTCCACTCAGTGCCCCGGCACGTGCCAGGAGCTCCCCTCACGATTACACCTTACACTCAGTGCACCGGCACGTGCCAGGAGCTCCCCTCACGATTATGCCCTCCACTCAGTGCCCCGGCACGTGCCAGGAGCTCCCCTCACGATTACACCTTACACTCAGTGCCCCGGCACGTGCCAGGAGCTCCCCTCACGATTACACCTTACACTCAGTGCCCCGGCACGTGCCAGGAGCTCCCCTCACGATTACACCTTACACTCAGTGCACCAGCACATGCCGGGAGCTCCCCTCGCGATTACACCCTACACTCAGTGCCCCGGCACGTGCCGGGAGCTCCCCTCACGATTACACCCTACACTCAGTGCCCCGGCACGTGCCGGGAGCTCCCCTCACGATTACACCCTACACTCAGTGCCCCGGCACGTGCCGGGAGCTCCCCTCACGATTACGCCCTCCACTCAGTGCCCCTAACGATTACACCTTACACTCAGTGCACGGGCACGTGCCGGAAGTTCCCCTCACGATTACACCCTACACTCAGTGCACCGGCTCATGCCGGGAGCTCCCCTCACGATTACACCTTACACTCAGTGCAGGGGCACGTGCCGAGAGCTCCCGAGCTCCCCTCGCGATTACGCCCTCCACTCAGTGCCCCGGCATGTGCCCGAAGCTCCCCTCGCGATTACACCCTACACTCAGTGCCCCGGCACGTGCCGGGAGCTCCCCTCACGATTACACCCTACACTCAGTGCACCGGCTTGTGCCGGGAGCTCCCCTCGCGATTACGCCCTCCACTCAGTGCCCCGGCACGTGCCTGCCGGGAGCTCCCCTCGCGATTACACCCTACACTCAGTGCCCCGGCATGTGCCGGGAGCTCCCCTCACAATTACACCCTCCACTCAGTGCCCCGGCACGTGCCCGGAGCTCCCCTCACGATTACACCCTACACTCAGTGCCCCGGCACATGCCTGAAGCTCCCCTCGCGATTACACCCTACACTCAGTGCCCCGGCTCGTGCCGGGAGCTCCCCTGGCGATTACACCTTACACTCAGTGCCCCGGCTCGTGCCAGGAGCTCCCCTCACGATTACACCCTACACTCAGTGCCCCGGCTCGTGCCGGGAGCTCCCCTCACGATTACGCCCTACACTCAGTGCACCGGCTCGTGCCAGGAGCTCCCCTCGCGATTACACCCTACACTCAGTGCACCGGCACGTGCCGGGAGCTCCCCTCACGATTACACCCTACACTCAGTGCACCGGCACGTGCCCGGAGCTCCCCTCGCGATTACACCCTACACTCAGTGCACCCGCACGTGCCCGGAGCTCCCCTCGCGATTACACCCTACACTCAGTGCACCGGCACGTGCCCGGAGCTCCCCTCACGATTACACCCTACACTCAGTGCCCCGGCACGTGCCGGGAGCTCCCCTCACGATTACACCCTGCACTCAGTGCACCGGCTTGTGCCGGGAGCTCCCCTCGCGATTACGCCTTCCACTCAGTGCCCCGGCACGTGCCGGGAGCTCCCCTCGCGATTACACCCTACACTCAGTGCCCCGGCACGTGCCCGGAGCTCCCCTCACGATTACACCCTACACTCAGTGCCCCGGCACATGCCCGAAGCTCCCCTCGCGATTACACCCTACACTCAGTGCACCGGCACGTGCCGGGAGCTCCCCTCACGATTACACCTTACACTCAGTGCACCGGCTCGTGCCGGGAGCTCCCCTCGCGATTACGCACGCCCTCCACTCAGTGCCCCGGCACGTGCCGGGAGCTCCCCTCACGATTACACCCTACACTCAGTGCCCCGGCACGTGCCGGGAGCTCCCCTCACGATTACACCTTACACTCAGTGCACCGGCTCGTGCCGGGAGCTCCCCTCGCGATTACGCCCTCCATTCAGTGCCCCGGCACGTGCCGGGAGCTCCCCTCGCGATTACGCCCTACACTCAGTGCACTGGCACGTGCCTGGAGCTCCCCTCACGATGCATTCAGTACCTGCCTGGTCACTACTTGCCACTTCAGGACTGCTCTGAAGAAGGAGCCTGCAAAAATGTAAGCCAGACCTTGTTCATCCTGTGTTTAAGACCTGATGACTCTCTATCTGACTCAAAGTTAAAGCCCAAGTCCTTAGAAGGAGGGCTGTGAGACCTCGCGTAACCTACCCACCTCGGCCCCCTGATCTCGCTTTCATTTCCCTCCACCAGCCCCCTCCTGGAGCACGCGGAACTCCTGCCCCACACCCACTCTTCCTCCTGGCGGGGTGCCCTCCCCAGGCTGTCTCCTGTCTTCATGCTTCTCTTCCTTTTGATCTCTTTTGAAAATTCCCCTCCTTAAAGAAGCATTTTCTGACCAGTGATAGAAAATAGTGAGTCCTCCTTCTGTCCAAACCCTTTTTTTTAAATAAATTTTTTATTTTAATGGGGTGACATCAATAAATCAGGGTACATACATTCAAAGAAAACATTTCCAGGTTATCTTGTCATTTAGTTCTGTTGCATACCCATCACCCAAAGAGAGATTGTCCTCCGCCACCCTCCATCCAGTTCTCTCTGTACCCCTCCCCCTCCCCCTCTCCCTCCTTCCCCCCCCCCCCCCTAACCACCACACTCCCGTCCATGCCTCTTAGTCTGGCTTCTATGTCCCACCAATGTATGGAATCCTGCAGTTTCTGTTTTTTTCTGATTCGCCCATTTCACCCCATACAATGCTACCAAGACTCCACCATTCCGCTGCAAGTGATCCGATGTCATCATTTCTCCTTTCCCTGTTCTATTGTTCTCCAGTACAAATCTTATCACCTGATACATTGTGTTTGATGAGCTATTTCTTTGTACAATTCCCATCCTTAACATCTAACTAATTAACTGAATTTCATCTGTTTTATTCACTACATTCCTGGTACCTAGAACAGCGATCGCAGCTGTATGTTTTATATTCAGTATATTATAGGAACTTAGTAAGTACTTATTTAATGAAACAAATGAATCATATACATTTATTTTTATATCCCCACTGGCAGTTCTTCTTTTTTAATTAAGCGAGAGTCAGGGAGGCAGACTGACAGACTCCTGTACGCGCCCAGACTGGGATCCACCCATCAAGCCCCCTACTGGGGGGTGGTCTGCCCATCTGAGGCCACTGCTGCATTGCTAGGCAACTGAGCTATTTTAGCATCTGAGGCAGGCCATGGAGCCATCCTCAGTGTCTGAGGCCAACTTGCTGAACCATTTGAGCCATGGCTGTGGGAGGAGAAGAGAGAGAGAAAGAAGGGGGAGGGTGGAGAAGCAGATGGTCGCTTCTCCTGTGTGCCCAGACCAGGAATTGAACCTGGGACTTCCACATGCTGGGCCGGTGCTCTGTTGCTGAGCCCACCGGCCAGGGCCCCCACTGACAGTTTTTAATGAGAGCATAATTCCCTCAAGGGGATGAAACACTCAGTATTTCTTCACCGTTCCCCTGCTCTTGGATATTTAGGTTGTTTACTTTTTCTCTCTCTTAATAAAACAATGCTGCACTGGACATGTACCCAGTTTATTAGGGAGGGGGTTTCCACCGGCACCCGAACAACACCCACACAGGTTGGCGGACTGCCTCAGGTACCACCGTGGGTATCAGCTTGCTCAGCTGGAGTTCGTAGTGTATTCAGCCCCTGGCTTGTATCTGCTGCTTTTCCACTTGCCCCACCCTACCGTCAGCAGCATAGCCACTGAGTCATACTTCAGAGCTCTCCTTTCATGGTTCGGCAACCTCACTCCTCCATCTCATTTTTAACTTCAGTCCTAAAGCAGCAAAGCCACATGTGGAATTACAAAGCACTATCTGAACCTGCTTCCAACCCTTTCCCTTTAACATCTGCCTGCCTTCAGCCCTGACCTGCTCTTTGGACTTCCCAGAGGCCTCCCTGCGCTTGTCTCAGGGCTTTGAAGCTCCGTCAAGCCCAGGAATTGCTGGGAGTTGTCCCTGAGCCCACCTACGCATCAAGTACTAGCTTTATGTTAAATAAATACAATATCTCCTCCTTTACAGATTTTTCTGTTTTTAATGTATATCAATATTATGATTTACAACATACAAATTTACTTAACATTGGAGCTTTAGTTCATCAAATGTAATGAGTTTTAAAAATGCAGGGTCCCCAGGCAAAAGAATGCTGGGACCCTGCTCAAGGTCCAGCTTAATTCATCAGGTTCATTAGCTTCTGCCACCACAAGTGACTCACATCAACCCATGTTATCTGGGCTCTAACTGTCATCTCCTAAAAAGTACATGAGAACAAAAGGTTGTGATATAGTAATCTGCATTTTTGTTCAATGAGCAATCTGCATGATGGGCTCTGGGAAGCTGATGAACTGGAACTTCATTGCGCAAGTCACTTACTCACCTCTAAACCTGACTGACTCATCTGTAAAAAGGAGATAACACTATTACTACCAAGCTGCACAAGTGATTGGGGCAGTGACCTGCAGAGAGTCTGCACACTAGCGTGCAATTTTACTATGGTTGCTATTTACTAATATGATTATCTGATCCATTGCCAAATCTTCTTCATTCCCACCACCATAAATTAGGCCTGATTAATTTATTCCTCAAGTGTGTGGTTCTTTTACAAAAGTCATCAAATAACAATTTCTAAATATCCAGCTTAAGAGAATGACACCTCTAGGCAGGGAGCTCCAAGATTCCTAAGTAAATTAGATCCAGCTCCTTTATTTCTGCTGGGACTCCAAGAGTGACTGCGCTCTCTTCCTGTCTTCCGTCCCAGACTGGATCTGAACTGAATGTTGTGTTTTCTAATCTTTAGAAGCACTTGGTGCTTTCCCAATGCAGTGCCTTCGCTTCCCTCATTTCTTTCACCTGTGAAGTCTTCCTGTCCTCACCTACCTGATCACATTGCCTTCAAACCTAATGCCAACATCCCCTCCTCAAGAAGATATTTCGGGATTATCACAGAGCAGTCCTTCCACCTTCCACAAAACTTCTAAAGCACCACTGAACTGCAGGGGGCATGCACTGTGCAGTTACTAGGTTATGTCTTCTCCTAGAGCAGGAGTTTTATAGGTTCTTGGGGGCTAAGAATCATGTGGACTTCCTTACGCTTTGCTCTCAATATGTGACATGAAAACTGTGTGAACAGAAAGACAATCCAGAAACACACTCACTCTGCCCATGCAGCACAAGCTGAAGCCTAAGGTTCGCTGCGTCACATGTCACTTACCCACATGAGGTCTAGTGAGTCCCTGCTCAGAATCATTGGAAGAGCGAAAGAGTTTCAAGTGGGGTTTTAAACCATGGATTAAATTCTGACGACTTCTACAGTGATTACAATAACCTGGAGAAAGTTGAGAGTTCCTTTTTTTACAAAGAAATATACGTATATACATCAGGTTTTCTAAACTGGAAAACAGGTTTGATCATTTTTAAAACTAGGTAAGGCAAAAACATTAGTCACAAGTCCTATGCAACAGAAAATTGCAGGGTTTTAAGACAGATTTAAAAAGAACAGTACATTTATAAGATGTAGAAAATCTGAAGTTTGAGGACAAATACTTGATATATTTCTGGATGGGAAGAGAAGTGGAATTTCTTCTCTAAAAAATTGATAAAGTACACCTAATACTTTTCTTTTTCCTTTATAACTTGACATTATTTTATAAATGCTTAGTCATCCCACTACCATCAGAAGCATGAATTGTGGTTGTTCTGATGACTTGTGTCAATGAAACAATAAATCTGTTCTAAAATGAGGCCAACAAAGCCACGAGATGGCCGGATGTAGAATAAGACGATTCAGTGCCCTTTCGGCATTGAGCAGTTTGCTCCATTATAGAAAGACAAGTTCTGCACACAGGTATGCAGTGTCTGGCTAGGGAGGAACGGAGTGCAGTCCAGATAAACGCTAGCAGAGACGCTGACTTACTGGAGGCACTGTCGATGCTGCTGACGCTGTCCGAGCTGTGCAGGTGGTGCCGGTGCAGCTGCCGGTACAGGCTGAATTTGGCGAGCTTGCCAGGTTTTCCTATCCCTTTCAGTTTTGAATCCATATCACTAACGCTCTTCAGATTTTTAGTGGATTCATTTTTAGTTTTAAGGCTTAAGGATTCCATAGATTCTGTTGTTTCAGCCTGAGAAAAATCATTTAAAAAAGAAGAAAAAGACACCCCATCAAATACACTACATTGTGGCCCTTTAGTTTCAGTCTGGTGAGGTGTACAGTTGACACAGGATGGAAGCTCCTAACGAATACACAACACTGTGTGGGGTCAGCCACTGGGCAGTGGGGATTCTTATGAATTGTTTAAATACTCCCGAAGGCATACCAGGCAGTTCATTGTAGTTCCTCCTTCAGGCCAAATTCTTGTAATTTCATACCAATTCATCTTTCTATCTCAAATGCAATGACATAAGTTATATTCACTGTTGAGATGCTAAACACTAAGTAAGCAATGCTTTTTCTGTCAATTATTCTTCCTGTTACCCAGTCACTCAGTTTCTATTTTCCCAGGAAAATCAACAACATATAGGATGGAGCCCATCAAATTTTCTAATAAGTGTATTAATATTTTGGCAACCACCTGAGTTGAAATAAGAAGTACCTGGATATAGGCATAGAGATATATTTTGGCAGCTCTTTGTTTGAAGGTACTTTGAGAAGTAATTAACTTCCTGCTTTCAAACAGAATTACCTATCCTATTTTCATATGTCTTTAAGTAGGAAGATTCCAATAACTGTGGCAGCTACCTGGAATAAGGCAGCTAATTAAACTTAAAGCTCAGTTGCTGTACATTTTTGTTTATAAACGTTTTCCAAATAGAAAAAAACCTTTAACGTATTATAGAACAAAGGAGCTAATTCGGAGAGAGCAAATGTTCCATTGGCCTCTGTTTTCTTTTCTTAGAAGGGAAGAAACTGAGACCAACATGCAAAGCTGCAGACTGGCTAGGTGGTATTTGCAGCCAGGTCAGCCTATGTTGGACTCATTGTTCTTTACTCCCCCAGGGACAGGCCACCTCTCATCAGTCAGCCAGTCAATCGGGCTAGAACATATATTTACACAAATTGTGTCCCTTTCATGCAGTTCTGTAAAGGAAAAACACTTACTGTGAAGGAACCCAGAGACGGTCCTGTGGTGACACGCTTCACGCTGCCCACATCCGTGAGTCTGTGCTCATTGTCATCCCACCTGCCATAGGCCAGGTCGATCCCACCTACAAAGGCCACCGACTGGTCGATAATGACAAGCTTCTCGTGATGAGCCCAAAGGTACACACTAGATGACACATGATCTGGGTGCCTCATCACCTTGAGAGGAAAAAAAAATGCATATGTAATATGCTTTTTAAAATGTCCTTTATATTATAATAAAATAGGATGATTTTCTCCACCAAATAGTATTTTCTATGATTCAAATACCAACATGGACTCTGTATACACCAAAGAAAATTGAGAAACTTCCAAATTTCTTCTCAGTATTTACCAGAGGGAGACTCCCAGTTACATTTGAAGCCTCCTCCGCCCTCACCTACACTACATTTTGGGGCAACTGCCAATTGGCTTGAAGTTTGGTCACATATTTCAGTAAAAGTCAGCTCCATGAAATAGCTGATTCCCTTTTATCCCTAAAATGATTGTACCTGCTATTATTTAAAAATAAAACTCTAAAAAATTTTAACAAACATCTATCTCTGGCAAAGTATTTAATAAGTCTATTGATCGTTGGCAGCCATTGAGGTAAACTAGTAAGGATATGAATATAGGGCTATAGATATTTGGCAGCTCCTGATTTGAAAGGTACTTTGAGGAGTTATTAACTTCCTGCTTGAATGGATGGAATTCTCCTTAAATGATCATAGACTGACTTATCCTATCTTTGTATGTTTCTATGTAGAAACATTTCCAAAATGTTACAGAGTATTTTTTAAAAATAACATTTTTAATTGTGGTAAAATGCACATAAAATACAACTTACCATATTAACCATTTTTAAGTATATAGTTCAGTGGTATTAAGTTCATTCATAGTATGCAGTCATCACTACCATCCATCTCCGCAAATCTTCATTTTGCAAAACTGTGACTCGATACGCATTAAACATTAACTCCTCATTCCCTTCTCACCCCAAACCCTGGCAACTATCATTGTACTTTCTGTCTCTATGAATTTGACTACTGGAGGCATTTTATAAATGGGAACATACTACATTTGTCCTCTTGTGACTGGCTTATTTCACTTAGAATTTTGTCTTCAAGGTTCATCCATGTTTTAGCATATGTCAATCTCCTCCCTTTCTTACACTGAATAACATTCCATTCTCTATACATACCAACCCATTATTGAGAGGGGAATATTAAAGTATCCAACTATTACTGTAGAACTGTCTATTTCACCCTTTATGTCAGTCAATGTTTGCTGTATATATTTTATGGTTATTATTGGTACAGAAATAATTACACTTATTTCATCTTCTTTCTACACTGAGTCTTTCATTAATTAATATACAGGGGTGGACAAAGGTAGGTTTACATTTGTAGCACAAATAGATAGTACAATAATCAATAGATAGAAATACAAGAATAAACTGTGTTTCATGTTCTGACAATTGTAAACCTACTTTTGCCTACCCCTATATAATGTCCTTTTTTGTCTGCTATTAATTTTTTAAATTAAAAGTCTATTTTGTTTGATACTAGTATAGCTACTCCTGCTCTCTTTTTGTTACTATCTACATGGAATATATATTTTTAAACCAAGTGAAATATATATATAAATTTTATATACTTTAAGCCTGCTGGAGATTTATTGATTCATTGTCTGGGTATATCTCAATGAATGGACAATGATTGTTGATAAATTTTAGGTATTTGAGAAAATATCAAATAGCTTTTTTCAAATTGTTTATTGTGCTTATTTATTTTATTAGTACTTTATACAAAATGGTTTTAAGAAAAGCATTTTAAATTCTAAAGGAGCTTCCTTTGTTGCTATAAGTATTCAAGAGATGCCCCAGGGAGATCACATCCAAGAGGTCCCAGGATCATTTTAACGAGGAAACAGGAAACTTGACAGGCTCAGATATTGAAACCACCCTAGGAAGTATGTTCTTCACTAAATCATCAGGGTAAGAGAGGTAGAAATGTGAACTCTGCTGACTCCATCAATATTAGCAGTATAAAAAAAAAGTATAGTATTTTATTTCTGAGATGGACATGAAGCTGTTCATTCAAAATACACATTAGGGAATTCTACCCTTTACCACCGCTCAAAACAAAACATACCTGAAAAACCAAAGACTAATAAAGAAGAAACATTGCTCAGCAAGATGAACCTGAATACCTTTATGTTGGGGTGTAGACGCATTAAAGTTCTCTTGCTGTATTCACTGTTGATTCCAAGTGCAAGTTCCACCTCTTTGTAAAGCATTATGAAGATCCTCACCCCCTCCTGCTGTCAGAAGAGAAAATACAGAGACAAATAAGAATTTCTACAGGTAGATTATTGTTTTATTTTTCTTCTTTCTATTTGTGTATTGTACTTTCTACAATTTCTTCTATAAACAAGTATAATATTTGATGAACAACACTATACAAGGAGATGAAACATAAATGTATATATAAAGACACAAATATCAAAAATAAAATTTATCTTTTATTCCTACAACTTTTCATGCCAAGACAGAGTGTCACTATTTGACTAATTATAGCCAGAAAGTTAAAATTATAACCTCAACTACTAGAAGTGTCTGATAGTCTCATACCTGTGAACATTTCCACACTCTTGTCATTGGGAAAGACTTGACCTGATTCATAGTACAGATTTAGGGTTTTTCATTTGTTTTTATTATACTTTAATTATTTAAGTGATTAAAAACACTGATATAATAAGCTGAAATAAATATCTCTTAATGTTCCTGGAGTATGTTTCATAGAACTTTTCATTTTTTTAAAAATTATGTGAGTGGCAAAAACATTTCTTAAGAAAGTATATGTATTGGTTTACACTCTTAACCCATAATTAAATCATTAATGTCTATTTCACTAGTGAAATGACTTCAGAAGTTAGCTTCTCTAACATTCAAAAATCCCTGAGATTTTGCAGCCTCACACAAATTAACACTGATCAATCCTTAGCTCTTAGACCTAAAAGAAAACAGACAAGGCCATTATGAGGGTCAAATTAAATCTAAAGTGTCTGGTAAACTTTAATATACTATATAAATAATATTTGTTATTAATATTAACCATCAAAAAGACAATGTTCGGCCCTAGCCAGGTAGCTCAGTTGGTTAGAACATTGTCCCAATGTGCCAAGGCTATGGGTTCAATCCCTGGTCAGGGCATATACAAGAATCAACCAACTGTATAAGTAAGTGGAACAACAAATTGATGTTTCTCTCTCTTTCTCCCCCATTCTTTTCTTTTCTCTCTCTCTCTAAATTCAGTAAATAAAAAACATTAATCACAAATAATATATTAAAATTTTTTCAGCAGCTGGTAGTACAAAGTACTAGTATTTTCTTTTCTAGTTTTAGGAGGTAACAATATTTTAGTCGGTGTTAAACTACCCTCCGCTGAGTGTTCCTCCATTCTCCATGTCTACTCAGATGGTTCCCCCTTCAACATACATTTCAGAATGTATTGATCCAGGACACTCTGTCTCATTTGGCCCAACTTCTTTAAGTACTATTTTACTTTTTAGCTTTGCATCCTCAGTATTGCTGTGCAGTTTGCAGCTTTTAAATTTGCATTCTCTGTACTCAGTGGCTCTGAAAGCATTCTGAACCATATTGTATGCATATTGGATAATGTATCTACACCTAGGCACTTAATATGCCAAACAATAGAAGAAGAAATTTTCATAATACTTTCTAAAGTATTAGAGATGTAGCCATGTCTAATAAATTATAGCAACAAAGAATAAAGTTTAAATGACTAATCCATGATAATTAGGCATTGTTCTTAATGGAAATTTGAGTCACAAATCTTTACTGGGTTGAAAACATCTAATTCACATATAGAAATGGAAATAAAGTAGGAATTAGTATTTTAGGTTGCAGGATGTAAGAATTTGGAGTAAACCAAACACACATACAGTTTTCCAACACTGCTCTGCTAGTACTAAGAAGCATTATTTTGGCCCCAAAGCCTAATAATAACACATCACTTCAAAATACTAACAATTTATCTTTCCCGATATTAGTAATATCTAATAAGTTTACATATTTGTGAAAGAACACACTAGATTTACATTCTGGGCTGCATTAAGAAAATGGGAGCCCTAAAAAAAGACTCTTTGCTTTGAAAAAAAAGTAGGATAAAAAAAATATAAATAACTTTATTTTTCTGGTTAACAGCTGGCTTTTGGAATGGCTCATCATTTATTATTATTATATAGCCATGACTTGAGTAAAGAGGTCAGGAAGTCAAAGTGTAGACAAGAACTGAACAGATTAATGTCTAATGGTCTGGCCAGTGAGTGCTCTGCAATGAGCCACTGATTGAGGGTTCTAAATGAAAACTAGAATATTATTTCCTTTTTCTCCTCTATATTTCAGATTTACTTTGCTATTTGAATATTTTAGGATTTAGCACTGACAAACAGCTACCAAAAAATAGCTTCACATTGAAAGATATAAAATGAAGCTTAAAACCTGAATTTTCAACCTCAATTATAGAACATTACAGCTGACATCTTTTGCCACGGTTCATTTGTTCTAAATGGATGGAATTCTACTTCTTAGGCTTTTGAGATCATTACTCATAAGGAAAGTATTCACAATCTAGGAACTGGCCTGAGTCTTATATTTTCCACTTACCTGCATAACTAATGGATTTTTTGAAATACGGATGTTAACGCCAATGGATTACATTATTACCCTTCATCTATTATACTTGACAGTTTCTTCTGTACTATGTCTTTAATCATTGAAACAAGTTAATTCTAAACGAAATAGGGTAGAGACTTTGAGTCTTCAATACAAATGACTAATAAGGAAGTAGTTAAATATAAAAAGTTAATTTTTACACAGTCCAGTTTACAATTATTTACTCCATCCATATCTATGATAAAGTTAGTGATGAGGCTTCCATGATAATAAAGCAATAAATTCCTCTTCTTTTGGCCAAGGTATTACAACCTTAAGGTATTACACTGTAAAGGGCAAAGGAAAAAATGTTCGTTGGGAACAAAGGCATTTCCTGGGTCATGATAGTGAAGACTTTTTCAAATATGGGAAATATTTATGCAAAATGAAAGCCAAATTAGGAAAACAAAATGACTAATATTAGTTCTGTCATCTAAAATATACATTTTGAAACAGCCAATGTTTTACCAATGTCTTTTAGTGACTTGAGGGGAAATGGCATTTGCTTAAAGAGGGAGAAGAAAAGTATTAATAGGGAAAGTAGGAAAACAAACAAATGGCCTGAGTCTAATTATGCAATGTCAAGTTTCTTATCTCTACTGAAGTCAACTAACCCACAGGTTCCACAGAGCAAACAGCATCCAACTTGAGTTTCCAAAGATGAAAGTTCTGTCCTCTTTTCTAATTTGATTTTAATCAAGTAAAACAGACATAAAACTATACATAGCAGGAATTTTTAGAACTTTTACACACACATCTTACATGCAAAGAGAAGAAAAATCTTTTTTTTTCATACTTGAAATCAAGAGACTTTGCTCCTGAACCAGCTTTTTCTCTGATTGTTCAAAGTACTGTGGTCAAAATATTTTCTAGATGCAGTCAGGTTGGTTCACTGCTTTAAGAGAACTTAGCTCATATATCCATGGGATAATCACTACTAATTTTATCCTTTATGAGGAGTTCCCCAAGGGGTATAATATTTCATTAAAATAAAAAGAATGAAAAATCCTATCCTTGCCATTTGAATACAGGCAGCATTAGGATATAAGAGCACAAATGCTGTGAGATTTTTTTTAAACCAGTTTGGCCTAAAGCGCAGTCTTCAAGGTTGAACATCTCTTCTCCTCTTTCCACACTCTTCTAGGCCAGCACTTTGATGAGATTTGCTTTGATTTTTATGGGCACAGATGTGATTATCATCTCGTTTCACAAACTTGAACACCCTTCTCTCCCGTTATTCATGGACTTCAACTCTAGAATGTGCTCTTAGCTCTACCTGCGGTGGATAAAGCGTCAACCTGGAATGCTGAGGTCACTGGTTCAGGACCCTGGGCTTGCCAGGTTAAGGCACATGTAAGAAGCAACCATACTATGAGTTGATCCTTCTTGTTCCTTCCTCATACTCCTTTCTCTCTCTTTCTTTCTTCTCTCTCTCAAATCAATAAGTAAAATCTTAAAAAAAAAGAGTGTGCCCTGTGGTCCAGGACAGTAAGGACTTAATCTGATGACAAAAGTCCCCGGAGGACATAAACCTTTTTCTGTTAATATTCAGGTTGCTACACTTGAAGATTCTTTCAGTGCAAGTCTCATCAGAAGTATCAGGTATCTCTAAGGTTGAAATATACAATTTGGGTACAGGTATATAGTTACCATAACTATGATGCAAATTATCTCACTTCCTAGTGCAATAAAGTGCAGAACTGTGGAAAACCCAGGGATGCTGATTTGAGTTGTAAACATTCTACTTCTCAAGGTTGGCTTATACTATTTTGAATAATGACACTGCATATCAGAAGACCAAGGAAACAGGAAACCAAAATGCTGTATTTTTTTCCCCTAAGAAACAGCCATTATAAGAGATGCTTGCCTATATGTTGGCTATGAGGCAGAAACACTAAATTTCTTCCCCAAAACCTACATAATCAGATAAAAGAAAAAAATAATTTATTTTAATTAATCTATGGAGTTCTGAAACCCATTAATGCAAGAATGTATGTCATTATCAACCCATTGTGAAGTTAGAAGCTTTCAGAAATAAAATGACTTATGTGAAGCAGTGTTCATGAGCATATGAAATATCTCTTTGGAATGATCCAAGTTTTAAAAATGTATGGCCAAAATAATAATATAGTATAGCAAGATTAAGGAAAAGCATTTTTGCTAAATATACCACTGAGAAATGAATATTTAATAAGTTGGCTATTTCCTTAGGAAATTTAAAAAATCATTATCCATAATTTAAAAATTATAAGGTTCAGGAGCTGATAAAATTAAAATGAAACACCATAATCAGGCAATAATAATTACTTGGCCATGGTGTTCACCTGAAACCTCACCAGGGTTCACGGGCAATAAAAGCGAAGGGAAACCATGCCTGTGATAAAAAAGGCAACTGGACAAGTCTGCTAAGGGAAATAAACAAACATTTGCCAGCTAACATGAGGTGGAGGGCCAGGCTTGCAGGGTCTTCCTCCTGAGTCCTGTCTGGCAAAGACGTATCTTCCAGAGTTTACTTAGATGTTCTGTATGCATCTCACACTCAACTGATCTAGTTTAGTTCTCTAAATCTGAGTTCTTCTCATTTCCTCCCACTACTAGATTCACCTTCTTAACACATCATTTTGATCAGACCACCTTCAGCCATCACATACTCTATCCCAGTAGATCTCCACTATATTCCATCAAGTCCAAACCACTAGCTTGGGCCATCAACCTTCCACATCCCAGCTGTAGCCTGCCCTTCTAGCTTGATCCATCATTCTACCTATGCTAAAACTCAGATGGAATTAACCTTGTCACTTTACTGTGACTGACAAAGCGTTCTGAATTCCTGCTTCCAGAATGTTTCCTTACCACATTTCCTATACCTAGAAACTTCTTTTTAATTTTTTTGCTCATCCTAAATACCCTAAATCCTTCACGTTGTTAGGGGTTCCCCACCAGACCTACCCTCTCCTTCCTGCCTTTGAATCTTGGTTCTGTCTCTGTACTCAATTTACTCTTGTATAGATTTTTAAGCTCCTTCAGGTAAAGAATAATGTTTCTTTTTTTTTTTGTCTTACTTCTTTGTAATAATCATGTTTCTTATTTATACACTTCCCCATATAATTAGACAACTGCCCCGTATATACTTGGCATTCAGCAAACACATGTTGATTGAAACCTAAAACAGTAAAGTGTTGGATAAGTACTATAAAAAGAAGATTTGCTAGTATAATTGACCAATGGAGAAAGTTATGGCTCATTCAATACACAGAAACAAGTTTGGTAATCCAAGGACTGAGCCCAGAACATGTGTCTCTTAGCAAGCCTTCCATGGTAGATATGGAATCCTATTCACACATGGCACCCTTATTAATTAGTATAGTTCCTGGCTCACAGGATATACTCAGTAACTGTGTGCTGAATTATTTAATAAATATGCAAATAATGATCTTCAAGACCAGAATTCCCAATTTTGTGAATAGACTTTTGTTGAGACAACAAATCAGACTAGCCATGAAAATTACGCTGCGTGGCAAGACATGTATGAAATAAAGGTAAGCAACTCTGGCCTTCAACGTTAGCAGTGAGGCCTGAGCAGCGGTGGGATTCTAACAATTCAACAATCGGTTCTCTGCCCTAACGGACATTTTAAGTATATAAAAATGAATACTGAAAGGTAGTTTATTATTTCATGCACTTAACACTTAAATAAGAATAAAAGAGGTACACAAAATTAGATTATGTTATAAGAGTTTTAAAATATTAATGAAAAATATATTAAATAATATCTGACAAAAACCAATAAAACTGTTATTTAAGATATTTCATATTGCTTCTTGATTGGCATCCTCACTTGCAATTTTTTTCATTTATGGATGGAATGAACATTACTACGGGAGCTTAGAATATACTGTTGTACAGATGAATGTTAAAAAAGAATAAGGAATGTAAATTTGTGGTTTCCACATTGAGTGGCTTCCCAGGTGCCCACTTTACAGAGAACCCAGATAACAAGTGCCATTTTAACAACCAGTTCACTGAACTCAACAAAAAATTAGGTATTGATTCTGCCGATGGTGGGAACTGGCTGAATCCCACAGCTGGGTCTGATTATATTACGGATATATGCAAAAACCCTAAAGTAAGAACATGAAAATAAAACATTGAAAGAAGAGGAAGGCCCTGGCTGGTTGGCTCAGTGGTAGAACGCTGGCCCAGAATGTGGAAGTCCTGGGTTTGATTTCTCGTCAGGCCACACAGGAGAAGTGACCCTCTGCTTCCCCACCTCTCCCCCTCATCTCTCTCTCTCTCTCTCTCTCTCTCTCTCTCTCTCTCTCTCTCTCTCTTCGCCTCCCAAAGCCATAGCTTGAATGGTTTAAGCAAATTGGCTCCAGGTGCTGAGGATGGCTCCCTGGCTTTCCCTCAGATGCTAAAATAGCTCGGTTGCTGAGCAACAAAGCAGAGGTCCAGACAGGTAAAGTATCTCCTGGTAGAGGCTTGCTGGGTGGATTTTGGTAAAGGCACATGTGGGAGTCTGTCTCTGCTTCCCCACCTCTCATTTAATTTAAAAAAAAAAAGAAAGAAAGAAAAAGAAAAAGGAAGAAGGGGAAAAGGTGCTTGGGGAAAGGGTTGGGGGATGTAAAGGATGGCAAAAGAGAAATGTGCGAAGGCTGTGAGAAACAGAAAGTTGTTACCCCTGATCCTAAGTGATCCTAAGTAGTCTAGTGATTTCTCAGCATGAGTCTTTCCCTTTGAATTTCAATATGGCTGCCCCTCTCTGAGCATCATAGTTAGTCCCATATAACATCCATCCTAAAGTCTCCATCCTAGAGATGGAGTTCTGCTAGAATGTTTAATGGTAGAATAAAATAAGATCAAGACAGTTTCAAATAATAGCAAAGAGGCTAGCACTCTCCAATTTGAACATGATTAATAATAAATTCAGATCTATCCTAATTCAACTTAATTTAACTTGGTTGAAGGTGTTGAAGGTGAACTAGATAAAAAAAATTCATTAGATGCTTGACCAGTGATGACACAGTGGCTCGAGCGTTGACCTGGAATGCTAAGGTCCCAGGTTTGGAACCCCGAGGCTAGCAGCTTAAGCGTGCTCATCTAGCTTAACCCTGAGCACAGGTCACCAGCTTGAACATGGAATAATCAACATGATCCCATGGTTGCTGGCTTAAGCCCAAATTTGTTGAGTTGAGCAAAGGGTCACTGGCTCAGCTGGAACACCCTGGTCAAGGCATGTATGAGAAGCAATCAATGAACAACTAAAGTGCCACAACTATGAGTTGATGCTTCTCATCTCTCCCCCTACCATCTCCCCCCTTACTCTCACTAAAAAAATAAAAATTCATTAGAAATATGAACGTGAAGTAGTCTTTGGTAAACCTGTTCTGATTGAGTTATTTACTTTTTATAACAAAAGAGCACTCACCCAGAATCTACAGGGTCAACTGCACAGGAAACAATTTCATACTGTTAGGAACTGTCCCCAAACTGAGGCAAACAGCACTAGTTCTTAATGTCCCTTCTTTTTGTTATTCTTTAATATCAGCTTGGCCCCATGTGATTAAAATTTCAGATGACTCTGTTTTTTGCTAAAATAACAGAATAATAAATAAAATGAAATGTTGTATTTCATTTAATCATTTATTATTCAATAATAAAATTTTATTACAAATGTTGGCCTATAAAATTAACTGTCCATAACTGATTATAAAACAAAAATTAAAAATGCTAATAAAATCCATACTGTGAATTAGGCTAAAATGCTATGCACTCAAGAATAATAAGGAAAAATATAAAAATAAATAAACTTGAAAACAGTACATATTCTACATTTTTGCCAAACTCTAAAGAAAAAAGTTTAAATATATATGAAGGACTTTAAAAAGAAAAGGCATTTCAGAGGTAATAAACATTTAAGAAATCACATCAGCATTTGTTTGAAAGGTACATACTGCTTTTCGTTTAAGAATGCAGTCCAATCTCCAGCGATTTCCTTCAACCACCGGGCGTTTCAGAAAGATTTCTGGACTCAACCTAAAATCACAAAATTTCACCTAATTAAAACAAAATATAAAGTCTAATTGTGTCATAAAAGGCAAAGGCAATTTTAGCCCAAATGTCATCACCATCCTTCACTGTGGTGAGTCATCCACACAAATCCACATACAAGTTCATATGGGAACACAAGCCTTTATTCATACATAAAGTCAATCTAGATTTCTCTATACATGTCTTATACATGCCCATGTTAGACACACACATGCGGATACTGTTGGTTGCCCAGCCAACAGCCATTCTCCACCTCTTCTTCCCTTTGCTGCCATATAGTGTAAACAGTCTGTGGACCTGCCTCCCAACTCCTGTGCAGCTGGAGCAAGCACAGTGTGACATGGCCCTGGACAGTGAGATATGTGAGGAAGCACATGTAGCATTGATGGGAAAATTTTTTCTTTTTGAATGAATTTTTATTTTTCTTTTTTTAGTGAGAGAGACACATATATTTACTCAAAACAGGAAAAGAAACTTTAGGATGGATGTCATATGGGACTAACTATGATTCTCAGAGAGGGGCAGCCATATTGAAATTCAAAGGGAAAGACTCGTGCTGAGAAATCACTAGACTACTCCACAATACTTGGGATTGCCTAACTTTGGATTGTTTTTATTAAGTGAGGCCAATAAATCCTTATTGTTTACCTTTAGATGAGCATTCTGTTCATCTAAGTCAAAAGTGTTTTAACTGATAAACATAGATGCTGACTGCTTATACCAAGGAGTAATTGTCCATGAACCTGAGTCTTTCTGAACAGAAAAGGGGAGACAGTTTCGCTGATAAAATTTTTCCAATGTGAGAATAAACAACACCTTGGATCTTCTGTTTAGTAATTCCACAGGCAGCTAAGCATATAGTAGAGTTACTTTTTCTCTTGGGGTTAAGGTCCAACATCAATGTCTGAGTTATATCTATATGTGATATAACTTCCTGTCATGAGGAAAACAAACAATAAAGAAAACTTCATCTGCTGACATTCTAGACCTGGAGGAAGAGGAGGAGACTGTGTAAGAATTAAAGTCCTATAGAACACTAGGCTGCAACATTGTCTTGCCAAGGAGTCCTTTAAGCAGGTGAAAACAACAAGAGTTTAAGGAGCTAAAGAGATTTAAGGTGCCGTAGCTGGTTGGCTCAGTGGTAGAGCATCAACCCAGTATATGAAAGTGCCAGGTTTGACTCCTGGTCAAGGCACACAGGAGAAGTGAACATTTGCTTCTCCACTCTCCTCTCTCTCTCTCTCTCTCTCTCTCTCTCTCTCTCTCTCTCTCTCTCTTCCTCTCCCTCTCCCTCTCCCTCTCTTTCTCTCTTTCTCTCTTTCCCTCCCGCAGCCATGGTTTGAACGGTTCAAGCAAGTTGGCCCTGGGTAGCGAGGTTGGCTCCATGGCCTCACCTCAGGCACTGAAATAGCTCTGTTGCTGAGCCATGGAGCAGGAGCAGTGCCTGGAGATGGGCAGAGCATTGCACTGTTGGGGGCTTTCTGGGTGGATCCCAGTCAGGGTGCATGTGGAAATCTGTCTCTCAGCCTCTCCACCTCTCACTTAATAAAAAAAAAAAGAAAAGAAAAAAAGAATTTTAAAGTAATAATTTAAAGTATGCTCTATTTCATTCAGTTAAAGAAAATAAAATCCCAGACATAAAGTATCCAAAAAACCCCACACATATAGGTTATGATAAATAAGAGCACAGGCAAATAGTGGAGTATATACAGTATAAATACTTGCATATTTAATTCAGAATAGGAAACAACTCAAAGGTAATCTATCTCTAAACAAACAAAAATGCAGCAATTGATAGGAAAAGGTTTAAGATAAATTTTAAAAAGTTCTGTTTTCAGTAGAAGAGCAGTACATCACTGGACATGCTAGTTCACTGAAGATGAGATATACCCAACAACACGTACATCCTTACAGTTTTTTATGTATACATTCATTATGGATTCAGAGGGCTCCAGTGTTAGGGCCACTTCTAAAGCTATGTTCAACAATTAAGTTTTTATTATCTTTTATTTACTAGACAAGCATTGTGTACCCTGTATGCAGAACATTCTACTGGGTACTTTGAAGGATCTCAAGATAGCTGTCAAAGAACCCTCAATTTTGAGGATAATAAAAAGATAAAGACTGATAATCATGCTATAAACAAAGTATGAACAACGGCAAGGAGGGAGCAGCTATGATGCACAAGCCACTGTATCAGAATCTTCAGTAAGTAATTATTAGATAAAGTTCAGAAGAATGGTATAATACTGCATTGCATTGAATCTAGAACACCAATGATGGCAAGATGCATTATTACTACGTGCACCGCTAAGAAAGAAAACACAATGACTGTAAGATGTTACTGAAGGTAAGATGCATTCTGATTCTAGAGACCTTCATGTGGACTTCCAAGTGAATGTTCCTCTTAGAAGATTTTATAGACCCTGGATGGTTGGCTCAGCAGTAGAGTTTTGGCCCAGTGTGTGGAAGTCCCCGGTTTGATTCCTAGTCAGGGCACACAGGAGAAGCGACCATCTGCTTCTCCACTCCTCCCTCCACTCTCTCTTTCCTCTCTCTCTTTTCCCCTCCCACAGTTATGGCTCAAAGAGTTTGAGCAAGTTGGCCCCAGGCACTGAGGATGGCTCCATGGCCTCGCTTCAGGAGCTAAAGTAGCCTGGTTGCCAAGCAATGGAGCAGTGGCCACAGATGGGCAGAGAGCATTGCCTTGTAGAAGGCTTGCCAGGTGGATTCTGGCTGGGAGGCATGCTAGAGTCTGTCTTTGCTTCCCTGCCTCCCACTTAATTTTTAAAAAGTTTATAGCTTTAAATACTTCTATGAGAAAGACAGAGTTTGAAATCAATAATCAGAGCTTCCATCTTAAGAAGATAGAAAAAGAAACAAATTAAACCTAACATAACACAAAGAAAAGGAATAATAGATGAGTGGAACTCAATGCAATATAAAACAATAGCAATAGAGAAAACTGAATGAAACCAAAATCTAGCTCGTTGAAAAGCTGTGGTTCAAAGAGGACAACATAAATAGCCATTGCTTGACTCTGGATACAGTGTCAGGGCAGAACATGTGTGCAGAGCAGGGTAAATAAAGGCCCCCTTTCTAGCCAGTGGACTAAAAAGGGAAGTCATGGGGAACTCAAAAATAGTGGGAAAATCATAGAGAGAGAGGAGCTCATAAAAGTGGCCCAAAAATTTGTTTATAACTTTTAGCTGACTCTCAAGCTGCCCATGCATAGATTTGAACCTAAATACAGGGTGGGGCAAGAGTAGGTTTATAATTGTGAGTATGCAGAACACAGAGTTTATTCTTGTATTATGAATTACTGTATTATTTTCCTCACAGACTGTAAATTGAAATAAGAAATATGCCTGACTTGTGGCACAGTGAATAGAGCATTAACCCTGAGGTTGTGGGTTGAGTGCAGGTTCATTCAGCTTGAGCACGGGTTCATCAGGCTTGAGTGCAGGTTCATTGGATTTGAGCGCAGGGTCACCAGCTTGAGCATCAGACCATGGATATAATCCCATGGTTGCTGGCTTGAGCTCAAGGTTGCTGGCTTGAGCTTAAGGTCGCTGGTTTGAGCTCAAGGTCGCTGGTTTGAGCTCAAGGTTGCTGGTTTGAGCTCAAGGTCGCTGGCTTGAGCAAGGAGTCACTGGCTCAGCTGAAGCCCCCCAGCCAAGACATGTATGAGAAGCAGTCAATGAACAACTAAAGTGCCACAACTACAAGTTGATGCTTCTCATCTCTCTCCCTTCCTGTTTCTATCTCTTTCTGTCTCTCTTTCTCAAAGAAAAAAAGAAATATACTACTGTCCAAACTGGCCAGTAGGTGAAGCACATGGGGGACAGAGAAGAACAGCAGCACTTCAAAAAATTTGAAAACAAATATAACATTAAAAACAAACTTATATGTGGAATCTAATGAACAAAATAAACTAACAAACAAAATAGAAACAAATTCATAGATACAGAAAACAGATTGATAACTGTCAAGGGAAGGGGGTTGGGACTGAGTGAAAAAGGTGAAGGGATTATACAAAGAAAAAAATGCTCAGACAACAGTGTGGTGATTAGGGGAAGGAGTGGGGGTGGGGAGGTAGAAGAGGGTGAGGGGAATAGGTGGTGATGGAAGGAGAGCTGACTTGGGTGGTTATTGCATGGTGCAGTGTACAAAGGATGTATCATGGTTGGCACACCTGAAACCTTTGTAAATTTATTAACCAATGCCACTCCAACAAATTCTATTTAAAAAAATACACGAAATGTTAACAGTTTTCTCTGGGTTATAAAAAAATAAAAGCATACAGATATTAGCCATCTGTATGTCCTCTTTAGAAAAGTGTCTATTAGGTCCTTTGCCAATTTTTAAATTGGATTGTTTTAGTTTTTTTGGTGTTGAGTAGTATAAGTTCTTTATAAATTTTGGATATTAACCTCGTACCATATATGTCATCAGAAAATATGTTCTCCCATTCAGTGGGTTGTCTTTGTTTTATTAATGGTTTCCTTTCTGGTGCAAAACTTTTTTTTTTGTATTTTTCTGAAGTTGGAAACAGGGAGGCAGTCAGACAGACTCCTGCATGCACCCGACCGGGATCCACCCAGCACGCCCACCAGGGGGCGATGCTCTGCCCATCCGGGGCATCGCTCTGTTGTGACCAGAGACACTCTAGTGCCTGAGGCAAAAGCCACAGAGCCATCCTCAGCACCTGGGCCAACTTTGCTCCAATGGAGCCTTGGCTGCTGGAGGGGAAGAGAGAGACAGAAAGGAAGGAGAGGGGGAGGGGTGGAGAAGCAGATGGGCGCTTCTCCTGTGTGCCCTGGCCGGGAATCGAACCAGGGACTCCTGCATGCCAGGCTGACACTCTACTACTGAGCCAACCAGCCAGGGCTCTGGTGCAAAACTTTTTAGTTTGATGTAGTCCCATTCATTTTTTTCTTTTGTTTCCCTTACTCAAGGAGATATATCTACAAAAATATTATTATGAGAATTCTTTGAAATTTTACTGCTTATGTTTTCTTTCAGAATTTTTATGGTTTTGAGTCTTAAGGCTTTAATATATTTTGAGTTTATTCTTTTGTATGGTGTAAGTTGGTGATCTAACTTTATTTTATTTTATTTTTTGCATGTATCTGCCCAATTATCCCCAAAACCTCAATTACTGAATAGATTGTCTTTTCCCCAATGTATGTTTTTGTCTCCTTTATCAAATAATTTTTGACCATAAAGGTGTGGGTTTGTTTCTAGGCTCTTTATTCTGTTTCATTGAGCATATGTCTGTTTTTATGCCAGTACTAGACTGTTTTGATTACTATGGCTTTGTAGTATAGTTTGATATCAAATAGTGTAATTCCTCCAACTATGTTTTTCTTTCTCAAGATATGTTGTGCTTTTTGGGGAGTCTTTTGTGGTTCCATATAAATTTTTGAAATATTTGCTCTAGTTCTGTGAACTACACCGTTGATATCTTGATAAGAATTGCATTGAATCTGTAGATTGCTTTGCGTAGTATGAACAATTTAATATTGATTCTTACTATCCATGAACACAATATATGCTTCCACTTATTTGTATCTTCTTCAATTTCTTTTTTCAGTATCTTATAATTTTCTTACCTACTTGGTTAAATTTATTCCATTATACATTTTTTTCATGATGTTGTAAATTAGATTGTTTTTAGTTTCCCTTTCTGATAATTCATTATTGATATATAAAAACACAACTAATTTCAGGATATTTCTTTTGTATCCTCCTACTTTACTGAACTAATCTGTTCTAGTAGTTTTTTGGTGGAATCTTTAGGGTTCTCTAAAAATAGAATCATGTCATCTGCAAATAATGAGTTTTACTTCTTCCTTTTTAATTTGGATGCCTTTTATTTTTTCTTCTTGTCTTGTTGCTGTGGCTAGGACTTCCAGTACTGTGGTGGATAAGAGTGGTGAAAGCAAACATTCCCACCTTGTTCCTGATCTTAATGAAAATGCAATTACATAGATTTTTCCCATTTTGTATAATGTTGGCTGTGGGTTTGTCATACATGGCCTTTATTATGTTGAGGTATCCTCTCTCCATTGCCACTTTGCTGAGAGTTTTTATTGTAAACAAGTGCTGAATTTTATTAAATGCTTTCCCTGCAGCTATTGATGTGATCATATGGTTTTTATCCTTCATTTTGTTTATGAAGTGTATCACATTTATTGATTTGTGGATATAGTACCAACCTTGCATCCCAGGAATAAGTACCACTTGATCATGGCATATGATTGCTTTAATGCATTGCTGGATCTGGCTTGCTAATATTTTGTGAGGATTTTAGAATCTATATTCATCAGGTGTATTGGCCTATAATTTTCTTTCTTTGTAGTGTCTTTATTTGGTTTTGAAATTAGGATAATGCTGATGTCATAAAATGAGGTTGGATTCTTCATTTTTTTGAATTTTTTTGAATAGTGTGAGAAGAATACGTGTTAGTTCTTTGAATGTTTGGTAAAATTCATCTGTGAAGCCATCTAGTCCAGAACTTTTGTTTGTTGGGAGGTTTTGATTACTGCTTCAATTTCATTAGTTGTAATTGACCTATTCATATTTTCTGATGCTTCCTGATTCAGGTTTGGAAGATTGTATACTTCCAGAAATTTATCCATGTTGTCCAGTTTGTCCAATTCGTTGGCATATCATTGTTCATGATATTTTCTTACAATCCCTGTACTTCTGTGAAGTCAGTTGTAACTTCTCTTTCACTTCTTTGGGTTCTTTCTCTTTTTTTCTTGATGAGTCTGGTGAAATGTTTGTCAATCTTATTTATCTTTTCTAAGAAACTGTTCTGGGCTTCATTAATCTTTTGTACTTTTTTAAGACTTTATTTCTGCTCTGATCTTTATTATTTCCTTTTCTCTACACATTTTGGGCTTTATTTGTTGTTCCTTTTCTAGCTCTTTTAATGGTACATTTACATTATTTATTTGAGATTTTGTTTCTTGACATAGGCCTGTACTGCTATGAATTTCCCTCTTAGCACTGCTTTCACTAGTCCCATAGATAATGGGTTGTGTTCTCATTTCATCTGTTTCAAGGTTTCTTTTTATCTCTTCCTTGATCTTATTATTAACCCATTCATTGTTTAGTAACATGTTATTTAGCCTCTATGTCTCTGTGTGTTTTTTATTTTTTCTTGTGATTGATTTCTAGTTTCATACCATTGTAGTCAGAGAAGAGGCTTTATATGATTTCAGTTTTCTTTTGTTGAGATTTATTTGTACTCTAACATGTGTTTAGAAAATGTTCTGTTTGCACTTGAAAAGAGTGTATATTCTGCTGCTTTGTTGTGAAATGCTCTGAAAATATTAATTAAATCCATCTAATCTGGTGTGTCCTTTAAGGCTGCTGTTTCCATGTTATATTTTCTGTCTGGGAGATCTATTTTTTGATGTCTATGGGTTATTAAAATCTCCTATTATGACTGTGTTACTGTTCATCTCTCCCTTTATGTCCATCAAGGCTTGTTTTATAGATTTAGGTGTGTTTTTTTAGCTTTTAAAAATAATTTTTATTAAATTTATTGGGGTGACTTTGGCTAATAATGTTATATAGGTTCCACATGTACAATTTTATAATACATCATCTGTACACTATTGTGGGTTCACCACCCAAAGTCAAGTCTCCTTCCTTCACCATTTATCCCCCTCTACCCATTATTACCTCCCACATCCCCCTTTCCATCTTGTAATCACCATACCTTTGTTGGTATCTATGAGTTTTTTTGTTTTTGTTTTAAATTTTTTATGATTTTAATTTATTGTGTTTACACAGATTCAAGTGTCCCACTGAAAAAATCTTTCCCCACCCCCGTGTTCCTCTCGACATCCCCTTTGCCCCCTCCCCCCAAGGCCTTCCCCCCTTCCTTCCAGGATTTGTTGTCTTGCTCTCTATAATGCTGTGTTATGTATAATATATATAATTTCACTAATCTCTTTCCCTTCTCTGATCCTATTCTCTCCTCCTCTTTCCCTCTGACTGCTTTTCCCCTGGTCCCATTGATCCCGCCTCTGTCTCTACTCTGTTCCTCAGTTCACATTGTTCATTAGATTTCTCAAATGAGTGAGGTCATATGATATGTTTCTTTCTCTGCCTGGCTTATTTCACTTAGCATAATAGTTTCCAGGTCCATCCATGTTGTGGCAAAAGGTAAGCTTTCCTTCTTTTTCAAGGCTGCATGATATTCCATTGTGTATATATACTACAGCTTTTTAATCCACTCGTCCACTGACAGACACTTGGGCTGTTTCCAGATCTTGGCTATTGTAAACAATGCTGCAATAAACATGGGGATGCATTTCTTCTTTTGAATCAGTGAGTTGGTATTCTTAGGATATATTCCTAAAAGTGGGATGGCTGGGTCAAAAGGCAGTTCCATTTTTAATTTTTTGAGGAATCTCCATACTGTTTTCCACAGTGGCTGCACCAGTCTGCATTCCCACTAGCAGTGCAGGAGGGTTCCCTTTTCTTCACATCCTCGTCAGCACTTATTATGTGTTGTTTTTTTAACGAGTGCCATTCTGACAGGTGTAAAGTGGTATCTCATTGTGGTTTTAATTTGCATTTCTCTAATGATTAGTGATGTTGAAAATTTTTTAATATGCCTATTGACCATCTGTATGTCCTCTCTGGAGAAGTGTCTATTCATTTCTTTTGCCCATTTTTTGATTGGATTGTTTATGTTCCTGGTGTTGAGTTTTACAAGTTCTTAATAAAGTTTGGTTATTAATCTCTTATCTGAAGTATTATCAAATATGTTCTCCCAGTGCGTGGGTTTCTTTTTATTTTGTTCATATTATCTTTAGCTATGTAAAAGCTTTTAGTTTGATATAGTCCCATTTGTTCATCTTGTCCTTTATTTCACTTGCCTATGGAGATATATCAGCAAATATATTGCTGTGAGAGATGTCAGAGAGCTTGCTGCCTGTTTTCTTCCAAGATGATTATGGTTTCACGCCTTACATTTAAGTCTTTTATCCATTTTGACTTTATTTTTGTGAATGGTGTAAGTTGGTGGTCTAGTTTCATTTTTTTGGAAGTACCTGCCCAATTTTCCCAACACCATTTGTTAAAGAGACTGTTTTTACTCCATTGTATGCTCTTACCTGCTTTGTCAAATATCAATTGTCCATACATTTAGGTGTTCTTATGTTGAATGCATAATGTTTATAAGTGTAATATCTTCTTGTTAGATTGATCCTTTTATCATAATGTAGTGTCCTTCTTTGTCTCTTATCATAACCTTTATTTGCAAGTCTATATTGTCTGATATAAGTATTGCTACCTTAGTTTTTTTTAATTTCCATTTGCAAGAAATATATTTTTCCATCCCTTTACTTTTAGTCTGTGTGTATCTATCATTTTGAGGTGGGCCTCTTGTAGACAGCATATATATGGGTCTTGTTTTCTTATCCATTCAGCTACCCTATGTCGTTTAATTGGGGCATATAAGCCATTTACATTTTAAGTGATTGTTGATAGGTACATATTTATTTCCATTTTATTCTTTATTACTATGTTCCTCTGTTTTTTTTCTTCTTCTTCTTCTCCTTCTTCTTTATCAAGAAAACCCCCTCCTTTCTCCAGAGGGTGGGGAGGGGATAAAATTCATGATGAGGGAAAAGCCTAGGGCTTTGGTTGGTGAGCACATGGAATATACAGATGATGCATTATAAAACTCTATAACTTAAACTTATATATTGTTAAACTATTAACCAATGTTACTCTAATAAATTTAATTTTAGAAAAGCCTCTCATGCTTAAAATTTTCCAGTGGTTGCCAGTGTTCACAGGATTAAGTTCAAATTCCTCAACAGCTTACCCAGTGCCCTTCACAATTTGCTCCTAACCAATTTTTTGAGTGTCGTCTCCAACCACCATCCCAAAGAATGCCATGCTTGCTTTACACATAACCTCCACCGTCCTCCAAAATGGCTGTGCTCTCTCACACCTCTATGTCTGTGTCCTCGCTATCCTTTTGCGTAAAACATTTACCTGTCTTCATCTGGCCAACTCCATGCCCTGACCCAGACCAGCATTCTCTTCTGTGAAGCTTCCACAGCACCACCTGCAGGCTCAGTCACTGCCTTTCCATGCCTTCTGCTATGTTAATCCCATGACTGCATTTTCCCCATTCCATTGTTTTACGTATGACGTCCTGACTCTGTTTTCCAGGTACGAGCTACTTCTCATTCATCTTTATATGCACATGGCCTGAGTCAGTACCTGTCCCAGAGCAGATGCTTACTAACTAGCCCTAGAATGAAGGAGTGACTAAAACAACAAATGAATGGGTAGGTGGTTCAGTTAATGAACAAAGGAACTAGGTACTTCTAGGTCCCAAGTGGTTTCTCATTTCACTGTATCTGCTTTTGCTAGTATAATAATTGTTTTAGAAACATGTTACTACCATTTTTAATTTAGTATATGATGTGTCTTGAATTAGATCTGCCATTTCTAAAGGGCATGTGTATTCTCTGACTGTGCTTATTATGCTCTCAGCTCTAGACATATCAATGTTTGGTTAAGGTTTTGAATGCTCCCTTTTGCAATATATTAGCATGACAAGAATTTTCTTCATTTGTTATGAGGGATGTTACTGTAAAGATTTTATTTCAAAGGGAATGTTATAATAAGATGTTATCTTAGAGCAGTCATGAAAACGAAATCACCTCCTGAATTCATTTTGCTGACAGAATAGAAAACATTCAAGGTTCCATTTCCAGTTCTTTAGATGTTTAAATGTGAGTCTGCATTTTAGTGTTCACAACCTTCAAAAGAGATATCATTTTCTTGCATAAAACATGAAAACATGAGTTGAAGGTAAAACTATTTTCAGTCTCTCTCATGTTGTCATCAAACTTTCTGAAATATTTTTCAAGGAATATAGTACAACATTAAACTTCAATGCCTTCTCCTAACTATTTAGAAAGTATTTGACCAAAGAAATAGCTCCTAAGTAGGAAACTTTATTTTATTCCTGGCAACTAGCCAATATAAAGGCTAAGATTAAACTTCTCCATCAACATGAGAATAGACATGCTGCCCATTACACACCTTATTTAATGACCCCAGATCAGTGATTCTCAGCCCAGAGGGACTTGGCCTCAGGGAACCTTTGGCAATGTCTAAAGACATTTGGGTTATCACAACTGGGATTTTGCTCTTGGCATCTAGTGGGTAAATGCCAGGGATGCTGATGTTACTCAACAACCCACAATGCACAGAACAACACAACCAAGAATTATCTGGCCCTTAGTGATAATAGTACCCAGGATGGGGAAGCATGCGCTGGAATTATAGAGCTCACATCTCTGAGGCAAAACGTAGAAAAAGATGAGTTCCATTCCTAACTACTCTGCCTTCCCCTCAAAATTTTGAATTAGGTGGAAATAAATTATGATAATATTTTCACTGTTCATATATAAGGTAGCATTTGGAAGGAAACAGGATATGGAAAAATAGAAACATTTCAAGCAACTAAGATCTTAGAAGGAAAACACATTTTAAATATTTTCATTTCCATTGTAGTCATTGTTGGCACCTGCAATCATTTTAAACGGTCCTGACAGATGGGTAATTGGAACTGATGTCAGACTATAAAGCCTACACTAATGCCTGGAGTAAGATTTCCCAGTTGCTAAGTGAGTTTTAGATACAAGACTTCTAGTGACTTTAATAAGCATCCTAACTCTCACGGATGTTTTTAAAGGGGGTCAGAAAGTTAAAACCTGATGTAGTTCCAAAAGAGCTGACCAGGCTCACCATTAACAAGGACATTTTAGTAATGGGCAAATGAAACAGTTCCAATTTCAAAGGGACAATGCAGAAGAATTATATTCACTGGGCCTGGTGACAGACATACCAAAATGAGGAAAAACTACCCAAGGAAGATTAATCTCCACTACCTCAACAACTATATTGGCACTGCAACATCATCTTTACTGAAATGAATATTGAGTGTTTGCTTCCAAATAGAAAGACAAATACAAAATTGTTCAAGTTAAATATTTTAAGAGTACATTTGTATGCCAAGTGCTTTGAAAAGACCTTTCACTGAAGGCCACTAGAGTTCATTGGCTAAGCTTTGGGCCAAACCATCCGTAGATCAGTTGGTCTTCATAATGTGTGATTCTGGGACAGCACAACAAACACTCTTCTCCATTCTTAAACAAAGAGATCTCCAAACACAATCCCCATGGACAAATACTAACCACCAGTCTGTGATAAAAATCTCTTCTTCTGCTCCTTCCATCGCATTTGCAATATCTTCAAAATATCCTCTGGCATTAACATACCTGAAAGACAAGTTTCTTTTATTCATTCATTCATTCATTCATTCATTCATTCATTCATTGAGTCATTCGTTCATTTATATTTTTAACAAAAAAGAAAAAGAAAATACAGATATCTTACAGCAAAGCCAAAGATGGAAGCCATTGCCAAGAGTCTCTACAAACCCCCCTGTTTACTTTGTGTAAATAAAACTCAGGGTCTGAGAATACCACCTGCTATGTTGGAGGCACAGTGAATAGAGGTAAGCACCCTGATTCCTTACTGCTGACAGAACAACAAACTGCCTGGTGTCATCATCATAGGGGGTCCACAGGTAGAAAAAATGCTAAACATGATTTTATTTTAAAAAATATCCAGCAAATAAATTCTTTCTTCTTAAATTATGGCTAATGATTTTTTAAAATCATTACAAAAATGTATAAAGTTAGCTTTTAAAATCAAACTTCAAAATCTAAAGCTCATTGTAACAAATCTTAAAGATCGGAAAACTGATCGATGCTCAGGCAGTCCTATAAAGAAAGGCCCTTGTTCGGTATAATGCACTGTATCTTTTCACAGCCTTGGAAACTGATTCCAGGTGAATTAGATGCTATGACTAGTCTGACAGTCTTAGAGCAAAACGATCTTACCATTTAGCTAAAGTGTTCTCTTGAATAGCAGCATATGACCCAAATCGATGCTCTTTGAGAAAGTCGGTGCCATGTTTCTGGATGAATTCTTCTATAGCCCCTGCCCACCACCGAGCATGTCTATAACTGTTGCATTTTAATATAAGTGTCCTTCAAAGAAAAGTAAAATGTGAAAAAGAATGGTCACTCTGTGTTCTGTCTCTTCAAACAAATTGAAGGATTAACCATGCTGTTTTGTTTCAGTACTGCAGACGAAAGTTGAAAATTTTAAGCAAACAGCATCTTATAGCAAAAAAGAGACTTCTAAAATTTTTTGGCAAGATTTTAAAATACAATCAATGTAACAAAAATAAATAATCCGGTTACTTATTCCCTCATGCAAACATGTGTAAGGGTACTTACTGAAGCCCTGAGCCGTGCTAGGCTGCAGGAGGGGAATGAAAGATGAATAGGGTGAGGTCCTAGGTCTCAGTGCTACTCAGTTGTTGGCTCCCGTGGGGGTCATCTCCCTTTGTGCTGCCTGGTGCTCATTTCCTCAGCTTCTGAAAACGTCATCCTGACTGTACTTTAGGAGATCATTCCCTCCTTACTCTAAGTCCACCAGAGCCAAGCAAACTGGCATATTCCAGACCTCTGACCCTGCAGACTGGTTCAGAAATCTGCTGTAGGGACCAGTGAAGACTGTGGCCTGATTTCTGCAGGCCTCCAAAAACAGAAACACATACTGGGAAGAAGGCTCAATGGGAGTACCTCTAAATTTCCAGTAACAAATCCTGAGCCTTCCACTGTCAGAGGAGACAATGAGGTTCCAAACCTTTTCCACACACCTTCATGCACACATAAATATACGTTAGTAAGGGCATCCTGTATTTCTGTGCCAGACAATGTGTGTGAAGACAGAAATGTACGTACATTCATATGCATGAGGCTGAACTTTATGGAAACAAATATATATATACACACATATTACAGAACCACAATGTTCCTGGAAAAAACCCATATTTATCAACACACACATACTCACTAATAAAACCTATAGCAAATGTACAGTTGAGTACCCTTTCAAGGTATCTTTGTTAAAATCTGTGTGGAAACAGAATTTTTCTAAATCAAACCTTCTTTAAGTGTTTTGTTAAAGGATTTCAATTCATAAAGTGAAATTTTATTTTTTTTAAATGTGAACTATCATTCCTTAATTTATCTGTTTGGCAAAATGGTATTATCAAGTAGTCAATATTGTTAAAAACAGAGATATAGCAACCACAGGATAATTTATTCTGACTGTTACACATAGAATATTCTATTCTTAAAAATTTATTACAAGGAAAATGTAGTTTCATTATTTTTGACTGAGAATAAATTCTAAATAAAATATTTTAAACATTTAAATTATTTTATCTCCTTTATTTAAGGTTGGGAGAAAAACTATGTTTTTAAGAGGTTTTAGTAAAAATAATTTCTTATCAAAGAAAATTTACTCTTAAAAATATTTGAAATTTCTACCTTGAAAGGTTATCAATTCGGAGTCCATATTTTATCTCTGTCTCCTTCTTCCCCACCTGAACTTTGAACTCCTTGTCCACCAGCAGGACAAAGGCGACAGCTCCGCTGTCAGGTTTCATGTACAGTAAAAAGGAGTCTTTCACTATCAGCCACCTGGAAAAGATAGTATTTTTAAAGTTACATGGAATTATTGAAACAAAAAAAACACATTATATGAAAAGTCTGAAGTAAACACACTAGTAGATAGTAGACAATTTTATTTTTTACAGTGATTTATTTTTTTTAAATCACTGTGAAGCCAAAAAAAAAAAAAAATCAAAACCTTTCTATTATGTATTCCTAAGAAGTACTGGTGCAAAGCAATTCAAAGTAATTCATTTGCTTTCTAAACTTTGGGGGTAAAGCCCGGAAGAACGCCCCTGACGATGGCAGGCAGCTGCTTGAAGGTGGTTTCATGGGAGCCCCAGCTGTGGGAAGAATGGAATGGGAAGGTGTTTGCTAAAATAAACTACCATAGAAGAGGCAAATAAGTTTCGCAGTAAATATCATCCCCCTTTAAACACCCTAGCATACATCCAATATTCCGTTGTTCATTTCAAATTATTTGTGATTTTAGGGACCATTATTTTTTTTAATTTTATTCATTTACTTTTAATATATATATTTTTATTTATTCATTTTAGAGAGAAGAGAGAGAAGGGGAAGGAGCAGGAAGCACAATTCCCATATGTGCCTTGACCAGCCAAGTCCAGGGTTTTGAACCAGCGACCTCAGTGTTCCAGTGTTCCAGTTTATCCACTGTACCACTACAGGTCAGGCCAGGGACCATTATTAAATGTTGCTCAATGAGAAATGATCTCTCAAAATTATGCTTCCATTTAATTCAATATGTTTAAGAGCTTCATAATAAAAAAGTACAGTGACAAGTTAGGAGTTAGGGTAGAGGTAGAAACAGCACAAAGATAAATCATACATGTTCTTTTACAATAGCTGAAATCTGGAAACAGCCCAAGTGTCCGTCAGTGGATGAGTGGATTAAAATGCTGCGGTACATATATACTATGGAATACTATGTGGCCATGAAAAAGAAGGAAATATTACTCTTGTGATGGCATGTGTGGACCTGGAGATTATTATGCTAAGTGAAATAAGCCAGGCAGAAAAAGACAAATATCATGTGATCTCACTTATATATGGAATCTAATGAACAAAGTGAACTGAGGAATGAAATCGAGGCAGAGGTGGGGTCACAGGGAGCAGAGGGACAGCTGTCAGAGGGAAGGGGGAGGAGGGGATGGGATTAGAGAAGGTGAAGGGATTAGTGAAATTTCATCTATATAACATACAGATACAGATAACAGGACAGCAAATCCCAGAGGGAAGGGGGGAAGGAGTTAGAGGGAGGGGGAGAAAGGGGGTGTAATGAAGGACAAGGGGGTGTGGGGTGAGGGTGTTATATTGAGTGGGACACTTGAATCCATGTTAAAATTAATAAAAAATTTTAAAAACTAAAAAAAATCATACATGTTCTAAAGTATTTTACTAATCTAGTGGGTGCACAGGCAATGGTAATTCTAAAACGAATGGGATAGGTAGGTACTAGAAGAGAAAAGCAAACAGTATGGGTACAAGGAGGGAGCCCTTAGCTCTGACCGAGAGCACACCAGTGGCACTCTCCCTGAGAGGTGCTATCTGAGCGAGGACAGGAAGGACCCCGTCGCATAGAGCCCAAAGTTGGGTGGTCCAGGTGTACATCTCCCAGGGAGGGAGAAGTCTCCAAAAGGCTCGAAGGAGTGGATATGCTGCATGTGCTGGGGAAAGTCTGGTAGGCCAGGAGCTCAGAGAGAGCGGGGGAGAACCCGGGCAATTGAGTGGAGAGTGGGGAAAAGAGCAAAAGCCACACTGAGGAGGGTCTGAGGGCCATGCTAAGACGGTTGATTTTATAGCATGGAACCTGTGTTTGCTAGACCTGCCTGATCACCAGGGTCTCTTCAGATTCTTGTTAAAAAATAATAGAGTCCCACGTCTCACCAAAGATACATTTAAAAAGTTTGACAATTTGTGTTAAATAACAAAATAAAACAAAACACCAAGGTGTTTATTAAGTAAGGGAATCCTCATACTCTGTTAAGGCAATAATCTCATTTGCACTGTTTCAAAGAGAAAGCTGAGGAGGAGAAAGAGGGTGTAGTATGGCAGGTCAGCAAGCTACTGTGCTGAGACGGAAGAGCTCTCCTTACACTTGACAGTGATATGCATCACCTGGGGACCATGCCAAAGTGCACGTGTGAGTTTGGTAGGTCTGGGGCAGGGCCCAAGATTCTGCATTTCTAACAAGCTCAGAAGGGTTGCCTATGTTGGGACCACTAGGAGTACTGAGGCTGTAGATGACAGGCATGACACTGAGGTTGGGAAGAGCAAGACAGAGAGAATGGGATCGATATCAAGTAAAAACAAACATAACTGTCCTGTTGCATGGGGCATCATATATCACATTCACCTGCAATTGTGCAGTGATCAAATGATTCAGTGGATAACTGAATAAAGTAATATGAGGTATATTCTACCATACACTGGGCAAAGTAAATGACATTATGGGATAAGGCCAGAACACCTGCATGTAAATTAAGTAATATTATAAAATGGAAAACTCAGAATTTAAAAGAAATCTACAACAAATCTTTACTGAAATTGCTAAGCACATTATGGTTTAGTGGTTATATAATTTGGGATTTAATGTAGATGAATCTACATTGATTTCCGCACAGTTCATTTTATTCATTTTTTTAAAATATATAGGCTGTTCCTCTTAGTAAAAAAAAATGAGATGAACTAAGAATAACTTACAATAAGGGACATACATGTCATATTGTTAAAAAAAAGATAAAATAAAAAAATAAAGGTCAAAGAAAATACCTAAGCAGAGTGCTAATATAATTGTGATGGCACACTAATGTGAATCTGAGCTTCCTGGCCTTGCTTATCAAATGAAAAAGTTAAAGAAATAAAGAGGTCTCGCACTCAAAAAGCTAAATTCCAAAGGACGTTTCTAATTTGGGACCTAATACAAGGCAATTGAACAATATAATGGATAATATTCTCAATAATTTTCAGCAAATGCAGAAATTATGCATGTTATAAGAATTCTCATAGCACGGCTCAGATGAATGCTATCATGATATCAAATGGTAACTTAGTGATTCTGATGGCCAAGGCTGAATTATGAGCCCAGACACATATGCGGCTGCCTATTGATAAAACTCAGTTAAGGCTAAAAGAGCATAGATGGATCACATGTGTGATGAAGCCCCTTCTGTCAGCTTGACTTTGAGGGGAAGTCGGAGAGCAGATGTGGCACAGGCCCAGAGACCCAGTTCCCTGTGTGCTGACTGGGAAGGAGCCACAGCCTTTGAAAACCGCAGCTGGCAGGCTTGCCAGTCTGAGAAGAAAGTCAAACATACCAGCTTGTAAACTTTCCTGCCAGTAGTAGGTCAAGGATACCTGAATGGCAACATACTCAGTTCTGACCAGACTACACACCAGAGACAACAGTGTGGGATGACAGTGGAATGACCTATATCCCGGTGCACCAGCTCCCATTACAAAACAAATCTCAGAAATGCTCCTGAGAGCACAGGCTTGTGGTAGAACAACCAGGGCCAAGGGCTGCAAATCATGTTTGTGGGGATAGGCTACCAGCTATCACTATGCAGACCTGCCTTGCACAAGGATGCCTGCTGAAGGAGGGCACTGATGTTCGCTAGCTACATCAGCGTGCAGGAAGGGCATTTTCTCTAACGTGCACACAGGCTCCCGATAGCTCAACAGCCTATGCAGCAACAGAACTGAGACGGCAGGGTACACTGCATGGCTGAGGCGCTGCTCAACTCCAGAGGGTGCCATTCAGGTGGAATCTATGTGACTGGTTCCTCCCATACCCCTCCAAGATGTGGCAGCCTAGAAATATGGCATTGCTTAGTAGTGACAGCTGGATTTTGACAGTTGAACACAAAAGATAATGATTCCTCTTAACAGTCATTAGTTAACATTTATTTAGAGCTGGCTTTTACTTAGAGCTCTTCTTAATTATACCATTCATGAAAACTCTTCTGATTTCTTCCTTCTCTCTCTTTTGTCTATATATATATTTAATGAGAGGATATACATCAAGAAAGGAATCCATCAACCAGCCTTTTGGAAGCCAGTCCCAAGGGGGATTCAGCGCCCACCTTCAAGTCAGCATCCCTGGGCTCCAACTCTGGCTCTGCCACCTGCCTGCTTGTGTGAACATGGGCAACTGAGCCCCAAGTATAAATCTGTAAAACGAGGGTAACAGTATTACCAAGCTCCTATGTGTTTGTGAAGATTAACTGAGATGACTCAGGTCCATTGCTTAGCACAGTTCCCGGCACCAATAAATCTGACTTTTATAAATATTCTGGTTTAAACCAGGTGAGCTTATGATTTATCAGGGTGCTACTACTTGCTGTGGCATTAAAATGCAGATGGGCAGACCCGAGCCGGCCACCACCTTCTCAGCTTCATCTCACACTGTCCTCTCCCAATACCTTGGTCTGGCTGTTCCTCAACCTGACAATCTTATTCTACTTTGGGCTTCTACATTCACTAGTCCTCTGCGTGGAAATTTTTCCCTCCAGATCTTCCCATGGATAGTTCTTTCTTATCAATCAATCCTCTGCTTACATGTTCATCCACAGGGAGGCCTGATTTTAATCCAAAGTTGAAAAGGAGGAGTGGGTGTGTTTCATTTGTATAACAAAGTCTTCCCCCATGTTTTCTGGTGCCCCTTCTCATAGAGGTTATAACTCAAATGTCGGTTCCTTGACTTCGGGGCTAAAGCCACTCTCTCCAGCCCTCAAGTCCCCCACAACCCCGCTGCCTTCTCTTCCTGCAGAGCTCTGGCCCACCTGCTTCCATACCATTTACACCACTGCCTGCATTCCCTCCCACAGAGCTCCGTGAGGGCCGGGTCTTTGTCCTGTTCATGCTGTTTTCCCAGCAGCCTAGGAAACATCAGACACTCAATAAATGACTGAATGGATCAGACCAAGGCTTCCATTTCTTGAGTACACATCTTAGGTTGGATTGCCCCAGAAGTCAATCCTGAGACAATGATTTCAGTGAAAGTAGTTTCTAAAGGGCATATTAGGGAGCTTATTAAAAAGTATGGGTAGGGAAGGACGGAAGGAAGAGCAGGAAGTGGGTGTGTTTTCATGCCCTTTACTGTGGTCAGATGAACTGCAAACCTGCTGAGGACAGTGTAGAGTTTGTATCAGGATCATCCTACCTGAGGGATAAAAGGGCTAGCTAGACTCCTGCTAGCTCTTGGCTGAGGGCTGCTCGTGGGGCTATGAATACTCCTGTCCTGCTCTGCACACAGGCAGCCCAGAGCTAGTTTTCAATCAAGGACTCACAGGTGCTTGCAGTCCAAAACGTTGTGACTGGCATGCAGCAGCTACCTTAGCAAAGCTGCTGACTGGGGGGGTGCTCGGGAGGAATCTCTCCAGGGCCCCATGTGCCGGGCAGACCAGCCACCTAGGAAGGCATGGTGTGGGGCAGAGGCAGCAACAGGGCGGGCTGGCTTATACTCCTTTCTCTACTGCTTTAGGCTTCCGTCTGAGTACTCCCCAGGGTTCTGTACAACTAGGATGGGTGAGGGTGGGAAGCTACCTCAGGTGGATATCTCTGAATTTTCCATGATGTTACTTATACATCAGGTTTTTGGGGACATTCATATAAGTTCCAGAAGTTTACTTGAAAAAAAAATATTTAACAGTATATTATTTCCCTTTTTATTTTAGTAAAAATTTTATCCCATACACAGAAGAGGAATTGCCAGGTCATAAAGCAGTTCGATTTTCAGTTTTTTGAGGAATCTCCATACTGTTTTCCCCAGTGGCTGCACCAGTCTGCATTCCCACCAGCAGGGCATGGGGTTCCTATTTCTCTGCAACGTCGACAATACTTGTTTGTAGATTTATTGATAGCCATTCTGACAGGTGCGATATATCTCACTGTAGTTTTAATTTGCATTTCTCTGATGATTAGTGATGTTGAGCATCTTTTCATAGGTCTATTGGTCATCTGTAGGTCCTCTTTGGAGAAGTGTCTATTCAGGTCCTTTGCCCATTTTTGAATTAGATTGGAGTTTTTTGTTGTTGAGTTGTATACTTTTTTTTATAAATTTAGGATATTAACCCCTTATCGGATGTATCATTGGGGAATAAGTTTTCCCACTCAATGGGGTGTCTTTTCATTTGTTGATGCTTTCCTTTGTTGTGCAAAAACTTTTTAGTTTGATGTAGTCCCATTTGTTTATTTTTTCTTTTGTTTCTCTTGCTCAAAGAGAGATACATCAAAAAAATATTGCTATGAGAAATATCTGAGATTTTACTGTCTATGTTCTCTTCTAGGATTTTTGTTTCAAGTCTTACATTTAAACCTTTAATTCCTTTTGAGTTTGTTCTTGTATGATATATGGTGTAAGTTGGTGGTCTCATTTGTTCTTCTTTTGCACGTATCTGCCCAATTTTCCCAACACTGTTTATTGAACAGACTACATTTAGCCCATTCTTGCCACCTTTGTTAAATACTAATTGACCATAAAGGCATCGATTTATTTTTGGGCTCTCTATTCTATTGCATTGATCTATAATATCAGGGGTCGAGAACCTTTGGCTCGTGAGCCAGATGTGGCTCTTTTGATGGCTGCATCTGGCTCACAGACAAATCTTTAATAAAAATAATAATGTTAAAAATATAAAGCATTCTCATGTATTATAATCCATTCATTTCCTACTGCTCATGTTCATGGTTGTGAGTGGCTGGAGCCAATCACAGCTGTCCTCTGGGACAACACCAAACTTTTATTAGATAATGCGTAACATACATGGGTCATTGTATAGCTCTCACAGAATTACATTTTAAAATATGTGGCATTTATGGCTCTCTCAGCCAAAAAGGTTCCCGACCCCTGATCTATATGTCTGTTTTTATGCCAATACCATGCTGTTTTGATTATTATGGCCTTGTAGTGTAGTTTGATATCAAGTGTGATTCCTCCAACTTTGTTCTCCTGTCTCAAGATTACTGTGCCTATTATTTGGGGTCTTCTGTGGTTCCATATAAATTTTTGGAATATTTGAATATTTGTTCTAGTTCTGTGAAACATGCCATTGGTATCTTGATAGGTATTGTGTTTGATTTATACATTGTTTTGGTTAGCAATTTTAATGATGTTAATACTTCCTACCCATGAACATAGTATATGCTTCCACTTATTTGTATGTTCTACAATTGCTTTCTTCAATGTCTTATAATTTTCTGAGTACAAGTCTTTTACCTCCTTGCTTAAATTTATTCAAGATATTTTTCTGATGCAACTGTAAATAAGACTGTTTTCTTAGTTTTTCTTTTGATAGTTCATTATTGATATATAAAAACACAACTGATTTCTGGATATTTTGTATCCTGCTACTTTACTGAATTCATTTATTAGTTCTAGTAGTTTTTTAGTGGGATCTTTAGTGTTCTCTAAATACAGAATCACGTCATCTGCAAATGACAGTTTTACCTCTTCCTTTCCCATTTGGATGTATTTTTTCTTCTTGTTTAACTGCTATGCTAGGACTTCCAGTACTATGTTGGATAAGAGTGGAAAAAATGGACATCCCTGTCTTCTTCCTGACCATAACAGAGACATTTCTAGCTTTTCTTCATTGACTATGATGTTGCCTGTGAATTTGTCCTATATGGCCTTTACTATGTTGAGGTATGTTCCCTCTATTCCCACTTTGCTGAGAGTTTTTATCATAGATGAGTGCTGGTTTTTATCAAATGCTTTTCCTCATCAAAAATCATCTGATAGGATAATGTGATTCTTATCCTTCATTTTGTTTATGTGGTGCACCATGTTTATTAATTTGTGGATACAGTAACAGCTTTGCATCCCAGGAATGAGTAGCACTTGGTCATGGTGTATGATCTTTTTAATGTATTACTGGATCTGGTTTGCATTATTTTGTTGAGGATTTTAGCATCTATGTTCACCAGGTATATTAGCCTATAATTTTCTTTCTTTGTAGTGTCTTTATCTGGTTTTGAAATAAGGATTATGCAGGCCCATAAAATGAGTTTGGGAGTCCTCCCTCCTCCTGAATTTTTCTGGAATAGTTTGAGAAATATAGATGTTAGTTCTTCTTTGAATGTTTGGTAAAATTCACCTGTGAAGCTATCCAGTTCAGGACTTTTGTTTCTTGGAAGTTTTTGATTACTGTTTCAATTTCATTAGTTGTAATGTGTCTCTTCTGGCTCTTCCTAATTCAGTCTTAAAAGATTGTATGTATCTAAAAATGTATCTATTTCATTTAGATTGTCCAATTTGTTGGCATATAGTTGTAATAGTTGTCCCTCGCCATATCACGATTCACTTTTTGTGGTCTCACTGTATCACGGATTTTTAAATTGTATATATCTAATTTTGTATCACAGATTTTTTGCTATATCACAGGATTTTGCATATAGAGGTATTTTAATATATTTATTATTTTAATTATTTTTGCTGTAAAATAAGCAAAATAAGTGTTGGAAAGGTTAATAACAGCGTGGGAAAGGTTTATAAGAGTGTGGGGAGGGTTTATAAAGCCTTTAAATATATAAAAACAATAAAATAAATATAAGGTCACTACTTCATGGATTTTTGCTTATCGTGGGGGCTTCTGGAACCTAACCCCCAGGATGGATGATGGACCACTGTATTTCCTTATAATTACTTGTATTTCTGTGGAGTCAGTTGTTACTTCTCCTTTTTCATTTCTAATTTTATTCATTTGGGTCTTCTCACTTTCTTTATTGATTTGTTTGGTTAAATGCTTGTCAACCTTATTTACCTTTTCAAAGAACCCGCTCTAGGTTTCATTAATCTTGTGTCATGTTTTTCATTTTTAAACTCTATTTCATTTATTTCTGCTACTATCTTTATTATTTCCTTTCTTGTACTTACTTTGGGCTTTGTTTGTTGTTCTTTTTCTAAGTAAGTGTAATAAAGTTAAGATTGTTTATTTGAGATTTTTCTTGTTTCTTGAGGTAGGTTTCTTGTTACATATTTCACTATTGGGACTATTTTCACTATATCCTACAGATTTGGGGTTGTTGTGTTCTCATTTTCATTTGTTTCAAGGTATCTTTTTATTTCTTTCTTGATCTCATTGTTAACCCAATTATTGTTCAGTAACATGTTATTTAGTTTCCATGTCCTATGTGTTTTTCATTTTCTTTCTTTTCCTTGGAATTGATTTCTAGTTTCAGATCATTGTGGTCAGAGAAGATGCTTTATATGATTTCAATCTCAAATTTTTTGAGACTTGTTTTTTATTCTAACATGTGTTTAGAAAATGTTTCATGCACACTTGGACAGAATGTATATTCTGCTGCTTTGTTGTGAAATGCTCTGAAAATATTAATTAAATCCATCTAATCTGGTGTGTCCTTTAAGGCTGCAGTTTCCATGTTGATTTTTCTGTCTGGAAGATTTATCTGTTGAAGTCAATGGATTATTAAAATCTCCTATTAGACTGTGTTACTGTCGATCTCTCCCTTTATGTCCATCAAGATTTTCTTTATAGATTTAGGTGTTCTTATGTTGAATGCATAATGTTTATAAGGGTTATATCCTCTTGTTGGATTGATCCTTTTATCATAATGTAGTGTCCTTCTTTGTCTTTTATCATAACCTTTCTTTTCAAGTCTATATTGTCTGATAGAAGTATTGCTACCCTAGTTTTTTAAAATTTCCATTTGCATGAATTATCTTTTTCTATCCCTTTACTTTTAGTCTGTGTGTATCTATCATTTTGAGGTGGGCCTCTTGTAGACAGCATATATATGGGTCTTGTTTTCTTATCCATTCAGCTACCCTATGTCATTTAATTGGGGCATATAAACCATTTACATTTTAAGTGATTAGTGGTTGGTACATATTTACAGTAAGTCCCTGAGTTACAAACATCTGACTTACATACAACTTATACTTATAAATGGAGCATCATAAGGGCTATTGGTAATCAACTGCAGTTGGACATCAGTGAAAATGATATCATAGTTACTCAACTCCCATGGAAAAGAACTAACGAATGAAGACCTTATGGAACAAGATGGCTTAGGCATCTGGCTTGATGATAACATTTAAAGAAGAAAACAGGGATCTAAACCCTCCAGAACTGAAATAGTTTTTTATAAAAGAGTTAGCTGATGATTTTTGTCTCATTGAAGCAGGAATGGCAAAGTCAGAGAAGCAAGATTCTGATACCGGACAGGTTCACCAAAGTTTACCATACAGTTACCGGAGGCCTGAGATGCTACAGGGCCATTTACGATGAGAAACAGACAAACTCTGTACAAACCTCCCTGATGCCTACTTCAGGAAACTGACTCCAGCTGCAGACTCAGACCCTGATTCCCTAACACCAGTCCATCCTCTCCACAAGTCCACTATCTTCTGTGTCATCCAAGATTATTTAAGGTTGTAATTGAAAATGTTTTAAGTATTTATATGCACAGAAATGTAGAAATAAATACTACGTAAAAACAAACATCTAAGTTGCATTTAATAGGTAAAGGTACCTGTTCCAACTTACATGCATATTTAACTTGAGAACAAACCCATGGAGCCTCTCTCATTTGTAACCTGGGGACTGCCTGTATCGCCATTTTACTCTTTATACCTGTGTTCCTCTGTTATTACTGTTGTTGTTTTTCTTCCTCTTCATGAAGATGTTTTAACATTTTTTTAAGTAAGAGGAGGGAAGACAGTGAGACAGACTCCTGTATGTGCCCCAACAGGACCTAAGCTAGAGTACTGAGCTACTTTTAGTGCCTGAGGCTGACACTCTTGGACAATCGGAGCTATCCTCAGTGCCTGGGGCCACACTCGAACCCATTGAGCCACTGGCTATAGGAGAAGAGGGAAAGAAGAGGAAGAGGGAGAAGGAGAGAAGCAGATGGTCACTTCTCATGTGTGCCCTGACTGGGAATAGAAACTGAGAGGTCCATATGCTGGGCTGATACTCTATCCACTGACCTACTGGCCCAAGCCAACACTTTTTTTAATATTGGTTTGGTGGCAATGGTGGCAATGAAGTTCCTTGGCTTTTTTTTTTTTTTTTTTTTTTTTTTTTTGGTCTAGGAAGCTCTTTATTTCTTCTTTAATTTAAAATTGATAGTCGGATGACGTCAGAGTAATGGCGGGGTAGGAAGCGATACCGATAAATCTCCCCCAAAACTCAACAAGATCTTCAACCAGAAACAGAAAAACCTATACTTGGAGCTTCCAGATGCTTCGCAATACACCCAAAGGTATGATTGAGTGAAAAATTGGCTAAATATATAACCAAACCCCGAAGGAAATAGGGAGTAAGAAATGCTCCTCCTTCCTCACTAACCTAAACAGGGCGGCTTTCTCTGGTAACTGTGAATATAGAAACTGAGGCGGGCAAAGGGGGTGAATAGATCCAGGCCGCCGCGGCACAAACGGCCGAACCAGGCTGTGACACGGAGATCCAAGCCGAGGAAAATCTGATCCTGTGGCAACCCGGGCAATACAAGCTAACACTCGCGCCAAACCCAAACAAAGAAAGACAAGCGGAGCGGCCATTTTACCTGGTCTCCTGGTCGGTGCGCAGTTAGTGGGTGAGAATTTCTTCCTAGGCCCCGAGAGTGGGTGCCCGTGTTGCCCCACGGAGAGGCAGGGTCAGAGGCCTTTCTGTGGGCCGAGGGCAGAGTCTCTGGGCAGCCCCAGCGCCCTGGGAAAGCCACGCACAGGAGGGAGTGAGAACTAATTCCAACGGTGGAGATTTTCCGTGCTGGAGGGTGTTTCACTCAGAGGGAAACGCGGCCGGCCTCATATCCTGGTTTGCACGCGCAGATAAGGAGTGAGCAATTCCTCCGAGTGCCTCGGCAGTGCGCGCCCGTGTTATCGCACAGAGGGGCAGAGTCAGGGGCCTTTGTGTGGGCCAAAGCGGAATCTCGAGCTGCCCCAGCGCCTTGCAAAAGGCGCGCACGGGGACGGAGCGAGACTCAATTCCAACGCTGCAACTTTTCCCTGCGGTTGGGGGTTTCACTCAGAGCGTGAGACTGCTGGCCGGATATCCTGGTCGCAGACAGTGAGTGAGAGTTTCCTCCAAGCGCCCCGGAAGTGGGTGCCTGCTTGTGTTACCTGACAGAGTGGCAGAGCCAGAGGTCTTTGAGTGGGCGGAAAGCCCGCCTGATTATGCTAGCAGCTCTGACTGACTGAGCCTTACCCAGAGCCCTGTGTTGAGTGGAAATAGAGTGGGGAGTTGCCAGCTCTTTGAGCCTCTTACTATCCAGGCAGAGGCAGCAGCAACCCCATAGCTGGATTATCAGGCTACTAATCGAGGAAGGAAAGACTAGGAGAAAGGCTCCAGGAACACGGACTCTCTCACTGTCGGAGCCTATAAATGCTAATGAGCTTCGACTGCCAACGAGACTAAAGCACAATACATGACATTGCCATAGAGACTTATCAACTGCAAACCTCTACCTGAGCGTGCCAAAGGGGCAGAACCTGGGGTACAGAGTCACCGACCAGGAAGAGGGAGAGAAAAGAAAAAGCAAGAAGATAACCTCTCAAAATCAAGAATAATCTGCAGACTTTATAACCTATCCCATTTTATTATATTTGTTCGTTTGTTTCTCTTATCTTCATTCTTGATACTTTTTTTTCCTCCTCCAATTTGGCCGATTAACTCTCTACTGGTCTTACGCTCTCCTCTCCTTGAACTACACTACACATAAGTGTTACATCTCCCATTATCTTTTCTCTTCTCTTCCTTTCTCTCTATGAGGGTTGCACTCCAAAACCCTTAACTCTCTCTCTCTCTCTCTCTCCTTTCTTTTTTCTTCTTTTAGTGGTTCCCTCTTTTTTTCTCTCTCTCTCTTTCTTTTCTCCCTCTATATTAGTTTCTTCCTTTCTCCTTTACATCTCCTCTCATTCAAACCTCAATAACAAACAAATTATCTTATCTGGGACTCAAACCTATGTTTGTGGCATTTTGGGGGGTTTTTACTTCACCTTTTTCCATATTATCTAGTTCTTGTTCCACTAAATACAATAGTAATTTTTTAATTTGTCCCCCCATTTTTCCGTTTTCCTCTTATTCCTCTCATCATAACTCTTAGACAACCAACACCTAAAAGCAAATCATTTTATTCTTGACCCAAATTTTTTCCTTATTTGCTTTTTGTGGGTCCATAAGCTCTTTTTTTTTTTCTTTTCTTTCCTTTTTTTTTTTTTCTTTTCCTTTTTTTTTTTTTTTTTTTTTTTTTTGCCCCTTTATTACTTTTCCCCAATTCAGGCCCTCCATCACAGGCATTGTTTGTTATAATTCACAGTCCACCACAAGATATTCTCAAAAAAGAGGGGAGAGGAGAGGAGAGGAAAAAAGGAGGGGGGAATAATTTCCTTTTTTTTTAATTTTTATTTTATTTTATTTTTCTTTATTTCATTATTAATTTTTTTAAAAAAAATAACTCTTCGATTTTTTATTTTTTTATTTTTTTTAACTTTTTATTTTTTATTAAATCTCATTAATACTATCAGCAAAACCACCCTCAGATGCCATTAAGGAAGAGAAAATCGAATATTATGGATACCAAAGAAAGAGAGGTAACACAGCTAGAAGAGGAAAAATCTATGGAGAAAAAATTTAATATATTGGAAACCTTGGAGCTAAATGACAAAGAATTCAAGATAGAAATCCTAAAAATCCTCCGAGATATACAAGAAAACACAGAAAGGCAATTTAGGGAGCTCAGAAAACAACTCAATGAACACAAAGAATATATGTCCAAGGAAATTGCAACTATAAAAACAAATCAAACAGAGATGAAAAACTCAATTCACGAGCTGAAAAACGAAATAACAAGCTTAGCTAATAGAACAGGTCAGATATAAGAGAGGATTAGTGAAATAGAAGACAAGCAACTTGAGGCACAACAGAGAGAAGAAGAAAGAGACTCAAAAATTAAAAAAAATGAGATAGCCCTACAAGAATTATCTGACTCCATCAAAAAGAATAACATAAGAATAATAGGTATATCAGAGGGAGAAGAGAGAGAAAATGGAATGGAGAACATACTCAAACAAATAATAGATGAGAACTTCCCAAGCCTGTGGAAAGAACTAAAGCCTCAAGTACAAGAAGCAAACAGAACTCCAAGTTTTCTTAACCCCAACAAACCTACTCCAAGGCATATCATAATGAAATTGACACAAACCAACAGCAAAGAAAAAATTCTCAAGGCAGCCAGGGAAAAGAAGAATACAACATATAAAGGAAGGCCCATTAGATTATCATCAGATTTCTCAGCAGAAACTCTACAAGCTAGAAGAGAGTGGACCCCAGTATTTAAAGTCCTGAAAGAGAGGAACTTTCAGCCACAAATACTATACCCATCAAAGCTATCCTTCAAATACGAAGGAGAAATAAAAACATTCACAGATACAGAAAAGATGAGGGAATTTATCATCAGAAAACCCCCACTCCAGGAATTACTAAAGGGGGTTCTCCAATCAGATACAAAGAACAAAAAAAAACAGAGCCACAAGTAAAAGCTCCAAGAAGAACACAATAAAACCAAATTTAAACTGTGACAACAACAAAAAGAAAGAGGGGAAGAAGATGGAGATTAACAGTAGCAAAGGACGATGGAGTGTAAAAGTACTCACAAAATAGTTCGCTACAATGAACAGGGTAGGGACCCTTTTCATTACTCAAAGGTAACCACCATTGAAAAAACCACCACAGAAGCACATGAGATAAAAAAGATAGCAACAGAGGAAAGATGTATGGAATACAACCAAATAAAAACAAAAGATAGAAAAACGAAAGAGAAGGATCAAACAAGACTCAAAACTAACAGAAAGCAAGATATAAAATGGCAATAGGGAACTCACAAGTATCAATAATTACATTAAATGTAAACGGATTAAACTCACCAATAAAAAGGCACAGAGTAGCAGAATGAATTAAAAAAGAAAATCCAACTATATGCTGCCTACAGGAAACTCATCTAAGTAACAAGGATAAAAACAAATTCAAAGTGAAAGGCTGGAAAACAATACTCCAAGCAAATAACATCCAAAAAAAAGCAGGTGTAGCAATACTCATATCGGATAATGCTGACTACAAGACAGGAAAAGTACTCAGAGACAAAAATGGCCATTTCATAATGGCTAAGGGGACACTGAATCAAAAAGACATAACAATTCTTAATATAAATGCACCAAACCAAGGAGCACCAAAATATATAAGACAGCTACTTATTGATCTTAAAACAAAAACTGACAAAAATACAATCATACTTGGAGACCTCAATACACCGCTGACGGCTCTAGATCGGTCATCCAAACAGAGAATCAACAAAGACATAGTGGCCTTAAACAAAACACTAGAGCACCTGGATATGATAGACATCTACAGGACATTTCATCCCAAAGTGACTGAGTATACATTTTTCTCCAGTGTACATGGATCATTCTCAAGAATTGACCATATGTTGGGCCACAAAAACAACATCAGCAAATTCAGAAAAATTGAAGTTGTACCAAGCATATTTTCTGATCATAAAGCCTTGAAACTAGAATTCAACTGCAAAAAAGAGGAAAAAAATCCCACAAAAATGTGGAAACTAAACAACATACTTTTAAAAAATGAATGGGTCAAAGAAGAAATAAGTGCAGAGATCAAAAGATATATACAGACTAATGAAAATGACAATACGACATATCAGAATCTCTGGGATGCAGCAAAAGCAGTGATAAGAGGGAAGTTCATATCGCTTCAGGCATATATGAACAAACAAGAGAGAGCCCAAGTGAACCACTTAAATTCCCACCTTAAGGAACCAGAAAAAGAAGAACAAAGACAACCCAAAACCAGTCGAAGAAAGGAGATAATAAAAATCAGAGCAGAAATAAATGAATTAGAGAACAGAAAAACTATAGAAAAAATTAATAGAACAAGGAGCTGGTTCTTTGAAAAGATCAACAAAATTGACAAACCCTTGGCAAGACTTACCAAGGAAAAAAGAGAAAGAACTCATATAAACAAAATCCAAAATGAAAGAGGAGAAATCACCATGGACACTGTAGATATACAAAGAATTATTGTAGAATACTATGAAAAACTTTATGCCACTAAATTCAACAACCTAGAAGAAATGGATAAATTCCTAGAAAAATACAACCTTCCTAGACTGAGTCAAGAAGAAGCAGAAAGCCTAAACAGACCTATCAGTACAGAAGAAATAGAAAAAACCATTAAAAACCTCGCCAAAAATAAAAGTCCAGGCCCTGACGGCTATACCAGCGAATTTTATCAAACATTCAAAGAAGACTTGGTTCCTATTCTACTCAAAGTCTTCCAAAAAATTGAAGAAGAAGCAATACTTCCAAACACATTTTATGAGGCCAACATAACCCTCATACCAAAACCAGGCAAGGATGTCACAAAAAAAGAAAACTACAGACCAATATCTCTAATGAATACAGATGCTAAAATACTAAACAAAATACTAGCAAATCGAATACAACAACATATTAAAAAAATAATACACTATGATCAAGTGGGATTCATCCCAGAATCTCAAGGATGGTTCAACATATGTAAAACGGTTAATGTAATACACCATATCAACAAAACAAGGAACAAAAACCACATGATCTTATCAATAGATGCAGAAAAGGCTTTCGATAAAATACAACACAATTTTATGTTTAAGACTCTCAACAAAATGGGTATAAAAGGAAAATATCTCAACATGATAAAGGCTATATATGATAAACCATCAGCTAACATCATATTAAATGGCACTAAACTGAAGGCTTTCCCCCTTAAATCAGGAACAAGACAGGGTTGTCCACTCTCTCCACTCTTATTTAATGTGGTACTAGAGGTTCTAGCCAGAGCAATCAGACAAGACAAAGAAATAAAAGGCATCCATATTGGAAAAGAAGTAAAGGTATCACTTTTTGCAGATGATATGATCCTATACATCGAAAACCCCAAAGAATCCACAAAAAGACTACTAGAAACAATAAGCCAATACAGTAAGGTCGCAGGATACAAAATTAACATACAGAAGTCAATAGCCTTTCTATATGCCAACAATGAAACAACTGAGAAGGAACTCAAAAGAATAATCCCCTTCACGATTGCAACAAAAAAAATAAAATACTTAGGAATAAACATAACAAAGAATGTAAAGGACTTATATAATGAAAACTATAAACCATTGTTAAGGGAAATCGAAAAAGATATAATGAGATGGAAGAATATACCTTGTTCTTGGCTAGGAAGAATAAATATAATCAAGATGGCTATATTACCCAAAGCAATATACAAATTTAATGCAATTCCCATCAAACTTCCAATGACATTTTTTAAAGAAATAGAGCAAAAAATCATCAGATTTATATGGAACTATAAAAAACCCCGAATAGCCAAAGCAATCCTAAAGAAAAAGAATGAAGCTGGGGGCATAACAATACCTGACTTCAAACTCTATTATAGGGCCACGACAATCAAAACAGCATGGTATTGGCAGAAAAATAGACACTCAGACCAATGGAACAGAATAGAAAGTCCAGAAATAAAACCACATATATATAGTCAAATAATTTTTGATAAAGGGGCCAACAACACACAATGGAGAAAAGAAAGCCTCTTCAATAAATGGTGCTGGGAAAACTGGAAAGCCACATGCAAAAGAATGAAACTAGACTACAGTCTCTCCCCCTGTACAAAAATTAACTCAAAATGGATCAAAGATCTAAACATAAGACCTGAAACAATTAAGTACATAGAAGAAGACATAGGTACTCAACTCATGGACCTGGGTTTTAAAGAGCATTTTATGAATTTGACTCCAATGGCAAGAGAAGTGAAGGCAAAAATTAATGAATGGGACTACATCAGACTAAGAAGTTTTTGCTCAGCAAGAGAAACTGATAACAAAATAAACAGAAAGCCAACTAAATGGGAAATGATTTTTTCAAACAACAGCTCAGATAAGGGCCTAATATCCAAAATATACAAAGAACTCATAAAACTCAACAACAAACAAACAAACAATCCATTAAAAAAATGGGAAGAGGATATGAATAGACACTTCTCCCAGGAAGAAATACAAATGGCCAACAGATATATGAAAAGATGCTCATCTTCTTTAGCTATTAGAGAAATGCAAATCAAAACGGCAATGAGATACCACCTCACACCTGTTCGATTAGCTGTTATTAGCAAGTCAGGTAATAGCAAATGTTGGAGAGGCTGTGGAGAAAAAGGAACCCTCATCCACTGTTGGTGGGAATGTAAAGTAGTACAACCATTATGGAAGAAAGTATGGTGGTTCCTCAAAAAACTGAAAATAGAACTACCTTATGACCCAGCAATCCCTCTACTGGGTATATATCCCAAAAACTCAGAAACATTGATACGTAAAGACACATGCAGCCCCATGTTCATTGCAGCATTGTTCACAGTGGCCAGGACATGGAAACAACCAAAAAGCCCATCAATAGATGACTGGATAAAGAAGATGTGGCACATATACACTATGGAATACTACTCAGCCATAAGAAATGATGACATCGTAACATTTACAGCAAAATGGTGGGATCTTGATAACATGATACGAAGTGAAATAAGTAAATCAGAAAAAAACAGGAACTGTATTATTCCATACGTAGGTGGGACATAATAGTGAAACTAAGAGACATTGATAAGAGTGTGGTGGTTACGGGGGGGAGGGGGGAATGGGAGAGGGATAGGGGGTGGGGAGGGGCACAAAGAAAACAAGATAGAAGGTGACAGAGGACAATCTGACTTTGGGTGGTGGGTATGCAACATAATTGAACGACAAGATAATCTGGATTTGTTATCTTTGAATATATGTATCCTGATTTATTGATGTCACCCCATTAAAAAAATAAAATTATAATAAAAAAAGAAAAATAAAAAATAAAATTGATAGTCTTGCTCAATAAAGAGTCTTGGTTGTAGGTCCTTGTTTTTCATCATTTTGAATATTTCAAACATCCTTTCTGGCCTGAAATGTTGAGATATCAGCTGTCTTTTTCTTCCTGCTTTTAAGATTCTCTCTTAGCCTGACCAGGCGGTGGCGCAATGGATAGAGGGTCAACCTGGGATGCTGAGGACCCAAGTTCCAAACCCTGAGGTCACCAGCTTGAGCGCAGACTCATCTAGCTTGAGCACAGGCTCACTAGCTTGAGTGTGGGGTCTCTGGCTTTAGTGTGGGATCATAGACCTGAACCCATGGTTGCTGGCTTGGGACAAAGGTCACTGGCTTGAGCAAGGGGTCACTGGCTTAGCTTGAGGAGGGAGCAAGCCTCCTTCCTGCTTTGAGAAGGGAGAAACCAGAAGAATATAAGGGAAAAGAGCCAGCAGGAATAACTGAGTCAGCAAGTTATAAATTAACTACATCCCATAGTTCTCTAAATGTTTGCTTAGAGCCATTTGCAATACAAAGCAAGAAAGCAGGATCTGTATATAGCTATGACCAGTGATCTGGAAACCCCTCCCCCCTTGCTGACCCCATCAAAACTCCCCCTCCCCTCTCCTTGAATCCTGGGAAACCTTAAACAAAAGAATCACATGCCCATTGCTTAGACACTGTAAAGGTATATAAACTGTAAGAAAATCTAATTTGGGGGGCTTATGCTTTGGTGCTACTAACCCCACATGCTCCACTGGCTACTAATAAATTCTCCTTCCTTTGTTAACTAAGTTGTCTGAATGTCTCCTCCATTGGGGTCTGATTTTCCTTCAACAAGCTATAAACGCCCCCCCCCCCCCCCGGTCAAGGCACATATAAGAAAGCAATTAATGAACACCTGAAAGTGCCATAACTGCGAGTTGATGCTTCTCATCTCTCTCATTTCCTGTCTGTCCCTGTCTGCTCCCCCCTTCTCTCGCTCTTGCTAAAAACAAACAAAAAGATTCTCTATTTGACTTTAACTTTTGTCATTTTACTTTTTTTCATTTAACCTTTGTTATTTTTTTAAGTATATCTTTTTTTTAAGATTTTATTTATTCATTATAGAGGGGAGAGAGAGAGAGAGAGAAAGAGAGAGAGAGAGAGAGAGAGAAGGGGGGAGGAGCAGGAAGCATCAACCATATGTGCCTTGACCAGGCAAGCCCAGGGTTTTGAGCCAGCAACTTCAGCATTTCCAGGTTGACGCTTTATCCACTGCGCCACCACAGGTCAGGCTAACCTTTGTCATTTTGATGTACCTTGGTTTGGGCCTTTTGTTTTGGACTCTCTGCGCTTCTTAGATTTGTATGTCTTTTTCCTTCACCAGGTTAGGGAACTTTTTGGTCATTATTTCTTCAAATTGGTTCTAAATCTCTTATTCTTTCTCTTTTCCTTCCGGTATCCCTTTATGTGAATGTTGTTATGCTTCATGTTGTCCCAAGGTTTCCTTAAACTAATCTAATTTTTTAAAATTCTTTTTTCTTTTCCCTGCCCTGATTGGGTTTTTTCTGCTATCTTGTCTTTCAAATCACTGATTTGCTCCTCTGCTTCATTCAACCTACAGTCTATTCCTTCAGGTATATTCTTAATTTCTGACTTTTTTTTTATCGTTTCTATGTCCTATTTTGCTTGCTGTCTCCTTGTTGAAGTTCTCACTAAGTTCCTTGAGCATCCTTCGTAGGGTTGATGCTGGACATGGCCTTTCCCTCCCCCCAGCTACGTAAAGCAGTGGTCACAGATTCCGGCCTTGGGTCATGAGATAAAAGTGTCAAGCTGAAACTAAGGTTTTCTAAGAACAATGGAACTGAGTCACCTGATATGTATCAAGGAGGGGCAATACAGAACAGGTATACCCTTTCCCCTACCCCTACTTACCTGCTTGTTAGACAAAAGTTTCTCTTGAGTAACCACCCAAGGCTTATCAGGAGCTTTCACTGACCAGCCACCACTGGTGCTACTCCCGTATGTAAGTAATAAAGGCTATGTCTGCTCCTTCTGGTCCTCCTTGTGGGTTTTTTTTTTTTTTTTTGGAATCCCACAACACCAGATCCATTTTCTTGGTCTGGACCTTCTGCATCAAAATCCTTATAACCGTGTTTTAAACTTTATATCCGGTAAATTTCTTGTCTCCATTTTTTTAAACTCTTTTTCTGGAGATTTCCCCCAAATTTCTTGTCTCCATTTTTTTAAACTCTTTTTCTGGAGATTTCCCCCATTCTTCCATTTGGGGCATGTTTGTCTCCCCAATTTGAGTACTCTGTGTGTTTATTTATATGTATCAGATAGATTGTCTATGACTCCCAATCTTGGTAGGGTGGCCCCTATGTAGCAGATGTCCTATGAAACCCAGTGGCATAGTCTCCCTTGATCTCTTGATCTGAGTGTTCTAGGCATATTCCTTGTATGGGTTATATGGGCCCTCCTGTTGTAATTGAGTCTTAATTGCTATTGGCTCATTTGTGTGTGGGTGGGGTCAACCTTCAGGCTGGCTGACTGTGAGGACTGACCCTGACGATAGTGTACAAGCTGCTATGCAGGTACTGACCACATGATGCAGAATTTGCTTTAGCAGTATCTTGTCCCTGCCAAGATCTAAGATCTCCCTTTGGATATGCCACTTGTGAAGCTAATTGGATCCTGCTCTGATGAACCAACTACTGCCTGTGTTGGTTCTAGAACCTCTTGAGAGGGACTCTGGTGCTGGTCAAAATCAGACACTTCCTGTGACTGGCTCGGGGCAACCTTGTTTGGAGCCACAAAGCAATCCACAGTTTGTGGCTGTATCTGCTGGGCCTGGGTGTACACAGGAAATACCAGGATGCACACCAAAGCCTGCTTTTATCAGTTCTGGACCCAGGGGCAAATCAGCAAAAGTCCCAAGAAACCCCAAGATCTGCCTTTGCCTGCTTGCTGCCTATTAGGCTTAGTCACTTAAAGAGCCTCTGGGGGTATTCTAGTTGCATAGGTAGTTTCTCAGTGAGTCATTCAATATGGACAAGTGGTGTTCACCAGATTCATACAGGTTCAAACTCAGTCCCAGTGTTGGATCTGAAGCCATTCAGCAAATGTCCCAGGGGATATCAAGTCTAGCTGCCACCGGCCAGGTGCCTGCAGGCCTTTGTGAGACGCAGGGTCTCAAGAATCATCAGGGTGAGGCCAGCTGAGTTTAAAAGGCCCAAATAAACCAAGAAGTAGCCATGTGAAGAGATAGTTCTGCATTGGTTAGGTTTATGAGGGGGAAATGGCCTCCCAGCCTAGAGCCACACAACTCAGTCTGTCCAAGACTGTGTTAGGAGCCCAAGCTCAATAGGGTGGGGCCACTGGAAGAGGGCATGGTGAGGCTTGTGGGTCTCCTGTGATGGGGTACCAGTCAGGCTTGGCAGAAGGTGGGAGAAGTGGCTCCAACCTCAGAGCCATACAACTGAGTCTGTTCCAGATTCTGCCCAGTCCTTGGCAGGATGGAGCCACCAGGAATTGAGAAGATGGGGCTACAGTGTCTCCCATGAGGGGGATGTGCTAGTTAGTTGACAGGAAAGTGAGGGGAATGGCCACCATCCCAAAACCACACCACTCAGTCACTGATACCCCATGAGTCTGCCCACACCTCTATACCATGGCTGAGGCAGCTGACTCCTCATCAGGGTGTGAGCTCCACGGGGTGGGGGCAACAGAAAGTCCAGAGGGTACTAAGTGTTCCCCCAGGCTGATGCTGTAAGGAGGGAAGTATTTCACCCAAGAAAGATGATATGTGCAGTAGGGGTAGTGACCCGGGACAGGGGTCCCAGTGGCTGGTCCCTTAGCTCTCTCCCTAGGACCACAAACCCTGGTCTCTCCTTACTGGATTCCAGTCTGCTCCACCCTCCCTCCACCAAGCCCAGGGTGAGTGGCAGAGAATGATATTTTGTTCATTGGCACTTTAGGAAGGTGTCTGTGTTTCTAGCAGACTCTTATCTCTACCTGGCACACAGAATTCCCACTCATTTTCATGGCCTGATGTTATGTATGTGCCTCTTTTGGCTCTGGTGCTTTGTCTGGGGATCCTAGTGTGAGGTTGAGACCTCACACTTCTTACTGGGGAGCCTTTGCATGTGAGATATCTCTCCAGTTCCTCAGCTGCTGCCGGTGGAAGCAGGGCCAGCCCATTTCATAGCTCCACCCTTCCTACTGATCTCAATGTGGCTTCTTTTATAAATCCTTGGTTACAAGACTTCTCTCCACTTAGTCTTCAGTTGGTTGTTTAGGTTCATGTATATTTTAGTTGTAATTCCAGTTTGGTCCTGGGAGGAAGTGAGTAAAACACTCACCTCATATGCTGCCATCTTGGATCTCCCTATTGTCCATCCTCTTTGCTATAGCCACCCAGTGGGTATAAAGTTCCAGCTCACTGTGGCTTCGGTTTACATTTCCGCAATGACTAGTAATGTCAAGCATTTTTACATGTGCCTATTAGCCATTTGTATATGTTCTTGGGCTGGCCAATTTTTGAGTCCTATTGTACACCAGGTTTTTATGTATATAGTTTTTACACTCTGCCTACAAGTTTAGATTTGAGGAAAATGTTTAAACAGATGATAAAAACTTAGAATTTAAAATAACTTAAAATTTTCTCTGCTATGACTTTCAAAGGATTTATAATTAATTTATAATTCATTTTAAAACTAGTATGAAGAAACTTCCTTAATATCCAGTTTATTAAAACAAATACACAAAATTCCTTAGTCCTACCTTCTTGACCACCGGTAGCAGGCTCTTCCCTGACCACAACAATTCAAGCCAGGTATCCTGTGTCCCCCGGATCTTTTCATTATCATGCCTTCTCTGAAAAAGATATCAAGTTAACCCATCATCTTCAAAGTTCCAATACATTCTTAGCTGACACAGCCTTGCACTTAGAACTAAATAACTGTTTCATTCTCACATGGCTTTCCTCCCCACTCTTTCCTCTCTCATTTTGAAATAGCTTAGCACTATATTTGCTAGACTGAATACTGTAGCAGCTAATCTTTAAAGCACTCTGGTCGATGTAGACCTGTCGAATTTGGGAGCAGCATAATTGTGCTGTGCACACTGCAGGATCTTACGCATCCTGGCTTCTAGCTCTAAATGCTCAGCATTCCCTCTAGTCATTGTAACAGCCTGAAAAAAATCCTCACATTGCCAAAGGCTGCCATAAGGATGGTCCAGCAGCTGTTCAGATCATAAGAGGTGCCAACCCATGGTTTCCAACACATTTCTGCATCCCTATACCTACAGTCTTAAGACCAAGCCATGTCAAAGGAAGTAGAGCAAAGGCTTGTAGCTTTGGTAGAAGAAAGACCTTGATTTTGAAATATGTGAAAACCAAGAACAAGAATAATGGCTAAACAAAGAAATATTTTAAAACAATTACTAACAATGATCTTTACTAAAAATAGTTAAGCTCAAGCTCCCCTATTGTGAAGGAAAATAATCCTTAAGTAAATTTCAATCTTGTTACATAATATGCATTTTGCACAGTATTATTCTTAGTCGTGAAAATTAATGATAAACAGCTAACTTCTTTAAGTGATTAGAAGAAGAAATCTTGAATATATAATTTTTTAAACATTGAGGTATAACTGACATACAACATTAGTTTTAGGTATACAACCCAGTGATTCAATATTTGTATATAATGTAAAGTGACTGATCACCACAGTAAGTCTAGCTAACCTCCATTACTATAGTTACAATTTTTTCTTGTGATGAAACTTTTAAGATCTACTATCTTAGCAACTTCCAAATACATAATATAGAGTTTGATTTTTATTGCACTCTCTCATTATATACTGCTCACAAAAATGAGGGGATATTTCAAAATGAATATGAAGTGATAAAATATCCCCTCATTTTTGTGAGCAGTATATGTGCTACTTGTATTAAACATTTCAACTGTGTGGTTAGAGGAAATTAGTGCTATAAGCACATAAGAGGGTGGAGCTGTTGCTAGCTACAGCAAGACACCCTGTTTTCTATAAATAGGTGCCCTCCATTGCTCTGACTCTGTTGAGAAGAGGCCAGCAGTGAAACCAGGTGAGAGCCATCATCACGGCATGCCAGTAAATCAAATGTTAATGCTTATTAACTCTCACACTTCTTTTTAAAGATCCAACACTGGAACTTACATGCCCTTTGGTCCCAAATCATGGATGAAAGACAGCTGGCTTATACCAAGGAATTCCGCCTGAAAAGAGGCCAAAAATCCATGCTTAAAAAAATCAGGGAAAAAAAAATTCTGCATTTAAAAAAAACACATATTAGGTACTGCAATGTATAAACACATTCGGGGTGCTGGACAGACCACACAGATCAATAACAACGGCACTGCCCTGAGAGAGTACAGGTTAGAAGTATATACGTAATTCTAAACCACATATTAGGTACTGCAATGTATAAACACATTCGGGGTGCTGGACAGACCACACAGACCAATAACAACGGCACTGCCCTGAAAGAGTACAGGTTAGAAGTATATACGTAATTCTAAAACACAACCAAGAAAGTGTTGTGTGCTCTTACAGACAGAAAAAAAGTTCTCAAGAAGGTCATGGAGAAAGAATTTACTCCCCAAAGTCTTTCGTGTTTGTTTTTGTTGTTGGGGAAGGGGGATTGTGCGGCACAGTGGACACACAGGTAATAGAAAGTTGTGTGAAGACAGTAGTGCTGGTGCCGATTTGAAAGCTGGACTAGACTTGGCGTGTGGACAGGAGGTGAAGAGGGACACGGAACAGGAGAGGTGAAAGGTCCCAGTGTGCACACTTGGGCGAGTGAGTCAGACAGGAGAGTCACAGAAAAGTAAAGGCAAAGTAGGTTGAGGGGAAGGGAGATTGAGGAGGTCTTTGAACATCAGAAATACCTAACTACTCTAATACAAATGTAATACAATTAATATTAAATAATTAAAAACTAAATAATTAAAAATGTTAAATTTAATAAGTAATTATAATATAAAATAATTATAGTTTTAGTGAGTATATAAAGGAGGAGAATTTTTGATCCACCTTAACTATATTATGAGATTAAAAACTAAAATACTATATAATACCATCAACAGTTGACATTTACTGAGTGCTTAATATCTATTATCCCTGTATGAAGCATTTTTCACACATTATCTCAAACCTTTCTGAAAGAGGTGCTATTTTCCCTACTGTACAGAAGAGGAAATTGAGGTTTAGAGCTAAAATAGGCAAACTTTCTCTGCAAATAGTCAGACAGTAAATGTTTTAGGCTTTGTGAACCATAAAGTTAAAGCATTGTATAATGAAAGCAGCCATAGACAAAACATACATGAGTAAGCATGGCTGTATTCCATTAAAACTTTATTTATACATTCTGAAATATAAATTCAATATAATTTTATGTCATGAAATATTCTTCTTCTTCTGATTTTCTTCAAATTTAAAAACGTAAAAACTATTCCTAGCTTGTGCACCACACAAAAATTGACAGTAGGCTAGATTCAGTCCATGGGCCATAGTTTGCCAACCTCTGATTTAGAGAAGTTAAATGAATTGTCCAAGATCACAAAATTAGCAAGGAGTATTTAGAATCAGGTCAGACCAGTCAGTATCCTCAAAAATTAAGCTGCAAGGGCAAAAAGTTTTTCAACATTTATCTTACTCAAATTGAGCAGCTTTGTTCTAACCAGGTGAGCACTAGATGGAAACGTGGAGGCACAGAGCGGAAAACCAATGCATGTTATGTAATTCCTAGCATATGCAGAAGGTTGGCCTCATGTCCTCCTTGAAACAACTAGAGTATAACATTATCTTGCTTCCAGTTTACAGAAGTGAACACAGTAAGCCCAGATCTGCCAATGGTCTTAGAACATGTCAATAACAGCCTTACTAGAAAAATCAAAGACAAAAAATATATGCTCCTAGCATCAGGGAGCAGAGAAGAGACCAGACATGGATAAATATTCCACATCAACAGAGTTCTGAGGGAAGAACCCTAACAGTTACATGTGAAAGTCTTTATAGAGACAGGGTGCCTACTTCTTACCTGACATGACATCTCAGAGGAAATAGTACTTGATCTGGGCTTATAAATGGAATGAACAAAATAAAACACAACAATTTTCCTTTAAATTATTTGTATGTATTTGGAAATATCTAATATTAACCTTGTAAGAAAATTTTACAAATCTCGCAGAGCTGTCAATCCTGTGAGGACCAGTGAGACGCATATATTTCTTTTTTAGGGTTATTTGAGGAAGTACTAAAAATTCAAAAGCACTTAAAAACCACAAATCAAACATATATCCACACTGAATTTTTTTATATGTATTTTAAAAGTCAAGGTCTTTATATTGATTTGTTGTATAAAACACGGTGATTTGGTATCAGGAATTTTTAATCCTGACTTGTGGAAATGTTCACTACTTGGAAAACATAGTGACACACATTAAAAGTGACCCTGCACACTGAGCCACAGAACCAAAATGTTTTAAAACCTTAAGCCACAACTTTTATTTTATCTCTAGGGAGAGAGAGAAAATGTCAATCCCAGTTCACACTGGGAAACTTCCACAGAGGTGTGACTAACTTACGCCAAGTCCCCGAGCAGCTGGGCGGAAGAATAGGGAATGAAGAGCAAACATCAAGGAAACCACTTACTAATATCTGGATATTTTTTATTCACATAGCTCTTATCATAGTTGACAAAATTATCTTTGAAATAATTCAGAAATCATAGCTTTAGAATATCATAACAAAATTGTTATGTGTCAAGAATTTCATCTAAGTTAAAAAGTATACATTAGCAATACAGAAAACTGAAAGTTATACATTAATATGAAATTTTAAAATTATCCTAATGGCTTAGTAAAGTTTTCCTACAGAGAGATTTGAAGACAGAACTAGCCCTATTATAGAGAAAAAGAAAAATCTCTGGCAGTTGTCCCAGTAGAGCCCAAGCTCTACGTTGATCAGGCGTCCCTGATTTGACTTTCCTGTGCAGTAGGACACTCCTGCTTATCAGCAGGGCTGGCAGCCTCTTCGAGACTACTCTTGAGGCAGCTATGAGAATGCTACTGTTAAATGCCGGAGGAAAGACACGACCGACACACAAATTAGTTGCAATAATCACACAGGCAGTTTATTACTCACAAATCCTTTTGGCGTGCCTGGGTACAGCTTAAGGGGGCCCCGTCAGCATGCTCCTCTTGGCTGGCTTTGGTCAGAGCTCAGAGCGGCGTGGAGACAGTCCACATCAACGCTGGAGTCTGGGCAGCTACTGCATGCAGCAGGGGCCCCTCAGCTTTAGTACCTTTTCTGGCCAACGCCTTCTAACAGGTGTCAATCTACAGGATCATCACCTCAAACCACCTTTTTGGGAGTTCCTCGCAGGGAACCCCCTTTATGTCAATCTACTGAAATGTTTACATTAAATCACTTTTTAAGATGTTCTTATTTTCATTAATTTACAAAGTTAATGTAAATAACACCAAGCCACTTCTTATCTATGTATAACTTCACACACATACTAACTGGGCTCTGCTTGTCAGAGTCTGTTTATCACATTACAGAGTTATGGCACTAAGCCACTATATTAATTCCTATCCAATTGGCATAACTTTACTTAATTTTAATAATTATTTTTAATATCCTTTTAATTGCTTTTATATGATATATCTTCATTATTTTTATATTTCTATATATTTAATTACTATAACTTTATATTACTACAAAAGCAATAAATATTTTAATACAGATATATCAGATTAGAAGTAAATATGGCAAGATCAATTTACAAGCAAGCCTAAATAATAAATTTTAAATTTAACAGAGATTTTGTTGTCTTAACTTCTCCATGTATCTTTAGTGATAAGACTTTCATTCTCTTGTTTGGGCAGGTATTCTCAAGAGTAAGAATTTAATCATTAATTTAGCCTGGCAATTATTTCATAGGTCTTATTGATCTCTTGAATGATATACTAATCAATATCTTTTTTCCCCAGGGAACTTGCAAAAAGTATGTTAGCCAAACAGAGGAGCAAAGAGTTTCCATGTCAAGGCACAAGAAACAAGCCCTAAGGGTAATAACAAACCCTAGAAACTACCTGGCAATCCCATACACACTGCTTCTCTAGCCTGTCTTTGTATCAGAAGAAAGAGCAATGTTCAGAGGCCCCCTTTATTCCTGAGGTAACAAAATTCAAGAGAGGGCCAAGTGGGAAATCTCAAAAACAGTTACAACAGGAGTGTGGGGTTGGGCAGTGCCCCTGTAGTAAGTGTGGGAAGCGAGCTCAACTCCTCAGGAGAGGCTGCCTTCCAGGTGAAACAAAGCAGCTCAGGAAAAAGAGGGCAGTTAACCTGTGGAGGACACTGAGAGGCTGGACGGAGGCCTCTGGACTTGCCTAACTCTAAGACTCCACATGAGAATGACAATACTGCTATTAACTTGCAGATGCTGCTGTTTCAATCAGCACAACTTTTTTCTGTTGGCATGGAAACACCACAGAGCACTCAATGGTGTTTATTAGTCATTACTCACTCTTGATTAGTCATTACCCACTCTTCCCCTCAAGGAAAAGTTATTCATCTTACAAAGCAAGGGAGAGGTGAGCTCAGGGTTACTGATCTGTGGGATTTTTAGTTTCAGATTTCTCACCAAGACTTCAACTTCAAGATAATCATCACCTAGGAGATAAGGAATCTAAGTTTCAGGAGCCAGATAATTAACTTGAAGTTAGTAATATCACCCTATCAGTTTAGGGCCCTTCTCTTGGAAATTTTGCACTTTGTTTCATTTCTAGATTTTAACCTTTAGTCAGGAAAAAGTACATTTATTGTTCCCAATGACTCCTCCTTTAAATTCCCTGGAAGATGAGCATTCTGGGGTTATTAATTTAAATGCCCAGCTAGTGGGCTTGGTACTGTAGCCAACACCAATACGACTCAGAACAAAAAAAGGAATCCTGTCTGAAATTGTATGTGTTATAGTACAATTGAGTAAATATTTCTTTTTTCAACAATCTTTTTTTTTTTTTTTTTTTAACAGAGACACAGAGAGAGTCAGAGAGCAGGATAGATAGGGACAGACAGGAACGGAGAGAGATGAGAAGCATCAAACATCAGTTTTTTGTTGTGACACCTTAGTTGTTTATTGATTGCTTTCGCACATGTGCCTTGACCGTGGGCCTTCAGCAGACCGAGTAATCCCTTGCTTGAGCCAGCGACCTTGGGCTCAAGCTGGTGAGCTTTTGCTCAAACCAGATGAGCCCGTGCTCAAGCTAGTGACCTTGGGGTCTCGAACCTGGGTCTTCTGCATCCCAGTCCGATGCACTATATCCACTGTGCCACCACCTGGTCAGGCAATATATTTCTTTTTTAAAAAAACTATTTATGCCTTGATAAGAGGCCAAATACACGTATCCCCATTCTACAAATGAGTAGAGAAAACAGAATGAACTGCCAGTCATCTCTGAAAAAACTAACTGCTGTTAAATCCACTGGAATACCAGCAGACTGATTTTCAGAACCTCAAGAGGAAAAGAGGAATATAAACAAAGGAAGTCTTCATATTCCTAGAGGAAAAGGAAGTTGTTTGTACTGACCCAACCAATGACCATGTAAAAATAGGATGAAAGAGCCATACAAGTCTAATTTCATTGAAATTGTATTGAAATTAGGGATATGATCCTATCTGATCCCTTGACCTATGAGCCATTATCCTATTGGCTGAAGGACCCAAATTACTTTATAATAGGTTTGTCTTTCACTTAGAAAAATAAAAATAAATTATATATGACTATATGAAAATAACTTGTTAATATGCTTTTGAAGACAGAAGTTTTGATGTTTCTCACAATTATTAAAAGAGACTCATAAATGTCAACCTAATTTCACAAATGTGGAAGGCTGTATAAATCTCATCTCTAGGCTAGATTGCACTTAGTATGAAAGTAAAATAATCTCAGAGAGTTAAATTAGATCAAATTATATTCTGTGTTTGAATCATTTCTGAGAATTCTGTTGTTGGGGGGAATCATTTAAGTAGCCATCAAGAATGAGAAATATCATATATTCAGTCAGTTACAACCAGGTTTTCCCTTCCAAAGGAAATGATTAGGGGACATCCTGAAATTGCTAAATACAGTATGGATCAACTTTGGAAAGATTTTTTTTATGACTAAAAAAGAAATTAAAGCAAACATTAAAAAATGTTTAATCAACACTAGAATCCAAAATATAATAATGTACATGGAAAGAGAAGACTAAACTCAGCAAATACGGTTCTAGAACCAAAGAAAAAGGTACAAGTCACAGGCAGGCAGACAAGTAAAACAAGTGGAAAATCATTGCATACTGGTCCTAGTGCACATTTAAATAGTTCCCTATTAAAGAAAACAGCATATCTGAAAACAGATTTCAGAGAACACAACAGGAAGCAGCATTTTTAGTAATGAGAGCAGTAATAACTTTACTTGTACATTCTTTCAAGTTGCATGTTTCCAAGTACTAAAAAGGAAGAAATCCTTCCCACCATCCTTCTCTTGAGATATTCTTGTTGGACCCAGACTTCTGGTTTCCCCGGGAAAACTCTTCTCTGGGTTTATGAAAGTATACAGGTTCCTTCAAGTCTATCATCTAACATTACAGGGCAATTGCTGCAGGTCCTTCGTGTGTGCAGGGGACTGGCTGGGTGCGTGCCTCACATGCTGGTAGGCAGCAAGAGGGCAGAGCTGCCAAAATACTCCTAAGGGTCCAGGTGCTCTTGCTTCCTCTCTAAATATACACAGGGCTTCCCTCTTTTGTGCAGTGTTTATGTGATACCATTCTCTAAACTAGAATCCAAGTCATGACTGCACCCACTTTCAAGTTTATACTGACACCACAGACATGCATTCAACTGCACAGCGATACAGTTCACACAAACACAGACGCAAATACAATAATCCAGTGCATCCTCAGTTATCTGGGCCTGTAGGTAATTGCAGGATAATCCTGTAAAAACACTGCACTTTCCAGGGCCCCTAAGCGGGCAGAGCGCATTGTCCTCTGATGCCGCCTGTGAAGCCCAGCCCACTGCACCATGCTGGTCGCTGTGTGCCTCCCAGCTGCTTCCAAGCCCCACCCTCTCTTCTTTTCCACGAGTTTCTGCTCTCCCTAGCTTTTCCCATGCTTCTCACTTTCACAGGCCTTTTATAAGTATCACAGGTCAATCAGATGGCATTCATATAATGCTCCGTACAATCTTTGGGCATTTAAATCTGCTCAACTGTTTTCATTACTTCCTACTTAATGTTTTCTCCTAAGGGTCAGAAATGCTTTGGGACATGATTCTGAAAGCCTAAGAAAAAAAGGTTGGTTTCTAGACAATCTAGCCTGCAGCAGCATTTCAAGTTCATATAAATCTATTGTTCTAGACATATCCAGTTATATTTTATATCTTAAAATAGCACCACCATATCCTAGATCCTAGCTGTCAAATCACTTTTGTACTGGCCCTGGCTGGTTGACTCGGTGGTAGAGCATCGGCCTGGCGTGCAGAAGTCCCGGGTTCGATTTCCGGCCAGGGCACACAGGAGAAGCGCCCATCTGCTTCTCCACCCCTCCCCCTCTCCTTCCTCTCTATCTCTCTCTTCCCCTCCCACAGCGAGGCTCCATTGGAGCAAAGATGGCCTGGGCGCTGGGGATGGCTCCTTGGCCTCTGCCCCAGGCGCTAGAGTGGCTCTGGTCACAACAGAGCGATGGCCCGGAGGGGCAGAGCGTCGCCCCCTGGTGGGCGTGCCAGGTGGATCCCGGTCGGGCGCATACGGGAGTCTGTCTGAGTGTCTCTCCCCGTTTCCAGCTTCAGGAAGAAAAAAAAAAAATCACTTTTGTACTTATTTCATTTATTTTTAGGCAAGAAATAATCCCAAAGTGGATATAAGTACTGTGTTAGTAAAATAACCCAAAATTTAGCTGACCATTTACAATTTTATAAATTCAAATTTTATTTATTGTTTGTTTGTTTTTATTAAGTGAGAGGTGGGGAGGTGGGAAGGCAAAGACAGACTCCCACACGCACCCTGACTGGGTTCCACCTGGCAAGTCCCCTACAGTGCGATGCTCTGCCCATCTGGGGCACTGCTCCATTGCTCCGCAACCAAGCTATTTCAGTGCCTAAGGTGAAGTGATGGAGACATCTCAGCACCCAGGGCCAACTTGCTCAAACCATTCAAGCCATGGCTGCAAGAAGAGAGAGAATGTGGGTTTCTGAGGGGGAGGGAGAGAAAGAGACAAGGGGCAGAGGGGAGGAATGGAGAAGCAGATGGTCACTTCTCCTGTGTGCCCTGACTGGGAATCAAACCCGGGATTTCCACACACTGGGCCAATGTTCTACCACTGAGCCAACCGGCCAGGGCCTATAAATTCAAAATTTAAGTTACTGAATAGTACTTACTGTTGCATGATAGTTTCTATACATGGGCATTTTTAGCAGCTTTGTCAAGTAATCTTCCAGTTGTTTCTGTAATGCAAATATTTTAGATAAGAGATAATATCATCACACTTACAGAAGAATTTCAAGTGACAATAATCTGATCATCAGTCCATCTTAACTTCTGTGTTATCCAGTGATTTATTAATATTATCACTGGACAAGCAATCTTGAATATTATTAAGGAGTTATTTCCATAGTTCCCTTGAACCATTATTTAAATCTCTTCTCATAATTTAACCTTTTCCACGCTGAGGCCTTTTATGAGCTGCTGACAAGGCCCCAGTTGTATACCCTTTTAATCTTCCATGGTTACTAACATGAGACTCACCCACAGTAGGTGGTTTTAAAGCATTTGTTGATCTTATCAAAAACCTGACTTTCCTCAAATCTAACAGTGAATTTAGTGAAAGATATACTTCAATTTTTAACAGATTTTCAGGAAAAAACAAGGAGGAAAGTTAAACAAAAATGACCTTTTAGTAAGTTGTACCCTGATTTAAAATGTTAAAGTAGTGGGGGAGGGGGAGCGTCAATGATACTGACAACAGTGCATGCCGAGGCGCTATTAAAGCGACAGCTCATTACTTTCAGCCACACTCATGTAGACATGGTCACCCCCCAACTGTAGCATTTTATTTGTCTAGGTTTCTTAAAAAGTTTGTATTCCAGGTCTCTAAAATGTTTTTAAACAGGATGACAACTACAGAGGAGAAATTAAACATCCCTTTCAGACCATAAAAGTTTCAGATGGCAAAACAGAACTAATTTTCTGTTAATTTTCTAGTAAAAAAAAAAATCTCTTCTATGTAGGGCCATATCTCTGAAGTAGAGCAGGGGTGGGGTTCGGTCCTACTGATGTGCATGTCTATGACTCTGACCTACTCTTCCTAGACCCCACTGCCTCATCTACAGTGTGGGAATAAGACTTTACATACAGTTAGGACAAACTACTACGAATTCTGAAGCAACTGTATGAAAAGACATGGTTTTTAAAAAGTAGATCTCAAAACTCCAATGATGAGCTCATTTTGACTCACAATAAGCCCAAAGAAGTTCCTGCAGGGAAAACAGCTCCTTTACAACATTGCTCCTTTATAACACCAATAAAAACTCTTCTCCTTCTTCTGGAAAAATGCAACCTCCCCAGGGCCAGAATGGCTTGGAAAAGAACGGGCTGCTTAACTAGTTCCAGAGAAGCTAGACCAACCAGCACGGGTGATGGATAAGTGGCAAGAGGAGTTGCATCCAGACCTACCTCACCCCTCAGTATATGCCATGTTTCTACAGTGCCACAAAATTACACTCAGAACATCAGAATAGTGAAGGACTTACCCTTCTACCAAAGAACTGTTCCTCTTTGATCGTGTTTTCTGAGGAACGGGGCAAACTTGGCATCTCTCGAGGCTCTTCTTTGACATTCTGTCTTCTAAATGTGTGTCTAAAATACACACACACACACAAACACACACACGCACGCACACAATGCAAACACTTATTAGATGTTCTTTGAGCCATGACTCTATTTTTTCATGAGATGGCTTATTGTTAGAAGAGCCTATTTAATACAAAATATCCACCAACAATGGACAGTGAATGCATAATATGAATAAAATACTCTGTCCACTCAACTTGGACACTGGGATAACCTTATAATTAATTCTGAAATAATTACCTTCTAGTGGGAATGGGGATTCGTATAAGGGCCTTGTACTTGAGCAGCTCTCTGTGAAATTCTTGAAAATGCTTGAACTTCCTTTTAACTTGCCATTTAAATTCCCCATGTGTTAATTCAATAGTGTAAAGATTGATACTTCGTACCTACAGGGATAAATAAAAATGATTAGTAGTTTAGATAACAACAAAAATTCCAAGATCTCTCAATGAACAATAGATAACTAATAAGTAACATAGAAGTACCCTTAAATCCAACCTACTTATTTTTGCTAAGTACTTAAGTAATACGTTTTCAAAATCAACTATTACAGAATATTCTCTCTTTTTTTAAATTGAGTGAGAAACGGGGAGGCAGAGACAGACTGCTGCATGTGCCTCGACCAGGATCCACCTGGCAAGCCCACTGCCAGGTGATGCTCTGCCCATCTGGGCCACTGCTCCATTACTCAGCAGTAGAGCTATTTTGGTGCCTGAGGTGAGGCCATGGAGCCATCCTCAGCTCCCAGGGCCTACTTTGCTTGAAATATTTGAGCCATGGCTGCGGGAGGGGAGGAGAGAGAAGTGAGAGAAAGAGATGGGGGGGGGGGGGGGAAGATGAAGAAGATGGTTGCTTCTCCAATGTGCTCTCACTAGGAATTGAACTCAGGACTTCCACACATTGGGCTGATACTCTACTGCTGAGCCAACTGCCAGGGCCAGAATATTCTCTTAAATGTTTGCCTTATAATATACAGACGATAAACTCAGAATTGCACTAAAGAAAAACTCCCGCACATTCTATGGCTCCAAATACACACACACACATGTATGGGCACACACACCCCTGAAAGAAGAAACCAAGTCAAAGAGACAGTGAGTGAAGTCCCAAATTAGCCATCCGAGGACGGTCCAAAAGTATAAGCAGCTGGCAGACAGCTGGAGTAGGTGGAAAGGAAGCTGGAGAAATGGGTTCCAGGAACACTATCTTAGCCCATATCTTCCCTTTACGAACAGCATCATGCCTGCCTCTGAAGTGTATTTGAAGGTCCATCCATGCCTCCATCTCACTGCCCTGAAGCGCTGCCAGTACCCAGAAAGGTGTAAGTCCATCGGAGGGAAAGAGCAAACACAAAATATTTTCCCCAGGTACTTCCTGCACACAAAATATTTTCCCCAGAAACTTAACTAAAATGAATATCCATTTAAAAATTAAAAATATGTCTTATTAAGATGCAAACATATCTTGGTGACAAGTGAGTTATTTCAGTTACAAGAGCTAAGAGCCCTGGGAGATAGAAGTTCTGGTACAGTAGAAAGTGTCAGGAGACAGAGGGAGGGATATTTATAAATGAAACACAGGAGATCTTGAAGGAAGCTCCCACAGTGTGGCGGGGGGAGGAGGCAGAAGAGTTGGTAGTCTGGACCCCCTAGAAGACACTGGCCCCTGCCAGGAGACGTGGGTGCCATCACTGTTGGCGATGGAAGAGGAAATGCCTCCAACTTTGCTAGTTTCTCCAGGCCCTGGTGTTAGCAACCCCATGTGCAACTCCTGTACTGTGGCCGTTCATTACTGATGTTTGGCATATTGCTCAGATTTCTAAAGCATGACCACTCTGTTCAGATGTAGTATATAAAACATGAGCACAAGAGTCGATGTAACTTGTACTCTTAAATCTGAAATCCAACCATACCACTGGGAAATATTAAAATGTAGCACTCGCTTTGCCTCGAGGGAGGACCCATGATGGTCACTATGACCAGAAGTGGAAGGAACCAAATCCTAGTTCAACACTACACGCTGCCTTCCACAATGGACATTATAGGCATCATCCTGCTTCATGCTTCACAAAGGATGCAGGAGAACTAAGAGTGGCCAGAAACTTTGCATTCAAGTGAAAAATGCTCACTATTAGGTAAGTCAAATTAATTTTTAAAAATTATACAATTTAAGCAAGCTGCCACATTTCTTAAGATTATACATTCTGACCTAAGAGAATTGAATACTTACCAAACATTGCAAATGCCAACTTTTATCCATCTTCTATAAACCAAACTTTGTACACTAAGTTTCTTAACAATAGTGAGGAAGTATTGTACAATAGAAACAGACTGCTATGTCCTTTCTGAAGATTTTAAAGCTTTGGAAGCTATGGTGCAGCCTGTCAGCTGTGAAGTTCAATACTACATGCTGTATAGCCAAGTGTCACCTCTGTCAGACAACATCCCAGCAGAATTACTGGAATTCTTTGAAACTGAAATAACTTGAGCAGCCTTAATAAAGGAACTGCCTGTGAAGGTGTGATGGAGGAAGAAACCACCAGGAGAGGAGAGTCCCCTGGGACTTGTGAAGACTTCCTCGTCCTGAAGGAACAGTGGCAAGAGATCACAAAGCAGACAGAAATTAAACCATGCAGTCTGGCTCTGGAGTCTATGCATTTAACCCTCACATTACTGCCTCTCAGTCTTAAAGCTGGTAGGCAACTGAAAAGGCAAATTTCCTCTTAGAGCCCTGAGTAATAATGCTTGGTGGTGTACCAGGGAGTATGGACTCCACTCATAGGAAGAGTCTAGAGGAAAGGCTGTACACCAAGGTGGGGGCGAACCAGGAGTCAGGATTGCACAGGTAGGTCGGGACAGAGCACTAGGCAAAGCCATCAGGACCCAGGCAGCACACGTCACCCTTCCAAACAAAGAAAAAGGAAAGGCAAAGCTTGCCCGGGCAGAAAGGTTACTCCACACTTCCTCAGAGGCAGGAGACGATGGTGGCCTTACTCTGCCATGGCCAGAGTTTATCCTGAAGAAACAAAGGCCAACCCCCTGCAGCAACCCTCCCTACCCATAAGACTTCACAACTGCTTAGTCCAGGCAGCAACCGAGCAAAGGCAGCTACCCTCACAGCTAGTCCTCGTTCAATCCCTTTCAGGGGATGTCACTTTGCTTGATTGAAGACATTTCACTCCCAAGGCCATTCCAGTGCTCAAAGGGAAAGGGCGTGACAGGGTCTAAAGGGTAGGTGCCAGGAACGACTCAGAGAGGCGGGCATGTCAGAATTCTCTCAGCGGTGTCCAAAGGCAGTGGCTCTAACCAACCCAGCATTCTGGCTTTCTTTTTTTCTTTCAAGAGACAGGTAGCATTATCCTGTTCTTACTTAAGCATTAGGAAAGCTAAACTTTTTCTTGGCATATATCTGGCATTCTAAATGGAATGGCTTTCCCCATTGAACAGAAAACTTGGGAGCAAGAACAATTAGGAGAGGCACTGTACAATTTTTTAAAATTCTAAATTGCCTTTTTTCTTTTCTTTTTTTTTAAGAAAAATGCATTTTCCAGAATAGGGAAAAAGGCATCTTTGAATAAAGACTAAATGAGAAGCAAGAACTTGAGAGGTGATGAGGACTTGGAAGTGACAAACAACAACAACAAAAAGTAAAAACATCGGCATGTCTGGGAGGAAGGAAAATGGCAGTGTGTTAGTTCGTATTTGTTGACTAATACAAGTCCATAAACGCGCTGACCCTTGATGTAGACGTAAAGCGCTCCACTTCCAGAACTTGGGCTTTTATTGGACAGCCAGAAAGGTACGTCTGTACATTAGGCTCCTTAAATCCTTGAGTCTTATAAATAGCAGAGAAAGGGATATACACTAAAAAACAAATAAGTAAATAAAGTTACTTCAAGAACACAATGAGATTGCCAGAATACATGGTATTAGCATAGCTTGCCTTTTGCAGGCATCTTTTTAAATAATAACATGTAACAACGAGAAAACAGTTAATGAAACAGTCTCAGCCCAGTGTTATGACATCAGCAAAGGAGATCAATCATTTGCTGGTTATTTCAAATCTGTGCTCTGCCAAGCCACCCTGATAAGCTGCCTTCTCCTGGCTCAGACCATCAGTCTTTACCTTCCTGTATCTTGAGATCCCTGGGAGACACATCATAGTCCAACTCCTCTCCCTCAAAGTGGAGCTCCCGAGTGTCCAGGTTGTCTATCAAATTACTCATGTCAGCAGCGATTTTCTGCAGTGCAGATATATTTACTGTTGGCTCAGTTTTCAGTGACATGTTGGCTTTGGACAAGGTAAAAATGAAGGGGCTGGGAAAAAGCAAAGGGTTACAAAGATATATTAGAATTATACTTCTCTCTTTTTCAAAGAAAACTCATTCTATTTCATTCTGACATTTAATAACACAAATCATTGAACATCGGTACCCAGAGAAGAGGAGTTCATATAGATTTTATTTTTCATTTAAAACACTGAGATTTAAGCCTTGAGTACAGTCATCAGAGTTGGGTAAAAAAATCTGTCTTGCCTGGAACAACCTCTCTGTTACAGCTGGCCCTAAAACAGAAGGGCTTTCATACCAGTAACTCCTGCACACATGTTCATTTAGTACTGCAAATCACACACATTTCCTGAGCACATATAATCATTCTCTGTAAGATGCAAAGAGTGACTATATAAAGATAATAAGGCTGGCCTCTGTAATTAAGGAACATCTGACGTGATGAGAGAAATAAGCTACATGAGCCAAATTCATCCCTGGCATCCTCCAAGGTCTTGGTCCTCCCAGAATGGCACGTGCTCAATGGATGACACCTAGCCGGGTTCTCTCCTGCAGGTGCTATCAAAAAGCTAGAGGGCTCCGTGGAAAATGTTAAGAGAGTTGCCTGCCAACTCAAGCAGCCCTTACTGTAACTCAGCAAGTCTCTAAACCTATACTGTTGTGTCTGGTAGAAAAAGATCTTGGCTGGAAATTCCAAGATGGCAGTAGAAAAGAATGGTTCTGGTTTGACTAGATATGTAATTAACATAACTAAGTTCTCTGTGGGCTCTATTCAATCGTGTCTGAAGTCAACCTTGTGGCCTACTATTAGCAAGATATAGGACTATCTTTACCTATATCACTTCCCTTCAACTTTTTCTCCCACTGCCAGTTTGTTTGTTTGTTTGTTTGTTTGTTTATTTATTTATTTATTTATTTATTTTTAAGTGAGAGGAGGGGAGATAGATAGACTCCTGTATGGATCCTCATTGAAATCCACCGACAACCCCCATCTGGGACCAATGCTTGAACCGACTGAGCTATCCTCAGTGCCCGGGGCTATGCTTGAACCAATCGAGCCACTAGCTATGAAAGGGGAAGAGGGAGAGAAAGGGGACAGGGAGGGGAAGAGAAGCAGATGGTTGCTTCTCATGTGTGAAGCACATGTGTGATGGTTGCTTCCCTGATTGGGGATTGAACCCACGATATTTGCATGCCAGGTGGATGCTTTATCCATTGAGCAACCGGCCAGGGCCCCACTCCCAATTAATATTGTAATAACATACAATTGCTTAGTATACATCTGGCTGGGTGATAACCCTTTATATACATTATTACATTGATCATCAATAATAAATCTATGAAGGGTTGTTATCTCTACTTTGAAGGTGACAAGAGTTTGTCATTCCTCTTTTATAAATAAGGAAACTGAGGCATGGAGATATTAGGTTGATGTGTTGAATACTTTGGACAATCTGCCCCAGGTCACATAGAAGAAGGGATCTGAAACCAGATCTGACTCAGGAGCTGATGTTCTCAATCTTTGTCTTTATCTTCCTGTATATTTTTGTAGATAGACAAGTGTCCCTAGAATAGATGGAAGTTTTAGTAAAACAAGTGTTCAGGTGGCCCTGACCAGTTGGCTCAGTGGTAGAGCGTCAGCCTGGCGTGCAGGAGTTCTGGGTTCGATTCCCAGCCAGGGCACACAGGAAAAGCACCCATCTGCTTCTCCACCCCTCCCCCTCTCCTTCCTCTCTGTCTCTCTCTTCCCCTCCCGCAGCCAAGGCTCCATTGGAGCAAAGTTGGCCCGGGCGCTGAGGATGGCTCTATGGCCTCTGCCTCAGGCACTAGAATGGCTCTGGTTGCAACAGAGTGATGCCCCAGATAGGCAAAGCATCACCTCCTGGTGGGCATGCCGGGTGGATCCTGGTTGGGCGCATGCGGGAGTCTGTCTGACTGCCTCCCCATTTCCAACTTCAGAAAAATACAAAAAAACAAACAAAAAACAAACAAGCAAAAAAAACCCCCCCAAAAAAACAAAAAACACAAGTGTTCAGGCAAGAGGCTAACTGAAATGAAAAGAATAGGAAATGAATTCCTCTTGCAGCTCAGCACAAGAAATCATTTAAAGTCTCAGAGCCTTGCTTTCCTCGTCTATAATTTAAGGAGGTTGAGCCAATTCATTTCTAGGGTCCCTCTAAAATTGAAACCCTAAGTATAGATAAAAAATGCTATAAATTGTTCAGCCTTCTCTTAAAATGTAATTAATATAACACTTCTCCTATCCCATGAAATTAACCCAAATAGTTTTCATATGAATACGGGAAGCAGGTGGCAGAATGTTCTTAACCTGCATAATTTAATCAGAGTCTGTTTGTCTTCCATTGAGGAGCTGTTGCCTCTAGTCACAGTTAAAATATTTATTTCCTTCCTTCTCCATTTCACAAACACTTATTAGATGCTAACCATGAGCCAAGACTTGCTTTATTTAAAATACAAGGTAATAAAAAGCTTTTAGAGGATATGAGACAAGAAAAAACATGTAAGAAATTACATAATATCATTGCTGCTTGTGAATTCGTAAAACCTTTAGGTATTTTCTATTGATGAAATGGTCTTATGATTAACTTGCCAACATTTTTAACATGGTAAAGGAAAACCAGAGTTACTGCAAATGACTTTAAACAGAGTGTTATGTTAAAAATGAATGTTAGTGACGTCAGAGAAATGGCACCAGGAGGAGTACTGCCAATACCTCTCCCTGAAACTTCAACATTCAACTAGAGACAGAAAAACAATCTCAGGAGCATCTGAAATACACATATATCAAACAAAGGTACAATTGGGTGAAAAGGTGGCTGAATATATAACCCACTCTGAAGGAAATAAGACGGAAAACGGAGTATTCCACTTTCCTCACTGATTTGAGTAAGGGCTGTTTCCCTTGGAACTAAGAGAAAGCGGGGGCTGAGGGCATGGGAAAACCCAAACTAGGGCAGAGACGTTCAAGCTGAGGAGAGAGTGTGCCAGCGGCTCAGCCCATGGAAAGCTAATGCCAGCAGCAGACCCTGGCAGAGGTGGGCGGGCAGTTGACTTGTTTACTCCTGGTCTCCCAGTCAGCGAGTGCGGGCAGTGTGCAAGTGGATCCACCTGGTGCTTTGGGCGTGGGTGCTCATGTTCCTGAATGGACGGGCTGGGTCGGAGACTGTCAGTAGTGACCCTCTGTGTGGGCTGTGACCAGAGTTTCTGAATAATCCCGGCTTCCCAAACAATAGTGCAGGAAGTGCACGAAAGCCAGCTTCCCTACACCCAGACTTGTCTGGGTGCAGCGCCTGCACCTGCCATACAGGCTAACAAAGCACACTCCTGGGGAAGAGAACTATGGAAGTGGTGGGGGAAGGGTGTGCAGGCAGCTTGCAGACATCCTCTGGAGAGCAGACCCGGGGAGTGCTGAGGCATACTAGACATGCCCGGAGGCTCATAGAAAGACACCTGAAAAGCGATCGGCTCCCAGCCCTGATTTTGCTGGCAGCTCTGGCTGGCAAAGCCTTACCCAGAATCCTGTGGTAAGTGGGGATAGAGGGTGGATTTGGCAGCTCTTAGAGACTCTTCCTCTCCAGGCAATGGCTGGGGCAACTTCACAGCTGGGTCCCAGGCTGCTGGTTCAGGAAGGAGAGAATTGGGGAGAGGTTCCGGGAAAATGGACACTCCCATTGTCGGAGTCTGCAAACACTAACAAGCCCCACATATAAAGGGGACTGAGGCCTAGTTTATGTCATCACCATAGTGACACATCAACCCTCTGCCTAAGAGTGCCACAGGGCAGAACCTGGGGTACAGCGCCACCAGCCAAAAAGAGAGAGAAGAAAGAAAAAGAAAGATAACTTCTTAAAACCAGGAAAAATCCACAGTCTTTATAACTTTTTCCATTTTTTTCTTGTATTTTTTATTCTTTTTTTTTCCTTCCATCTTGGTCCGTTTATACTTTTTCCGTTTTATTCTTTTCGTTTTGAACGTTGTTACCCATAAGTGTTACATTTTCCATTATTTTATTTTTCCTATGAGTGTTACATTCCAAAAAACATAACATAATTTTTTTTTCTCTCTTTTTGTTTCTTCTTTTCTTGTTCACTTTTTCTCTCACTCAAATCTTACCCACAAACAAATTCTTTTATTCTGGATTTAAATTTTTTCGTTGTGGCATTTTCTATACTTTTTACTTCGCTCTTTATGTACTTAGCATTTCCTCCAACTCTGGCTTTCCATTCTAAAGTTTTTGTGCCATTGAATACAATAGAATTTTCATTTTTCACTGTATTTCTCTTTTTTCTCTTTTTTTCTTTTCTCATACACTATTTCTCTCATTTGACCATCATATGCAAATTATTTTATTCTTGATCCAAATTATTTCCTTGTGAAATTTTGTGGGTTATTGCTTCATTTTTCGCCTGTCACTAACCCCCAACACATTCACTCTGTTCTCCATATATATATATATATATATATATTTTTGTATTTTTTTGAAGCTGGAAATGGGAAGAGACAGTCAGACAGACTCCCGCATGCGCCCGATCGGGATCCACCCGGCACGCCCACCAGGGGTGACATTCTGCCCACCAGGAGGCGATGCCGTGCCCCTCCGGGGCATCGCTCTGCCGCGACCAGAGCCACTCTAGCGCCTGGGGCAGAGGCCAAGGAGCCATCCCCAGCACCCAGGCCATCTTTGCCGGCTGCGGGAGGGGAAGAGAGAGACAGAGAGGAAGGATGGGGGGGTGGAGAAGCAAATGGGTGCTTCTCCTATGTGCCCTGGCTGGGAATCGTCCATATTTTTCCACTTAGCACAATAGAATTTTCAGTTTTTCACTGCATTTCTCAAAAAATTTTTTTATCAACTCTTATTAGTGTTATTACCAATACCACTCTTAAATGGCATTAAAAAGAGAAATAGAATATCATGAATACAAAAGACAGTGATGTAGCTCAGATAGATGAGAAAAAATCTATAGAAAATAATTTCAATAACTTAGGAACCTTGGAGTTAAATGGCAGAGAATTTAAAAATAAAGTCCTAAAAATACTCAGGGATATACAAGAAAGTACAAATGGCAATTTAGGAAGCTCAAAAAACAAGTCAATGAACAAACAGAATACTTCACCAAGGATATTGAAACTATGAAAACAAATCAAATAGAGATGAAAAACTCAATTCATGAACTGAAAAACGAGGTAACAAGCTTAGCCAATAGAACAGGCCAGACAGAGGAGAGAATTAGTGACATAGAAGACAGGCAACTAGAGGTACTACAGAGAGAAGAGGACAGAGACTCATGAATTTAAAAAAAATAGCCCTACAGAAATTGTCTGACTCCATCAGAAAGAACAACATAAGAATAATGGGTATATAAGAGGGAGAAGAGAGAGAAAATGGAATGGAGAACATATTCAAACAAATAATAGACGAGAACTTCCCAAGCCTGTGGAAAGAATTAAAGCCTTGAATTCAAGAAGCAAACAGAATAACGAGTTATCTTAACCCTAAAAAACCTACTCCAAGGCGCATCATAATGAAATTGGCACAAACCAATGACAAAGAAAAAATTCTCAAGGCAGCCAGAGAAAAAAAGAATACAACATAGAAAGGAAGGCCTATTAGATTATCAACAAATTTCTCAGCAGAAATTATACAAGCTAGAAGAGAGTGGACCCCAATATTTAAAGTTCTGAAAAAGAGGAACTTACTATACCCATCAAAACTATCCTTCAAATACAAAGGAGAAATAAAAACATTCACAGGTACAGAAAAGATGAGAAAATTTATCACCAGAAAACCCCCACTTTAGGAAAGACTAAGGGGGGTTTTCCAACCAGACACAAAGAACAAAACAAAACAAAACTACTAGTAAAAGCTTCATCAAGATCACAATAAAAACAAGATTAATCTATGACAAAGAAACAAAAAAGGGGAGAGGACAAAGATTAACAGTACCAAAAGAGGATGGAGTGCAGAAACACTCATGAGATAATGTACTACAATGAACATGATATGTATGCTTTCTATTACTTAATGGTAACCACTCCTGAAAAAACCAACACAGGAGTACATAGCTTGAAAAAGGAAGGAACAGAGAAAAAAAAGTATGGATTACAATCAAACAAAAACAAATGATAGAAAAATAAAAGAGAATAACCAAACAAGATACAAAACTATAAGAAAGCAATATATAAAATGGCAATAAGAAACCCTCAAATGTCAATAATTACACTAAACATAAATGGACTGAACTCACGAATAAAAAGGCACAGAGGGCCCTGGCCAGTTGGCTTAGCGGTAGAGCGTCGGCCTGGCGTGTGGGGGACCCGGGTATGATTCCCGGCCAGGGCACATAGGAGAAGCGCCCATTTGCTTCTCCACCCCCCTTTCCTCTCTGTCTCTCTCTTCCCCTCCTGCAGCTGAGGCTCCATTGGAGCCAAGATGGCCCAGGCGCTGGGGATGGCTCCTTGGCCTCTGCCCCAGGTGCTGGAGTGGCTCGGGTCACGGCAGAGCAATGCCCCAGAGGGTCAGAGCATCGCCCCCTGGTGGGCGTGCTGGGTAGATCCCGGTCGGGCGCATGCGGGAGTCTCTCTGACTGTCTCTCCCCGTTTCCAGCTTCAGAAAAAAAAAAAAGGCACAGAGTAGCAGAATGGATAAAAAAGAAAATTCAACTGTATGCTGTCTACAAGAAACACATCTAAGCTACAAGGATAAAAAAAATTCAAAGGGAAAGGCTGAAAAACAATACTCCAAGCAAATAACATCCAAAAAAAGCAGGTGTAGCAATACTCATATCTAACAATGCTTACTACAAGATAGTAAAGGTAATTAGAGACAAAAACAGTCATTTCATAATGATCAAGGGGACATTGAATCAAGAAGACATAACACTTCTTACTATATATGCACAAAACCAAGGAGCACCAAAAAATATAAGACAGCTACTGACTGGTCTACAAACAAAAACTGACAAAAATACAATCATACTTGGAGACCTCAATACACCACCAACGGCTCTAGATCGTTCATCCAAACAGAAAATCAATAAAGAGAAATATTGGCCTTAGACAAAACACTAGAACAATTGGATATGATAGACATCTACAGGAAATTTCATCCCAAAGTGCCAGAGTATACATTTTTCTCTAGTGTACATGGAACATTCTCAAGAATTGACCATATGTTGGACCACAAAAATAACATCAACAAATTCAGAAAGATTGAAATTATACCAAGCATATTTTCTGATCATAAAGCCTTGAAACTAGAATTTAACTGCAAAAAAGAGGCAAACAAAACCACAAAAATAACATACTTTTAAAAAACTACTTTTAAAAAATGAGTGGGTCAAAGAAGAAATAAGCGCACAGATCAAAAGATACATACAGGCAAATGAAAATAATAATGCAACATTTCAGAATCTCTGGGATGCTGCAAAAGCCGTAATAAGAGGGAAGTTCATATCACTTCAGGCCTATATGAACAAACAAGAGAGAGGCCAAGTAAACCACTTAACTTCACATCTTAAGGTACTAAAAAAAGAAGAACAAAGACAACCCCAAACCAGAAGAAGAAATGAAATAATAAAAATCAGAGCAGAAATAAACAAAATAAGAGAACAGAAAAAGTATAGAAAAAATTAATAAAACAAGGAGCTGGTTCTTTGAAAAGATCAACAAAATTGACAAACCCTTGGCAAGACTCACCAAGGAAAAAAGAGAAAAGACTTAACAAAATCCAAAATGAAAGAGGAAAAATCACCACAGATATCATAGATATACAAAGAATTACTGTAGAATACTATGAAAAACTATATGACATCAAATTCAACAATCTAGAAGAAATGGATAAATTCCTAGAATAATACAATCTTCCTAGACTGAGTCATGAAAAAGCAGAAAGTCTAAACAGACCCATAAGCAGGGAGGAAATAGAAACAACTACTAAAAACCTCCCCAAAAATAAAAGTCCATGGCCAGACGGCTATACTAGTGAATTCTATCAAACATTCAAAGAAGACTTGTTTTGTATTCTACTCAAAGTCTTCCAAAAAACTGAAGAAGAAGCAATACTGCCAAACACATTTTACGAGGCCAACATAAACTTCATACCAAAAGCTGGCAAGGACAACACAAAAAATAAAACTACCGACCAATATCTCTAATGAATACAGATGCTAAAATACTAAACAACATACTAGGAAATCAAATGCAACAACACATTTAAAAAATAATTCATCATGATCAAGTGAGATTCATCCCAGAATCATAAGGATGGTTCAATATACATAAAACGGTTAAGATAATATACCATATCAACAAAACAAAGAGCAAAACCATATGATCTTATCAATAGATACAGAAAAGGCATTCAATAAAATACAACATCATTTTATGTTTAAAACACTTAACAAAATGGGTATAGAAGGAAAATATCTCAACATAATAAAGGCCATCTATGATAAACCATCAGATAACATCATATTAAATGGCATAAAACTGAGGACTTTTTGTCTAAAATCAGAAACAATTCAAGGTTGTCCACTCTCTCCACTCTTATTTAACGTAGTGCTGGAAGTTCTAGCCAGAGCAATCAGACAAGAGAAAGAAATAAAAGGCATTCATATTGGGAAAGAAGAAGTAAAGGTTTCACTTTTTGCAGATGATATGATCCTGTACATCAAAAACCCCAAAGACTCCACAAAAAGACTACTAGAAATATTAAACCAATACAGTAAGTTCGCAGCACACAAAATTAATATACAAAAGTCCATTGCCTTCCTATATGCCAACAATGAAACATCAGAAATCGAGCTCAAAAAAAACAATCTCCTTCATGGTTGCAACAAAAATAAAATGAAATACGTAGGAATAAACATAACAAAGAATGTAAAAGACCTATATAATCAAAACTACAAAACATTGTTAAGGGAAATCGAAAAAGATACAACAAAATGGAAAAATATTTCTTGTTCTTGGATAGGAAGAATAAATATAGTCAAAATGACTATATGACCCAAAGCGATATACAAATTTAATGCAATTCTCACCAAAATTTCAATGTCATTTTTTAAAGAAATGGAACAAAAAAATCATCAGGTTTTTATGGAACCATAAAAAACTGCAAATAGGGCCCTGGCCGGTTGGCTCAGCGGCAGAGCGTCGGCCTAGCGTGCGGAGGACCCGGGTTCGATTCCCGGCCAGGGCACACAGGAGAAGTGCCCATTTGCTTCTCCACCCCTCCACCGCGCTTTCCTCTCTGCCTCTCTCTTCCCCTCCCGCAGCCAAGGCTCCATTGGAGCAAAGATGGCCCGGGCGCTTGGGATGGCTCTGTGGCCTCTGCCTCAGGCGCTAGAGTGGCTCTGGTCGCAACATGGCGACGCCCAGGATGGGCAGAGCATCGCCCCCTGGTGGGCAGAGCGTTGCCCCTGGTGGGCGTGCCGGGTGGATCCCAGTCGGGCACAAGCGGGAGTCTGTCTGACTGTCTCTCCCTGTTTCCAGCTTCAGAAAAAAAAAAAAAAAAAAAAAAAAAAAAAAAAACACCTGCAAATAGCCAGAGCAATCCTAAAGAAAAAGAATGAAACTGGGGGCATTACAATACCTGACTTCAAATTATATTATAGGGTCATGACAATCAAAACAACATGGTATTGGCAGAAAAATAGATACTCAGACCAATGGAACAGAATAGAAAGCCCAGAAATAAAACCAAATAATGTATATGGTCAAATAAATTTAGATAAACGGGCCAACAATACACAATGGAGAAAAGAAAACCTCTTCAACAAGTGATGCTGGGAAAACTGGAAAATCACATGCAAAAGAATGACACTCGATTACCGTTTGTCTCCTTGTACTAAAATTAATTCAAAATGGATCAAAGACCTAAATATAAGATCTGAAACAATAAATTACATAGAAGGAAACATAGATACTGAACTCATGGACCTTGGTTACAAAGAGCACTTTATGAATTTGACTCCAAAGGCAAGGGAAGTGAAGGCAAAGATAAATGAATGGGACCACATCAGACTAAGAAGCTTTTGCACAGCAAAAGATACTGACAGCAAAACAAACAAGACAGCCAACTAAATGGGAGATGATATTTTCAAACAACAGCTCAGATAAGGGCCTAATATCCAAAATATACAAAGAACTCATAAAACTCAACAGCAAACAAGCAAACAATCCAATAAAAAAAAATGGAAAGAGGACATGAACAGACACTTCTCCCAGGAAGAAATACAAATGGTGAACAGATATATGAAAAGATGCTAATCTTCATTAGCTATTAGAGAAATGCAAATCCACACTACAATGAGATACCACCTCACACCTGTTAGATTAGCTATTATCAACAAGACAGGTAATAACAAGTGTTGGAGAGCTGTGGAGAAAAAGGAACCCTCATCCACTGTTGGTGGGAATGTAAAGTAGTACAACCACTATGGAAGAAAGTATGCTGGTTCCTCAAAAAATTAAAAATAGAAATACCATATGATCCAGCAATCCCTCTACTGGGAATATACCCCACAACTCAAAAACACTGGTACGTAAAGACACATGCAGCCCCGTGTTCACTGCAGCATTGTTCACCGTGGCCAAGACATGGAAACAACCAAAAAACCCTTCAATAGCTGACTGCATAAAAAAGATGTGGTACATATATACTATGGAATACTACTCAGCCATAAGAAATGATGACATCGGATCATTTACAACAACACGGATGGACCTTGGTAACATTTTACTGAGTGAAATAAGTAAATCAGAAAAAACTAAAAACTATGTAATTCCATACATATGTGGACATAAAAATGAGACTCAGGGACATGGACAAAAGTGTGGTGGTTACCGGGGGTGGGGAGTGGAAGGAAGGGGGTGGGGGGAGAGGAGGGGCACAAAGAAAACCAAAGAGAAGGTAATGTAAAACTATATGACTTTGGGTGATGAGTATGCAACATAATCAAATGTCAAAATAACTTGGAGATGTTTTCTCTGAACCTATGTACCCTGATTAATTAATGTAACCGCATTAAAATTAATAAAAAATGTTAAATTAAAAATATACAGAGGCCAGAATAATTTATACATGATAAATAAGTGGAATAAACACTATAGTAATTGGATCAAGCTAAAATAAATATCTTGTTTCAAATAGGGCGAATGGTGGCCTGACCTATGGTGGTACAGTGGATAAAGCATCAACATGGAACACTGAGGTCACCAGTTCAAAAACCCAGTCAAGGCACATACGGGAGTTGATGCTTCCTGCTCCTCCCCTCCTTCTCTCTCTCTCTCTCTCTCTCTCTCTCTCTCTTTCTCTTCTCTGTCTCTCTTCTTTAAAATGAATAAAAATAATTTAAAAATAAAATAATAAAAATAGGGAGAATGAAAACATAACACATGAAAAACTTAAAGAAGAATGAGAAAAGAAATTAAGGAATCCTCTTACTTATTGTCAAGTGTTTACTTGGTGCTAAACACAATTTCAGTGCAGTAATTTTATTTAATACAATGATCCTACCTGGTATTTATGATTATTTTTAAAGATTCGGTTTAAGTTAATTGTCCAAGGTCAGTTAAGTTGTGTTGGTGTTGAGTTTATAAAGCAGAATTGTCTGGCTCTGAAATCTCATGAACTTTGGTACAGAGATTCATAATTATTGATTTTATGTTACAGGTTTGAATGTCTATAAATTAATCCTTACTATGAAGTTTAAATTCTGTAACAACAAAATATCAAAATATATTCTCTACTTGAATTACCATCATCCTGGAAAAGACCCTACTAGCCCCATAGTCATTACCATTATGAAAACAACATATCCCTACAACCTCCTAAATTTCTTCTTAACCTTTTATTTTTATGGTTCATAATATATTGCTCAGAAAAAAATTAGGAGATATTTCAAAATGAATATGAAGCAATAAGAAAAGAAGCATTTGATTTTTTATTTTTATTAAACAAGAACATCAGAAAAGCAAACAAGTCAAAGAAAGTTGTTTGATTATGCAAATGAGATGCAAAATCAACTCATTTCATTGGTGAAAATGCACTATACAAAAGGCTGAAAGTACTGGAGTATCTGCACGTTCCCTGATACCCTAATTTCTGTAAGCAATGTATTTTATAAGATCATATGAAATTTCAGTGAACCTAACAGTTTATAAACTGTTCATCCTTTTGTGAAGACTACCATTTATATAATAATAAAAAATGAACCAAATTATTTGTCTCACTGCCGTCACTTGTGTTCATGGTTGCTTTGTGTTGACTGTTCATCCACCAATTGTATTGCTGGTCTCTTTCTTAAATATCAAGCTGTAAGGCCAGATATACTCCTAGCCAAATCTCCATTAATTAGCCCATGTTTTCTTTCATCTAAAATAATACATAATGGTGGGTGAGCAGCTGCCATAGTTACAGCCTATCTTAACCAGCAACAGGGTAAGAGCTTCCGTGTTTACACTTGAGATAATGTAATTGATTTTGTTACCTCCTTATAAAATTATACTGCAAGATTATCTCTTTGGTACCAAGTAGAGATGGTGCCCATAGAGCAATAATAGCAGCTGTGTTTTATTTCTGTTTGCATCTGTATCTGGGAAGTAAATAGGGTTTTTTTTCTTTCCTTCTGGTGCTGAATACTAGAATTAAAAATCTTTGCAGGGAACATTTAATTACCTCCAGTTATTCAGTGGTGAAATCAGAAAAATTTAGTTTTCTTCTGATCTTAATTTTCAAAATGATTGCAAAATAGGACATCAAAGGGAGCAGATATTTTCCTTTCCAGATAACACATACATAAACAAATTGTCTTAGACAAAATACAATAATAATATTATCAACCATACTATTAATATGGAAATAAATATTAGCATTAGCTAATACTGTATTGGCTGAGTATGTATTATATACAAGACAGGATACAAAAAAATTAATGATGTGACCTATCTGAATCCTCACAATCTTAGGAGTTGGGTTCCATTGTTACCCCCCATTTTAAGATGAGAAGCTTAGAGAGGGTGGGCAATGTGCCCAAGGCTAGTGAGCTAGGAAGTGATAGAGCTGGACACACTTTGGTGGATCTGACTCCAAAGTCCAGCTATTTACCCAGTCAGAGGTGGAACTGGAGTACCAGAGGGCTGGACACCAGAAGACTTCACTCCTTCCTTTACATACGCTTAGAATAACACAATTAAAAAAGGAACAATAAGAAAAAACTTCCACCTTCATTCTATGAAAATAACTGTGATTTGCTTCCATTTCTAAAATAACACGCAGCCTGACCTGGTGGTGGCGCAGTGGATAGAGCGTCGGACTGGGATGCGGAAGGACCCAGGTTCGAGACCCCGAGGTCGCCAGCTTGAGTGCGGGCTCATCTGGTTTGAGCGAGGCTCACCAGCTTGGACCCAAGGTCACTGGCTCCAGCAAGGGGTTGCTCAGCCTGCTGAAGGCCCGCGGTCAAGGCACATGTGAGAAAGCAATCAATGAACAACTAAGGTGTTGCAACGCGCAATGAAAAACTAATGATTGATGCTTCTCATCTTTCTCTGTTACTGTCTGTCTGTCCCTGTCTATCCCTCTCTCTGACTCACTCTCTGTCTCTGTAAAAAATAAATAAAAATAAATAAATAAATAAATAAAAATAAAATAACACGCAAAGTTCTGGCCCCCATAGTGTTTCAATGTTATTTGTGTTTACCAAGAAAAACAAATGCAATGGGTTTCTAAACCAAAACTCACATCTTAATGTATGAATGTGAAATGAATTATAATTAGATCACTTAAAACCAAACTGATGCCTGGCCTGTGGTGGCACATTGGATAGGCATTAACCTGGAACGCTGAGGTCATTGGTTCTAACCCTGGGCTTGCCTGGTCAAGGCACTTATGGGAGTTGATGCTTCCTGCTCCTCAGCCTTTCTCGCTCTCTCTCTCTCTCCTCTCTAAAATGAATAAATTCTTAAAAAACAAACAAACAAAAACCGGAGTTATAGGGATTACTTGTTTTCCTGTTTCTCATTGTGATGAAATTAATTGGTGTATCCATACTCCCTTACCACCCCAAACACAACTTACAGCAATGATTTGTTTAGGACTGATGTGATGCTCCCTGCAGTGCAAAAGTCATTCATGTGGATTCAAACACTAAACTAAATCTCCAGTGATATAGGAAGCCTTGGATAAATATTTCTTCAGTTTAGCTGACTTTTAGTACAATATTTTGCATTCTAGATTACCATATATATTTTGAGAAAATAACACATTGGAAAAACGACTCGACGTTTACTTGAATCTTTGAGTTTTTGTTGTTGTTGTTTTAAAGAATACCAGTTCTACAAATATGAGTGAAGGGCTTACTATGAGCCTTGGACTGATAATAAAATGTCAGTGATGTAGGGACAGGTCAAATGACCTAACTTAACTCTATTCTTTCTTGTTGTTTTTTTATTTTATTTTTTATCAAATAAAATAAAGGAGAGGCAGAGAGACAGACTCCCCCACGCACCCCGACCAGGATCCACCTGGCAAGCTTCCTATGGGGCAATGCTCTGCCTATCTGGGGCTGCTGCTCCATTGCTCAGCAACTGAGCCATTTTTTTAGCACCTGTGGCAAGGCCATGCTGCCATCCTCAATGCTCAGGGCCAACTTGGGCATTTTTTTTTTTTTTTTTGAGACATGGCTGCAGGAGAGGAAGAGAGAGAGCGGAGAGAAAGAGAGAAGGGGGGAGGGGTGGAGAAGCAGATGGTCACTTCTCCTGTGTTGCCTGGCCAAGAATCGAACCTGGGTCCCCACATGCCAGGCCAACGCCCCACCTCTAAGCCAACCGGTCAGGGCTCACTCTATTTTTATTATCAGTGTAACCTGGATAACTAGCAACCTCAGGGTTTCAGCTGCTGCTCTATGACATGGACATAGTGTAGATTTGCTATTGTTTATACTGTTCCAAGATATAGAAGTTTGATTCCCAAACACTATCCTCCCCCTGGGCTCCATATCTAATCTGATCTTGAAGCCACCAGAATACAGCAAACTCCCACTGACTTATCCTTCTTTCCTGGTTACCTATCAAAGCCTCCATGGGGCCTAAAATCGACTGTTGCTCTCCCTAAGATGTCAAGATGAAGATAATGGTGCTAAGTAATCTGGACTCCCTGGGTCTGCAGAATAGGAGTTAGAGGCCATGTTTCTCCTTTCTCTAGCTAAAAACAAAAACAAGTCTATAATTACATAAAGCATTTTTAGCACTAAATCATTTCTCGGTTCTCATGATTTTGCCTAAATCCTTTGACCTCCTTGGTTGGCCTCTACTCTCTACTATGAACTGGTTCTGTCATTTCCTTTGATATGTCCTAGGGTTAAACATCACCCTATTTGTAGTTCTAACCAGATTATTCTAGTTCATCTCAATCATCTTTGAACTCAAACAGATGTTTTATTTCTAGAGGTAAATCCAAGAGTTAACAGAAACTGATCTCTATTTCAAATATGGTTGGATACAAAAATATCTGTTATTTATTGAGTGCCTACTTTGGGCCAGTCACGGATTGATCGATCACACACTACATGTATCATTTCTAATCCTTACAATCTCATTTAGAATCAAAGACATGGAGCACAGCAGCCTCCTGAGGCTGCACCATTGTGATTGGGGAGGGGGGGGCTGGTCCCAGTGCACGGGCCCCTGGAATGGCTCTGTGCCGCCTGCCCCCCCGGCTGTGCCACAGGCTCAGTGGGCGTCCCTATCACCTCCACTCTCACCTTTTCCCTAAACCACTAGCCATTTCTCTCCTTCCTGGCTGAGGGCCAGGGCTTTGGAATAGCCTTCATGACACAGCCTGGCAGGAGCTACAGTGACTACAGCACCCAGGCTCCACCCACCTACGGCTAAACATCCTGAGGCTCCTGAATTCAGAGAAAATGTTGGAACCGACTTTCTCAGGAGTTATGTGTATGGGGAGGGGGTAGAAAAGGGGGTGGGGAACCAAGTCATAGAACCGGTGAGAACAGGGTGTTCAAAACCTGGCAGAGGCCCTGGCCGGTTGGCTCACTGGTAGAGCGTCGGCCTAGCGTGCGGAGGACCCGGGTTCGATTCCCGGCCAGGGCACACAGGAGAAGCGCCCATTTGCTTCTCCACCCCTCCGCCGCACTTTCCTCTCTGTCTCTCTCTTCCCCTCCCGCAGCCAAGGCTCCATTGGAGCAAAGATGGCCCGGGCGCTGGGGATGGCTCTGTGGCCTCTGCCTCAGGCGCTAGAGTGGCTCTGGTCGCAACATGGCGATGCCCAGGATGGGCAGATCGTCGCCCCCTGGTGGACAGAGCGTCGCCCCTGGTGGGCGTGCCGGGTGGATCCCGGTCCGGCGCATGCGGGAGTCTGTCTGACTGTCTCTCCCCGTTTCCAGCTTCAGAAAAATGAAAAAAAATAATAATAATAATAAAAAAAAAAAACCTGGCAGAGGTGTGCCTCTCCCACTCCTCCTTGTCTGATAGTGCTGAGCACAGTGGTACCACACACTGGAAGTTATCCTCTGTAAGCAAGCAATTAGCTGGTTTTTGTGAAGCTCTGGCCAGCCAGCTAGTGCGCCACCCTGCACATGCCCCTGCCTCTCTTCTCTTCTCCCCTCACTCTTGCTGCTTCCAGTATAGCCTACCTTAGCTCATGCTCTATTAACCAGGACACTTTGGCTAGGATAGTGTTAGAACCACCACAAACCACCGAACCATCCTGCCTCTTGCCGAAATCCATTTTGTGTTGAAGTTAATAGTAAAAATAAAAAGTAGCCTGATCTGTGGTGTGTCACAGTAAATAAAGCGTTAACCTGGAACACTGAGGCCACTAGTTCAAAACCCTGGGCTTGCCTGATCCAGGCACATATGGAAGTCAATGCTTCCTGCTCCTTCCCCCAGCCCCCTCTCTAAAACGAATAAAAAAAAATCTTTAAAAAAATATTTAAAAAATAAATGTAAACTCACATTTCATTTACTATGTTTCAGTTAGGGACCAGGCGCTTTGCATGCATTAATTCAACATGCCCTCACAACAGCCCTACAGACTGGATATTATTCTTATCCCTTTTTATAGACAAGGAAAGTGAGAACACAGATGGATTAAGTGACTTGCTCAAGGTCACACAGCATCCTGATGGGATTCAACTTAGTTTGCTTCTACTCTTGCCTTGACTAACTGGGCAAAGGCACCTGCATGCTTAGTTCCCTCATCTAGAAAGGGAAATTAGTAAGGAGTCATCTGTGTTAAGAACTTTACAATAGACACATTATTTCAGAATCATTAAATGACAGAGAAAACAGCACAATCTAAGCCACCCCAACCAGGTGGTAAGAACCTAGCCCAAATGCCCAGGGTATGTAGGAGAGGATTTTGAGTCAGCATCTAAGTAAGATTTGTTCCTGCCGCTGTGAAGACAATGCACATATAAACATTTGTATTTGAGAGAAAACATGGGAGGGCCTCTCTTGATTCCAAGTTTGTTAATAAGTTTATCAGGTGTGATGAGTGAGAGACTTGTACAACCACTAGATTGATTTAAGTCAATAAGGATCCCAAAGGGAAAATTCTTCCTTATATTAAAAAAAAGGTAATTAATATTATTGAAAACCATGGTCAGACTTCTTAAATAACATGCTTCTGTTAAACAAATATCCCATTTTCCACAGCTAAGAAAAGAATATCATGCATTGTAGCTAACTGCACATACTGAATTCAAAGGAATGCACTTTAATTTGGTGGATAAATTATGCTAACTAAAATGATATAAACATTTTTCTCACTAAGAGAGAATTAGACCACTGGTAATCCAGTGGGTGAGCAAAATAAATATATTTTCCAGGATACAGTTAATCTCTATTAAAATGACTTTAAGGTCTTTGATTATTGGTCAAGAGGTTTGAGTAGGTAAATGTTGTGGTCACCTCCTCCCAAGACTACATCAAAATTACAACTAAACTTCAGAACTATCATTATGAACAACTTAAATCTAGCTGAACAGAAGTATTATAACTAAGAATATACAGAAGAAGTCATATCAAGACTGATAAAAGGGTCAGAGACGTGGAATGGGTTGGTTCCACACCCATGTGTGCTGGTTAAAAATTGGGAGAGATATCTCAACTATAGAGGTCCCTCCAAAGAGCAAGAGATCCCAGCCCCATACCAGGGCCACCAGCCTAGGGTTCTAGTGCCAGGAAGAGAAGTCCTCATAAATTATGACTGTGAAAACCAGTAGGGATTGTAGTGGAGCAAACTGAGGCTGAGACAGAAGGCTACTGCAAACAGAGGACTCCTCTCAAATGGCCTGTGCCTGGACTTACATGCTATTGAACTCACTTGCTCTGAGCTCCAGTACTGTGACAGCAACTGGAAAAATACCAGGGACATACAGGGAGGAAATGAATTGTCTGGCTTAAAGATAAAGGCTGAAGTGGCAGCTTTCTGCTAGACAGAAGTGTGGGCAGGTGCCACTGTCCTTTGTTGACCTTCTTTCCACTCAGCCTGCAAGTTCAGACAGACACCATGTCTAAGTTTCTATCAACCTGGCTAACACTGGTCTCCCCACCCTGGTGATTTTTTGAGACTCTACCACACCCAAATTTCATGCCCACCCAAGCTACTTCTAGCTTTTCCACACAAAGGGCCTGTCTTGATTCATGTTATGGTCTTTCCTAAAATCTCACAAAGGTTCTCAAACCCAAAACAAGCAGCTGACCTGGGTGTGCCCCCTACCTCTTGCTAAGCAGCCTCAAGACTGGCACTAGTGGCAGCCAGCCTCAGTTTGTAGCTTAGCCTCTCCAAGGCACCTCTAAGCCCAGAAAAAGTGGCAACCAGCTGCAGATCACTTTGTAGCTTTTTCCAAGTATCCCAGGGCAGGGCACAGGCATCAGCTGATCTGGGCCTGCAGCAGAGGCCCCAGAACCAACACATCTGGTGGCCAACTTCACAACACACCAGAGCAACACCCAACCGCCTTCACAAGTGACACACCCAAATCTCAGATTCTGTAGGCACAAGAGCCCTACTCAAGCAAATTCTTCTCTGAAAAGTCAGACCTTGCACAACAGCTCTCCTCTATAGTCATGGCCAGTCCTCACAGCCAATCAGCCTCAGTGGCATGCCAAAAACAATCAAGTTTCAACTATAGCAGAAGGAACCACAACCCACACAAGGGATACACCTGGAGCACTGGCTCAAGTGACCACAGAGACTAAATAACTGGGTCGCATAGGACACCTACTATATAAATCCAGTCTACCAAAACCAGATGTAGCAGCTCTACCTAATACATAGAAACAAACACAGGGAGACTAACAAAATGAGGAGACAAAGAAACATGTCCCAAATAAAAGCACAGAACAAAACTCCAGAAAAAAATAACTAAACCAAATGGAGACCAGTTCTGGCCAGTTGGCTCAGTGATAGAGCATCAGCCCAGTGTGTGGAAGTCCTGGGTTCGATTCCCAGCCAGGGCACACAGGAGAAACACCCATCCACTTCTCCACACCTCCCCCTCTTCTTTCTCTGTATCCCCCTCTTCCTCTCCCACAGCCAAAACTTCATTGGAACAAAGTTGGTCCGGGTGCTGAGGATGGCCCTGTGGCCCCTGCCTCAGGTGCAATGGTGCAATGGCCCAGATGGGAAGAACATCGCCCCCTAGTGGGCATGCTGGATGGTTCCTGGTTGGGCATATGTGGGAGTCTGTCTCTCTGCCTCCCCACTTCTCACTTCAAAAAAATACCAAAAAAAAAAAAAAAAGGCCTGACCTGTGGTGGCGCAGTGCATCAAGCACTGACCTGGAACGCTGAGGTCGCTGGTTCAAAACCCTGGGCTTGCCTGGTTAAGGCACATATGGGAGTTGATGCTTCCTGCTCCTCCCCCTTCTCTCTCTCTCTCTCTCTCTCTCTCTCTCTCTCTAAAATGAATAAATAAAAATAATTTTAAAAAAATACAAAAAAAAATGGAGACCAAAAAAAAAATCTATCAGACACAAAGTTCCAAACAGTGGTTATAGGATGCTCAATGCATGAACTTCGGGGGAAATAGATGAACTCAGTGAGAACTTTAACAAAGGGATAGGAAACATCAAGTTGGAGATAGAAAACATAAAAAAGAACTAGTCAGAAATTAAGAACATAATAATAACTGAGATAAAGACTACATTAAAGGGAATCAATAATAGATTAGAAGAATCAGCAATTTGGAAGACAGGTAGCAGAAAACACCCAATCGAAACATCAAAAAAGAAAAAACAATCCAAACAAATGAGTTTAGTTTAAGGACCCCTAGGACAACATGAAGCATACAAATATTCCCTTATATTCGAATCATAAGGTTATCAGAAGGAAAAGAGAGAGAGTAATGGATTGAAACCTATTTGAAGAAATAATGATGGAAAACCTCCCTAATGTGGTGAAGGAAATAGACATAAAGGTCCAGGAAGCAGAGGGAGTTTCAAACAAGATGAACCCAAGGAAGCCCATAATACATCACATCATAATTAAAATGCCAAAGGTTAAAGGCAAAGAGAGAATCTCAAAAAATCACAAGAGAAGCCCTGGCTGGTTGGCTCAGTGGTAGAGTGTTGGCCTGGCGTGCAGGAGTCCCAGGTTCGATTCCCGGCCAGGGCACACAGGAGAAGCCCCCATCTGCTTCTCCACCCCTCCCCCTCTCCCTCCTCTCTGTCTCTCTCTTCTTCTCCTGCATCCAAGGCTCCATTGGAGCAAAGTTGGCCCAGGTGCTGAGGATGGCTCTGTGGCCTCTGCCTCAGGCACTAGAATGGCTCTGACTGCGGCAGAGCGATACCCCAAGATGGGCACAGCATCGCCCCCTGGTGGGCATACTGGGTGGATCCCAGGCGGGTGCATGCGGGAGTCTGTCTGACTGCCTCCCCATTTCCAGCTTTGGAAAAATACCAAAAAAAAAAAAAAAAAAAATCACAAGAGAAAAGCAGTTAGTTACCTACCAGGGAGCTCCCATAAAACTGTCAGCTGATTTCTCAACAGAAACTTTGCAGGTCAGAAAATATTGGCACAAAATATTCAAAATGATGAACTAGCAAGCAAAGATCTACAACTAAGATTACTTTACCCAGCAAGGCCATCATTTTCAATCAAAGAACAGATAAAAGAGCTTCTCAGACAAGAAAAAGCTAAAGGAGTTCATCACTATCAAACCAGTAGTATAAAAACTTTAAAGAGACTTCTTTAAGAAGATGAAAAATATATACATATGAGTAATTCAATGGCAACAACGATATACCTATCAATAATTATTTCAATGTAAATGGAATAAATGCACCAATAAAAGGCAGGGTAGATAAATAGGTACGAAAAGAAGACCCATACACACACTGCAAACAAGAGACTCCACTTTAGATTGAAAATCACACACACAGGCTGAAAGTAAAGGATGAAAAAAGGTATTTCACAGAAATGGAAAGAAACATACAAAAGCTGGGGTAGGCCCTGGCCGGTTGGCTCAGCGGTAGAGCGTCGGCCTGGCGTGCGGGGGACCTGGGTTCGATTCCCGGCCAGGGCACATAGGAGAAGCGCCCATTTGCTTCTCCACCCCCGCCCCCCTCCTTCCTCTCTGTCTCTCTCTTCCCCTCCTGCAGCCAAGGCTCCATTGGAGCAAAGATGGCCCAGGCGCTGGGGATGGCTCCTTGGCCTCTGCCCCAGGCGCTAGAGTGGCTCTGGTCATAGCAGAGCAACGCCCCGGAAGGGCAGAGCATCGCCTCCTGGTGGGTGTGCCGGGTGGATTCCGGTTGGGCGCATGCGGGAGTCTGTCTCACTGTCTCTCCCCATTTCCAACTTCAGAAAAATACAAAAATAAAAAATAAAAAAATAAAAAACAAAAACAAAAAGCTGGGGTAGCAATACTTATTTCAGACAAAATAGACTTTAAAACAGAGGCAATAACAGGAGACAAAAAAAAAAATCCAGCAATTCCACTTCTGGGTATTTATCTAAAGAAATCCAAAACACTACTTCAAAAAGACCTATGCATCCCAATATTCACTGTAGCATTATTTACAAGAACCAAGATATGAAAGCAACAACCTAAGTGTCCATTGATAGACAAATGGATAAAGAAGAGGTGGTACATTAGACTTGGGATGTTACATGGCCATAAAAAAGAATGAAATCTTGCCGTCTGTGAGAACATGTATGGACCTAAAGCCTTGATGGCGAACCTTTTTATAAAAACCGCCCATTTTTGGACAACTGATATTTGACAAAGGAGGTAAGGAAATACAATGGAGTAAAGACAGCCTCTTTAACAAATGGTGTTGGGAAAATTGGACAGCTACCTGCAAAAAAATGAAACTAGATCACCAGCTTACACCACTCACAAAAATAAACTCAAAATGGATAAAAGACTTAAATGTAGGCCGTGAAACCATAAGCATCTTAGAAGAAAACATAGGCAGTAAGCTCTCCGACATCTCTCGGAGCAATATATTTGCTGATTTATCTCCACGGGCAAGTGAAATAACAGACAGGATAAACAAATGGGACTATATCAAACTAAAAGGCTTTTGCACAGCCAAAGACAATAAGAACAGAATAAGAAGACAAACTACACAATGGGAGAACATATTTGACAACATGTCTGATAAGGGGTTAATAACCAAAATTTATAAAGAACTTGTAAAACTCAATACCAGGAAGACAAACAATCCAATCAAAAAATGGGAAAAAGAAATGAATAGACACTTCTCCAAAGAGGACACACAGATGGCCAATAGTCATATGAAAAAATGCTCAACATCACTAATCATTAGAGAAATGCAAATTAAAACCACAATGAGATATCACCTCACACCAGTCAGAATGGCGCTCATCAACAAAACAACACAGAATAAGTGCTGGTGAGGATGTGGAGAAAAGGGAACCCTCCTGCACTGCTGGTGGGAATGCAGACTGGTGCAGCCACTGTGGAAAACAGTATGCAGATTCCTCAAAAAATTGAAAATCGAACTGCCTTTTAACCCAGCTATCCCACTTTTAGGAATATACCCCAAGAACATTATAGAACGGCTCCAAAAGGAGAAATGCACCCCCATGTTTGTGGCAGCATTGTTCACAATAGCGAGGATCTGGAAACAGCCCAAGTGTCCGTCAGAGGACGAGTGGATTAAAAAGCTTTGGTACATATACACTATGGAATACTACTCAGCCATAAGAAATGATGACATCAGATCATTTACGATAACATGGATGGACCTTGATAACATTATATGGAGTGAAATAAGTAAATCAGAAAAAAATAAGAACTATATGAATCCATACATAGATGGGACATAAAAATGAGACTCAGAGACATGAACAAGAATGTGATGGCAACGGGGGTGGGAGGGTGGGGGGAGAGGGGGATGGGGCGAGGAAGGAGAGAGGGGGTGGGGGAGGGGAGGGGCATAAAGAAAACCAGATAGAAGGTGACAGAAGACAATTTGACTTTGGGTGAGGGGGATACAGCATAATCAAATGTCAAAATAATCTGGAGATGTTTTCTCTTAACATATGTACCCTGATTTATCAATATCACTGCATTAAATTTAATTTTAAAAAAAACCACCCACTTTTGCAGTGCTGGTCAACCTGGTCCCTCCCGCCCACTAGTGAGCATTCCAGCTTTCCTGGTGGAAAAGGTGGTGCCCTTTGGTTGCTCTGCTACCACCCACCATGAAAGCTGGAATGCCCACTAGTGGGCAGGAGGGACCAGGTTGACCAGCACTGCAAAAGTGGGCAGTTTTTATAAAAAGGTTCACCATCATGGACCTAAAGGGTATTATGCTAAGTGAAATGTCACAGAGAAATGCAAATAGCATATGATTTCATGTATATGTGGAATCTAAAGAACAAACAAAGCAGAAACAAACACATAGATAAAACACTTTGGTGGCTGCCAGATTGGAGGCAGGGGCAGGGAATGAGTGAAAAAGAAGAAAGAATTAAGATGTGCAAATTGCCAGTTATATAACAAAAATAATCACAGGGATGTAAATTACAGCATAGGGAATACAGTCAATAATACTGTAATAAATATGTATGATGTCTGAGGGTATTAGCTTTATTGGGATGATCACTTACTTTGTAAGTCATACAAATGTCTAATCACACTATGTTGTAAACCTGAAACTAATATAATATTTTATGTCAACTATAATTGAAGAACTTTTTTTTTTTTAATTTTTCTGAAGCTGGAAACGGGGAGAGACAGTCAGACAGACTCCCGCATGCGCCGGACCGGGATCCACCCGGCACGCCCACCAGGGGGCGACACTCTGCCCACCAGGGGGCAATGCTCTGCCCCTCCGGGGCGTCGCTCTGTCGTGACCAGAGCCACTCTAGCGCCTGGGGCAGAGGCCAAGGAGCCATCCCCAGCGCCCGGGCCATCTTTGCTCCAATGGAGCCTCGCTGCGGGAGGGGAAGAGAGAGACAGAGAGGAAGGAGAGGGGGAGGGGTGGAGAAGCAGATGGGCGCTTCTCCTGTGTGCCCTGGCCAGGAATCGAACCCGGGACCCCTGCACGCCAGGCCGACGCTCTACCACTGAGCCAACCGGCCAGGGCTAATTGAAGAATTTTTAAAATATATTTTTAACAAATGACTTTAAGAAAAATATTTTTGGCCCTGGCCAATTAGCTCAGTCAGTCAAGAGCGTTGTCTCAAAATAAAAAGGTTATGAGTTCAATCTCCAGTCAGGGCACACATGGGAATCAACCAAGGAATGCATGACTGAGTGGAACAACAAATGAATGTTTTCCTTTCCCCTCCCCCCTCTCTCTCTTCCTTTGTCTCTCTAAAAACCAATAAAAATTAAGCCCTGGCTGAAAAGCTCAGTTGGCTGGACTGTAATCCCAGAGCATGGAGGTTGCTGGTTCGATCCCCAGTCAGGGCCCATATAGGAGCAGGCCGATGTTCCTGTCTCTCTCTCTCCCTTCCTCTGTCAAAAAAAAAAAAAGTTTGTTTTTCCCACTGGCTCTGAATACTACATATTTTTTTATTGAACAGTGAGGCTTTTGAACAAAAACATGTTGATCATAAAGCTATAAATATTAATTTGATGATTTTAATATAATCATTTCTACTAATATTATCTTTTTCTTTTTTATAAGTGAGAGGAGGGGAGATAGAGAGACAGGCTCCTGAATGAGCACGACTGGGATCCACCTGGCAATCCCTGACTGGAGCTGATGCTTGAATCACCTGAGCTATCCTCAGTGCCTGAGGCTGTTACTTAGACCAACTGAACCACTGGCTGCAGGAGGGGAAGAGAGAGAGTAGGGGAGAGAGAGGGGGAGATGGTTACTTCTCACAGGGTCCCTGACCACAGATTGAACCCAGGATGTCCACTTGCCAAGCCAACACTCTAGCCACTGAGAAAACCTGCCAAGGCCATGATTCTTGTTCTTAATACTGATCTTTGTATCTTATGATGTCAGTCCCATTTAGCTAGAAAAACCTATGTTCTTTCATAAGAACTGTTAAACATTAAAATTCATTCCAAGTGTTTAAATTCAGATTCTTTTCCTTCACTTCTCTTCAAAGGAATGAGCAAAAAAATCTCCATTAGTGCAAATTTAATTAGCATAGAGAGCATGTTCAATGATAATACATGAATTTCACCTATGAGAAGAATGAAACTGGTAAACACGTATGTAAACTCCTCCGGACATTCCTCAGTGCTAATGAGCTCTCAAGCTTTGTCACAACTGCTAGTAAACATAGCAAAGTCTCAACTTTTTACCTATGTATGTACTTTTTAAAAAGCTTTGTTGAGGCAGCAAAGTATCATGGAAGGTATGTAATTTTTAGTCAAACAGCTTGAATTATGACTCAGGGCGCAAAAACAAGTTATTGACAGCTCTTAAGTCTTAGTGTCCTAATGTGTAAAATGGAGATAACACTATTTTAAAAAGGAATTGGGCCCTGGACGGTTGGCTCAGTGGTAGAGCATCAGCCTGGCGTTCAGGAGTCCTGGGTTCAATTTACGGCCAGGGCACACAGGAGAAGCGCCCGTCTGCTTCTCCACCCCTCCCCCTCTCCTTCCTCTCTGTCTCTCTCTTCCCCTCCCACAGCCAAGGCTCCATTGAAGCAAAGTTGGCCTGGGCGCTGAGGATGGCTCTGTGGCCTCTGCCTCAGGTGCTAGAATGGCTCTGGTTGCAACAGAGCGACGACCCAGATGGGCAGAGCATCACCCCTTGGTGGGCGTGCCGGGTGGATTCCAGTTGGGCGCATGCGGGAGTCTGTCTGACTGCCTCCCCGTTTCCAACTTCAGAAAAATACAAAAAAAAATTTAAAATAAATAAACAAATAAATAAGGAATTGTAAGAATTACACGGTAGAAAGTGAGTGGCTTAGACCTTAGGCTGTAATAGATGCTGAAATAATGTTAGTTGTTCCTATGCCCTCAGCTATTCTAAGAGCTACAAAATCTCTGTCCAATGTCCATATATCCATCCTACAACTCAGTCTCTTCTTGAGCACAGACAGGAATTAGACAGAGTTGTATTCTGGGGAGTGGTCTGATGTTGCCCACTATACAAAACACTGCTACAAACATCTAGAAACAAAATGAATTAAGCTAATGTTGGCATTCCCTTTCCCACTACAAACACAGAACTACTGAATAAATTGTAATTATTTTTGTAAAATACTTAGTGAAGGATAAAAATGGAGACAGCAGCAACAAAAACAGTAATGAGGGAACACTTTCAGTTTCCAGGAATGAAGACACAAATTAAAGTCAGATAGATATACTGGGACTGAAGCTGAAGAGGCCCAAAGGATTTTGATCTTGGATAAAGGGTCTGGGATTACTTTTCTGTTTTCATATGACTGTTAGGAGACATAACCTCAGGATTATAGGAGACAGAGGCCTGGAAGGGAAACTCCTACAAAAAACCTAGAGCCTCCAAAAGCTATACTATTTGTACAAAAGGGACTGGAAGAAGTATACACAGCAGCTCTGGAACAAAACTGCATGAAACTGTGGTAATTACAAAATGAAAATTTATATAAAAATTATCCAGGAGGCCCTGGCTGGTTGGCTCAGCAGTAGAGCATTGGCCCAGCATGTGGAAGTTCTGGGTTTGATTCTCGGTCAGGGCACACAGGAGAAGCGCCCATCTGCTTCTCCACCCTTCCCCCTCTCCTTCCTCTCTATCTCTCTCTCTATCCCTCCCGAAGCCAAGGCTTCATTGGGGCAAAGTTGGCCCAGGCTCTAAGGGTGGCTCCATGGCCTTCATTTCAGGTGCTAGAATGGCTCTGGCCACAACAAAGCTACGCCCCAGATGGGCAGAGCATCACTCCCTGGTGGGCATGCCAGGTGGATCCTGGTTTGGTGCATGCTGAAGTCTGACTGCCTCCTCACTTCTAACTTTGGAAAAATACAAAAAAAAAAAGTAAAAAAAAAAACACAAAAAAAAATTATCCAGGATCACAACATCTGGCCTTCAGTAGTGGAGGAGGTGTTGCTCCTATTAGATCAGCCGTCCCACAGATAATGACCATAAATTGTGGACAAAATAGAAAGAAAAAAAAAAAGAACTGCCTGTAGAACAATCAAGAACAAGCAGAAACTGGAAGGGAATTAATACCTGAAAGAAAAGAACGTCACTGTTTTTGTCTAAGGGCTGACCCAACATGCCAAGTTGGGTGACTAAACCTCAGTGAGAAAATTCATAATGTCACTGGCTTGAAGAACCACAGAACAGGTTTCATGGCAAGCACAACAGCTACAAAGGGAAGGGGGAAGTCCTAGAAAGAAGAGTGTCACATGGGGGAGTAGGCTATTGACTCCTGCAGGTAAGGGGAGCCCTCCAAGGTAACTTAGATATACTAAAGAGAAATCTGCTGCTGCCCACCACAGGAAATGCAGTCTGTAGTATGAGTCCATCCAAGTTAACTGTCTGTTTTTAAAAGAAATCCACAAAAACACAAACAAAAAACTCTTTAAAGAAATAACTGAATCCAGAGTTTTCACAATATATTAGTTACAACATCACCTAAACTCACTAGACATAGAAGAAACAGCATTCTGAAGAGAAATGGCTATTGATGGAGACCCATCTTGAGATGTTGAAATTATATGACAAGGATTTAAAAGCAACTATTATAACATATTCAAGGGTATAAAAGGAAAAACTTTTGTTGAATAAATGAATAGAAAATCTCAGCAGAAAAAAAGAAAAATTCACTGGAAGAGCTTAAGATCAAAATGGCAATGACAGAAAGAGCCAAGAAACTTAAAGACAGATCAATGGAAATGATCCAATCTGAAGAACAAAGAGGAAGGAAGATTTCTAAAGACTGAACAGAGCCTCAGTGGCCTATGCAATAATATCCAGAGATCTAACATTCATGCAGTTTGAGTCCCAGGGGTACAGACAGGCTAGAGAGAAAATGAGGCAATAAAACAAACAAACGCCTTTGAAGAAATAGTGGCCAAAAAAGTTTATCAAATTTGGTTAAAGATATAAATTTACAGATTGAAGAACTATGGTAAATCCCCAAGCAGGTAATACAGAGAAAATCACACTTAGGCACATTAAAGTCAACTGTTGCATATAAAGAAAAGAGAAAATCTTAAAATTAGCTAGACAAAAATTACTTATTACATTCAGAAGTACCATCCTAATGATCATTAAATTCTTATCAGAAACAAAGGCCACAGACAGCTCAATGAATACTAGTGAATCAATGAATATATGTTGCTTTTCCCAAACTAATCTACTACTATATAGGCAATCCCCAGGTTATGAATGAGATAAGTTCTGCAGGTTGTTTCTTAAGTTGAATTTGTACATAAGTTGAAACCAGTACACTTACCTATCAAATGCAACTTAGATGTTTATCTTGACATAGTATTTATTTTTACCTTTCTGTGCATATAAATACATAAACATACAGAACCTATTTCACTCGTAACCTAAGGACTGCTTGTAATTCAAATTTGATTTCTCTTACTGACAACAGTTGGCATTCACAAGTGTGAGCCATGCCTGGGGATTAGTTCAACATCCAGTAAAAAGATAAAGTGAAATATACCGAAACTAAAATAATGTGGCCTCTTGAGACAACTATTAAATTAGGCCTTAATGGTCCATGGCTCTTGTCTATAAAGTTGGGGTTTCCATCATTCATGGTAGTGATACCCATGTAAGAAAAAAACACAGAACAAAGTTATATTTACTTTTGCCTTCTTGGAAAAGCTATTACAATTGCTTCAATTAAACTTTTAAACCTGACCTGTGGTGGTACGGTGGATAAAGCGCCAACCTGGAATGCTGAGATTGCCAGTTTGAAACCCCAACTCAACTGGTCAAGGCGCATATGAGAAGCAACCACTACAAGTTGATGCTTTCTGCTCTTCACATCCATTTCTCTGTCTCTATCTCCTCTCTAAAATCAATAAATAGTTATTTTAAAAAAATAATGTGACTCAAACTGTTAAAACAAGAGGGCTTTAATATATTCATTTAAAAGCTTCTCCTCCTTAGCACTGGCTAATCTAACTATTCAAGTTAGCAGGTCCCTTTTCTTATTCTAAGCATCTCAGCATCTAAAATATAATGAAACTCATTTCACAAATTCCTCAAAATACAGAAGTACAGATAATAATAAACTTTATTAAAATTATATCAAAAACAAAGCAACTGAAATGCCCTTCAATAGAGGATTAGATAAAGAAAATGTGGTACACATATACTATGGAATACTACTCAGCCATAAGAAATGATGACATCGGATCATTTACAACAACATGGATGGACCTTGATAACATTATACTGAGTGAAATAAGGAAATTAGAAAAAATTAAGAACTGTATGATTCTATACATAGGTAGGACACAAAATTGAGACTCATGGACATAGATAAGACTGCAGTGGTTACCAGGGGAAGGGGAAGGGAGGAGATGAAGGGGGCGGAGGAAGGGGAGGGGCATAAAGAAAAACAAATATAAGGTGATGGAGGATGATTTGACTTTGAGTGATGGTTATACAACATAATTGACTGTCCAAATGATGTAGAGATGTTTTCTCTAAATCTATGTACTCTAGCTGATCAATGTCACCCTGTTAAATTTAATTGTCTAAATAAAAATAAATAAATAAATAAAGCATTTTATTTCTTCACCACATTTTTCTATACATGATCTCATTTGAACTAGAAAATACTCTATTATTGTTATTTCCACAGCAGAAGTAAGCTGAGGTACAAAGAGAAGAGGACAAGGATGCTGTGCCAGGTCATCGGCGGTGGTGTACAGTGGGTCAGGGCTCAGACCCAAGTCCTAGTGAAATGAAAGAGAACAGATATTTCAGACTGAAAACAGATACATAGCCTTCCTACTAGGAAAACGCCTGGGCCACTGGCCCCAGCTGACTTGGATTCAAGTTGAGAGGCAGTGTAGTCGAGTTGTATAGCTACCTGAGTTTTTATCTCCATTCCACCACTTACTAGCTGTGTAAACCTAGATAAGTAATGTAACCACTCTGTGACTCAATTTTCTGATAGATAAAATGGGGACAGTAATAATGTCTACCTTATTAGGTTGTTGTAAGGATTAACTTAGTTAACATAAAATGTTAAATATAAAACCTGGCCCAAAGTAAGTGCTATGTACAGGTTAGCTGTGATTATTATAAATTGGCCTTCTTACTTTTTAAAAGCAAAACAAAATGAATAATGAAACCAAGAAGTTCCTTAAGACTCTAAGAAATAGTACTTGTGAGACACTGCCCTGTTTAGTTCTACTTGTGGTATCAGTTTTCAATAAGCCATTCGGAAAAACAGTGAGTATTTTTTTATTTCCTTAAGCAAAATCAACACAAATATCCCTCTCTTTCAACAACCTTCTTTAATTTCTTCCTTTTACTTATTGGTTCCTTTTACATGTCTTGATTTAAGACTTACATGGCCAATGCTTGTATTATAATATTTATGCTAGTAACAAAAGTATTTATACTATGAACTTACCATTCTTTATTTCAGTTTCACTTACACAGATTTTATAGGAAAGTCTTAGCAATTTTATATTATATCACAGTGCTATAGAAAATGACAACCAAACATCAGCATATTATTTCAAGATTTCACACTCACTGGTTCACTTTTTTAATATCATGACCAGTAGAGCCACTCCTACATATATATGTAGCTGAAAAGGATCTTTGTGAAGATGCTATTCCTTGGCTCAAAAACCTATGAAGTTGACCTCTTCAAACTTTTGTTTTACCTGACAAACACTGACACACACACATGGTAGACCTAGCCGAAGCTCACTATTACAGCATTCAAGGCACTTTCCAATGGGGCTTCAAAATGTCTTTATAGCTCAACCTTCTACTCAACTGCTGCTCATTGGCTACTGTCTAGTCAAATTGGTCCTAGGGATCAAGCCTGACTCTGTTGCCATGGGCAACTCTACAGGTCAAATGATCTGGGTTTTTCAACGAAAAATATATCTAAGGAGAAGAAGAGGATACAGGAAACTTGTCCATTAAAGTGGCTCAAAATATATATCAAATAAAATGATAAAACAGGCAAGATTAAACTCTTGTGTATGGGGATGTACACTGAGGTGACAAAACTACAAAGAAACACAAAGGAAGTGATAATTGTGGGGATCAGAGGGTTGGCCCCGAGGCAGGGCATGTGGGACCCACTTCTGGAGTGGCCGGCACAAGTCTGTTTCCTGACCTGAGTAGAGATTACATGAGCACTTGATTTATAACTCTGCACTAAACTGTACATTTTGCCCTGGTCTTCCCCCTGACACAGGCATCTTCTTCTGTTACTTTAAACACCTCTTCTCCACTTCTCTGCCTGATGAGATCTTCCACACTCTCTCTTACTAAACCTTTCCTGGCTCTCCTCTGCCCTTCCCCCAAAGGCAGAGCTTACATCTCTCTTGACTAAGCTTCATAGCACTTGGCTTCTAAGTCCTGTATCTCAGAGGTTTGTGGGTATGTTTCATGTCCTCTGTGATATTGTAGACTTTTGGAGATAGGAAGCTGGGTCGTCCCCACAAAATACACAGTAAGCACTCAAAACTCTTTGCTGGATTAAAAAAAAAACCAAAACACTAGCCAATTAAAAATTAGGTGAGAACTTTGAATCTACTGGGTTTACCTTGTTATAGGAGCCCCATCTTCAGTCCCCACCTAATCCATCCTTACTCTGTCTTTTGGCTTATCTGCAACTGATGTACAGACCCTGAGTACCTACCTGGGTTAAGAGCATGGGTTCTTAATCCTGGTTCTGCCTCTTATTAGTCTTATAACTACTGGCCTCTGACATTACTGATATTACACAGGGCTTCTCTGAGACTTACTTCTCTCATCTGTAAAATGAGGCTAATCTTATTTAATAGGATGGTAGAATATTACAGGTCAAGTACAAAACCTGACACAAAGTACAAACTCAATACATAATCAATATTATAAATATTACAGTTACTATTAGTATTAATAGCAAAGGTATATCAATCACCAAATACTGATACTCTAGCCAAGTGAAATGAAAATAAAACATTAGCAACAGACATTTACTAAATGCCAAGTTAACTGTGAAAAATAGGAAACTCAAGGCGTTTGTCATTCCTTTGGTCTCCATCCTACAAATCTAACATTTTTTAAGTGAAGTTATCTGTTTACATCTCTTTCACTCTTACTGAGCTGTGAGCTCCTTGGGAACCCAGAATGACCATGTTATAAACTTGTGTCCAGACTCTCCAATCCCGTCCCCACAAGCAGCATCACGGTGTGATCACAGCCCACCTTCTCCTCTGAGCCTGGATACAGCCTCTAATTTTTCTAACCTCTGTGTTCAGGGACTCCAAGATCCTTGTCATCTCTGAAAGAAGTCAAGTCTGACTTACCTCATGCCTTTAGCACTTGTTGAGAAGATATTAATTAAATGAAAAAAGTGAGTCACACCATCAATGGGTACTTTTTACTGTGTGCATCTGAGAAATAGAAGCTAATGCAATTCAATTCAATTAGCCTGTATGGCTCATGTATTTGGTGGCAAACGCTGGGTAAAAAGTGAGGATACAATCTTTAGACTGATGAAATCAGTCATCTGTCTGGTGAAACCATCCAACATCTGGTCAGTAACACCTATTACACATGATAATCTTGCTTTTCATTCGGTCCACTCTCCTTCAATGCAGAGAAGACAGGCTCACCCAGAAAAAGCAGAGAGGAGACTGGAACTCCTTTGTACCCTGCACGCTCACATAAGACTGTTTGTGGAGTAGATTGTTTCTCCATTTAATGCAGCTTTGGACTACAACCAAAATGTTTACGGATGACCAGACAGCTACCTAAACTGGTTTTTCTCAGCCGCAGCCAGACTCTGCTCAGTAGGTGTGGACAGGCTGCCAGGCCCGCCGGGAAAGAACTACGCTCTTCCTTGAGCAAGAAACCTCCACTCCCATGAATGTGACTGTGGCACAGAGCTATTCCAGTGACACCTGACTCGGCAACATCCTGAGGGTCAGATTGCATCATGCTAACGAGAAATGGCAAGCTGAAAGACAGCCTGCCAAATTTCAGTGAACTGGACAGAGGTGGAGTGCACTAGCCAGACTGGCGAGTCAGCCTGCTTTCCAGTCGGACTGTGTTGTGGGCGAGGTGACTGCGATGATGGGAAATCACTCAACAGGTATTTATCGAGCAACCACAATGCGCTGAGCACCATGCTAGGCTCTGGGGCTACATAACAACCTCATGCATTTTATTGCACTGTGAAAAGAGGGCTTTAGGGAAGGAATTTGCTTATTACTCCTCTCCTCACCCTGTGTATATATATGCCTCTTTTTGCAACAAAACCGAGAAGAGGGCTTTTCCTCCCACCTCTCCTGTCTCCCACTTGTTTGTTTCTGACCCTCCTCTAACATTCCCTGAATCAACTTCCTTATCAACCTCCCCTGCTCTCCCATGAAAACATAGCCAAGCATCTCAGTTACACGTGTGCCTCTCTACCTCCTCTTCTCTGTTGCAGTGACTTCATAGTGAAGCTTTGGAAAGTATTAGGTTTCTTTGTTCATCTGGGCTGAACCCAACGTGCTCCATGCTCTCTGATCTCTCAGCCATCCACAGGCTGATCCCTCTCAGCTTTGCCTTCCTCCAATTTCCTTCTTTGCCTAATTCACTCTTATCACTCTTTTGAATTTGTCTCAGGGACACTTCCTACAGGAAGCCTCCACTGATCTCCCAGACTGGTTTAGATGCCTCTTCTCAGTGCTTGCATGGCATCTAGGTGAATTCATTGGGAACATTCCTTTGCACTTGGCCTCTGGCTCCTCTAGAAGACCCTCAGTTCCCCGGAGGTAGAGGTCATTTCTAGATTCTTAGTTCCCAGTGACTACTGAGCTCTCAGTTACTGTTTGCAGACCAAATGAGAAATGAACACATGTGAATATAAGTCCTAGAGAAGCTCACAGTATGGGCAAAACAGAGAACATGTGCGTAATGCTTTCTGGATTACAAAAAAATTTTCACATGTACATTTTATTTGATTTTCCTAATCCTGTGGGGCAAACAGCATTATTTTTAATCCTCTTTTCAGCTAAAGAAGCAATGATTCAAAATGAATAAGAGGTCTGACCATGGTCACACCGGGTAAGTGACAGGTCTTCGGCTCCGATTCTGACCCTGAACTTCACATTCCCTGCTTTCTCCATTCCCTATAAGCTCCTCTCTTCCTACTCAGCTGTACAAAATATTCCATATACTCTCTCCAACAAAACCTGATATCTGGAAACTAGCCTGCTCGCCTTGTGCCAAACCAAACTCCTTATTGGAAGGAACATAAATGAATTAAAACAAAAAAGTAAATCTAGAAAAGTTTAATTGAAACAAAAGAAATCTAGAAAAGGAAATGATACAGCCAGAACAACAGAGATTCCACTTCCACCTTCCTTTGGTGAGATGAATGAACATAAATTGTATAGTCCCACTAAACCTGCAAAAATCTCAAAAATAGGGCTCCTGATAAAATGACTACAGATCTTCCCTGTGCCTTATTATTAAAACCAGCAAATCACCATCCTATGTGGTGAACAGCAGTGAAAGCAGCTTTTATCCCAGAACTTTTGATAGGCAGCCCCTCCGGAATCTCTGAGAAGCTGTTACTACTCCCTCAGTGCCCCGCCATGCCTCACGCCCATTCGTCCAGGGGCCAGCATGTGAGCCATCATTCTATCTCCTCTCTTGCTGAGTACCTCTACTCGCATGTCTCCTTGTCCTCCTGTCGCACTCGTCTGGCAAAGCTCAATCCTGGGCTTATCCAACTATCTGTCTTCTTGGCTCTTAACCCCAGGCTTCTGAACATAAATGCAGAAAAAGCACTGAACTGTGTGACTAGTGTTTATGGATTCCAACCTCAGCTGAGTCAGCCCAGCTATCTCTTTCACCCTCTTTTCAAAGCCAACTTTTAAGAAAGTTGTCAGCTTCTTCCTTAAATTCATCACTCCTCCCCCATTCTTCACCCCACTGTCACTGGCTTCCACCTCTACCCTCCACCAGCTTTCCCAAAACCACCTGCATATTGTGCAATTCCAAGGATACTTCCCCACGGTTGTATAACTCCTAACTCCATTCTTCTTAAGTCTCTTCTCTTGGCTTTCGTGTTTCCACACTCTTATGATTTTCCTACTCCCTCTCCAGCCACTGAGATGAAAACTTCTTTGAAGCTGTTCTTCTGCTCAGCATTTACATGCTAGTATTCTTCTGGGTCCTGGGATCATTCTTTCCCACTTCCCAGGTTGATCTCATTCATTCTAATAGTAACAATCTGTGCTGATGTTTCCTTTCCTTGGTGTTTCTATGGCTCCCAGGTGATATCACCATTGAGTATACTCCCTTTTACTTGGCTTCTGTCTACCTGAAAGGCTAGATATTCCCTAAAGTCAGATACCATCTTTGTATTCCCAGTCACTAGTGTCTACTGGGCTTTCAGTAACTTTTTCTAGTCTTTATTTCCTCATTTCCTCTAAGCTTCAGATCTATATATCCAACTGCCTATGAACTTCTGCATTAGGTGCACATAATATACTCAGAATAGAACTCATCACTTTCCAAAATCCAAAACATTTCCAATTCTTTTTTTTCCTTTTTTTCTTTATTCATTTTTAGAGAGGAGAGAGAGAGGGAGAGAGAGAGACAGAGAGAGAGAAGGGGGAGGAGCTGGAAGCATCAACTCCCATATGTGCCTTGACCAGGCAAGCCCAGGGTTTCGAACCGGCGACCTCAGCATTTCCAGGTCGACGCGTTATCCACTGCGTCACCACAGGTCAGGCAACATTTCCAATTCTTATGTTTTCTTCCTCAATGAACTGAAATCATCTACCCAGCTGCACATACCAAATCCTAATCCCATCCTCTTTTTCTGACTCTCTCTATCTAGTCAATAAGTCCTGCCAAATTCTAAATATCTCTTCAATGTGACCGCTATATTTTCTCTCTAACCAGAGTAGAGTTGAGGAAACAAGCAAACAGAAAGGTGTAGTGTAGCAGGGCATAGGTTACAGGGCAGGTGATGCGACCCATTATTAATAATAATAAGTGAAGGCATTTCGACTTGAACTGCGAGTCTCCAGACACCGCGTCCCACCCAAACTCTGACGCTGGAGGCCTGCAGCCACACAGCTACAGTAAGTTTGGGCTTCTCAAAGTATGGTAAGATTTTGTAGAATAAGTTGCATCACTTTCAATTGGCTATTTTCTCATTACCCAGCTAAACAATGGTGTCTTTCCCAAATAAAAAAGATGCAGGGCTAAGGAGAAATTGGCTCTGCTCTCCTCATAAAGTCACTACATTGAACGACGGTCCCCAGAGGAGTTTCAGCCATGTGAAGTGATGGCTTTGTGGGACCATCAGAGTTCAGTTCTGTCACATTTGAGAAACAATGCAATATTGCAGGCAAACAAGCTAAACTGGGCATTTGCAGAGGGTGAGGGGTAGGGGGAAGGAAGGATAGAGGAATAATGAGAAACATACCAGGTTTAATAACACATAGCACAGTTGACAGATTATTGACCCATCATTAAAATAGCACTAATATAAAGTTAATAAAAAGCCGTAATGTAATCAGGAAGTGCCTTAAGTTAGTAGCTTCTAAAAATTCATTGTTACAGCACCTATATTTACCCCAAACTGTAAGTAGTAACAAAAGTCATTAAAGAAATGGTAATATGGAGGCTTTGGGGCACACACAGTAAAAAAAAGAAAGAAAAAATGTACCGGCAAAAATCTGCAAAGACAATTATCTGACTATACAAAAACCTTTAAATTGTATACTTTAAATGGATGGATTTTATGGTTTGTAAATTATATCCCAATGAAGATAATTTTTTAAAAAAATCTGCAAAGACACTAAAATAATGAGCAGAGTTATTAAAAAGTCTATCAATAATACTCAAAGAAAGAACAGGTAATTTTCCTTGTTCCCACAGAATAAAAACCAGTGGCAAAAATCACGTTTACACTTCTTATTATGAAAATAGACAAATTGCTACTTATAACCAAAAACAGAAAAAAAATAACACCATCAAAACATTTAAAGAGAGCAATCTGTCAATGACAGTGAACATGGCTTCGCTCCCACTGCTCTCAGTTTCTGAAGGCTCTGCTCAGTGAGATTATGTTTTCACAAACACAACATCATATTGGGGAATTCTCACCAAACTATTGTAGTATCTTTTTAAAAAATACAAAAGTATGCATCACAAAGAGAACTATTATAAGCTCAAAAAGAAGCAAGTAAGTCTCAATAACTAGAGAAATAATTAGATAAAAAAAAGCTGAATTCTGGGTCAGTGATCGTTTTCTTTCCAAGACAGGATTCCAAAGACAAGTACAAAAGATGGATAAAAAGTTCAAATGCCTATCTCCTCATAGGCACACACACATGTTTGTGCTGGTTCTTGTTGGAAGAGAGTCAGGGTGAAAATTTTTTAGCCTGTGTTAGAAAAACAAGTAAGTTCATGTGAAGACAGAGTCCTTTCAAAATCACTTTAAAGAGGTAGATGCCAAAGTGGAAGGCAGATGTATGCTCAGAATTTGATCCACCAGAATAGAAATTGATTATGCCTATCCTTTGATACCACTTAGTTCTGATTGATCAATCAAAACAATTCAGCTGATAAGAAACAAAACAAAAACGTATTCTTTAATTTCTGTCCTTGCAGAAAACTCAAACAAACCCAAGAAACCAAATATCTCACTTTGCGTTTTAAAGGTTAGAAGGCATTACGTTCACTGTGACTCAGTACATGGTCACACTCAAAGTTGTCTGAAACAGGTGTTCATAATATGACTACACATCAGAAGAAACAGCCAAAGAGCATACAGAATTAGGTAGGAAAAGACCTGCTTTTGAAGTGTAAAGTTTTCACTCAAATCTTGACTCCACGGACCCCCTAAGTAAAACAGTTCAATCCCCATTGAATTTAATCTTTACATACTTACCTTAACATGCCAGGTGTGCAGTTAGTATTCAATAAATGCTTTCTAGTGAACACTTAGCAAGCATTTACTAAGTACTTTATATGCATTATATCATTTCATCATCACAATAACCTTATAAAGTAGGTATTTATATTATCTGCATTGTTACAAATTCAGAAACTAAGGTTTAGAGAGATTAATAATGTGCCAATGTATCTCAACTGCTGAATGGCAGAGAGAGGAGTGCAGGGCTCAGGTTCTTAAACAATGTGCCCTGCTGCCTCTCTGAGCTCAACTCGGCACCCCTCAAAGTAATCGTGGTGATCAATAAACATGTGAGGCTCCTCCAATTAAAGTTGACATTATTGCTTACCTTTTCCCACCACTTGTCTCCCTGGGAGCACTGACAGTAAGAGCTTAGAGGTTCTGTTACTCCATGGAACTGGAGTGTAGTCCACGCAGCACAAGCATCAGCATGAAGCTTGCTGGCAATGCAGAACCTTGGCCACATCCCAGATGAGAATCTGCTTTCAGTCAAGATAGACAGGTGATTCATATGGACATCAGTGTGAAAGGCACTGGTTTAGACTCGCTCCAAAATGATATATTTGTTTTATTGACAGAAAGAGAGAAGGTCTGAGAAGGAAAACCTGATAGAAATGTGTCAGGCTCAGTGAGAACAAAACCAGCTTGCTATGGCTGTATCAGGACCTTACATCATCTGAATAAAGGCACACAGAAATTGATAAAGGACCTATGAAGATCCCCAGGGAACTGGCCAGAGATGCAATAGCTGAAACTGTAAGGTGCACCTATAGTTTATCTCCCTTCTAAAACGTCCAAACCTGTGTCTTCAGAGGCAAGTATCATGAAACACATAAAAATATGTTAAATCTTTGGCAAGCACTGACTCATTCTTCAGGCAACGAGGAGAGCTGTGCTATGGACTGATAAAATTCAAGATCTGTAACATCTACCACCTTCATTCACAAGCCAGGAGTCACTTCTTATCAGGGTAACTTTATCCTGAACCTTAAAACATTTTAAAGCACAATACAACACAAAAGCAAACTGTGAGCTATTTCAATATGGTTTGTGGTTTTCATTTAAGTGGCATGCTGACAGTTTGAGACAAGGTGTGTTTTTAGCCAAGAAGTGCAGGACAGAACCATCCTCTCACAAGAGCTATGTGGGATGCTGGGCAGTGAGTCAGAATCTAAAGAAGCACCTCAGTTCACTTTTCGTCAGTATTTCTTACCTGTTTAAACAGAATTATGAAACTCAATAACTCCACATTTAAAATCCATGCACATAACTGAAAGTGGTCTTAGTGGAATGTAAGGTGTATATTTGACTCTTCCCTTTATTTCCATTTTAAAAATAAAAAATAAAATACATTTATTTTCTAGTTACAATTCTATACTTCTGGAGATAAGAGAACACATTGCACAAGAGTGGGAATTCTTTCTTGTCTTCAGTCCTGTTCTTTTGTCATTTGAAATCTCCAGGCAGGTTCCTCTCCGTAAAGCCTTTGATTATACAATCCTGACAATTTCTACTTCCTCCCTGTCTTCATCCAGGGAGAACTAGAGCAATTAGAATGAAATTCTTGCTAATTAATCATCCAGATACCTAAAAGGTTTGACTTCAACCAGAATGGATCTAAAAAAAGAATTGCTTTTAATTCTCTACCCATTTATTCTGTAACCATCATAAATTGTCCTCTGGATTCAGAGATTTTCAATAAACCATATCAAATAATTCAGGGTTTTACAAAAAAGGAAAGAAGAGAGTCGTGAGCTTGCTCAAAGTCAGAGAGTAAGCAGAGAGCCGAGCAGCTTAGGGCAGTGCAGCCCGAGGACTCTGACTCAGAGCTGAGTCCAGAGGCCACAGTCACAGGAGGCACATATTAACTACAAAGGAGCAATGACGGGCAACGCACAGGCCTGGGGCAGCCCATGAGAGGGGCTCCAGGGGGCCTCAGGGATCCCAGGAGAAAATCAAATGGATGAGTTCCCCACAACACAGCCAAATTCCCAGCCTGAATGAGACCAGCAATGGATTACAATAAAAACTTGTAACAAGGGTGTTAAACCAATGTCACTGCTGGTTGTATTGCTATCGAATATACCATTTTCAGACATAATGTAGTACTATGTTTGTACTACATTATGAGCCATAAAACATTTCTACTCTTTGACCTAGTAATAACACACTAAAGAGATAGGGGAAAGGGCATGCAGGAAAGCTGTTCACTGCCGAGAATCAAGGCAGACATCTGCATTTAGGTTTAGACACACAGGTACAGACTAGGGTTGCCTGGGTTGACAGCTGTTTTGTGAGAAAGCCTTGGGAATTTGGGATGAGCCAACTGCACATTAGGGCTCCTCGGGAGGGAGCAGCATGCACAGTGGGAGCGCACAGTGGGAGCACAAGCTGCAATCGGCAGCACTGATCTGAGTCCCGGTTCCCCTTCTACTCAAATGCCATAAGCTTGGATTCCGCATGTGTAGAATGGAGATACCATATTTCCATGATTCTAAGATGTACTTTCTGTCCCCTCCCCCAACACACACACACTAACCTTTTCCAAAATTGACAGACTCTTGTACTTTCTGTCTATACTTAATGTAATGGAATTTTCTTTGTCTATTTTCCTTGAAACACTGAAATTTAACTGATAGTGTGCCTTGCCATTAACAGTGTCCTAGAATCAAGGAAATACAATGGGACTTCCTACCTGTGCTGTCTGAAGATTAAGTGGCATAGCATATATAAGGCACTTCAGCACACAGCCTTGAAAATGGTAATTGTTCAAAAAGCGGCACGTGTTAACATGGTTTGTTCTGAAAGACCTGGTGCACTCTTGGACTACATTTTCAGAAGAGCAGTGTCCAGGAAAGCAGCCCGTGGCCCCACCTGCTAGTCAGTCTGTACTTGGAGTACTGTGTGTAGTCTGAGGACCACAGAACAAGAAACCATGGAGAGTCAGAGAATAAACACCAGGTTGGAGAAGAGTCTGAAAAACATGCATTACAAAAAATGATTGAAAAAAATCTGGAGTTTTTAGACCAAACAAAAATGAGAGGCCCTTTAAATACCTGAAGACTTATGGGTGTCAGTAGATGTGTCCTTGTGGTATCAGGGGATAGACCTGGAATATAGGATGGATATTCCAGAGAGACCTATGCCACATCAGCATAAAGGACAACTTTCTAAAATGATGAGCTCTTTAGGAGTGAAAAAGCCCTGGGAAATGGAGAGCTTCCAACAGGGAGCATGTCATCAGCTCCTGGATGGCACCAGCTCAGAGCTCTCCAGGAAACCCTCCTTGCTGGTCTCAGAGGCTGCACCCTGTGCCACCTCAACACTAGAATCTCACACCTGACTCTTCCTCCACCGGACCTAGGCTAGACCTCTGGGGGCCACTCCACGTAGAAGTGCCCTAGGCCTCCATTAGCATAGGCTGATGGGAGGGAAATGTTAGCACTAAATGCAAAAAGGGAAGGGAGAAGATGAATGAATTCACTGGGTTGTCTGGTATTTCAACAACTCATATGGAAAGCAAAACTCAGTTTGGATGTTGAAGATTGACAAATTCAAACTCACGTGGCAGGAGGCAGCATCTCCTGTGGCCATGGAATAGAGCGATATGAAGTCTAGCCCTCAGAGCAGGCACTGGGAAAGTCCAGACAGATAACACCGCCAGCATGCCTGACCTGCTCCATGTAGAATGCTCGGCTGGGGTCTAATGAGTCCATTTAAAATAAAGACCAGTTTTTTGAATGATAGCAAACTCTTGGTGACATTCACAACATTCCTTCACATGTAGGCCAGCTCTCTTGTTGCCCCATTACATACTTTTTCTTAAATTAATCCTCTATCCATAAAAAATAAAATCACAAGGAGGTACCACTAAAAAACATTACCCCTCTATGCATTGAAGAAAAACCTCTACCCACACTCTATAAAAAACTGCTAACATTTCAGATTAAAACAGAAGCACAACTTTGGACTGTTTCTCTTTATCATCGATCATTTGAATACCGGTACAAAGCTTACTGTGAACTTTGTGATTCAACCCCATTGTCAATGTTATAATCAGTTTTATCTAAATGCCTTGGAGCAAAGGTGATGGGTACCAGCCTTTCCCAGCAAACAAGCATCTTACTTTCATCAGGCAATTAGTGGAGAGATTTACCAACTAAAAATGAATGGCACAGTAATGGACCAAAAGGCCTTCATCAGTCTTGTTTCCCAGAAGATGCTACTTTTCGTCCTCAGTTAATCAATGTTTACCTACACATCTTTTGTCCAAAGACATTTCTTCTAGTTCAAGGGTAGTCAACCTTTTATACCTACCGCCCACTTTTGTATCTCTGTTAGTAGTAAAATTTTCTAACCACCAACCAGTTCCATAGTAATGGTGATTTATAAAGTAGGGAGATGCAGTCCTGCCCAGCCGGTAGAGCCAAGGCTAGCAGCCGTTTCACGAGCGGGTTCCTCCTGCAAGGGCGGGGCGAAAGCCCGGAAACAGACGGAGACCCACAGCTGAGCAAAGCTGCTCGCCAGTGCCCTCAGGACCAAGCATAATGCCACCCAAGGGGGTGGAGCAAAGGCCAAGGCCACCAAGATGTGTGCACCCAAGCACGTGATCACAGCCACTCCCGTGAAAACAAAATGCGAAGGCAGAGAAATGCAACACAAATGAACCAAGAGAAATCCCCAGAAAAGGACCTAAATGAATCAGATATAACCAAATTACCAGATGCAGAGTTTAAAGTTACGATTTTTAGGATGCTCAAAGATATCAGAACACCAATAGATGGTCATTATGAACATCTAAATAAAGAGATAGCAAATATAAAAAAGGACATTGAAATAATAAAAAAGAATCAGTCAGAAATGACAAATACAATATCTGAAATAAAGAATACAATGGAAGGAATTAAAAGCAGCATGGATGAAGCGGAGAATCGAATCAGCGAGTTAGAGGACACGATAAATAAAGGCATGGAAGCAGAGCAGAAAAAAGAAAAGAGACTCAAAAAGTCTGAGGAAACTCTAAGAGAGCTCAGGGACAACATGAAGAGAAATAACATCCTCATCATAGGGGTTCCTGAAGAAGAAGAGAAAGAACAAGGGATAGAGACTTTGTTCAAACATATCATAGCTGAAAACTCCCCTCAATTAAGGCAGGAAAACATCGCACAGGTTCAGGAAGCACAGAGAATTCCACTAAGGAGAAACACAAAAAAATCAACACCAAGACACATCATAATTAAAATACCAAAGGTAATGATAAAGAGAAAATATTAAAAGCTGCTAGAGAAAAAAAGACTATCACCTACAAAGGAGCCCCCTTAAGGATGACTTCTGACTTCTCAACAGAAACACTTGAGGCCAGAAAAGAATGGCAAGAAATATTCAAAGTAATGCAGAACAACAACCTACAACCAAGACTACTTTATCCAGCAAGGCTATTGTTTAAAATTGAAGGAGAAATAAAGAGCTTTCCAGACAAAAAAAAAAAAAACTCAAGGAATTCACTACAACCAAACCAAGGCTGCAAGAAATGCTAAGGGACCTGTTGTAAACAGATCAAAGGAGAAAAAGAATATACCAAAAGAGGAATACAGTTTTAAAGAATAAAATGGCAATAAACAATTACATATCAATAATAACCTTAAATGTAAATGGATTAAATGATCCGATCAAAAGACATAGGGTAGCTGTGTGGATAAGAAAACAGGACCCATACATATGCTGCCTACAAGAGACACACCTTAAATCAAAAGATGCACACAGACTGAAGATAAAAGGAAAAAAAAAAAATATTTCACGCAAATGCAAATGAAAAAAAAAGCTGGGGTAGCAATACTTATATCAGACAAAATGGACTTTAAAACAAAGACTATAGTTAGAGATAAAGAAGGTCACTGCATAATGATAAAGGAAGCAATCCAAAAGGAAGATATAACTGTTATAAATATCTATGCACCTAATATAGGAGCACCTAAATATATAAAGCAGACTTTAATGGACTTAAAGGGCGAGATCAACAGCAATACTATAATAGTAGGGGATTTCAATACCCCATTAACATCACTAGATAGATCCTCAAGAAAGAAAATTAACAAAGAAACAGCAGATTTAAAGGACATATTAGATCAACTCGATTTAATATATATCTTCAGTACCTTTCACCCTAAAACAGCAGAATATACATTCTTTTCAAGTGCTCATGGTACATTCTCTAGAATAGACCACATGTTAGGGCACAAAAGCGGTCTCAACAAATTTAAGAAGATTGAAATCATATCGAGCACTTTCTCTGATCATAATGGCATTAAATTAGAAATCAACCACAACAGAAAAACTGAAAAACACTCAAGCACTTGGAAACTAAATAGCATGTTATTAAATAATGAATGGGTAAACAATGAGATTAAAAAAAAAATTTAAAAATTCCTAGAAACAAACGATAATGAGAATACATCAACTCAAAATTTATGGGACACAGCAAAAGCAGTCCTGAGAGGGAAGTTTATAGCATTACCGGCATACCTCAAGAAGCTAGAAAAAGCGCAGATAAACAACTTGACCCTATATCTAAAAGAACTAGAAAAATAACAGCAAGTAAAGCCCAGAGCTAGTAGAAGGAAGGAAATAATAAAGATCAGAGCAGAAATAAGTGACAGAGAGGCTAAAAAAACAATACAGAGGATCAATGAAACCAAAAGCTGGTTCTTTGAAAAGGAAAACAAGATCGATGAACCTTTAACCAGACTCACCAAGAAAAAAGAGAGAGGACTCAAATAAATAAAATTAGAAACAAGAGTGGAGAAATAACAACTGATAAAACAGAAATACAAAATATTGTAAGAAAATACTATGAAGAACTGTACACCAAAAAACTAGACAACCTAGATGAAATAGACAAATTCCTTAAAACATATAATCTCCAAAAATTAGTCTGGAAGAATCAGAAAACCTAAACAGACCAATTACAATAAATGAGATTGAAACAGCTATAAAAAACTCCCATAAAAGAAAAGTCCTGGGCCAGATGGCTTCATATGTGAATTCTACCAAATATTCAAAGAAGAACTAATTCCTATCTTTCTCAAGCTATTTCAAAAAATTCAAAAGGAAGGAAGACTTCCAAGCTCCTTCTTTGAGACGAGCATAATTCTGATTCCAAAACCAGGCAAAGACAACACACACAAAAAAATTATAGGCCAATATCCTTGATGAATTTAGATGCAAAAATCCTCAACAAAATATTAGCAAACCGGATCCAGCAATATATGGAAAAAATCATACACCATGATCAAGTGGGATTTCTTCTTGGGAGGCAAGGCTGGTACAATATTCACAAATCAATCAATGTGATTCATCACATAAACAAAAAAAAAAAGAGAAAAATTACATGATAATTTCAATAGATGCAGAAAAAGCATTTGATAAAATCCAGCACCCATCATGATCAAAACTCTCAGCAAAGTGGGAATACAGGGAACATACCTCAACATGATAAAGGCCATCTATGAGAAACCCACAGCCAACATCATACTCAATGGGCAAAAGTTAAAAGCAATCCCCTTAAGGTCAGGAACAAGGCAGGGGTGCCTCCTTTCACCACTCTTATTCAACATAGTTCTGGAAGTCCTAGCCACAGCAATCAGACAAGAAAAAGAAATAAAAGGCATCCAAATTTGAAAAGAAGAAGTAAAACTATCATTATTTGCAGATGATATGATATTGTATATAGAAAACACTAAAGTTGCAGTAAAAAAACTACAAGACCTGATAAATGAATTCGGCAAGGTGGCAGGATATAAAATCAATACTCAGAAATCAGAGGCATTTTTATACACTAACAAGGAACTGTCAGAAAGAGAAATTAAGGAATCAATCCCCTTTACCATTGCAACCAAAAAAATAAAGTACCTAGGAATAAATTTAACCAGGAAGATTAAAGACTTGTACTCGGAAAATTAAAAAACATTGATAAAAAAATAGGCTGTGGAGAAAAAGAAACCCTCATACACTGTTGGTGGGAATGTAAAGTAGTACAACCATTATGGAAGAAAGTATAGTGGTTCCTCAAAAAACTGAAAATAGAAAAAAAAAACACCTGAAAATAGAACTACCTTATGACCCAGCAATCCCTCTACTGGGTATATACCCCCAAAACTCAGAAACATTGATACGTAAAGACACATGCAGCCCCATGTTCATTGCAGCATTATTCACAGTGGCCAGGACATGGAAACAACCAAAAAACCCGTCAATAGATGACTGGATAAAGAAGACGTGGCACATATACACTATGGAATACTACTCAGCCATAAAAAATGATGACATCAGATCATTTACAACAAAATGGTGGGATCTTGATAACATTATACGAAGTGAAATAAGTAAATCAGAAAAAACCAGGAACTGCATGATTCCATACGTAGGTGGGACTTAAAAGTGAAACTAAGAGACATTGATAAGAGTGTGGTGGTTACAGGAGGGAGGGAGGAAAGGGAGAGGGAAAGGGGGAGGGGGAGGGGCACAAAGAAAACTAGATAGAAGGTGACAGAGGACAATCTAACTTTGGGTGATGGGTATGCAACATAATTGAACGACAAGATAACCTGGACTTGTTATCTTTGAATATATGTATCCTGATTTATTGATGTCACCCCATTAAAAAAATAAAATTATTAAAAAAAAAATCAGGGAAGATACGAGCAAGTGGAGGCATATACCGTGCTCATGGTTAGGAAGAATAAACATCATTAAAATGTCTATATTACCCAAAGCAATTTATAAACTCAAACAATACTGATTAAAATACCAATGACTTACTTCAAAGATATAGAACACATATTCCAAAAAATTATATGGAATCAAAAGAGAACACGAATAGCCTCAGCAATCTTGAAAAGGAAGAATAAAGCGGGAAGTATCACACTTCCTGATATCAAGTTATATTATGAGGCCATTGTACTCAAAACAGCATGGTACTGGCATAAGAACAGGCATATAGATCAATGGAACAGAACAGAGAACCCAGAAATAAACTCACACTTTTATCGACAATTGATATTTGACAAAGGAGGTAAGGAAATACAATGGAGTAAAGACAGCCTCTTCAACAACTGGTGTTGGGAAAATTGGACAGCTACCTGCAAAAAAATGAAACTAGACCACCAACTTACACCATTCACAAAAATAAACTCAAAATGGATAAAAGACTTAAATGTAAGCCGTGAAACCATAAGCATCTTAGAAGAAAGCATAGGCAGTAAGCTCTCTGACATCTCTTGCAGCGATATGTTTGCTGATTTGTCTCCACGGGCAAGTGAAACAAAAGACAGAATGAACACATGGGACTATATCAAACTAAAAAGTTTCTGCACAGCTAAAGAACAAAATAAAAAGACAAACTACACAATGGGAGAATATATTTGACAATGCATCTGATAATGGGTTAATAACCAAAATTTATAAAGAACTTGTAAAACTCAATACCAGGAAGACAAACAATCCAATCCAAAAATGAGCAAAGAAATGAATAGATACTTCTCCAAAGAGGACACACAGATGGCCAATAGGCATATGAAAAAATGCTCAACATCACTAATTATTAGAGAAATGCAAATTAAAACCAAAATGAGATATCACCTCACACCAGTCAGAATGGCGCTCATCAATAAAACAACACAGAATAAGTGCTGGTGAGGATGTGGAGAAAAGGGAACCCTCCTGCACTGCTGGTGGGAATGCAGACTGGTGCAGCCACTGTGGAAAACAGTATAGAGATTTCTCAAGAAATTAAAAATCAAACTGCCCTTTGACCCAGCTATACCACTGTTAGGAATATACCCCAAGAACACCATAGCACTGTTTGAAAAGAAGAAATGCACCCCCATGTTTATGGCAGCATTGTTCACAATAGTGAAGATCTGGAAACAGCCCAAGTGTCCATCAGAGGCCGAGTGGATTAAAAAGCTTTGGTACATATATACTATGGAATACTACTCAACTATAAGAAATGATGACATCGGATCATTTACGATAACATGGATGAACTTTGATAACATTATACTGAGTGAAATAAGTAAATCAGAAAAAACTAAGAACTATATGATTCCATACATAGGTGGGACACAAAAATGAGACTCAGAGACACGGACAACAGTGTTGGGGTTACAGGGTGGGGGGGAGGAGAGGGAGGGGGTTGGGGGAGGGGAGAGGCACAAAGAAAACCAGTTAGAAGGTGATGGGAAGACAATTTTATCAATGTCACCCCATCAAAATTAATCAAAAAAAAAAAAAAAAAAGAGTGTGTCTCACGGCTAATTCAGGCAATTAGAAGAAAAGTATAAGGATGCTAATTCTGCTTCTCAGGCCACATCCTGCAAAAGGGGCCCCAAGAAAATTGGTGATTTGGCTCCTCTGATTTTGCCAATTGGATTTAAAAAAAATAGGTCAGGAACGCCCTGAAATGGAACTAACAATACACGAGCATAAATTTAAAGGACTTTTAGATACTGGAGCTGATGTATCTGTTATTGCTAAGCTACATTGGCCTCCTTCCTGGCCCACTCATGCAGCAGCCACAGAATTACAAGGTATAGGGCAGAATAAATCCCCTCAACATAGTTCTAGTTTTCTAAATTGGGAAGATTAAGAAAGTCATTCTGGATTTTTTAAGCCTTATGTGCTCCCTGGATGGCCAGTTAATTTGTGGGGTAGAGATGTTTTGAAAAATATGGGAGCGTTGCTTGTCAGTCCTAATGGTTTAGTCAGTACTCAGATGCTTAATCGGGGATTTTTGCCCACCAAGGGACTAGGAAAAGAACAGCGAGGAATTCTCACCCCCATAAAAGTGGCACCCAATACCAGAAGGTGTGGATTAGGATATCAAAATTTAGCATAGGGGCCTTGATAGCTCCTGCTACCTCAATAATGCATTGTGCAGACTCAATTACTTGGAAATCCTGTATGGGTAGACCAACGGTGCCTTTCTCAGGAGAAACTTAGGGCAACTGCTCAATTGGTACAAGAGCAGCTACAGCTTGGGCACATTGAACCATCTAATAGCCCATGGAATACACTTCCATATTTTGATCTTGTTGCCTCTTGGATTATCAAGGGGCATAGGCGACCCTTACAGCTTATAGGTTTTGAGCCTCAAAATTTTTGTTGTTCCTTTTTTCAAAGGATCAACAACAATGGCTCTGGGAAACTTCCACTAAATGGCAAATTGCTCTTGCAAATCAATGGACAACTGTATACTGAAACTGTCGACTTAAAATCAACTCAAAGTCTAGAATTTTACGCCACTATCATGGCTTTTCAGCATTTGCCATATTCCCCCTTTAATCTATATAGAGACAGCAAATATTTACTTATGGTGTTTCCACTATAAAGACTGCTGTCTTAGGGACAAATGCTGATGAACTATATCAGCAGTTCCTCCTTCTTCAAAGACTTATATGTCAATATAGAGCTCCATGTTTCATAGGACATACTCAAGCTCACTCCATGCTCCCTGGAGCTTTAGCACAAGGGCATTCCCCCCCCCACTTTTTTTTTCTTTTTTGTATTTTTATGAAGTTGGAAACAGGGAAGCAGTCAGACAGACTCCCTCATGCGCCCGGCCAGGATCCACCTGGCACACCTACCATGGGGGAATCTTTGCCATCTAGGGTGTTGCTCTGTTGCAACCAGAGCCATTCAAGCACCTGAGGCAGAGGCCACGGGGCCATCCTTAGCGCCGGGCCCATCTTTGCTCCGTTGGAGCCTTGGCTGCCGGAGGGAAAGAGAGAGACAGAGAGGAAGGGGAGGGTGAGGGGTGGAGAGGCAGATGGGCTCTTCTTCTGTGTGCTCTGGCTGGGAATCGAACCCAGAAATTCTGAATGTCAGGCCAATGCTCTACCACTGAGCAAACTGGCCAGGGCCTAGGAATGCCCTTGTTGATCAAGCTACCCAAAAGAAAATTATTTGGAGCAACCATGACAGATCGAGCAATTCAGTCTCATACTATTCATCACCAGAACGCTGCAGCCCTGTGTAAACAGTTTCAACTTTCTTGGGAATCAGCACAGCAGATTGGGAAATCCTGTCCATGGGGTCCTATACTACAATCTGCCCCTTCATTCGGAGTTAACCCTCAAGGACCCCTATCAGGACAACTTTGGCAAATGAATGTTACTCATATACCTTCATTTGGCAAACAGTCCTATGTCCACGTTACAGTGGATACATATTCTGGATTTATAGTAACCTCTGTCAGAATAGGAGAGGCTGCTAAGCATATTATAGCTCAGGGGTCTCCAAACTACGGCCCACGGGCCGCACGCGGCCCCCTGAGGCCATTTATCCACCCCCGCCGCACTTGAAGAAGGAGCGCTTCTTTCATTGGTGGTCAGTGAGAGGAGTATAGTTCCCATTGAAATACTGGTCAGTTTGTTTGATTTAAATTTACTTGTTCTTTATTTTAAATATTGTATTTGTTCCCGTTTTGTTTTTTTACTTCAAAATAAGATATGTGCAGTGTGCATAGGGATTTGTTCATAGTTTTTTTTATAGTCCAGCCCTCCAACAGTTTGAGGGACAGTGAACTGGCCCCCTGTGTAAAAAGTTTGGGGACCCCTGTTATAGCTCATTGTCTGTATGCATTGTTCTATTATTGGATTTCTTAAACTGGTTAAACTGAAAATGCTCCTACATATGGAGCAAAAGCATTTACTGTATTTTGTTGTTCTTACAATCTTTAAAGTCAAGGTATTATTAACATGTACCCAGCAAATATTTTAAGGTCAATTTAAAAAAATTTAAAAGGGGGTAGTCATATCCTGGAACTCCTACGGGTCTACCATATCATGCTTTTTAACTTAAAAAATTTTAAATTTCTTTTGAATGCTGATGAACAGGAGACACCAAATCTTTTTCGCCTGCAAATTACTACCTTCTTTATTTGATCCAGCTAATAACACTGTTTTATCTTTTTCCAAATAGCTCCAGATATATGGAAAATATTTATATAGGTAGATGGGGATCCTCAAACCCTTTAGTGAGATCTTCTGAGCATGGCTTTTAAGATACCAAGAGGCAGAAAAAGCCCAATAGAGATCAGGGGAACTACCAGCTTTTAGGATACACCTTTAAAGGCTCCAACGCCCCAAAGGGGTCTCATAGGATGCCATCTGGGTCCTGCTTCAATAGTGGAAAGGAAGGTCATTGAGCTAAAGCCTGCCAGGCTTACATGCTTCTGCTGTGAGGAAACAGGGAGACTGGAAGGTAGGCTTCCCCCTCACTCCTCTAAGGGAGGGTTCAGTCTCTTCCAGCCCTGCTCCAGCCACCTATGACCTAACCTTGCCCAGAATGCTGGGGTTTGCCACTGAAGGCTGAAGGTGCCCAGGGCCATCGGCCCCATCTATGACACTGTGGACGAGCCTAGGGTATTTCTCCCAAGAAACAGGTAAACTGATCTCATTTGCACAAGGGCCACTTAACTATGTCTTGCCTGAATAGTCAGGTTTTTTATTCTTCCCTCGAAGATCTCTGTTGTGGGTGTTAATAGTCCTATTTTCTTCTGCTTTGTTTAATATATAGTGTTTCCTTTATTCCTCCTACCTCAATGCCCCACTCATATTTCAGGCTGGGACCTACTCCTAATTTAGAGCTCTCTTTCCCCCTTTTGCCAACTTGTATTATGAATCTACCTTTGCCACCCAGTTTAGTGTATCCTAAGGTTCTCTTTACCTCGCCACAGTCGCAGAGCTCCAGGGAAAAGCAACCTGGTCTCATCTCTCCATGCAGAGGAGAACAGAAGCTCCATATCCACACATGCTGCAGATGGCTTTTCCAGTCTACCTGAATTATTACCAGCTAGAAGCAGCGGTCATTGGGTTTTGGATATGAGCTGCAAAGTATAGAATGGTGACAACAATTCCAGTGCCATGCGGACTTTTCCTGGATGTGGACTTTTCCTGGACTCCTGCTCCTTGTGACAGCTCATAACAGACTGAACTGGGGTTGAGTTGCATTTTTCAGGGATCTGGCATGGTGTTGGGGCCAACTTGCACTTGGTGAACATGTTAAGGGAACTACTCTTTTATGGATTCTTGCTGTATTGGCCAAGAGTTTGCTTAAAGGCTTCAATCACTGTAAAAAAAAATAGAAAACTGGATAAAGAAGATGTGGCACATATACACCATGGTATACTATTCAGCCATAAGAAATGATGACATCGGATCACTTACAACAAAATGGTGGGATCTTGATAACATTATACGGAGTGAAATAAGTAAATCAGAAAAAAACAATAACTGCAGGATTCCATACATTGGTGGGACATAAAAATGAGACTAGGAGACATGGACAAGACATGTGGTGGTTATGGGGGGGCGGGGGGAGGGAAGGAAGGAGAGGGGGAGGGAGTAGGGGAGGGGCACAAAGAAAACTAGATAGAAGGTGATGGAGGACAGTCTGACTTTGGGTGATGGGTATGCAACAGAATCGAATGACAAGATAACCTGGACATGTTTTCTTTGAATATATGTATTCTGATTTATTGATGTCACCCCATTAAAATAAAAATTTATTTATTAAAAATATATATATAAAGTAGGGAAGTAACTTTACACTATAAAATTTATAAAGCAGAGTTACAGCAAGTTAAAGCATATAATAATAATTACTTACCAAGTACTTTATGTCAGATTTTCGCTAAGTTTGGCAGAATAAATCTTTATGAAACAACTGACTATATATAGTTAAATCTATATTTTTATTTATACTTTGGTTGCTCTGCTACTGCCCACCATGAAAGCTGGAATGCCCACTAAGGGGCAGTAGGGATTAGGTTGACTACCACTGCTCTAGTTGATACCTCTGTAAAACCTAATGCAATTAGATATCCATATGAAGTAAAATCAAAATTCTCACTTCCACTGTGTTGACCTTGTGTCAAGTACAAGGATGGGGTTGAGGGGCACAATGGTCAAGAGCTCTCCCTGACAAAGGAACTGTGAGGAGGAAACAAACTTTTAACAGTTAAGTCTCAGAGTGTGAAGAGAAGTGTAGAGAGAGGCCTAAGAAGGAAGTGCTCAATCTGGGGACTGGGGAAAGTTACTGCTGAAAAGAAGGGCACTTTGAAAAGAATCTTGAAGACCACAAAGGAGTTTACTGAGCATACTCAAAAGGAAAGCACATTCCAGGAAAAAGGAGCAGCTGCAGTACATAGGACTACATAATCTAAAGAACAATAAAGATAACCCTGACGTCCAAGCAAGGGAGCACAGCAGGGTGAGGGCCATGACAGCTGTCTTCAGCCATCTGGGGGACTATCTGACTAGGCGTTTGCGTCTTCCAGTAGAAGATAATATGACAGTCAAGGGGACAAGGACAGGGACACCTACAAGAGTGTACATTTCAGTTTAATATGTATAAAAACATTCTAGAAAACAGAACAAGGAAACTAGTTGCTTTGAGTGGCAAGTTTACACCATAATTATATAGTTTTAGACTCAGTTTGGGCTCTAATTCTAGCTTAGTTCAAGGTAAGTGCTTAATAAATAGTAGCTATACATATTGTGAGATGTTGAATGCACCTCCACACTCTGAGTCCCAATACCACACCAGCTGTCACCTGTGGCAGTGTCCCATGCATTGACCTAAAATGCTGAGGTTGCCAGTTTGAAACCCTGGGCTTCCCTGGTCAAGGCACATATGGGAGTTGATGCTTCCTGATCCATCCCCCTTTGCCCTCTCTCTTTCTCTCTATCTCTCTCCTCTCTAAAATATGAATAAAAATCTTTTAAAAAATTTAATAAATGAACATTTTACATTTTAATATAAATGACACTAATAATAGTCACTAACATTCACTTAACACTTATTAAGCACCAAGCATTGTGGTAGCCTTTTATATACACTATTTCATTAATTCTCACAAGAACCCTACAAGGTAAGTGATGATATTATAATACCCATTTTATAGGTAAGGAAATTTAGTCTTAGAAAAGTCAAGTAATATACTAAAGGTCCCAACTAAGCAGTGGTCTAACCTAACAATTTTGCAGCATAATTTATAACAATCTTATATTAATAGGTATGTATTCCCACATACGTTTTTAATTCCAATGTTTTCATTTGAATCTTAAATGTAGGAAGTCCAGAAAACAAATATACACTCCTCAATCTAATAAACAGATGAAAAAGTTGAGTTCTTTTGGTCTTAGTCTCATACTCTAGGACACTGTTGAGAAAAAAGGGCCCTCACAGTACCCCGGCCATGTTCAACTAAGTGGTCTTTGAGCATCAAATTAAAAGTTCCAGTCTTCTTACCTAATGTATGATTTTATTCATATAAAGTGTTCAGCAAGGGCATATCTATAGAGGTGGGAAGTAGAAGAGTGGTTGCCTAGGACTAGGTGAGAAAAAAAGGAGAGAAGGGAGGGTGAATACAGGTTTCTGTTTAGGGTGATGAAAATATTCTACAGTTCTACAATTAAACAGACCATAGAGACAGATGCAGAGAACAGACTGAGGGTTTCCAGATGGGAAGGAGTTTGGAGGACAGGGTGAAAAAGGTGAAGGGATTAAAAAGTACACGTTGGCAGTTATAAAATAGTCATGGGGATGTAAAGTACAGCAAACAGAATTTGGGTAACAATACTGTCATGATTATGTATGGTGCCATTTGGAAATATCAGAGGGAACACTTGGTAATGTATAAGATTGTCTAAGCACTATGCTGTACACCTAAAACTAATACAAAATGATACTGAATGAAAAGTGTAATTAAATAAAATTAAATTAAAGAAAAGAAAATGCTCTATAATTACATTACGATGATGGCTATACAACTCTGTAAAAACACGAAAAACCACTGAATTGTACTCTTCAAAGGGATTAACTTTGTGATATGTAAGTTATACACACTCAATAAAGCTGCTAAGGAATAATTTCCAGGGTATAGTATCAAGTGATCTCTAGTCACTCATACGGCTGCTATCTTTCAGAACAAACATGGAAACCAGATGTGTAATAATTAAGCCTGTACTCAAGAACAAAATGTCCACCCAACAATGATGAAAATATAAACCATGCCTGTCAAGTTGGAAGTTTTCCTTGGAAACAGTAATAAGTCTTCAGGCTCTTTTTCAAATGTTGTTAGGAAGTGCTGAATGGTCTTAGCTTTTGATTTTTATTAACCTAGGAAAACTGGAAATACAATTTCATTCATCATTACTAAACTGTTTTAAAATGAACAGAATGGAATATTAGAAATAGCAATGGGGGAGTCAAAAGACCTCAAAAGGCCCAGAAGTCTTCAACCGAATCAGCCAGAACCTTGTGGCATTCGGGACACAATCATTCTGGGCTTCCTTTGTACAATGAAGAAGGGAAAGAACGAAATCAACTACTCTTGGGTTCTTTTCCATCTACATTATTCCAATTGGACCATCTCTTCTAAGGATTGTCTCAATATGTTGACTGGTCCTCTTCTAAACATCATCAACTGCTCTTATACCAAGGAAACTTATCACAATCCATTGGAAATCCATACAAGTGTCTTTCCTGGACTGATGTTTCAGGTATTTAAATAAGCTTCAGCACACATTCCTTCTTAAATAAATTAGCCACCTTAAAATTTTATTAACTATAGCATCTGACAGAAAATTTCAACCTGATGCATAAAAATAAAAAAATAGTTGCCTAAAATAATGCATTAAAGTAGCAAAATAATTGTTGTCCACAGTAAAAGTATCCTCTCCTTTATAAAAATTGATCTTGCTTCAACTCTGACCTGTCACTCCTAATCTATTTTATTATACAAATAATAAATTTTTCTTCAAAGAAACCTTACATTTACAAACTATTTGAGGAAATTAAAATCACTCTTAGAGTCACTAACTTAAGTAGATTTTGGGTGATGTTAACCTATTAAATTTGGGTATGTCCTATTCTCACATTTCTTTCCAAGAGTAGTTTTTACTTTTGAATATAAAGCAATCATGTTTTAGACTACTACCTTGCAGAAATAAATACAAACTATCAAAAATTCCACCTCGAATCCCTAAACCCTAAACCTTATTAACTTAAGGTGACTATCCTTTCTACTATTTCTCTGAGCACAACATACACAAAGAGGTATGTTTTAAACATGGCCAAGTCTGTGATGTACAAATAGTCTGATATCCAATGTTTTAACTTAAAGATCTAGTTAAAGTTACCATTTCCTTCTTTTACAATTTTTCATAAGTAAAATTGTAATAGCTGCATGATGGTTCATCATGTAAATTTCCTCTTTTACTATATATCTTATTTCCAACTTTTCATGATGATAAATGATGCTTCAATGAGTATTTTTATACTGAAACCTTGCACACTCCTGCCTTAAAATTTTCAAGCTACCACCCTATTTTTTTAGTGATTTCTTCTATTGGTTTTAGGAAGAGAAAGGGCTTCCTCAGCCAAAGATTACAATTTTTGTTTGATTTCTTTTTTTATAACTTGGCTCCTTAATTCATGGACTATATTTTAATATATTGTTCAAGATTCCAAACTCATTTGCCACATGTTGAAGTTTAGCAGATATTGGTGACTTATTCAACATTTCAAATGCACATTTGTTTTTAAAGGAAATACATGCCTCGTCTTCTTGGCTTTCCACTGTGCCTCAGAAAGCCTTCAGGACTGATAAAATAACCAGAGTTCCGATTCTCAGCAGGAAATCACACTGGGCAGGAATGAAGAGGCATTCCCAAGCCAAATTCAAGCCAAACAATCAGATGATCCAAGTTCCTAGCCTCAGTGTTTTATTATTTTAGGCTTAAAAAGTTCCAAGATTAGCTTATGTAGTTGAAAGACAGTTTTCAATGCTGTGGGCTTATTTTCCAAAGTGGACTGGTCACCACTGGTCTCATTTACTGAGCACAGGCAACCTCTAGAGACTGCCTTGGTCAGCATGCTCTTGTCATTGGTCACCAGTAAAACAGTTGAGAAAGCAGAGCACACACTCACCCCAGCAGAAGAATAACACAGAGGACATGCCTTACTACTGGTTGACAGTGGGTCAACCAGTATCTCTGAGTCTGAAAAGCAGCACAGGTGTCAGTATTTACATGGCTGCTTCTCATTAATAATGAATATCCGATTACACTTCCCAAGAACATGAACTTCTCATATCAATTTTTTCCCCCACTGTGGGACCCCTCCAAGGCACAGTACTGTTACTGTTGCTTCCTAGCTGCTGTGACTTGAGGAAAATTACATAACCTCTCTGGAATGGTTTCCACAACGGGAAAATGGGCATAACCAAGACAACTGACCTCTTAGGGCTGTTGTGTGGATTAAATAAGATGCTAAGAACAGCACGGCCCTTAGGAAATTTTTGAGTGCTAGTTATTATTATTACTCTTTCCACTGCCTCAGCTACTCCTGCCATGCCTCCTGTGACCATCACCCCAGAAGTGTCAGAGGTGCAACTTAAATTGAGTTCTTCAGAATGAAAGAAGGGACTGGAGAGGTCTGGCCAGATCAGTCTGGGAGCAAAATCTGTTGTCAACCTTTGCAACCCCACTGGAGAGCATTTATTGTCTTTACTAAAATAGTGAATTTCCGGGGTGGATGGCATCACAATCTCCCCTGATTTCTGTCCCCACCTTCGGACAGGTAAGCACAAGAGTCCGGCACGCTGGCACCTTCAGTGACCGTGCAAGGCCTAGGCAAGAAAAAGGTGGGGGTGGCACTGTTCACTGCAACCATCACCTGAATCTCAGGGGACAGACAGACACTGCAGAGCAGCGCTGACACCGCCCAAAGGCGCCGAGTGAAGATGCAGACCACAGCGGAAACGAGAATGATCTGGGGGTGTGAGTGGAACAGGCCCAAAGGTGAAAATTTATCAAGGTTCAGCAGTCAGAAAAACCCCCTCTAATATCACAGTTAGGCCTACTTTGCCATTTCTTTTTTAGAGTGTTTCTCTTCTGCGGCCATTCAAGTTTCCTAATGCTCGGAGTGTGGGCCAATTCACGTTGAAATAGTTCAGCACAGGATTTGTCTCCAACCTCAAAACTCAGATTCATTTTAAAAGGAAATAGGTTCATATGCCTCTGGATCATTTGCCAGGTTCATGAGCTTTCGGACATTAGTGACACTTTGAATATCAGCAAGAAAGTATGTCAGATAAAAATTAATCAACTCAAAGCTTAACTTAAAATTAGAGAAAATGAGACATATCCCTCTCTGATTTTTGCCAAAAGGCAGAAATGGAACCAAACAAAACTAAGTCTGGCAAAACGAGAACAAGAATGGCCATGCGTGTTCAGACCTAGAGTCAGAAATAAGATGTGCTCAGCCACATGATCCCCAAAGCACAGACACTGACACTCCACTGCACGGTCTTTTCTCTGCCCATGTTTGGCAGAAACTTATTTTAATGAATATTCTTTGGGAAAACCCTAAAATTTGGCTTTTAGGGTGTCCCCCTCTTATTCTATTCTTTTCTCATTGTTTATTCCTGTTTCTAATCAGTGGGATTTTGTTTCATTATCATCTCTAGAAGAAAAGGACACGGAGCAGTTGAGAACACAGAAACTGAGACCTCCCAGACGTGAATAAGCCTTGGAACACTTTCATCCATGCAAGATAAGCACAAAGAAGTAATCAATGAGTAAAACGTCTTTGTGTGGTCTTTCAAAATCACTGGGCAGGTACAATCAGACTGACCAAATTCTTCCTTTAAAATTAAAGTTTAAATTAATAGCATTTAATAGTTACTAACAGCACATACATGCAACAATAGCATATATTAAGCAAGTCATAGCAATCTTCACAAGTTTTGAGGGAAATTTACTAAAAACCTTTAAGATTTGCTTTTAAATAAAGCACCTGCAGAGTAGCGCAATGATATGGCTGCACAACCGTGTGTTAGGGTGTAAAGTACAGTCAGTTTCGTAACCCTGAAATGGCATGCGGCCATAACTTTACAACTTCAGCCTTAGCAGAAATGCAAACTGGGATCCTTAAAACTTAGCAAGTCATCTCAAAGACGTTTTTTAAGTACCTATTTCTGTCTCTCTTCTCCCTTAATTTTATTTTCTTTTTTTAAAAAACAGAACTGAAGAGGAGAGAACAGACCCTTTCTGAAATACTGTATTTAGAGGAGACTAAACTGGCAATAACAGAAGCAGAGCAGCATCTAGTAAAGCACTAGTACATTATCTTGAATCAAAACACACTGAAAATAACATAAAATCAAGTATATTTCATAAAGTGCAGTAAACTTTAAAACATTATCAAACTGAGTATAGATCAATTTCATGCTGGATGGCGTTGGTGACAAGTTCACAAAGGTGAAATTGCTCTCTGGATTTTTCAGGTAATGAAATTAAGGAAAATATTCTCATGATACTTAGTTTCACTGACTTAATTTCATTTTACTACTATAACAATACTCATATCTTACAAGGCACATTCCGTCTTTCTGCTCATCTTTACTCCTGGAGCAATCTCAGATTTTGAGGACTCACCTAAAAACTGACACCTAAGGAAGAGGTCAGTTCAGCTTAATCCACCTGTACACTCTGCCCACATCAGTTCCCAGGCAGCTATTTTATGAGATATTCTAGAAAAATGCCAGACTTATTTTCAAATAGAAACTTAAAACGATACTCTGGTTCACTAGCTACGAGGAGCAGGCCCCAGGGACACCAGGCGCCAGGCATGCCCCAGTGTGGGAAGAACGCCACTCGCTGGACTGGACACCCTGCCGCTGAACATTCAAAAATAAAATGAAGTCATGTGCACAAAATCACAGTTATACCTAGAAGATTAATGGGAGGACACACACAAAAAGTAACTCTGAAAAATGCTTACAAACAAGTACAAATCTCTAAACAGCAAATTCAACACAGGTTATTTCTTCTTTGATTCCACTGCATTTAAGAGTGTTGAACAATGCATATAGTATAAGGAGAATTGTAAACCACAAACCTCCATTATTTTCTAAAAGAACACAGTAACAGCACAAATGTTATGCTGTCTTCTCATCGCCCAATAAGCACAGAAAGAAAATCTGACATATGCAGCACAAAATTCAAAATGTTATGTACTAACCTGGTGCCGCTGTGAAAATGGTTGCTCCATGTTGCTTTAACAAAAGAATCCTTACTATGAAACTAATCTCCAAAACAGCTGACAGGAAAAACACTGACAACCCTGGGAATCCACACACACGGAATACAGTCTGTTCCCTGTTTTGGGCTCTGCCTCTCTAAAGGCAACTTAAGTCAAAGCCAAGCCCACAAAGCACTTTAGCCTATAAGCTTTAGTAATGAATTTGAAACCACACCCCGTATGTTAACTAGACACAGGAGGCTATGAGAAATAAAATCCACAGAGAGTATGAGCTGAGGCTTCGTTTTTGTACTTGCTGTCCAAGAAAACTATAACACACAAACTTAAACAAAGAGTATTCAAACCCTTGTCCCCCTTCAGACACTGTACTAAAGTGACTCGTTTATTTTAAACAAGAGGAATACAGTCTGCCTTCCATTAGGGCCATGAAATGAGTTTTATGTCATTATTCAAGTTGGGTGATGGTGGTGGTGAAATGTACAACACTGCAATTTCACATTGCGTAAGAAGGACACATCATGTTATTGTTACTGAGTCTCAAAGTCACACGTCATTTGTATTTTCAGATTTTGGGGGGTGGATCACATTAAAAAGGTCTTAAACCTCATTAATCACTAAAGTCTAAAAACTAAGTTAAGTTCAAGAGGAAAACTTATCAAAGAACCTTCTAACTTCTGATTCTGACTTAGTGTCTGTAAATCAATCTGAAAATCACTCATAATTCAGTCTTGCCAATTACATTTAGGTTGTACATATATGATAACATAGATTTTTGGTGGTTTTGTAATTTTTATAGTTTAAAATAGAACTTAATGTGACTTATTATGGTTTCAAAGTATGGAAGTTAAATTTATTTTTCATTCTAAAAAAATGTAAGTGGTAATTTCCTTAGGGCATTTATATCTTAACCCTTTGAATAGAATGAACATTCATGTATGTCCTCATGCCTCCTGACCATCCAGAGTATGATAGTACAAAAATTTTTATTTTAAAAATGTGTGAGGCAACATTTTAAAAAGGCAAATGTATGTTCTTCTTGTTTCCATAAATTGATTATCAAACAAACATGATTTAAAGTTAATAAAAATACAACTGAAACTAATTTCATTTTTTGGAAAAAAAACCCAGCTCACTCCTAGGGGTCAGCAAGCATGAAAAAAAACTCACTATTCAAAGGGTTAAAGGTCAACAATGTTCTAGTATATTGCTTAAGAAAGAATAAGAATCCATACTCTGCCTGACCTGTGGTGGCGCAGTGGATAAAGCGTCAACCTGGAAATGCTGAGGTCGCCGGTTCAAAACCCTGGGCTTGCCTGGTCAAGGCACATATGGGAGTTGATGCTTCCTGCTCCCCCCCCTTCTCTCTCTCTCTCTCTCTCCTTTCTAAAATGAATAAAAAAAATAAAATAAAATAAAAAATAAAAACTTATTTGACCAACAACATTCGAGCTGGGACCTGCCGAATTTACTAAATCTTACTAAGAATGTATCTATATATACAAAAAGATAACTTTTTAAAAAAAAAAAAGAATCCATACTCTGCTTTTTAACATACTGTGTCTACAATATACACAAATTTCCCCTAGTTTTCAGCTCCAAAATAGTTTAAATTCTAATAACTTGATTTCTATTCTATTTGAATAAGAGCTATATAACATAATGGTCAAAGTTACCTAACTTTATTGTTTCTTTGAAGCCATAAGATTGAACCAGATATTCCAAGAAAAACTTGATTCACTTGTTGGCAATAGATTTGTACGTATTTCTGGTAAAAGTCAAGTTACTCAAAACCTATGAGACCTAAGACATTAGCATATGAGCTCAACAAGAGCAGGCAGGAAAAACCCAAGATTTCCTTACATCTGAGACTCGCCTGCCTCCCCCACCCAGACGCAGGTCAGGTCTCCATGATTTCTCATGAGGTCACTTTAGAATGACAGGGACAACATAGTCACCCCAGTGAGAAAACTACCCTAAACAAAGGAGTCCCATGCCTCAAAAAGGAGCCAGTACCCCACCTGGTGGCACAAGTAAGAAATCAACCTCACAGGAACTATTACTTTGATATTGGAAGTAAAACAAAAATAAAGAATCAATTATAAGAGCACATTAATGTCACATACAGTGTGTAGTAAGGATCATGAAAAGTTTTTTTCCCCTACAAGAGCAGAATATTTCCAGGGGATATGAAAATACCCATGCAAAAAACAAGAAGTAATAACATTCAAAACCATCTCTTCTGTGTAGATCTAGTTTGCAAACATGTACTGTATGATGATTTGATTTCAAAGAAAAATCCTCTAATAAAATTTATCACTCCTTTACCCAAAGAGTTGCTAAAAAAAAAAAAAATTCTGTGAGTTCAACAGCTCTGAAATGAAAGAAATATGGATATATCCCTAACTCCACTAGCTAACTACCGGTGGGGTGACATCTCCCTCATTCTAAAAGCTGTATTCCCAGGAGTTTTCCTACTTTACTGTCAAAAAGTGTTTCTTTTGTCTCGTATAAATTATTTCTGCTAAAAATTGACATCCAATCTCAACCTCAATGGAGATGAACAATTAAATATTGTGTTTCAAGTTACACTACAGTCTTTAATAAAACTCCAGCAAAAGTTAAAGTTAAATGAGCCTATGCCACATGGCTGAAACAAAAACTAACAATAATAGCTAATGTTTAAGCTCTTACTATAAGCGAGTCCCAGTTCTTAAGTGTTTTGCAAGTGTTAACTTATTTAAAACTCACCACTGTATTATAAAAGTTTTACAGATGAGAAAAGTGATGCACCCACATTAGGGTAAATACCTTGCCACAGTCAAACAGCTAGTTGGTGGAGCTGGAGTTGGAATCCAGGCTGTTTGGCTCTGAAGTCATTCTCCTACACACTTATTTTAATAGTTCTGTCCCCCGAGTGAGTGCACACAGCCTGTGAAAGCCTGCAGGGCCCAGTCAGAGCAGGGAAGATGGCTGGTCAGAACCGCTCTGTGGGCAGGCCTCATGATGGTACAGGCTGGGAACGGCTTCCCAGCAAAGCAGACACAGAACTGTGACCTGAAGGTGCCATGGCAGGTAAGGGACCCCCAGGCAGAGAGCACATGCTGGGCCTGCCGAGGCAACGGGAAAATGGAGGGGGGGGGCACTGGAGGAGCACGGAGAGCCTGGGAAGGCTGGGGAGTCTGCAGGGGAAATGCTGCAAGGAAAGCAGGAGTCCTCTGATGTCACATCATGGAGGCAGAGGCATCGCCAAGAGATTTTTAAACAAGAAAGTGACCAGATGTGCATCTTGGAAAGATAAGTAAGGAGAACTTGGCCTTGTGGGGTGAGTAGAAACTTAAAAGACATCCAGGGAAAGGAAAGGTCAGACCAGTGCTTTAAAATGTGTGAGTTTACAGTTGTATCAACTTTATCACGGAGGCTGGGGCGGTAATCCTGGCAGCAAGGGTGCTAACTAACTTCCTCACTCAAGCTAGGCTTGGGGCTGAGCCACACCGGCGCTGGTCCTGTGATCCGCAGGGGCGCTGGTCCTGTGATCCGCAGGACCGGCACACAGAGGAGGAGTAGGCTGGCAGGAAGAGGGCGGTGGGGTGGCTTTGGAGGCGATGTGTGAGGTCCTGGGCGTCATCCAGGGTGGAGGTGCAGCTGGAGGCGGGCGATACAGGGCTGGTGCTCCAGTCCCCTACCTTTACAGAAGGTCACATCCCTGAGTCAGTGCTGCAAGGTTGGCTGCAGCTGGAGGGCAGCAGTGGGTACAATAACTTTGACCCTGGACAGAGAGCTGCATAAAAGGGTGAAGTTTTCAGGAAAGGGGTTTCTGGGGATCTTAGACTGAATTCAGGCCACAGGTGGGGAAAAATTTAATTTTAATATTAGTAAGCTCTGGCCCTGGCCGGGTGGCTCAGCAGTAGAGCATCGGCCTGGCGTGCAGGGGACCCGGGTTCGATTCCCGGTCAGGGCACATAGGAAAAGCGTCCATTTGCTTCTCCACCCCCCCCCCCTTCCTCTCTGTGTCTCTCTTCCCCTCCCGCAGCCAACGCTCCATTGGAGCAAAGATGGCCCGGGCGCTGGGGATGGCTCCTTGGCCTCTGCCCCAAGCGCTCGAGTGGCTCTGGTCACGGCAGAGCGATGCCCCGGAGGGACAGAGCATCGCCCTCTGGTGGGCAGAGCATCGCCCCTGGTGGGCGTGCCGGGTGGATCCCGGTTGGGCGCATGCGGGAGTCTGTCTGACTGTCTCTCCCCGTTTCCAGCTTCAGAAAAATACAAAAGAAAAAAGAAAAAAAATATATTAGTAAGCTCTAACTAAAATTTAGCATTGTAGTAGTTATTAGACCTACCACTAGCTCTTGGTGTGTAATGTATTAGTAAAGACTATATATTACAAAATTGCATTTTTGGTATATTGATAATTGTCTGTCAGTATAATTGGTTTCCTTGGTGATCCTATACATTCTAATTTTATGCATTTAAGTTTATAGATTTAATTGTACTCATTAAACATTATTCTGAAAAGGGATTTCTTAGCTTCACTAGAATGCCAAAGTGGTGCTGTAGCACACACACAAAAATGTAAAGAACATCTGATTTAAGAGGGTCAAGAGAAACCACAGGAGGAAGTTTTGAAAATGCATTTCAGAGAACGAGGGACCTGGGATGAGATGCCCACGATGCAAAGCCAGGACTTCTGACTTGTGTTCTTTCCTTCACCAACTCCACACCCTGAAATAATAAAAATACTAATCCCTTCATTTGTGTCAACAAAGTGCTTTCACAGGATCATCTCAGTAGCTCAGCACAAGGTCCAGGAGTAAGAAAAGACAGATGCTAACCTTCCCGAGACCTGTGAAGAGCCACAGACCAAGAAGACACCAGTCCCTGGGGCCAGAGCGCTGTCCCAGTCCCAGGGGGTGGACCGTGGCGTCTTCCACTCTACTCCATGGAACCACAGTCATGAGCACAGAGGGCTGAAAAGAAGAGCGGATCCCTTACATCAGCGGTCCCAACCCCCGGGCTGCAGACTGGTACCGGTCCACAGAGAAAGGATAAATAACTTACATTATTTCCGTTTTATTTGTATATTTTTTTTAATTTTTTTAAAATGACCAGATTCCCTCTGTTACATCCGTCTAAGACTCACTCTTGACGCTAGTCTCGGTCATGTGATACATTTATCCATCCCACCCTAAAGGCCGGTCCGTGAAAATATTTTCTGACATTAAACCGGTCCGTGGCCCAAAAAAGGTTGGGGACCACTGCCTTGACGTAGAACCTGACCAGGAAGAGAAAGGAACAGTGAGCGCAGAGCAGAACCAGTGGATCCTGCTTCTCATCCAGCTTCCACTTGCGGACATGACAAGTTATTTGGATTCTTTGCTCAAAGATATTTTATTTAGTTCTGATTGGTGATTCAGGGTGAATTACAGGATTTACAATATGTCAACTGTTGCATTTTCCTTTAGCTATAACCAGAAGAGAAACCTGGACTTAAACAATTAGCTTGAAATCAGACAAGCTGAAACAAGGCTCTCTGTTCCGCCCTCGCTGTGCCCACCAGCTGGCGCATTACCGAATCTGCGATGCACGCTGCCAGGGCTGCATTAACAACAATGTCGCCTATTGTCCACTCCCTATTCTGCAACATCTGCCATGGCTCATATCTATATTTTATTTAATTTTGTTCTCATACTTTTACAGGGTAATTTTTAAATTCCTACAAATTGCTCTGAAATTTATTCTAACTCTCCAAGCAGTAATGACATTTTGTAAGTTGGTAATAAAAATTTTAAGGTACATGAGCAGATACCCTTTTAGGTTACTGCAAATCTACACAAAATTATATCATTAAAGCAATTTTTATCTCATGGTTGGCTAGATAATCTATCTCATTTTTATAACCTTATCAGTTCACAGGCTACTTTGGCCCCTTCTTGTATAATGCATGCACAATAATGCATATAATTTTACACGATAATGAGAATGTGGCTTTATATAACTGACACAATATGCTTTTCTGAAAAACAAGTTGAGTATTTCTTAATATGCATGTTAAAATGTAAGTTATTATGTTTATTGATCAGCCTTTAATTTCCAAGTTTCTTTATTCTTTTCTTCTTCTTCTTATCCTTCCTCTTTTTAAATAAGGAGACAGTGAAAATTGCCACTTGCCCCTGGTCACAGCCACCTAAAAACTAGAGTGAGACTTCTTGTGGGTAAATATAGAAAGTTCAAAATTGGTTTCCGGGCCCCTGGAACAGAAAGGGAGCCGTCAAGCTGCTGCCTGTCTGTGGACACAGAGATGCATGGACACATGGACTTGACACGCCCACCCACTGCGACTGGTGACGGCACAGCCTGAAGAGGGTGACACCACAGCCACGGCCCCGTGGGGGAGGGGCTAAACCTGCAGCCACAAACCTGTGACTTATTACCTTCTGACCACCCAGAAGCACTTCCTTCCTTGCTTGCTCAATCTAAGGGAGGGCTTCCTGGCACCCTATAGTTCTTGTAGCCTAAAGCCACTTGCTTTTTCCCTGCCCTGTTTTCTTTACACTGCTCTCAAAAAGTTTCTTCATAAGACCTCTTATTCCAGCCAAACTGGTTTAATTCATTTTTCAACCCTTAGTTCTTCCTCCTCTTTGGGTCTGTGCCACAGCCCTACCTGCAGATGCCCTTCCCCTCTGGCCAGGAAAGAATTCGCATCCTTCCCAGCATTTCAAGGGACAGCCCAGATCGCCACAGAGCCTTCTCAGACCACTCTGCTTTTGAAAGAAAATCACTTTTACTTCACACCTAGAATAATATCATCAGCAAATGCAGTAGACAACTAATTATGTCTGATGACATTTTTAGTGTTGTCTGGATTGGTTATTTAAATATTTTATGGACTTTCACTTTTTGTGTACTTATATCTATTTCCTCCAACTAAGTTATCAATAACTGTGAACCACAAGTCATACTCTGAAATTAACCACAATAAAATGCATATTTAATTGGAAAATTCTATCTAACATTGCATTCACATCTATTTGTTGATTTGATTATGAGACTTAAATCATTTCTATTATTTAATAGTAATTTCAATAAGAATAGTCAACACTATCACCATAATTATTATTATACCCAATATCTTATTTGATATTCATATCTGTCCTATGAGGTACATACCATTATTTTCCTTCCCCATTTCTCAGATGACGAGAATGGGACCAGCAAGGTTAACTTGCTTATGAACATTTACTCAACTTATATTTATTGAGCACCTACTATGTAACAGGCATTGTTAACAGCATTAATGATTCAAAACAGAAAGCCCCTATCCTCAGGGAGCTTATATTCTATCAGAGGAGACATAATATCAACAAATAAAACCACTAAATATCAAACCAGGTAATGATAGGTACTAAGAAGAAAGCCAAAGGAAAGTAAGGGTCAGGAGAGTGACAATGTAAGGGACTTACTCCTTAGGTAAGGTGGTCAGATAAGGCCTCTCGGGGGAGATGACACTTAAGCAGAAACCCAAATGAAATAAGGTATCAAGCCATGTAATTACCTGGCGAAAATGTTCCAGGCAGAGAAAACAGAACTGCAAAGATCTTGAGACCAAAACAAGTTTGGTGAGTTCAAGAAAAATAAAAAGGGCAGTGTAGTCAGGATGTAAAAGAAAAAGCAATAGAAGAGGATGAAGTCAGAGAGCAAACAGGGAGGTCTGATCATGTAAGGCTTTGTAGCCATTGTTCAGTTTTTGTTCCATCTACATATAATGGAGAGGAGTGAAATGCTGGGATATTTTAAAAGATCACTCCAGTTGTGTAAAGAATAGACTGAGAGAAAGCAGATTATTTAGAGAATACTGCAGTAGTTCAGGTGGGAGATGATGGTGATTTGAACTAGTGATGGCTGTAAAACAGATCTACTGTGAAGAAAGAGCTAAGAGAATTTTGTAATGTGGGTTCTGAAGCAGGATGTAGGAAAAATAAATGAGGTCTTAAAGAAAAACCTAAGATTGGCATATGAGCAGCAGGGAGAAAAGATGCATTACTGAGCTGAGAAATGCAGTGTGGAGTGAGGGAGTGAGGAGCTGCCTTATGTTTTAGGGGAAAATCAAGAGTTCCACTTTGGATGGTTTAAGTTTAAAATATCATTTAGATATCCAAATGAGGATCAGTAGGAAGTTGGATATGTAAATCTAGAATTCAGAACTGAGACATAAAATTGGAAGTCTAATGGCTTTAAACACTGTAAGTGGCTTTCAACAACATATTTAGACCGTGACACTGACTGAGAATGGATAAAGAGCAGAGGTTTGAGGATGGAGGCTTAAGATCCATCTAAATGGATCTAGCAAAGAAAGCCAAAGCTGTTCTGTTAGTGATATGAGAAGAAAACCAGATAGCATGGTGAGACCAAAGCCCAATAAATAAATGCTTCAAGGACAGAATGATCAATTATGCCAAAGGCAGCTAAGAGATGAAGAGAGAAAAAGACAACTGGCCACTGGATACAGAAACATGAGGTGACCTAAACAAGAGTAGTTTCAGGGGAATTTGAACACAGAAACCTAAGTGGAGTGGGTTCAAATGAGAACGTGACTACAAGACATTGCTGAGAGAAATTAAATAACTAAATAAGTGGATATACCATGTTCATAGACTATAAGACTAAATATTGTTAAAATGTCAGTTCTCCACAAACCGATCTATTGATTCAACAATCCCAATCAAAATTATCTCACTGGGCTTTTCTGTAGAAATTGGCAAGTCAATTCTAAAATGTGTATAAAAGTACAAATGACTTAGAACAGCCAAAGTAGTCATAAAAATAAGACTTAAGTTGGTGCACTTACTCTACCTCACTTTAAGACTTTGACTAGTAAGTCTACAGTAATCAAGACAGTTTGATATTGGCATGGGGTTAACAACTAGGTCAATGAGACAGAATAGAGAGCTTAGAAACAGACCTGTACTTATATGTGCCCTTTAATTCACACAAGTTGACAGAGAAATCCAATAGAGGAGAGAGAAAAAAGCTTTATAATAAATGATGCTAAGCAAGTAAATATTATATGGCAAAAATAAATAACTCTTGGTCCCAAACTCACACCATACACAAAGTTAATTTGAGATGGATCATAGACCTATATGTAAAATCTAAAACTATAAAGCTTTCAGATATCACACAGAAAGCAATAAACATAAAAAGAAACTTAGACTTAATTAAAGTTAAAATTTTGTGCTTGTCAAAAATACACTCATTAAGACAATGAATAAGTAAATCATAGCCTGGGAGAAAATACATGCAAATCATATATTCAATAAGAGACTGATATCTAGAATATATCATTTAATGCCTACAATTCAATAAAGAAAGCAATAGATTTAGCCACACACTTCACAGAGGAAGATAAACTATCAGTGAACACATGAAAAGTACTTAATGCTAATAGTCATCAGAGAAATTTAAATTAAAAGCACAATGAGCTATCACTCTATAGCCACTAGAATGAATAAATATTAAAAAGAATGACAAACCACCTGACCTGTGGTGGTACAGGAGATAGAGCATCAACTTGGAATGCTGAGGTTGCTGGTTCAAGGCCCAAGTTTGCCTGGTCAAGGCACATACAAGAAGCAACTATGGGCTGATGCTTCCTGCTCCTCTCCCTACCTTTCTCTCTCTCTCTCTCTCTCTCCCCCTTCACTCTAACATCAATAAATAAAATATTAAAAAATATTTTTAAAAAAGAGTGATACACCAAATGCTAGAGAGGATGTAGAGCAGGCAGAATTTTCAGATACTATTCAGAGTGTAAAAACATACAACCATTTTAGAAAAAACTCTAGTGATGTCTTTTGTTTGTTTGTTTTTATTCTTTTTATCAAAGATTTTATTTATTCATTTTAGAGAGGAGAGAGAGAGAGAGAGAGAGAGAGAGAGAGAGAGAGAGAGAGAGAAATAGCGGAGGAGCAAGAAGCATCAACTCTGACATGTGCCTTGACCAGGAAAGCCCAGGGCTTCAAACCAGCGACCTCAGGATTCCAGGTCCATGCTCTATCCACTGTACCATCACAGGCCTGGCCTCTAGCAGTTTCTTAAAAAACTAAATATATACCTGGCCTATGACCCAATAATTTCACTCCTAAGAGAAAATAAAACATGTATCAGCAAACAGACATCTGTATTTGTTCATGACAAGTTTATTCATAATAGCCCCAAACTAGAAACAGCCCAGGTATCCATCAATAGGAAAATGAATAAATAAACTACTGTATAGTCAAACAATGACATTATACTTAGCAATAGAAAGGCATAAGTTAATAATACACGATATGGATGAATTCCAAAAACATCATGTTCAGTAAAAGAACTTACATGTAAGAGTATAGACTGTATGATTCAATTTTGATAACCTCCTAGAATAGTAAAAAACAATATATGGTAGAAAAAATCAAAATGGTGGTTGCCTCTGGCAGGAGATGGGAGAGTGGGCTGGGGATTGATTGGGAAGGAGCATGAGGGAACTTCCCGCAGCATTAGTCATTTCTCACCTTGATAAGGGTTTGGAATGCAGAGGTGGTATACACATTTGTCAAAACTCTGAATGATTTTCACATTTTGGTATATATACATTTTATACCAAAACTGAACTAAACAATAAAATATTTAGGTGAGAGTATGCTGATGCCTGCAACTCACTTTAAGATGTATCTAGCTCCTCTCCCTATGCTGCTTTACTGGCTACTTCCACAGGTGAATGATGCCCACCCATGTTAGTGGGAGTCTGAGCTAGCACTGGCTCCAGGAAACTCTGAAAAGGGGAGTATGGGGCTGGCAGGAGCTGATAATCACCGGGGCATGTGGCAACATCCACGGCCTCTCCGCCAGCAGCACCCGCTGTTGCAGATGGAGATGTCAGGTTAAGAAGAGACTCTGAGAGGAGATCTATGATGGTAGAGGAGGGAGAAGCTGCAGTCACTTTCTCCCATGACATATTGAGGTTACAATTAAATTATAGAACAATTAACCTGGATAACCATCTGAAGATTAGATGAACAGAAATATTATACCTAGAGATATACTATAGAAGCCGTATAGAAGGAGGAGTGGACATGTGAAACAGGCTCACCCCATAAGGCGTAACTTACGTGCCGACGTTGAGAATCCAGAAAGATGTCTCAGCTGCAAAGGTTCCCACCTGAGGAGGAAGAGGTTTCAACCTCACCCTGGGCTCCCCAGCCTAGAACACCAGTGCTAAGAAGGTGAGCACACATAACATCTGGCTGTGAAAATCACCAGAGATTCAATCCACCCAAGAGAGATGAAGGCTGCTAGAAACCCATACATCTTAAAGAGATAATGTACAAAATCTTGTTCATAGGCACTCACTCAGGCTCCCACAGAGGGACAGCAGCTTGGAGTGTGCTGGAGTCACACAGGGAGAGACTTAGTTTTGTGGCTTTGGGAGGAGGGCTGGAGGGACAACCAACAACTTTGTGTTGAGTCCTTCTCTTGTACCACCCACAGACACCATCTTTCTTAGGTAATCCACTTCCCCATGTAGGTAAAGCGCAGAGCACATTTCTAGCAGCTGTGGCTGATGCAATGTTATGAGAACACTCCAGCACCTGAAACCCTCCTAGGCACATCCAGGAGGAGCTTGCCCACTCTAAGGAAGTAACTCAGCACCAACCAGGCAGCTCCCTGACCTTTTCAGCCATTGGCTTTGAAGAACATGCTATAACACGCTATGGGCTGAACCTGTGTATATAAGCTAGCTTACTTTCTGAATAAATCAGATCTGTGTCACTGAACCTGGTCTCTGGAGTCAGGTCTCTGCGTCTCCATCATCCTCACCCCCGGTGGGCCTTGTCCACAACTGGTGCCCGAACAGGGACCCAACCAGCATCGAAGGGACAGGTGAGTGACCCTCTGCAATAGGAAACCTTCTCCCTCACTCCATGCCCTATTGCAGAGTAGGCGAGTTAAAGTTAAAGTTAAGGATCTTTGTACCTACTAGGAAATCCTCTCAGGTTTCAACCCTTGGCTTCCGGACGCACCTCTTTGGGACCCCAATACTTGGGCCCGAGCTCTCAGGCGCTTCCGTTCAGCGGAAGTACACGAAGGGCAAACCTTCCCCCTCAGCCTCACTCCTGCCCTACTAGCCATCTCCCACCGAGAACTATCCCTCTATTCCAAAAATATTACAGGCTACCCCTCTCCCTGAGGAGCCCCTACCTCCCTACTCGCCCCCCTCCACTGAGGAGAAAAGTGGCTTAGCTTCCGAGTTTAACACACTTGTGGGTGAGCGCGCAAAAACAAAACCAACTGAATTGCTAACTGTGCCATCGGCTCCACCAGCCAAAGAAGCAGAAGTTGCCACTCCTGAACCCCTTTACCATTGGTACGCTGGAAGGACCCAGCCATGGCACAGTGGCAGGGTCCACACCCCCTTCTAACGCAAGGGAGAGGTTATGCTTGTGTCTTCCCAGAAAACAGCCCTCAGCCAATTTGGATCCCAGGACGAACCATAAGGCCAGTCCCAGTGTCCTAAGATGACCCATCCAATGAACCCCCCAACCCAGGAAATAGTGAGTCTCCAGAAGAAGACCTCACGGCCAATGTGTGCACCCCATCACCTGGGGGGATATGAAGGCTTTAGCGGAACAAGCCCAGAGAATGGCCCCTGACGGGCCCCCAGGCCCTGGTACTGTTTCTGCTTATGTGTACTATAGTAACCGCTAACTACCAGACCCGGGTAGACCCCCATGTTTGGGCTGCTTTTCCCCACCCTGGCATTATCCTGCCCATAGAGACATCAACAGCAAGCTGTCATTTATCAAGTCCAACTGGACCTAATTAAAAGAGAAAGGGGAAATGTAGAGTGCAGAGTGCATTCCTAGCAGCTGTGGCTGATGCAATGTTATGAGAACACTCCAGCACCTGAAACCCTCCTAGGCACACCCAGGAAGGAGCTCGCCCGCTGTAAGGAAGTAACTCAGCACCAACCAGGCAGCTCCCTGACCTTTTCAGCCACTGGCTGTGAAGTACACGCTGTAACACCCAATAGGCTGAACCTGTGTATATAAGCTAGCTTACTTCTTGAATAAATCAGATCTGCATCACTGAACCCATCTCTGGAGTCAGGTCTCTGCGTCCCTGTCATCCTCACCCCCAGTGGGCCTTGTCCACACCCTACATGGCATTAGCCTGGGGAATCACACTAGCCCCATACCCTGATAAGTCCTTAAGGCCCTGCCAAACCCAGTTTGTGCACAGTTGCAGACTCTGCCAGAAGCAGGCCCGTGTTACAATCTTTCTTAAAAATCTCTCAAGGAGTTCCAGGCAAGTTTGGTGGGGGTGGGGGACAGAAGGGGTGCCAAGGACATGCAGGGAGAGATAGAGTATGTAGCTTTAAGGTGAAGACCATTTCCCCCCAAGCCCTACTGGTACCACCATTCCTGTGTTAGTCCCTACCCCCATTGAGCAGTAGCTTGGGGAGCTAAACTAGCTCTATCCTGATGATTTCCTGAGGCCCCACCAAAAAGGTCTGCAGGCTCCAGGCAGGTGGTGGCTGGCATTGGTGTACTCTGAGATTTTGCTGAATAATCTCAGACCCAGAACTGGTGCCAAGTTTGAAACTGTAATAACCTAGTGAACATCATTCACCTTCACTGGTGATAACTGAGAACATACCTCATGCAACTTGCATGATGCTTGAGGCTCTTTCAGTGGTTAAGCCTAATGGGTAGCTGGCAGGCAACAGCATCTCGGTGTGCCTTAGACTTTTTGCAACCTTCCCCAGGACCAGTACTAGTGGCAGTTGGCCTATGCAGCTTGTTCCCTCCCACATACACCAAGGTCCAGCACTGGCAGCTCTACATTGTGGATTACTTTGTGGCTCCTAACAGTTAACCCAGGGCTGGTCACAGATAGCATCTAATATTGCCCTGCACCAGAATCCCTCCCAAAAAACCACAGAACCAACACACCTGGTGGCTGGCTTCAGACCAAAACAGAGCATGACCCAAGTAACTCCAAAAGAGGCACACCCAGAAGGAGGCCTCAGCAGGCACCAGATCCAGCTGGGACAAACTCCTCTTCATGGGGTCAACCCCTACACAGTAGATTGTTCACTGTGGTCATGGCCAATCGTGACAGACAGCCAGCCTGAGTGTCAACCCCACCCATAAGTGTGCCAACAGCGATCAAGACAAAACTACAATAGGAGGGATCACATAACCCATACTAGGATCACCCGTAGAGCACCCAGCTTGGGTGATTTGGGCCCCACAGAAAACCTACTACATAAGGCCACTCTACCAAGACTGGGAGACATAGTAGACCTGCCTGATACACAGAAACAAACACAGAAAGGCAGCAAAAATGGGTAGAAAAAGAATCATGCCCCAAATGAAAGAACAGTGGAAACTGCTAGGAAAAGAGCTAAATGAAATGAAGGAAGACAATCTACCAACTATACAGTTAAAAACAATAGTTATAGGGATGCTCAAGGAACTGAGGACTACTACAGCATAAAAATGAACATAGAAACCATAAAAAAGAACCAGTCAGAAATGTAGAATACAATATCTGAAATAAAGAATACCCTTGAAGGAGTCAACAGCAGATTAGATAAACCAGAGGACTGAATCTGAAATTTGGAAGACAAAGCAATAGAAAACAACCAATCAGAACAGCAAAAAGAAAAAAGAATCCAAAAAACATGAGGACAGTTTAAGGAACCTCTGGAACATCAAGTGTAACAACATCCATCAGTGAGGTACCAGAAGGAGAAGAGGAGAGAAATCAATAACTATGTCCCTATATATAATTTTTTTTTTTCATTTTTCTGAAGCTGGAAACAGGGAGAGACAGTCAGACAGACTCCCGCATGCGCCCGACCGGGATCCACCCGGCACGCCCACCAGGGGCAATGCTCTGCCCACCAGGGGGCGATGCTCTGCCCATCCTGGGCGTCGCCATGTTGCGACCAGAGCCACTCTAGCGCCTGAGGCAAAGGCCACAGAGCCATCCCCAGTGCCCGGGCCATCTTTGCTCCAATGGAGCGTTGGCTGCGGGAGGGGAAGAGAGAGACAGAGAGGAAGGCGCGGCAGAGGAGTGGAGAAGCAAATGGGCGCTTCTCCTGCGTGCCCTGGCCGGGAATCGAACCCGGGGCCTCCGCACGCTAGGCCGACGCTCTACCGCTGAGCCAACCGGCCAGGGCCTATATAATTATTTTAAATGTAAATTGATTAAATGTTCCAATCAAAAGATATGAGGTAGCTAAATGGATAAGAAAAAATGACCCATATATATACTGCCCACAAGAGACCAATTTCAAATTGAAATACACACAGAGACTGAAAGTAAAGAGATAAAAAATATATATATTCTGTGCTAATGGAAATGAAATAAAAGCTGGGGTAATAATATTTATATCAGACAAAATAGACTTAAAACAAAACTATAATAAGAGGCAAAGAGGGACATTAATAATGATAAAGGTATCAATCCAACAAGATATAACCCTTGTAAATGTTTTATTTATTCAACATAGGAACACCTAAGTATATAAAGCAAATACTGATGGACATAAAGGGAAATTGACAGTAAGATAGTCACAGTAGGGAATTTTAACACCCCATTGATATCACTGGATAGACCTTCCAGACGGAAAATCAACAAGGAAACAGCATCCTTAATTGATACATTGGGCCTGACCAGGCGGTAGCATAGTGGATAGAGCATTGGACTGGGATGCAGACGACCCAGGTTCGAGACTCCTAGGTCGCCAGCTTGAGCACAGGCTCATTGAGCAAGGGGTTACTCAGTCTGCTGAAGGCCCACGGTCAAGGCACATATGAGAAAGCAATCAATGAACAGCTAAGGTATCGCAATGAAAAACTGATGATTGATGCTTCTCATCTCTCTCTGTTCCCATCTGTCTGTCCTTATCTATCCCTCTCTGACATTCTGTATCTGTAAAAAAAAAAAAAAAAAAAAAAAAAAGAGTTAAAATGATACATTGGATCAGAAGGATTTAATTGATATTTTAAAAGCATTTCTCCAAAAGCAGCAGAATATACATTCTTTTCAAGAGCACATAAAACATTTTCTGAGATAGGTAATATGTTAGGCAACAAAACAAGTCTCAATAAATTTAAGAAGATTGAAATCATATTAAGAATCTTCCCTGACTATACTAGTATGAAACTAGAAATCAATCACAAGAAAAAATTTAAAATCACATAAAGGCCCGGGCTGGTTGGCTCAGTGATAGAGCATCAGCCCAGTGTGTGGAAGTCCTGGGTTTGATTCCTGGCCAGGGCACAAAGGAGAAGAGCCCATCTGCTTCTCCACCCTTCCCCCTCTTTTTCCTCTCTATCTTTCTCTTCCCCTCCTGCAACCAAAGCTCAATCGGATCAAAGTTGGCCCAGACGCTGAGGATGGCTCCATGGCCTCCACCCCAGGCATTAGAATGGCTCTGGCCACAACAGAGCAACGCCCCAGATGGCAGAGCATCGCCCTCTAGTGGGCATGCCAGGTGGATCCCGGTCAAGCACATGCGGGAGTCTGTCTGACTGCTTCCCTGCTTCTAAAGTTGGAAAAATACACACAAAAAAGTCACACAAAGACATGGAGACTAAATAACAAGTTATTAAACAATGAATGAGTTTACAATTAGATTAATGAAAAAAATTAAAAGATAACTTGAGACAAATGAAAATGAAAACATAACCCCAAATCATTTGACATAGGCGAAGCACTCCTAGGAGTGAAATTCATAACAATACAGGCCAATCTCAAAATACAAGAAACAAGAAAATCTCACACCTAAAAGAACTAGAAAAAGAGCAACAAATAAACCCCAAAATGAGTAGAAGGAAGGACATGATAAATTTCAGAGTATAAATAAACAAAGTAGAATCTTAAAAAAAAAAAAAAAGTACAAAAGATCAATGAAACCAAATGTTGATTCAATATCCACAAAGAAGATTCCAAGATGGTGATGGAGTAGGCAGATGTTACATCTGCCACCTCCCTGGACCAAATTGGATTACAACTGAATTTAAGAACAATCGTCTTGAAAAACTAACTTTGTACTAAACGAGGAGGAATCTATAACCAAGGATCACAGAGGAAGCCACACCAAGACCGGTAGGAAGGGCGGAGATGTGGAAAGGGCTTCCCTGCTCCCAGAAGCAAGCAGAGGCTGAGGGTCTGAAGAGACTCTCACTGCTAGGAGGGTCACACTGAGGGGTGTGGGTGCTTAGCCTTAGACCCGGAGCCCCAGCCTAGAGCCCCAAAGCCTAGAGGAGGTACCCAGACAGCATTTGGAGGTGAAAAGAGCCAGGTTTCAGTCTGCAAGAAAGAGACAGAGCTCTCGGAGACAAAGGCCCCATCTTAAAGGGCCCATGCAGAAAATCTTGTTCACAGGCTCTGGTGGAGGGAGAGCTAGGAGGAATAGAGTTGCATGAGGAGAGTGTAAAGTTGGAGGCCCAGGGAGAGACACAGTGGGGGACAGCCACCAGAACCCCTGTGCTGAGTCATTCTCCAATACTGTAGTCGCCCATCTTTCTTGGGTGGGGCAGTCCCCTCTGAGCAGCATCAGCCTGGGGAAAAGGTACTGCTCTGCAGTCGGGAGTCTCTCCTACCACAGTCATGGAGACTGGTCGTTCTGAGAGGCCAGGAAGCAGGGGCACTTCAGCGACTCAGTTTTCTAGTGTGGAGGCTGGAGCTTTCCCCCACAGGCTCCTGAGTCTAAGACTCGTCCTTTCGCCTCACAGGAGACTCAGTATAAACTGTCCAGAGTGCAGGCAGACCACACCTCTGAGTCTCAGAGGCCACACCTACCAGACTACTGGGGCCACACCCTCCTGAGGTCTCTGAAAAAAGTCTGGACAGACTGACACCTGGGGAAAAGGGGCAAAGCCACACCTAGCATCCTTTCTAATCCTTGAATTGCCGTCAGCTTTAGACTCTACCAAGGGTTTTTTCAGTGCTCAAGCCCAACAAGCAACCAGCAGACAGAGACTGCAGGAGACAGGACTCAAGAACATTGGCATTTTAAGTGGACCTTCCTCCAGGCCCAGAGTGGGTAAAAGCCAGCCTAGGTGTGCAACCTGGTATTTCCATGTACACCTGGAACCAGCAGAGGCAGCCATAAACTCTGGACTGCTTGTAGCTCCAAGAAGGTTCTGAGGGCCACTCACAGAAAGTGTCTCCCACTGGTCTGCACTGGGTTCCTGCTAGGGAGGCCCAGGGCTGACACATCCAGTGGCCATCTGCAGAGAGCATTGGTTCAGGACCTAACAACCCTTAATATCCAGCAGCTCATGTGCATTGGATAGGGTGGAGTTTCACAGTCAGCTGGCCTGGGTGCTGGATATCCTACCCTGCAGGACTAGATTCCACAGCGGGGGAGGGAGAGAGGCTTGGAGCATGGACATTTAACATGTGAGTCCCTGTGAGCCTATTGTTGGATCTGGTCAAGGGGCTTAGCCACCTTCTAGGGAGGCACAGTCAGCCCCAGGAGAAAACTATCTCAGTCTTCCTCCATGAGACTAGGGTCTCACCAGCTGTAAGAACTTCTGCAGAAGGAACTGTCAGCAACACTCAAACTGAACTTGATGCTCACCTTGTTGGGGAGAAATAAAATTTCAGTATCCAGCAATACTGAGGGATTATGCTCTGGAGTAGGGGCCACATTCCTTTGACTGAGCTCCTGACCAAGAGACCCCCGAAGTAAGGGATCCCACTAACATTGTATTCAAACTTCAGCTCCCCTAACCCACCAAGCATGCAACCTGTAGAGTGGTTGGTTGGTGAGGCCAGTCTGAGCCCACAGAATATCTTTCTACAGAAGACTCTGTGGGAAGACCAGGCAGCTGCAAGAGGAGGAGGAGCAGCTGAAAAGTAGAGATAAATCTTAGGAAGCTTGGGACCTTTATGGAGCTGCTGTCATCTCTAAGCAGGAAGAAGCTAATTCTTATACAAAGGTTGGCCCCACCCACACTACCCAGGCAAAGAAAACACAGAAACAAATAGCAAAAAGAATAGTAGCTGCAGACAGGTTGCCCACAGTGGGTTACAAACAACAGCTAACACCAACCCAAGAAAATCTAGAATGAACTGGTTATGGGTGCCAGACAGCATCAATCCTAGATGCAGCTAGCCACACAAGCAGCATGCCCAAAGGAGAAGTCCAGCAGGCACCAGAAACTGTGGAGAATAAACATGCCCAACAGGACAGACATTGCACAGTGTGTAACATACATGATAAAGGTTGACTCTTAGAGCCAGCCAAACCAAAGGGATAAACATACCCACAAAAGGACCAATTGCATTCAATACTCAAATACAAAAAGAGAAAAATAGTACCCTTAAGAAGCATTCCTAGAACAAGGAAAACAGGTGGCCTGGAGGTCAGTACCACCAAGTCCATCTTCTTCATAAAGACCACACAAAAATTTCAAAGTCAGACAGGGCTATCTAATACACAGACTGGGCAGACAGAGAAATGTGACTCAAATGAATCAACAAGAGAAATCCCCAAAAAAAGAACTAAATGAAATGGAAGTAACCAAACTATCAGATGCAAAGTTTAAAATAATAATTTTTAGGATGCTCAATGATCTTAGAGCAACAATGGATAGACACAATGAGCAAGCACCTAAATAAAAAGTTAGCAAGTATCAAAAAGGACTTTGAAATCATAAAAAAGTACTAGTCAGAAATGACAAATACAATATCAGAAATGAAAACAGCACTAGAAGGAATCAACAGCAGGCTGGATGAAGCAGAGGATCAAATCAGTGATTTAGAGGACAAGATGAACAAAAGCACAGAAGCAGAGCAGCAGAAAGAAAAGAGGCCCAAAAAGACTGAGGAAACTCTAAGAGATCTTTGTGACAACATGAAGAGAAACATCTGCATCATAGAGGTTCCTGAAGGAGAAGAGACTGAAGAAGAAATAGAGAACCTGTTTGAAGAAATTATAGTTGAAAATTTCCCTAAATTGATGAAGAAAAAAGTCACATAAGTTCAAGAAGCACAGAGAGTCCAATTAGAAAGGAATCACAAGAGGCTTACACCATGACACATCATAATTAAAGTTCTAAAGTTAAGAAACAAAGAAAGAATACTAAAACTTGCAAGAGAATAGTAGTTAATTACCTACAGAGGAGCCCCCATAAGGATGACATCCAACTTCTCAACAAAAACATCTGAGCCCAGAAGGGATTGGCAAGAAATATTCAAAGTGATGCAAAACAAGAAACTACAACCAAAGAGGAGCGGCAAGATGGCGATGGAGTAGGAAGACGTACCAACTTCCACCTCTCAGAACCAAAGTGGATTACAACTTAATTTTAAGAACCATCATCTGAAAAAACAAACTTTGGACTAAACTAAGAGGACTGTTTAACCAAGGAACACCAAAGAAGCCTCACTGAGACTGGTAGGAAAAGCAGAAACATGAAGAGGGTTGCCCAGCTCTTGGGAGCAAACAGCAGCTCGGAGAGACTCGCGTGGCGGGAAGTGAGATTAGCTGAGAGGGGAGGGATCGGAGCCCCAGGAACAAAGCCCAAGCCTACACTCCCATAAACTAGAAGAGACATATGGACAGTATTTAGCTGTGAAACAAGTCAGGATACTGTTTGTGAGAAAAAGACAGATTTCTCAAACCTAGGATGCTTCTTAAAGGGACCGTGCAGAAAACCTCTCCAACAACCACCCACCTGGGGCTTCAGGGGACAGGAGAGAGGAGAGAGGACTAGAGCAGTAGGAAGAGAGTGTAATCTAGGAGGCACAGGGAGAAACATTTTGAGGGACAGCCACCCTAACCCCTGGGACGAGTCACTCCCCAAATCTGAAGTGAATATTTCCCCTTGAAACAGCAATACCAGCAAAGGGAAGCAGGACACCAGCCAAACAAGCTCTCCCATGGCACTCAGAGCACAGTCACTGAGAAAAAGAAAGCTTTTGGGACTACAGTATGGAATGTTAGGGTCTGAGCTGCAAAGCCCCACCCACATGGCTGAGGGCTTGCCAGAGGGCGGGTGGTGGCAGGACGCGGAAGCGCGGTTCTGTTGGCAAGGGGAGAAGCCAGCCAGCCACAACTGAGGCCTGAGTGTGAGCTCAGTCTTGCCCAGTGGGGGTGGAAGAAATGTGTAAAAGTGATCAGGCCCAGTTGCGGGCCTGTCTGCAAACCTGCCTGAGGGGAAGGGTGGGAGTCCTGGAAGGGGTGGAGACCCACCACAGAGCAAGGGCACAGAGAAAGGGGGCAGCCTCGCCTGGCCCACAGAACCGGTGCTTGCAGCCCAATGCATGAGCTGGCTCCATCAGTGGGAGTGGAGCAAAAGCCCAGAACAGGTGGAGTCCCACAACTGAGCAAAGGTTCTCACCCCTGCCTGCAGTGCTGAGGCTTGTGGCCAGGTGCAGCACATAACCCCACCTGTGGCAGCAGGGCAAAGGCCAAGGCCACTAACTTGTAAACCCGGGAATTGATCACAGCCCCTTGCATAGAGGAGAGGCAGAAACCACAGCAACAGTTTCAGCAGGCTGGCACTGGCAATACCCATACCAGAATGCCCTAGGCAGCAGGGGCAGTGGGGGAGGGGGGCCTGCAGACAGACCACACCTATAGAACACAGAGGCAACACTCATTGGACTCCAGTGGCCAAAACCTTCTTATACACAGACAAAATTGAAAGGCAGAGAAATGCAACACAAATGTATCAAGAGAAATCACCTGAAAAACACCTGAATGAGTCGAATATAACCAAATTACCAGATGCAGAGTTTTAAATAACTATTGTTAGGATGCTCAAAGATCTAAGAACAACAATAGATGGTCATTATGAACATCTAAATAAAGAGATAGCAAATATAAAACAGGATATTAAAATAATATAAAAGAATCAGTCAGAAATGACAAAAACAATATCAGAAATGAAGAACACAATAGAAGGAATTAAAAGCAGGATGGATAAAGCTGAGGATTGAATCAGCGAGTTAGAGGACAAGATAAATGGAAGGCACAGAAGCAGAGCAGAAAAAAGAAAAGAGACTCAAAAAGTCTGAGGAAACTCTAAGAGAGCTCAGGGACAACATGAAGAGAAATAACATCCATATCATAGGGGTTCCTGAAGAAGAAGAGAAAGAACAAGTGATAGTGACTTTGTTCAATCATATCATAGCTGAAAACTTCCCTAAATCAATTCAGAAAAACCTCTCACAAGTTCAAGAAGCACACAGAACTCCACTAAAGAGAAACCCAAAGAAATCAACACCAAGACACGTCATAATTAAAATACCGAAGCTAAGTGATAAAGAGAAAATATTAAAAGCTGCTAGAGAAAAAAAGGCTACCTACAAGGGAGCCCCCATAAGAATGACATCTGACTTCTTAACAGAAACACTTGAGGCCAGAAGGGAATGGCAAGACATACTCAAAGTAATGCAGAACAAGAGCCTAAAACCAAGACTTTATCCAGCAAGGCTATTGTTTAAAATTGAAGGAGAAATAAAAAGCTTCCCAGACAAAAAAATGTCAAGGAATTCACTAAAACCAAACCGATGCAGCACAAAATGCTAAGGGGCCTGTTATAAACAGATCAAAGGGGAAAAAGAATATAGCAAAAGAGGAATACAGTTTTAAAGAATAAAATGGCAATAAACAATTACATATCAATAATAACTTTAAATGTAAATGGATTAAATGATCCAATCAAAAAACACAGGGTAGCTGAGTGAATAAGAAAACAGGACCTGCCCTGGCCAGTTGGCTCAGTGGTAGAGTGTTGGACTGGCGTACAGGAGTCCCGGGTTTGATTCCAGGCCAGGGCACACAGGAGAAGCACTCATCTGCTTCTCCACCCCTCCCCCTCTCTTTGCTCTCTGTGTCTCTCTTCCTCTCCCACAGCCGAGGCTCCATTGGAGTAAATTGGCCCAGGCGCTGAGGATGGCTCTATGGCCTCTACCTCAGGTGCTAGAATGGCCCTGGTTGCAAGAGAGCAATGCCCCAGATGGGCAGAGCATCGCACCCTGGTGGGTAGGCCGGGTGGATACCGTTCGGACACATGCAGGAGTCTGTCTGACGACTGCCTGCCCGTTTGCAACTTCAGAAAATTACAAAAAAAAAAAAAAGAAAGAAAGAAAACAGGACCAATACATATGCTATCTACAAGAGACACACCTTAAAACAAAATATGTACATAGACTGAAGGTAAAAGGATGAAAAAAAATATTTCACACAAATAGAAATGAGAAAAAAGCTGGGGTAGCAATACTTATATCAGACAAAATGGACTTTAAAACAATGGCTATAGTAAGAGATAAAGAAGGTCAATACATAATAATATAGGGAGCAATCCAACAGGAAGATATAACCATTATAAATATCTATGCACCTAATATACGAGAACCTAAATATATAAAGCAGACTTTGATGGATATAAAGGGCAAGATCAACAGCAATACTATAATAGTAGGAAATTTCAATACACCACTAACATCACTAGTAGATCCACAAAAAAAAAAAAAAATTAACAAAGAAACAACAGACTTAAAGGATATCCTAGATCATTGAATTTAACAGATATCTTCAGAACCTTTCACCCTAAATAGCAGAATATACATTCTTTTCAAGTGCTCATGGTACATTATCTAGGATAGACCACATGTTAGGACACAAAACAGTCTCAACAAATTTAAGAAGATTGAAATCATTATCAAGCATGTTCTCTGATCACAATGGCATGAAACTAGAAATCAATGACAACAGAAAAACTGAAAAATACTCAAACACTTGGAAACTAAATAGCATGTTATTAAATAACGAATGAATTAACAATGAGATCAAAGAAGAAATAAAGATATTCCTAGAAATGAATGATAATGAGCATACATCAACTCAAAATTTATGGGACACAGCAAAAGCAATCCTGAGAAGGAAGTTCATAGCATTACAGGCATACCTTAAAAAGCTAGAAAAAGCTCAAATAAACAACTTAACCCTGCATCTAAAAGAACTAGAAAAAGAACAGCAAGTAAAGCCCAGAGCTAGTAGAAGGAAGGAAATAATAAAGATCAGAGCAGAAATAAATGACATAAAGGCTAAAGAAATAATACAGAGGATTAATGAAACCAGGAGCTGGTTCTTTGAAAAGCTAAACAAGATCGATGCACTTTTAACCAGACTGACCAAGAAAAAAAGAGAGAGGATTCAAATAAATAAAATTAGAAATGAGATTGGAGAAATAACAACTAACACAACAGAAATACAAAATATTGTAAAAAAATACTATGAAAAACTGTATACCAAAAAATTAGACAACCTAGATGAAATGGACAATTCCTTAAAACATATACTCATCCAAAAATTAATCTGAAAGAATCAGAAAACCTTAACAGACCAAGTACAACAAATGAGATAAAAAAAAAAAGTTATCAAAAAACTGCGAACAGCCTGAACAGGCGGTGGTGCAGTGCATAAAGAGTCAGACTGGGATGCAGAGGAACCCAGGTTTGAGACCCCGAGGTCGCCAGCTTGAGCGTGGGCTCATCTGGTTTGAGCAAGGCTCACCAGCTTGAGCCCAAGGTCGCTGGTTAGAGCAAGGGGTTACTCCATCTGCTGAAGGCCCACGGACAAAGCACATATGAGAAAGCAATCAATAAACAACTAAGGTGTCGTAATGAAAAACTAATAATTGATGCTTCTCATCTCTCTCCGTTCCTTTCTGTCTGTCTCTATCTATCCCTCTCTCTGACTCTCTCTCTGTCTCTGTAAAACAAAAAACAAAACAAAACAAAAAAAACTCCCAAAAAAGAAAAGTCCTGGGCCTGATGGTATCACAAGTGAATTCTACCAAATATTCAAAGAAAAAATAACTCCTATCCTTCCAAGCTATTACAAAAAATTCAAGGGGAAGGGGAAGGAAGGCTTCCAAGATCCTTTTATGACACAAGTATAATTCTGATTCCAAAACCAGAAAAAGACAACACAAAGAAAAAAAATTATAGGCCAATATCCATGATGAATTTAGACGCTAAAATCCTCAACAAAATATTAGCAAACCAGATCCAGCAATATATGAAAAAAAGTCGTACATCATGATCAAGTGGGATTAACGCAAGGCTGGTACAATATTCACAAATCAATCAATGTGATTCATCACATAAACAAAAGGAAGAGGGCCCTGGCCAGTTAGCTCAGTGGTAGAGTGTCGGCCTGGCGTGTGGTAGTCCCGGGTTCAATTCCCGGCCAGGGCACACAGGAGAAGTGCCCATCTGCTTCACCACCCCTCCCCCTCTCCTTCCTCTCTATCTCACTCTTCCTCTCCCACAGCCAAGACTCCATTGGAGTTCCATTTGGAGCACCACCAGGTGCTGAGGATGGCTCTGTGGCCTCTGCCTCAGGCGCTAGAATGGCTCTGATTGCGGTACAGTGACGTCTCAGATGGGCAGATCATCGCTCCCTGATGGGCATGCCAGGTGGATCCTGGTCGGGCTCATGCGGGAGTCTGTCTGACTGCCTCGCCATTTCCAACTACAGAAAATTACAAAAAAAAAAAAAAAAAAGGAAGGAGAAAAACCATATGATAATTTCAACAGATGCAGAAAAAGCATTTGATAAAGTCCAGCACCCATTCATGATTAAAATTCTCAGCAAAGTGAGAACACAGGGGACATACCTCAACATGATAAGGGCCATCTATGACAAACCCACAGCCAACATCATAGTCTATGGGCAAAATTAAAAGCAATCCCCTTAAGATCAGGAAGATGGCAGGGGTGCCCCCTTTCACCACTTTTATTCAACATAGTCCTGAAAGTCCTAGCCACAGCAATCAGACAAGAAGAAGAAATAAAAGGCATCGAAATTGGAAAAGAACAAGTAAACCTATCATTATTTGTAGATGATATGATATTGTATATAGAAAACCCTAAAGTCTTAGTAAAAAAACTCCTGGACCTGATAAATGAATTCAGCAAGGTGGCAGGATATAAAAGTAATTCTCAGAAATCAGAGGCAAAAAAAAAAAAAAAGAAAAAAAGAAATCAGAGGCATTTTTATACACCAAAAATGAACTGTCAGGAAGAGAAATTAAGAAGGCAATCCCCTTCATTAGTGCAACCAAAAAAATAAAGTACCTAGGAGTAAATTTAACCAAGGAGATTAAAGACTTGTACTCAGAAAATTACAAAACACTGATAAAAGGAATCAAGGAAGATACAAACAAGTGGAAGCAAATACTGTGCTCATGGTTAGGAAGAATAAATATCATTAAAATGTCTATATTACTTAAAGCAATTTATAAATTCAATGCAATACCGAATAAAATACCAATGACATAATTCAAAGATATAGAACACATATTCCAAAGACTTATATGTAAACAAAACAAAAAAAACACAAATAGCCTCAGGAATCTCGAAAAGAAAAAATAAAGTGGGAGGTATCACACTTCCTGATATCAAGTTATACTTCAAGGCCTCTGTACTCAAAACAGCTTGGTACTGGCATAAGAACAGGCATATAGATCAATGGAACAGAACTGAGAACCCAGAAATAAACCCACACCTTTATGGACAACTGATATTTAACAAAGGAGGGGAAAGCATACAATGGAATAAAGACAGCCTCTTTAACAAATGGTGTTGGGAAAATTGGACAGCTACCTGCAAAAAAATGAAACTAGACCACAAACTTACACAAAAATAAACTCAAAATGAATAAAAGACTTAAATGTAAGCCATAAAACCATAAGCATCTTAGAAGAAAACATAGACAGTAAGCTCTCTGACCTCTCTCGTAGCAATATATTTGCCAATTTATCTCCATGAGCAAGTGAAATAAAAGACAGGATAAACAAATAGGACTATATCAAACTAAAAAGCTTTTGCACAGCTAAAGACAATAAGAACAGAATAAAAAGACAAACTACATAATGGGAGAATATATTTGATAATATGTCTGATAAGGGGTTAATAACCAAAATTTATAAAGAACTTGTAAAACTCAGCACCAGGAAGACAAACAATCCAATCAAAAAATGGGAAAAGGAAATGAATAGACACTTCTCCAAAGAGGACTTAGAAATGGCCATAGGCTTATGAAAAAAAGCTCAACATCACTAACCATTAGAGTTATGCAAATTAAGACCACAATGAGGTATCATCTCATACCAGTCAGAATGGCGCTCATCAACAAAACAACACAGAATAAGTGCTGGTGAGGATGTGGAGAAAAGAGAACCCTCCTACACTGCTGGTGGGAATGCAGACTGGTGCAGCCACTATGGAGAACAGTATAGAGATTCCTCAAAAACTTAAAAATCGAACTGTATTTTGACCTAGCTATAGCTCTTTTAGGATTATACCCCAAGAACACCATAGACCTGTTTTAAAAAAAGAAATGCACCCCCATGTTTGTGGCAGCATTGTTCACAATAGTGAAGATCTGGAAACAGCCCAAGTGTCCATCAGTGGATAAGTGAATTAAAAAGCTTTGGTGCATATATACTATGGAATACTACTCAGCCATAGGAAATGATGACATCGGATCATTTACAACAACATGGATGGACCTTTATAACATTATACTGAGCAAAATAAGTAAATAAAAAAAAACTAAGAACTATGTTATTCCATACATAGGTGGGACATAAAAATGAGACTCAGAGACATGGACAAGAGTGTGGGGTTACAGGCTGGGGGAAAGGAGAGGGAGGGGGTTGGGGGAGGGAAGGGGCACAAAGAAAACCAGTTAGAAGGTGACGGAAGACAATTGGACATTGGGTGATGGAAATACAGCATAATCAAATGTCAAAATAACCTATAGATGTTTTCTCTGAACATATGTACACTGATTTATCAATGTCACCCCATTAAAATTTATAAGAAAAATATGAATGATGTTGGGAGAATTGGACATCTACCTGCAAAAAAAATGAAACTAGACACAAACTTACAACATTCACAAAAATAAACTCAAAATGAATAAAAGACTTAAATGTAAGCCATGAAACCATAAGCATCTTAGAAGAAAACATAGGAAGTAAACTCTACGATACCTCTCACAGCTATATATTTGTTAGTTTATCTCCATGGGCAAGTGAAATAAAAGACAGGATAAACAAATGGGATTATATCAAACTAAAAAGCTCTTGCACAGCTAAAGACAATAAGAACAGAATAAAAAGAAAAACTATACAATGGGAGAACTTATTTGACAATATATCTGATAAAGGATTAATAACCAAAATTTATAAAAAAAAACAAACTTGTAAAACTTAATACCAGAAAGACAAACAATCCAATCAAAAAATTGGAAAAAGAAATGAATAGACACTTCTCCAAAGAGGACATACAGATGGCCAATAGGCATATGAAAAAATGCTAAACATCACTAATCATTAGAGAAATGCAAATTAAAACCACAGTGAGATATCACCTCACACCAGTCAGAATGGCACTCATCAACAAAACAACACAGAATAAGAGCTAGTGAGGATATGGAGAAAAGGGAACCCTCCTGCACTGCTGGCGGGAATGCAGACTGGTGCAGCCACTGTGGAAAACAGTATAGAGATTCTTCAAAAAATTAAAAATCAAGCTGCCTTTTGACCCAGTTATACCACTTTTAGGAATATACCCTAAGAATACTATAGCACTGTTCCAAAAGGAGGAATGCACCCCCATGTTTATGGCATCATTGTTCACAATAGCAGAGATCTGGAAACAGCCCAAGTATCCATCAGTGGACGAATGGATTAAAAAGTTTTGGTACATATATACTATGGAATACTACTCAGCCATAGGAAATGATGACATCGGATCATTTACAATAACATGGATGGACCTTGATAACATTATATGGAGTGAAATAAGTAAATTAGAAAAAACTAAGAACTATATGATTGCATATATAGATAGGACATAAAAATGATACTCAGAAACATTGACAAGAATGTGATGGTAACCAGGGTGGAGGGTGGGGAGGAAGGAGAGGGCAGACGTGGGGGAAGGAGAGGGTCACAAAGAAATCCAGATAGAAGGTGACGGAGGACAATTTGACTTTGGGTGAGTGGTATGCAACATAATCAAATGTCAAAATAATCTGGAGATGTTTTCTCTGAATATATGTACCCTGATTTATCAATGTCACCCCATTAAAATTTATAAAAATAATAAAAAGCTTTGGTACATATATACTAGTCATAAGAAATGATGACATTGGATCATTTACAACAACATGGATGGACCTTGATAACATTATACTGGTGAAATAAGTAAATCAGAAAAAACTAAACACTATATGATTCCATACATACATAAGTGGGACATAAAAATGAGACTCAGAGACATGGACAAGAGTGTGGCGGTAACCGGGGGGTGGGAAGTGGAGGGAGGGTTTGGGGGGAGGGGAGGGGCACAGAGAAAATGAGATAGAAGGTGACAGAAGACAATTTTAATGTCACCCCATTAAAATGAATAATAATGATAAAAAATAAACTACAACCAACACTTCTTTATCCAGCCAGGCTATTATTTAAAATAGAAGAAATAATTAAAAGCTTCCCAGACCAAAAAAAAAAAAAAAAAAAAAGCAAAACCCAAGGAATTCATTACAACCAAACCAGTACTGCAAGAAATGTTAAGGGGCCTGCTATAAAAAGAGCAAAGGAAAAAAGGAAATTGAGAAAAACAGGATTGTAGATTTAAAGAATAAAATAGCAATAAATAAGTACATACAATAACAACTTTAAATGTAAATGGATTAAATGCTCCAATCAAAAGACATAGAGTAGCTGCATGGATAAGAAAACAGGCCCCGTACATATGCTGTCTATAAGAGACCCACATCAGAACTAAAGATACACATAGACTAAAAGTAAAAGGATAGAAAAAGTATTTCATGCAAATGGCAATGAAATAAAAGCTTGGGAAGCAATACCTATATCTGATAAAACAGACTTTTAAACAAAGGTTATAGTAAGGGATAAAGAAGCTCACTAGATAATGATAAAGAGAGCAATACAATAGGAGGATATAACCATTGTAAATAGCTATGCATCTAATATAGGAGCATCTAAATATATAAAGCAGATTTTGGTGAACATAAAGGGCAAGAATGACAGCAATACTGTAATAGTAGGGAATCTTAATACCCTACTAACATCAATGGATAGATTGTCCAGACAGAAAATTAACAAAGAAATAGTGGCCTTTAAGTTACACACTAGATCAATGGGATTTAATAGATATCTTCAGAACCTTTCACCCTAAAGCAGCAGAATATACATTCTTTTCAAGTGTTCATGGTACATTCTTTAGGATAGACCACATGTTAGGACACAAAACAAATCTCAATAAGTATAAGAAGACTGAAATCATATCAAGCATCTTCTCCGATCACAATAGCATGAAACTAGAAATCAACTACAATAGAAAAACTGAAAAGCATTCAAACACTTGGAGGGTAAATAGCATGTTATTAAATACTGAATAAGTTAACAATGAGATCAAGGAAGAAATCAAAAATTTCCTTGAAACAAATAGAAAAAGAACAACAGCTCTAAATGTATGGGATACAGCAAAATGAGTCCGAAAGGGAACTTCATAGCATTACAGACATACTTAAGAAGAAAAAGCTCAAATGAACAACTTAACACTGCATCTAAAATAACTAGAAAAACAACAAAAAATAAAGCCCAGAGAAAGTACAAGGAAGAAAATAATAAAGATCAGAGTGAAAATAAATGACATAAAGGCTAAAAAAAAAAATACAGAAGATCAATGAAACCAAGAGCTGGTTCTTTGAAAAGGTAAACAAGGCTGACAAACTTTTAACTGGACTCATCAAAAAAAAAAAAAAGACTCCAAGAAAAGTTTGCATGGAAGAAGAAGAGAAAGAAGCCTAGATGGAAGGGAAGGAGAGAGAAGCCAGTTTGTGCAGAGAGGAATAAGAAGCCATGTTGGCAGATGGGGAATTAGAGGAACTCTATGAATCTCTTGAAGAAGATTACAAAGATGTGGAACATCTCAAAGAAAACATTCCTCCCCATTTGCCTCAAGTCACAATAACCCAGAACTTTGTTAACGTATCAGATGACCATGAAGGACCTATCAGGGTTGAGGATCCAGCAGCTACAAAGAAGCCCTCTAAAAAGCAAAGAAATATTAAAGAAATGCCATTTATAACGTCTGAGGAGTTTAATGGCATTCCTATGTACATGAAATCCCGCTTAACCTATTGTCAAATTAATGATGTTATTAAAGAAATCAACAAAGCAATAGTTAGTAAATATAAGATCCTACATCACCCAAAGAAGTCCACTATGAGTTCTGTGAACAGAAATCTCTATCACAGATTCATTGATAAAGAAACAAAGGATACCAAAGGTCATTATTTTATAGTGGAAGCTGACATAAAGGAGTTCACAGCTTTGAAAGTTGACAAGAGGTTTCACGTGATGCTCAATATCTTACAGCACTGCTGGCGGCTGTCAGAGGTTGGAGGAGGAGGACTCACCCGCTACGTGATAACCTGAGGCCCTTGTGAGCTAATGCTAGGGCTCTTCTTGTAGTTTCCTTATATCTGATTTTTTATATATAATTTTAAGTTTTTCTATCATCTTTTCTTGTCTCTTGTAAAAATAAAACTTCTTTAAGAAAAAAAAGAGAGAGAGGACTCAAATAAATAAAATTAGAAATGAAAGTGGAGAAGTAACAACTGACACTGCAGAAATACAAAGAACTGTAAGAAAATACTATGAAGATCTATAAATTGGACAACGTAGGTGAAATGGATAAATTCCTAGAAACATACTGTCTTCCAAAACTCAATCTGGAAGAATCAAAAAACTTAATACAGTCCAATTACAAGAAATGAAATAGAAACAGTTGTAAAAAAAAAAACTCGCAACAAACAAAAGTCCTGGACTGGATGGCTTCACAGGCGATTTTTACCAAACATTCAAAAAAGAACTAACACCTATCCTTCTCAAGCTATTTCAAAAAATTAAAGAGAAGGGAAGACTTCCAAGCTCCTTTTAGGAGGCAAGCATTATCCTCACTCTAAAACCAAGAAAAGACACTACAAAGAAAGAGAACTATAAGCCAATATTCCTGATGAACATAGACGCTAAAATTCTCAACAAAATATTAGCAAACCAGATCCAGCAATACATTTAAAAAGTCATGCATCATGATCAAGTGGGATTTATTTTGAGGAGGCAAGGCTGGTACAATATTTGCAAATCAATCAATGTGATTCATCACATAAACAAAAGGAAGGATACAAGTCACATGACTATATCAATAAATGCAGAAAAGCATTTAATAAAATCCAGCACCGATTTATGATCAAAACTCTCAGCAAAGTGGGAATACAGGGAACATACCTCAACATAATAAAGGCCATCTATGACAAACCCACAGCCAACATCATACTCAATGGGCAAAAATGAAAAGAAATCCCCTTAAGATCAGGAACAAGGCAAGGATGCCCCCTTTCACCACTCTTATTCAACATAGTTTTGGAAGTCCTAGCAATGGAAATCAGACAAGAAGAAATAAAAGGCATCCAAATTAGAAAAAAAAGTAAACTATCATTATTTGCTGATGACATGATACTGTACAAAGAAAACCCTAAAGTCTCAGTCAAAAAACTACTAGACTAGGCCCTGGCCAGTTGGCTCAGTGGTAGAGCATCGGCCTGGCGTGCAGAGGTCCCGGGTTTGATTCCTGGCCAGGGCACATAGGAGAAGCGCCCATCTGCTTCTCCACCCCTCCCCCTCTCCTTCCTCTCTGTCTCTCTCTTCCCCTCCCACAGCCGAGGCTCCATTGGAGCAAAGATGGCCCGGGCGCGGGGATGGCTCCTTGGCCACTGCCCCAGGTGCTAGAGTGGCTCTGGTTGCAACAGAGCGACGCCCCAGAGGGGCAGAACGTCGCCCCCTGGTGGGGGTGCCGGGTGGATCCCGGTCGGGCGCATGCATGATTCTGTCTGTCTCTCCCCGTTTCCAGCTTCAGAAAAATACAAAAAAAAAAAAAACAAAATAAAACAAAACAAACAAACAAAAAAACTACTAGACCTGATAAATGAATTTGGCAATGTGGCAGGATATGAAATTAATATTCAGAAGTCAGTGGAATTTTTATACACCAATAAACTGTCTGAAAGAGAAAGTAAGGAAACAATGCCCTTTACTAGTGCAACAAAAAATAAATAAAGTACCTTGGAGTAAATTTTACCAAGGAGGTAAAAGACTTGTACTCAGAAAATTATATGACATTGCAAAAAGAAATCAGGAAGATACAAACAAGTAGAAGAATATACTGTGTTCATGGATAGAAAGAATAAATATCATTAAAATGTCTATATTATGCAAAGTCATCTATAAATTCAATGCAATTCGTATGAAAATACCAATGGCATACTTCAAAGATATAGAATACTCCAAAAATTTATATGGAACCCAAAAATAGTCTCAGCAATCTTGAAAATGAGGTTTAAAGTGGGAGGTATTATGCTTCCTGATATCAATTTATACTACAAGGACATAGTAATCAAAACAGCCTGGTACTAGCATAAGAACAGGCATATAGATCAATGGAACAGAACAGAGAACCTAGAAATAAACCCATGGCTTTATAGTCAAATGATATTTGACAAATGATATCTTTACAATGGAGTAAAGATAGTCTCTTTAACAAATGGTGTTGGGAAAACTGGACAGGTACATGCACAAAAATGAAACTAGACCACCAAATTACACTATTCACAGAAATAAACTCAAAATGGATAAAGAACTTAAATGTAAGTCACAAAACCATAAACATCTTGGAAGGAAACATAGGCAGTACACTCCCTGATATCTCTTGTAGCAATATTTTTGCCAATTTATCTTCACGGGCAAGTGAAATAAAAGACAAAATAAACAAAGGGGTCTATATCAAACTGAAAAGCTTTTGAACAGCAAAAGACACCATTAACAAAATAAAAAGACAACCCACACAATGGGAGAACATATTCGCCAATATATTTGATAAGGGGTTAATAACCAAAATTTATAAAGAACTTCTGAAACTCAACACCAGGAAGGTAAACAATCCACTTAAAAAATGGGCAAAAGAACTGAATAGACACTTCTCCAAAGAGAACATACAGATAGCCAATACTCAGATGAAAAAATGTTCGACATCACTAATCATCAGAGAAATGTAAATTAAAACCACAATGAGATACCACCTCACACCTGTCAGAATGGCGCTCATTAACAAATCAACACACAATACATGCTGGTGAGAGTGTGGAGAAAAGGGAACCCTCCTGCACTGCTGGTGTAAATGCAGACTGGTGCAGCCACTGTAGAAAAGAGTATGGTGTTTCCACAAAAAATTAAAAATGGACCTATCTTTTGACCTAGCTCTCCCACTTTTAGGAATATATCCTGAGAATACTAAATCACTGATTCAAAAGAAAATATGCATCCCCATGTTTATTGCAGCATTGTTTACAGTAGCCAAGATCTGGAAACAGCCCAAGTGTCAATCAGTGGACGAGTGGATTAAAAAACTGTGGCACATATACACAATGGAATACTATGTAGCCATGAAAAAGAAGGAAGCCTTACCTTTTGTGATGGCATGGATGAACCTGGAGATTATTATGCTAAGTGAAATAAGCCAGGGAAAAAAAATAAATATAATATTAATATGATCTCAACTTATATGTGGAATCTAATGAACAAAGTGAACCAAGTAATGGAATAGAGACAGAGGTACAGCTGTCAGAGGAAAGGGGAATGAGGGGATAGGATCAAAGTAGGTAAAAAGATTAGTGAAATTATATCAGTATATATACCGAACACACAGATACAGATAACAGGACAGCAAATCCCAGAGGGAATGGGGGAGGGAATTAGGGAGAAGGGGACAAAAGGGATGTAATGAGGGACATGGGGGTGGGGAGTAAGGGTGTTATATTGAGTGGGACACTTGAATCCATATTAACACAATAAATTAAAATTAATAATAATTTAATGAGTAAATAAATAAAGAAAAGAAAAAGAAGAAAAAACCATATGATCATATCAAAAGATGCAGAGGAGCATTTGGCAAAACCAATACCTATTTATGATAAACACTCTTAACAAAGTGTAAATAGAGGGAATATACCTCAATATAATATAGGCCATATATTACAAACCCACAGCTAACATCATTTTTTTTTTTTTTTTTTTGTATTTTCCGAAGCTAGAAACGGGGAGAGACAGTCAGACTCCCGCATGCGCCCGACCGGACCGGGATCCACCCGGCACGCCCACTGGGGGGCGACGCTCTGCCCACCAGGGGACGATGCTCTGCCCCTCCCGGGCGTCGCTCTTCCGCGACCAGAGCCACTCTAGCGCCTGGGGCAGAGGCCAAGGAGCCATGCCCAGCGCCCGGGCCATCTTTGCTCCAATGGAGCCTCGGCTGCGGGAGGGGAAGAGAGAGACAGAGAGGAAGGAGAGTGGGAGGGGTGGAGAAGCAGATGAGCGCTTCTCCTGTGTGCCCTGGCCGAGAATCGAACCCGGGACTTCTGCACGCCAGGCTTACGCTCTACCACTGAGCCAACCGGCCAGGGCGCTAACATCATATTTAATGCAGAGAAACTAAAAATGTTTCCCTTTAGGTCAGGAAAAGTACAGACATGTCTACTTTTACCAGTCTTATTCTACATAGTATTGGAAGTCCTAGCCATAGCAATCAGACCAGAAAAAGAAATACAAGTCATCCAAATCAGAAAGGAAGAAATAAAACTGTCATTATTTGCAGATGACATGGTACTGTATATATAAAATCCTAAAGATTGCACCAAAAACTTATAAATGAATTCAGTAAGATAGAAGGATATAAAATATATATTCAGAAATTGGTTGTATTTTTATACACTAATAATGAAGAAACTGAGAAAACAATCCCATTTACAATTGCAACAACAAAAAATATTCCTAAGAATAAATTTAACAAAGGAAGTAAAAGACCTGGTGTACAGAAAATTATAAAACATTGAAGAAAGAATTGAAAAGTACACAAATAAATGGAAGTATATACTGTGCTCATGGATAGAAAGAATTAACGTTGTTAAAATATCCATACTACCCAAAGCAATCTATAGATTCAATGCAATTCCTATCAAAACACCAGTGGCATTTTTCACAGAACTAGAACAAATAATTCAAAAATCTATATGAAATCACAATAGACCTCAAATAGGCACAGAAATCTTGAGAAGAAATGAAATTAGGAGAATGATGCTACCTGATATCAAGCTATGCTACAAGGTTACAGTAATCAAAAGAGCATTATACAGACATAAGAAGGGACACACAGATTAATGGAACAAAATAGAGAAGCCAGAAATAAGTTTACATCTCCTTGGTCAGTTAGTATTTCGCAAAGGAGGCATAAACATGCAATGAGGTTTAAGACAGTTTATTCAACAAATGGTGTTGAAAAATTGGACAGATATATGCAAAAAAAAAAATGACCACCTTCTTGTACCATTTACAAGAAAAAACTCAAAATGGACTAAAGAATTAAATGTAAGATGCAAAATCATAAAATTCTTAGAGAAAACAATGACAGTAAAATCTCTGACATTTTTCTTGGCAATATTTTTCTGATATGTCTCCTTTAGCAAGAGAAACAAAAGAAGAAATAAATAAATGGGACTATATGTTTTTGCACAGCAAAGGAAACCATAAAAAAATGAAAAGACAACTTACTGAATGGGAGAACACATTTGCCAATGATATATCCAAAAGGGTTTAATATCCAAAATTTATAAAGAACTCATACAACTCAACACCAAAAAATACCAAAGAATCCAATTTAAAAATGGGTCGAGGACCTGAATAGACATTTCTCCAAAGAGGACATACAGGTGGCCAATAGACATGTGAAAAGATACTCAACATCACTAATAATCAGAGAAATGCAAATTAAAACCACAATGAGATATTACCTCAGACCTGTCATAATGGCTATCATCAATAAATCCACAAACGGCAAGTTTTGGTGAGAATGTAGAGAAAGGGGAACCTTCCTGCACTGCTGGTAGGAATGCAGGCTGGTGCAGCCTCTGTGGAAAATGGTATGGAGATTCCTCATAAAGTTTAAAATGGAACTGCCTTGTGACCCAGTAATTCCACTTCTGGGGATATATCTTAAGAAAGTCAAGACACTAGTATGAAAGGATATGTGCACCCCTATGTTCATTGCAGTATTATTTATAATAGGCAAGATATGGAAGCAACCCAAGTGTCCATCAATAAATGAGTGGATAGAAAAGCTGTGGTACACATACACAATGAAATGTTACTCAGCTGTAAAAAAAAATGCAATCTTACCTTTTGTAACAACATAGATGGACCTAGAGGGTGTTATTCTAAGCAAAATAAGTCAGACAGATGTCTCTTCTATGTGGAATATAAAGAATAAAATAAATAAACAAAATACACTGCTCAAAAATTAAGGGATATCTTATCGCTTCATATTCATTTTGAAATATCCCCTAATTTTTGTGAGCAGTACAGAAACAGACTCATAGATGCAGAGAACAGATTGGTGATTGCCAGAGGGAAGGGGGTCTGGAATTTTGAGTGAAAAGATGAAGGGATTAAGAAGTACAAATTGGCTGTTACAGAACAGTCACAGGGATATAAAGTACAGCAGGAAATACAGTCAATAATATTGTAATAACTACGTATGGTGCCAGGCGGGCACTAGAAACATTAGGGGAACACTTTGTAAAACAGGATGGTCCAAGCCCTATGTTGTGGAGGGCCAGACAGACAGGAAGGAGAGAGATGGAGAGATGAGAAGCATCAATTTGTAGTTGCAGCACTTTTAGCTGTTCATTGATTACTTTCTCATATGCACTTTGACTGGGGGGGGGGAGACTCCAGCTGACCCCTTGCTCAAGCCAGTAACCATGGGGTCATGTCTATGACCCCATGGTCAAGCCAGCTATCTTAGGGTTTCAAACCTGGGTCCTCAGCATCCCAGGTCGATGCTCTATTCACTGTGCCACCATCTGGTCAGGAGAAAAATAAAATTTAAATAAATAAATAAAATGTATCCAAAACATAGGATGGATTGATGAAAAAACAGAGGGATGAAGAAATAGCAAGACATGTGTTAAAGCAAATGAAACATTAATTATAAAGTCTAGGTGATGGTTCTATAGGTGTTCATTGTAAAATCCTTTCCACATTTCTGTATGTTTAACAACGTTTGCAAGAAAATGTTGGGTGGGGGAAGATTGTAAGGAATTGAAGACAGTGAGAACAACTTGGCAAAGCTGGTGGGAGACAAAGGATTAACAGGGGAGGGTATTTCTACAGAAGGAAGTTATTTATTAGGATGTTCAATAAGAATGATCCAGGAAGAAGAGCAACTTGGATGAAGCTAATGGGAGGATACTGTGGAAGCAGGGGGGCTGAATAGACAAGAGCAGAGGATCTGGTGGGTTGCGGGTGAGATGAACCCCAGCCAGGAGCACACACAGTTCATCCATGGCAAAAAGCGGAGGTTTGGGGAACAGAGTTATGGGTAATGCAGGAAGACTGGGTGGTGGGAGATGTGGTGTTTCTGTTTTGACTGCTTCTAGCTTCCTACTGAAATAGGCAGCGAGACTATCAGCTGAGAGAGAGATACAGGAGGGGATGCTGGCAGTTTGAGCAAAGAAGCAACAGTGTGAAATAGGCAACTGGAAGAGTGAATGAATAAACTTACTAGGAATATGGTAGTGTTGACAGAGTGCTGAGTGTCCATGGAGGAGTGGAGGGATCAACTTAATGTCATCGGATGTGTGTGCGTGAGTGTGTGTATGTTTCCCAGGCTGCTCCGCTCTTTGGAGGAAAGTGCAGAGTTATGCCTGTATAACCCTGATTTTAACCAGCCTTGGATTCTGCAGGAGAGCAAAACAGAGGGAGGAGAGAGGCACACACCAGTGGACCACGGACTATTGGGTCATTAGCGGGTTAAAGGTAGGGTACACAGTGCACTGATGAAAAGCAGAAAGAACACAGATTCAACGAATTGAAGGTAAAATCGTTAGTCTGGGGATATTAGAATTAAGCAGAAAACTGGTGGATGGTAAAGCTGGGATTTGAACCCTGATGTCTGCGTCCTAACTCTACCCTCCGAACTGTAACACTCAGCATTTTCAGCACTCTGTAATTCTACGTGTTCAGACTATTTGTGTACCATTTTGGTAATTTCAAGACTCAAGGGCACTATCTGCCCTCATGGCCTCAAGTGCCATTTTTATAGAAGTGTTCTTTATTTTCATAGAATAGAAAATATCAAGAGTATGATTTTTCACCTGAACAAACTGACTACAAGAGAAAAAGATATTTTCTTGACTCTCAGCACATCCCTTTTTGTCATATATTTTCCACTCCTAAAGAGAACACGTTGCTATTTGGAGCAAAACAAAACCATGTTAAGGGTATCTGAAGAAACTACTCAAAGTTACTTTAAGAGAATTTTTTTTTAATTTAAGTATTAAGTCACCTCACTCAAAAAAAAAAAAAAAAAAAAGATGTTAGCACTTCTTCCAGGCATTCAGAATTTTAGAACAGCCACTGGGTATTTAAGATACCATTTCGAGGCACCACACTCTCACTGGCATAAGTGCTGCAGGAAAAAGTCTAGACTCCCTAGCCCTTCCTCTCACTGTTAAAGCCCAGCCCTTACCACTCTCCTGCAAACACATCATGTCCCTTTTGCTCTGGCAGTTCCCTCCATCTGCTCATCCTTTCCACTTGCCCAATTTTTCAGGCTCCAACTCAAACACAGACTCCACGACAAAGGGTGAGCACACTCCCCTAGAACCCCCAGAGATGGGCACTATACCTCTTAAGATGTTTCTTGTGGTGTGTATGGTAACATAGCTATCAGTTATGTACAGATTCTCCCCCTTAGGGAGAATCATCTAACATTTCAGCCTGAAACAGTCCATGATTTACCTTTGTATTATTCGCCATGTGATCAATATAAAAAATATTGAGAGAGCCTGACCTGCGGTGGCGCAGTGGATAAAGCATCAACCTGGAAATGCTGAGGTTGCCGGTTTGAAACCCTGGGCTTGCCTGGTCAAGGCTCATATGGGAGTTGATGCTTCCAGCTCCTCCCCCTTCTCTCTCTCTGTCTCTCTCTCTCCCTCTCTCTCTCCTCTTTAAAAATGAATAAAAAAAAAATATTGAGATATTTTACATTTCTTTTGTACCCAGTCTCAGAAATCCAGTGTGCATTTTACACTGACCACATATTTCAGTTTGAACTGACCACATTTCCAGTGCTCAAAAACCATGTGTTTCCATATCAAACTGGACAGCACAGATATAGAATGTCCTTACAGGCACAGGCTGCTTTTTTCAGCCCTATACTGTCCACAGTGATTTACCCACCCAGTGAGACTAAGAGCCACCAGAGTGTAAACTCAAGTGTATACGAGCACTAAGCCAGGGCTTGCCCCATAGACAGGGCTCAACCACTGTGGCTCCCTTCCTTTACATGCAACAGATATTTAGTGAGTATCTCTGGAATTGAACTCCCAAGGTGGAAACTGTGCTTTAGGATAAAGCCAGAGTCAGGTGACCTTCACTCTGCTCTGGACTCTCCAAGGAGCCGTGTGAGCTTCCTGAAGTTTCATGGAAGATTTTTCCATTAGAAGAATATTTTAACCACCAATAAACAATCCTAGAGTACATGGAAATAATTTTCTCAAAACAAATAAAATAGTAAACTGGTCTTCATCAGTAACCAGTGGGCTTGATTTCTAGCAAATATGTAGGGTTCATCTGCCCCTGGCTGAATGAATGAAAGTGAATTTCTGAAGAAAAGACTCAGGAAGCTAGAAGCAAGGAGCAGCCACTCCTGACCCCTCTGGATATGGTCAGAACAGTCCTCCACTGCAGGGTCCTGTCCCCCAGATCCGCCATCCAGAGTCCACTCTGCCCAGAGTCCTGACTACCCAGAGTTGGGGTTAGCAAAGCCACTGAGTTACCAAAGCAGCTCCTTGGGCCTCCAATTCTCAAGGAATTAGAAAAGGATAAAGCATTTGGAACACTAAAAATAATTTTTAACATAATAGAATGTATTTGAGAATTTAAAAGGAATGTGAGAATCTTTCATGCCTGAAAAAGCAACATTATAATCATAAATTTACAGATGATGCCATAAAATTAAAATTTGAGTGTCTATGTTGTTTCAACTTTTATGTTGTTTGATTACATACTCAAAATGCAAATGAAAGGTCTACTATATGTGTTATATATATAATACATAGATAACACAATAACTCAACCTAACAAACTTTCAACCAGAATAGGTAACATGGAAATTTCCCCACCAATTCTCATCTGTCATGCAGATGTTCTAGCCAAGCAAATATATCTTAAAATACATGCAATGCCTTGTAGTTGTCTCATGCTAACTCCCTTTATTAATAGGTTATCATTGCTTAAACCTCTCAGCCTTGTCCACGCATTCTTTGCTAGTTCCTTGTATGTTCACTCAATTCACCTATCCAGCTATTCATTAAACAAGTATTTATTGAGAGCATGTCTCCAGTAGAGTTTTAGGCACCCAGCACACAACAAAGGATGAGAAAACATGTTGTTGGCCCTGGGAAAGCTTACAATTGACTTCTCCTGCCAATGACTTTCTGCTTTTTCATTATTAGCCTACCCCAAGACGACGTGGCTGGGCGGAAGTGCCCACTAACAAACAGGAACCTGTCTGAGGTTTTACTGACTCTGTATAGTAACTTAGGCTGTCTGGTGAATTTCCTTCCTTAGGATATATGGTCATCTGTGCTCAACACAGACCTACTTTCGGGATTAGTTATATTAAAATGGTCTAACTGCACTATTTTCTCTCTTCTTTATTGAGATCAAATTACTTTTCCTTGGTAATTCCTTCAGTTTGTTTTTTCACTAAATAAATACCTGGGTGCCCCCAAGTGGCTATGCTTCTCTCACACTGCAAGAACTGGTTGTATAAGAAAAGCCTCAAAACCATAATATAATATTAACCTAAGAGAAAATGTTATGAATTTCCACATCAGAAAAAATAATCTAAAGTAGACTCGCATATATTATAACTCATTTAGATATCTACATGCCCAGAAAATAAATGTAGGGACTTTTTTCCTCTTTAAATATTCATGGTGTGGTACGTATGTGGGGGGTGGGTAGAAACAAGACAGGCTGATGCAAGTTTAACTCCAGAGCCTCCCAATATCTTCTCCCTGATAATATAGTGCAACTCAGATAACATGAGAATTAACTTGATTTTTTTAATGAAAAGTAATACATTTTTAAGGTATTTGATTGTTGGCCTCAGAACAAAATAAAACATTGTGAGCGCACCTGCATTTTCTCTTTTCAAGGACTGGAAGGAGGCTGTGTGGGCCTGTAAAACGGTAAATTGGGTGCTAGAGAGCGAGAAGAGGGATTTTCAGTTTACCAGCTGCTGAGAAAATCAAGCCAGATTCACAAGCTCACAACACCTCGGAGGGGGTAGGGATGGATTTTTCCTAATGCATATAATTGCTGGGTGGCTCATACAACTGAAATCACATTAGTAAACCTAAGAGCTTGCCTCTGGTCTTCTAACAACCTGTCTCTCATTAGCTTCCTAAATAAACACCAAAGCCAACAGACAAAAACAATACAGCAACAAATAAAATACACTTTTATTACACCTGTTTTGAATTGTTCTAAAAACTTTTTATGTCTCCTGAACACTGACCCAGAAAAGTACTGTCACGATGATGCTAAAACTCAGTGCAGTCCTGGACCAAAGATCTTTGCCATATTTGCTAATCTGTGGTTCTTTACATTTATAAAAACACATCACTGCCAAAGACAGTTTAAGAACACTATTACAGATCTGCTTATATACTTCTCTTGCCAAGGCCAATGATCCATTTATACTTAATCCCTACTGACATTATAGGAGTTGGTTTGCATCTGTCAATGAGGCCACTTATTGAAATTTTATTACTTCATTTCGATATGTACTGAGTACCCACTCTCTGCTAGGCACTGTGAGGCACCGCAGAGTCAAGGACACTGTCTTCAGAAAGCTGGCAGACTCGTGGGGAGGGCAGCCTCCATGGCCCACGAACAAAGGTACACTGTGCATAATTAGAGCTGTGCGTGGAGGTGCGGGCCAAAGTGACTGAGCATGCAGGGAAAGTGGGTGGAGGGGAAGACTCCAGAGAGGGATAGAATGTTTCTCCATAAGTGGACAAAGGCAGAAGGACATCCTCTTCAAAGAGCCAGAGAGCGGGAGAGCACATAGCATCCTCTGGCGCTGAGAATCCTGCAGAGAGAGCAACAGAGCTAGGGCAGGAGGGAGGCAGGAGAGAGGCAGAGAGGATGCAAGTAGACTGCGGGAGCTGGGAAAAGTGGAATTACTGGGTGGCAGCCATGTGGAGAAGGGTCTTGCTATGATCTGAATGTCTGTGTTTCCTTAAAATTCATATGTTGAAATCCTAATCCCCAAAAGTTCTGTACTAGGAGATCTTTGGAAGGAGCTTAAATCATGAGGATGGAGCCCTCATGAATAAGATTAGTGATTTATAAAAGAGGTTCCAGAGAGCTCCTAGCCCCCTTTAACAATGTGAGGACACAGTGAGAAGGACCTGGCTATGAACAGGGAAGAGGATCCTCACCCGAAGATGACTATGCACTTGCCTTAATCTTGGACTTCCCAGCATCTACAAGTGGATCAATAAATTTCTGTTGTTTATAAGATGCCCAGTTGGCAGGATTTTGTTATAACAGTCTGAACAAACTGAGACAGATTTTGAATGCCATGCTAAGGAGTTTTAGACCCACTCTTTGGTAACAGAAAGCATAGAAGGATTTAAGCTGTAGAATAACATAATCTGTTCTGCACTTTAAAAAGATCACTTTGCAAAGCTGGAGGCAGAGAACCAGCCATATTCCAGTATTCCATGAGCTAAGAGCCTACCTGGGCAGTGGCCACAGTGGAAATGGAAAGAGGGCATTGGGGAAGATTTTGATTGCCTGCTGAGTTAGGGGGGCAGGGAGGCAGGAAAGTCAGAGATGGCCACATTTCTTGCTTAAACAAGGAAGTTTTGCAATGAGAAACTAGCCTCACCCAATTGCCATCCACAAATTTAATATATACTGGAAGATCTAGAGTATACATTAAGAAAATTAATTTCTGGGCCCTGACCAGTTGGCTCAGTGGTAGAGCGTCGGCCTGGCGTGCAGAAGTCCCGGGTTCGATTCCCGGCCAGGGCACACAGGAGAAGCGCCCATCTGCTTCTCTACCCCTCCCCCTCTCCTTCCTCTCTGTTTCCCTCTTCCCTTCCCGCAGCCAAGGCTCCATTGGAGCAAAGTTGGCCTGGGCGCTGAGGATGGCTCCATGGCCTTTGCCTCAGGCACTAGAATGGCTCTGGTTGCAACAGAGCAATGCCCCAGATGGGCAGAGCATCGCCCCCTGGTGGGCATGCTAGATGGATCCTGGTTGGGTGCATGCAGGAGTCTGACTGCCTCCCTGTTTCCAACTTCAGAAAATATATATAAAAAAAAATTAATTTCTGTTTATATAAGGAACCATATAAACAGAATTCTATAATTTGCTCCTTCATGTACACAACAAATCTTATTAGCACAGACTATAGTGCCAGTCATGGTACTAAACACTGAACTTGGGAGGCCCAGCAGACAGGACAAAAGGTCTGCTCTTATTGGGAAGGTGAGGATGCTGCAGTAACACATAACTATAAAACATAGGAAAGTCAGAAGCAATAAAAAGCAGAACAAAGTGATGGAGCAGGGCAGATCTCCATTATAGAGAGATGGGCAGGGAAGGCCTCTCTGGTGTTTAAGTAGAGATCTCAAGGAAGTGAGGACAGAACCCATACTGCAGTAGGAACCCCTCAATTCGTACCTCACTGACTGCAGCGATATTCTCTGCACTCCTCAGAATCTCTATCCACAGAAGAGATCTGCTGTGAGACCAGCCCCTAAAAAGACTTGGGTCTCTCAAGGAATGTTCAAATGTGTTGTCAAAACCTTCTCTACAGATGCGGTTACTTCCTGCAGATTCATGGTTACAAGATTCCTGCATGTGGTGCCTCCTGAGCTCACAGTCAAGAAGGCATCAGGAAGGCCCATCAGAATGACTTCCATTCTCTCCACCCACCTGACCACAGGGTGCTGAGAGTCTCATTTGACTTGGGACTGCCAGTGCCTAGCATTGAGCTTGGCACAAAGTAAAGGTTCAATAAATACTTGCTAAACAAATGAATGAAAGTTCCAATTTTAATTACATCTGAGGGAATAATATACTTAAACTTGTTAGAAAATCCCTTAACAAGGCCTTATGTGTATTCTCTTTACAGAATTAAGACCAAATGTTGGCAACTCTGCTCTTACCAAAAGTCACTAATATCTCCTTACAAATGAATTTAATTTAAATCAGACAACAGAACTGAGTTTTCCAAATTCTTCATCTGTCTTTAAATACTCACCCATATATTTAATATAAAGAATATGAAGGGGCCCTGGCCGGTTGACTCAGTGGTAGAGCGTCGGCCTGGCATGCGGGGGACCCGGGTTCGATTCCCGGCCAGGGCACATAGGAGAAGCGCCCATTTGCTTCTCCACCCCCCCCTCCTTCCTCTCTGTCTCTCTCTTCCCCTCCCACAGCCAAGGCTCCATTGGAGCAAAGATGGCCCGGGCGCTGGGGATGGCTCCTCGGCCTCTGCCCCAGGCGCTAGAGTGGCTCTGGTCGTGGCAGAGCGACGCCCAGGAGGAGCAGAGCATCACCCCCTGGTGGGCAGAGCATGGCCCCTGGTGGGCGTGCCGGGTGGATCCCGGTCGGGTGCATGCGGGAGTCTGTCTGACTGTCTCTCCCCATTTCCAGCTTCAGAAAAATACAAAAAAAAAAAAAAAAAAAGAATATGAAGGTTCTGAATGCACATTGGGAGTGTGCTAAAAGTCACTGAATGGTACAGTCTACAGGTATATAATTTATGGGTTGTGAGTCATATTTCAACAGAGCTGTTAATTTTTATAAAAGAATAGAGAACTCTCAATAAAAGATTAATAAGTATCTGAGTCTCATCAGCAAAAACAGATTTGCAATGCTACTAACTTCTTTTTTAATTACAAAAGCCAGTATTGACATGAATAAAGAATAAAACGGTTCATTAGTATCTCTGTATAAGCAAGACAAAAAAGATACAAATGAAAAAAAGATTGTGCCATTAAAATCATAAAATGAACATTTTACCATTAGTTTTGAAAGCAAATTTTAAGTTCTGTTAACTTTGCTGAGTTCACAATGGCTGATGAACTGCAAAGCTCTTTTTACTTACCTCACAAAAGCATTAAAAATAAAGTCTTAGCTATACATGATAAATGGAGAAGGAAAACAAAGCATAAAAAGGTACTTTAAAAGGCAGAATTAACATCATATAGGACTTCATTTTAGCTACCAAACATAGCTTTGGGGCATCATCTGCCAGAATATTAGACATGAAGAAACACTGATTTTTTTTTTCACTCATTTCTGTAATTGACAACTAAATAATAGCCTGAGATGGCTTTGTGATGGCGATGTGGCTGGGCTGAAATCCCCCAGAATTCCCTGTTGCCTGTTAAGAGTTGAAGGTAGCCTCTCCTGAGGGTGAGAGTAAAAGGCCGCAGCCATGCTGCAGCCTACATACATGTCTTCCTAGTCATTAAATCAAATACTAATCTACTGCTGTTGTGAAGGGAATTTGCAGATGTAATTAAGATAGCTAATCAGTTCGCTTTCATTAGTCACAAGGGAAATTATATTGAGTGGGACTGATGCAATTAGTTAAAAGCCTTTAAAAGAGGGCTTAGGCATTCTGAGTTCAGAAACTCCCAGCTTTAGTCCTGCCCTTGGAGCGCCAGCCAGCCCATGAGACTAATTTTTTGACTGCTTGCCTTATGTCAAGCATTCTTAGGCAGCCCCACAATTGAGTTGAGCCAATTCCTTCTTGGATTACTCCCTAAATCTATGTAACCTACCAGCTCTGCCTCAAACCCTGGCTGACTCACGCTACAGTCAGTACTGTTGACAGGACATTGAGAAAGACCTCTTGGCATGGACCATTCAGAAAGACACTAAAGAATGTCACTCTTCTATGCGCTCTCTTCCAGTCTCTTGCAATAAGGACCAGGAAAACAGAGGATTGTGGGTTCAATTTTTCAAAAACTGAGGTTTATAATATTATAGAGATGTAGAGTGAATGAAAAATGCCAGCAGCTAGGTATGAACAAACATCTGACCTCTGGCCAGTGAGATTAAGTGAAGTGCCAGAATACCCAGATTCTTTAAAGGGAGCTGGGGTGCCCTTCTCCCCTCTCCACTCTCTGCCTGGAATGTAACTACAATGTCTGGAGCTCCAGCAGCCATCTTGGGTAAGGAGATGTCCTGGAGACGACAGTTTAGAGAGCTATTGAGAGCCTGGTGATTCCCACAGCATCCTGTCTGCTCATGGCTACCTACTTCCAGCTTGCTCTTGCATGCCACTATTTGGGGTCTCTGCTCCTGATAGCTACATGCAATGCCTAACTGATATAAGGACTGTTTTCTCTGGTTTTCCTATTCCAGAGAAACACATCTGGAAGATTAACAGTAGATTAACACATCTAAGTTGCTACATTATAAGGAATGGCTATATTGAATTTCACCACTATGTGCTGGGGACACATTAAGTGTTTAAGAGACTTAGAGCAGACTGTCACGGTAAAAGCTCATCTTTATTTCTCCATGCTCCTATGATTTGGCAAAAGATGCTGAGAAAAGTTTTTGGTCTGTGATAAATGCCTTCACAAAGCCATGAACATTAATTCCCATGGAATAGCATTTCACATGGCAAGGCTGTGGTCACATCCAAATCCACTTATTCAACAGATTTGTGCTATAGAAAATTCACTCCATTATCTCTTCAGAAGGGCTCTGCCTTTTCATGTTGGAGTCATCTAATTCCTCCCGAACTGATGCCCCTTGAGCATGGCCAGGGTATATTTTTTGCTGAATGCAAACCAATGGTCATTTTAAAGCCTATAATTTGGTTCAATAACCCTGGGCGTTCTGGGTGTGTGTGACCAGAACCACCAAGAGTGGCACACACTGTGCGGTGACCTGGCCAACTTGAGCTCTACTGTGTCACTCTATCATGGCAAAATACTGCCTGACACACAGGCAGCTGACAACTGTGAGAGAAAATTCTATCAGACCCTCGAGCAAGGGGAAAATGAAGTGATTAATATGAAAAGCACAGCAAGAAACATTAAACAGGAAAAAGTTGACATTTTCCATACCTTTAGCTTAAAGTAAATTTGTTTTCTCCTCATAATAACTGTAAAAGGCTGGATCAAAGTATTGCCGTGGTGCAAAGGTGTCAGCTCTCTGACCCTGGGTCATTTATGGTACAGCAGTATCTTTGACTCCTTTTTTCAGAGGGAGGAAGGTGAAGTTAACATAATCAAAACTCTGAATAGATAAACTTGGGAAACTGTAAGTGTGAACACAATGAGTCAAACTGTTCCCAGTATGAACTACCATTGTTGTGCCTTAGCTCCTTTGTTTGTGCCATTTTGTCTGTCAGGGGTCCCTGGACATTCCTCTCCATCCAGTCCTTGGGCTCCTAACTTCGACACCATCCCTTAAACACTGCTGCTCCTCAGGGTTCTGAGGTCTGGCTGCTCTACCAGTTGACTCTCATTCTACGGCCTCATGGGAACGGGCCTCATAGCCTTTCATGGTTTTGCCAACTTTACTACTCTCAGTCCACCCATTTCTTTCCCCTCTTTGTCCTGAGGGCCCAGAGCTCACTGAACTGTCCCACAGACACCTATCATCTCAAGTTCAAAACTGACCATGATTAAACTTCTCGGCCTGGCATCTCAATTCCCTCCTCTTTCCCTTGCCCACAGCCCAGCCACACATATACCACCCGCCATACTCCAAACCTCAGTTACTGGCTCCACCATGTACCCAAGCTCACGTCCACCCATCTATTAACTTCGTCTTATTTTTCTACTACGAGTAGTGCGGGCTGGCTGAACTCCAAATTACATTCATACACGCCAGAGTGCAGATGGACCGAGGACTCCTGGCCTTCGGTCATTCATCTGACCAGCTGACGTGCAAGGGGAGAAGGGGGCCTTCAGAGAGAGAGATGTCTGGGATTTCCAGCAGCCAAGCCCCAGAGGGAAGAGGGGCTGCTGCCCTGCCCAGCTCTAGCCCGGCAGAGTCCGCTGCAGTCAGCAGCTGCAGGAAGAAACGTAGAAGACTGTCTTCTTCCTTGCCTCTGTGGTTCATGGAAAAGCAAACTCAGAAACTTCAGGCTCCTGGAGACAAATTTTGTGGGGCATACAGTAGGTTCCAACTTCCTTCTGGAGCTCCATCCCTCAGTTTAGCAAACTTGAAAGAGCAAGGCCTGGCAAGTGGCTTCCTTGGCATGAATCCCATTCTCTAGGAAGGTACTGCTGCTCTGGCAGGTGGGGCCTCACCCCCACATCCCTCTATCTTATATGGTCATCAACAAGGAAGCAAGCCTGACCAGGCAGTGGCGCAGTGGATAGAGCATCGGACTGGGATGCGGAAGACCCAGGTTCGAGATCCTGAGGTCACCAGCTTGAGCGCAGGCTCATCTGGTTTGAGCAAAGCTCACTGGCTTGGACCCAAGGTCACTGGCTTGAGCAAGGGGTCACTTGGTCTGCTGAAGGCCTGCGGTCAAGGCACATATGAGAAAGCAATCAATGAACAACTAAGGTGTCTCAATGAAAAATTGATGATTGATGCTTCTCATCTCTCTCCATTCCTGTCTGTCTGTTCCTATCTATCCCTCTCTCTATCCCTATTAAAAACAAAACAAACAAACAAAAAAACAAGGAAGCCAAAGCAGAAGACAGGAAATGGGTGGGGCTCTGTAAGCACAGGTAAGATATCTCAGAGCAGGGGTCAGGAACCTTTTTGGCTGAGAGCCATTAACGCCACATATTTTAAAATGTAATTCCATGAGAGCCATACAACAACCCGTGTATGTTAGGCATTATCCAATAAAAATTTGGTGTTGTCCCCGAGGACAGCTGTGATTGGCTCTAGCCACCTGCAACCATGAACATAAGATGTAGGAAATGAATGGATTGTAATACATGAGAATGTTTTATATTTTTAACTTTATTATTTTTTTTTATTAAAGATTTATTTGTGAGCCAGATGCAGCCATCAAAAGAGCCACATCTGGCTTGCGAGCCATAGGTTCCTGACCCTTGTCTTAGAGACTCAAGAGTCCCTGAAGGAGACTTTCATTCAGGGTCCTACACATCCACATTTGAACCAGTGACATGTGCATTATGTCTATTAACCTGACTATTCAAACCCTTGTACTGGCAGGGCCTGAAGACATTTCCTCAGTCTGTCTCCTCCTTTTCACCCCTGTCATAACTCAGGTTCTTTTTCCTGCCTCCTGAACACATCCTTCCAAACATTTCTACAGATTGAAACTCATGACCTTCTAGAAACAGAACTCCAGGAGTGTGCTGGGCTAGCTCATCCCAGCTCCGAGAACAGATTGGTAAATTTTTAGGAATTTTATGAATCAGTTGTTAAATACAGAAATCATTTCAAATTAAACTGACAATGAAATAAATTATAATAAACCCAAGAGTAATAAATACTCAAAATTAGTCACTTCTTTATTATGTTAGTACACAAGTAATATCTATGCTTTTAAGGGTTACTGATGCTTATTTCACCTGCAAGTGGAAATACTGTATCATGTTGTGCAGCTGTGTCTCCCTACGCCTGGAAATCAGCCACAGTGAGAGTCCCTTCACAGAGAGGTGGAGAAACCCTATGAATCACAGCTTGTTTTTGTTTTGTTGCTTACCTAGGCTTATGAAAGTGATGGAGAAAATAAAATGCGTAGTGCCTATGGGTTACAGTGTGAATAAAACAAAGTGTTGAGGAAATTTCCTTCCATTACTACCCAACTCAGAAAGAAGATGCTTCTGGAATAAATGAGGTTTCGGGATACCTTCATTGTTTCGCTTTATCTCACTCCAGGCAGGAACAGGAAAGCAGCAAAACACCTTCCTTCGTCAGTTATAACCACAGGTTGGCTACAGATACAAGAGTTCAGCAAAAACCAACAAAAACCTTTCAGAATCAATTAGCTATATGGACTTTATATGATACAGTATTGTATATTTTAGTATTATTTGTAAACTGTGCCACATATTCTTCATATTAGTAATTTTTTTAATACATATATATAGTGTTGTCATTTAATGTCATTAGTAGCTTCTTGAAAATCCAATTTTACCAGAGGCTAATTGATACAAACAAGAGTTAAATTTTGCCTGACCTGTGGTGGCCCAGTGGATAAAGTGTCGACCTGGAACCCTGAGGTTGCCAGTTCAAAACCCTGGGCTTGCCTGGTCAAGGCACATATGGGAGTTGATGCTTCCTGCTCCTCCCCTTCTCGCTCTCTCTCTCACTCACTCTCTCTTCTCTCTAAAATAAATAAAACCTAAAAAAAAGTTTATATTTTAAAAAAAATAGTTAAATTTCTATGGCATATTGTTAGTCATAAAAACATCATCAAACTTCTAAATAAAGACATAAACACTTCTAATTTTAAACACTAAAATAAATATGAGCGGCAGATACATTTATGAAAGATTAATAAAACAAGTAAGAAAATTATTTTCCACCTCACTTATTCTATCAATAGTTCAGGGTCAAAGGTGGCCCAGAACCTTTCCTGGTATCTCAGGGCACAAGGTGAGACCCACCCTCAACAGGACGCCCTGCCATCACAGCTCCACTCACACATACCCACCCACACAGACTCAGACTGGATAAGGCAGACAGACCAGCTCCCCCGTGTGCATGTCACTGGGATGTGGGAGAAAACCAGAGCGCCTGGAGAAAACCCACACAACGTGGGGAGGACATGAATACTCCACGCAGCAGTGGCCTGGCTGGGAATTAATTTTTTTTCTCATCAACATTATAAAAGCAACATTAAATAAGATGATGTATTTTAGGACTTGCTGTATATGTACGTATACACATTTTTCTGGAGAGCTGGTTGTTAAACATTTACCGGCACACTATTGTATAAATTTGATTAGGTGGTTGCTTTGTTAAGACTCACTCAAAATCTCTTTGGATGGCCACCTATTACGCATGACTTCAAGTCCTCTTAGACTACTCACCCGGTGTTGCTGCCATTGTTTTATGGTAGCCAGTTCCGTGAAAAGTCCAACCTGCTTCACACCAGTGTAACCTAACGGGACCTCTCCCACCCAGGCTCCTCTGATGCAGCTTCCTGTAGCATCCTTGGCAACCTGCCTGGCAATCAGACACACAAAGTCTAAAAAGCGGGGCTGCTTTTATTTAATGGGAGAAAAATATCTGGATAAAAGCTTCTCCCTTTTATTCTCTATGAAATGCACTGAGATGCATTTCATAAGACTTCTCCTGAGAGGATCCTTCAGAATTCAGTAACCAGATGCCTTTGGCAATAACCAATCCTATAACATCTCTTCCCCGATGTGACTGTCTCTGGTCCTTCACTCCTGCTCCCCAGATGGCACTCCCTGGCACAAGACCTTCTTATAGGGTAGAGTCCAAACTCCTTATCTTAGCACAGATGGCCCACTGAAACCAGCCTCCACTCCCTCTCCTGCTTCACAATCCTGCCTCTCTCAAATGCTTTGCTCATGCTGTTGCCTCTGCCTGGCATTCCCCTCAAAAGGGTGTACAGAGAGTTACAAAAATCTGTAATTTACCCCTTTCACAACTTTATGAATTGAGAAAAATTGCAGCCCAGAGTAAAAAGGTCTGGGCTAAGATTTTAAATGGTTAATTTTAAGACAAAAGCTAAACACACTCTCTTAGTTTTTATGGGCTTCTGGCTCTGGGTACTAAAGTGTGTGTGGATATCTCTGTTCTGGTCTGGAAGGTCTACTGAATTAACTGTTTCCTCTTTCTACTTTCCAAGACACATGCATTTCCCTTTCTCTTTAGACTATTACGCAGTATTGCCTGAGTAATTCCACAAATACTTGCCGGCCACTTTGTAAAATCACTTATGATGAGTGCAGTGAGGAAGACAACAATGGATAAGACATGTTCTTTACTCAGAAGTTTGTAATCAAGCGGGAAGCCACATTGTAAACTAATGACTCAGTATGTGGTATGATTATTGTGATGAAGAGTCAAAGAGGTTCAAAATATCTGCCACACCTACCTAAAATACATAGACCTCATGATCAAAAACTGCTCACATGCATAAAATGGAAGATATACTAAGAAAACTAAAAGCGAAATGAAGAAGAGCTCAGAAAGAAGGCTACTTACAGATGTAAATATTTTAGAACTAATGATTAACACTGATCAACCAATCAACACACATATGAATGCCTGATATACATAAACCGTTTACTCTTTGTACAAATATATTCTGTAATAGTTCAGGCTAGCAAAAACCAACAAAACAATGACTACAGCCATACAAAAAGAGACCTTTAAGAGCAACTGGTCCTAAAGCAACAAAGGCTCCAAGAGGTCTGTCTTCTTATCCAGTGTACCCCCCCACCCCCACCACGGACCCCTGCACCACGACTCTTCCCCAGCAGCTCAGACTTGACTCCTCAGTCTCCCTGGACTTTTCCCTCTCCCCCATCCCCAGGAACCAACCAACTCTGTACCTTCTGTGCAATTCATCCCACACCTTCAGGCTCTTTTTCAGGCCAGTTCCCACCTAGCTCTCCCAAAAGCACTCACTCTCTCCTGAGGCCATCCATCACAAAGCCAGAACTGCCCGTCGGAAGCATGGTGTTCCCTGATCATGCTGTTCCCTAGCTGCCAAAATCCGAAAACCAAGAACATGTTTAGTTTGATTTCCAGCTCTCTCATTCTCAGTTCCATCTGTTTCTAGTTGTTCCTCCTTCCACCCCCACACCAACCCTCCACTCCACAGATGTTAGACTATACCCCTGCTCCCATGTACACTCTGCAATCTCCTTCCCATCAGAAGACTGAGATGTTATCATTCCCCCAAATGCCCTTCCTGTTAAAGAGCTTTCCACTGGTCAAGATCCTGCTTAACCTCTCCCTCTCCCATTAGAGCTCCTCAGGTCTCCAACTGCTCATTAATCTTCTGACCCATTTCTCCACTCCGTTTCCCATTGCATATTACTTGTACTTATTTCCCGGCATTTAATCTTTGAACTGTGGTTATTGATGTGTCAGCTAAACCATTAGAACAGTGGTTCTCAAATCGTGGTCCCCAGACCAGCAGCATCAGCAGCATCTGGAAACTTGTTAGATATGCAAATTCTTCACACAGTGGAGATACTGTAGGGTGAGGCCCAGTACTCTATTCTGATGAGCCTTCCAGGGAATTCTGATGCATGGTGGCCTCTGAGAACCACTGCACTAGACCTTAAATCCCCGGAATACAGCTAATTTAAAAAGGATTAGGGTTAAGTAATCCCAGCTTCAGAGCAGGGCCTAAAACAGAGAAAAGCATTAGTGGAAATTTCTGAAAATAAATTGCCCAGGGTCACACGAAGATAGTAGCAGAGACCACACCAGAACTTAGGTTATCCCTAATATCACACTAGAGTTCTCTCCAGCATGTTCATAGTTTTGAATTGTGAATGTAGACCATTTAATTCATGCATAAGCATAGTAGATAGTGAGCTTAAATTACCTAATATGACAGATTGTACAATGAAAATATCCAGTCATTTTTTAACCTGTAACTTCAGCTGGATTAGCTCAGCTGGCCAGGAAGGCTTACTCAGAGAAGCCCTCTCTGTACGAAAGCAGAGATCCTGCAGGAACGGAAGAACAATTGTCCACTGAATTGGCATTGTTCAAACTTCTTACAGGACTCACTGGGAAAGTAAATTATACTTACAGAATGGTTTTAGAGGCGAATCAAAAAGGTTGTCTTTTAAAAATATTTTTAAATGAATATTTTTAAAGCAACTTTAACCAAATGTATGCAAATATCTTTTTTTTTTTTTTTTTTTTTTTACAGAGACAGAGAGAGAGTCAGAGAGAAGGATAGACAGGGACAGACAGACAGGAATGGAGAGATGAGAAGCATCAATCATTAGTTTTTCGTTGCGCATTGCTACACCTTAGTTGTTCATTGATTGCTTTCTCATATGTGCCTTGACCGTGGGCCTTCAGCAGACCGAGTAACCCCTTGCTTGAGCCAGCGACCTTGGGTCCAAGCTGGTGGGCTTTTGCTCAAACCAGATGAGCCCGCGCTTAAGCTGGCGACCTCGGGGTCTCGAACCTGGGTCCTTGGCATCCCAGTCCAACGCTCTATCCATTGCGCCACCGGCTGGTCAGGAGCAAATGTCTTAATAAGAAGAGAACTAGCAGGTACTGATGGAAATAAGTTTTAAATTTATCACTTCTTTATTTTGGACCTCCTATTTAAAATAAATAAATAAATAAATAAATAAAGTTGGCTAAATATTTTGAAATTTTATACTTTTTCTCTCAATCTTTAGAATTTTTAGTCTCAGTACTCCTCAAGTACCATTCTTCCTTATTGTGATGACTGTTGTATGAGATTAATTTTCAAATTCATTTTCCACGTTTTCATGGTTCATTTATAAAATAATAAATGATAGATAAATGTAAGTATCACTGACCCTTAAAATGTGAAATCTAAGGAAACTTTAAAGGAAAGGAAAAAGTGCTCAGGGCACCAAATCCAGCTTAACACTCATCTAGACTTGCTCCGTAGTCAGCAACAGCAGGAAAGTGGTGTAGACAAGGTCAAAGTGGATGGTTAAAATGCTGTGGGATACGGCACAAGTGAAATGAAGAAGGTGTGCTCAGTGAATTACAATCACGTACCATCTTCTGTAACATTATTCTAAACCCATCTCTGCAGCACTGAGCAGCTGATCTACACTTTGATGGAAACCAAACTGCTGTCTTGGGAAATAATTTCCTCCAGGCCCACATTGAGAAGGGGCTCCAGGGTGGCTGGTTGGCCCAGAGGTGAAAATAGGGCCAAAGGACCCTCCGCTGGGTGGTTACCATCCTCTGGGCCCCGGAGCTGTACCTCCCTTGCTCCAGATCAGCTCTGGGACTGCAGTGAAGAGGACCCCCTGACCAAAGACGCCCAGGCCTATCTGAGCAATACCTTTCCCTCCCTGCCCCAGACCCAGCTTGGTTTGTGCACCATTACAAAGAAGAAAAAGTAGCCTGACCTATGGTGGTGCAGTGGGATAAAGCATCGACCTAGAACGCTGAGGTCACTGGTTCGAAACCCTGCACTTGCCCAGTCAAGGCACATATGGGAGTTGATGCTTCCTGCTCCTCCCCCTTCTCTCTCTCACTCTCTCTCCTCTCTAAAGTGAATAAATAAAAACTTTAAAAAAAAAAAGAAAAAGTATATTCATCATTTCTGCTGATTCCTGCTCATAACACATATAGTTATTTAAAATTATGTACAAGTTTTATAGCCTCCCTGAGTCCTCTGCCCTAGGAAATCAAAGTGTTAAGAAATTTTCACTGCATAAAAACCATCAGATTAAAGGTCTATGACAGTGAATTGAGGGGAAGCAGAGTTTGCCACCCCAAAATATGCCTTTAGGAGATTATTCTTAAGTGTATATATTTAAGAAGCAAACGACTCAGAGAGAAACTCTGACCTTCCCTAAAGGAGTTTAGCGAGAGGACCTGCTCCAGGAAGGGAGCTGTCATCACAGACACCTCAGTTTAACACGAACTAGTGTGTGACGGGGACGAACCTCCCAGGCCCACTGGATCAAAGTCCTCTCATGTCCCACTGTTAAAGATGGCTTAGCAAACATTTCTTTACCACATGTTTGCTTTTCTATCTCCACATGAATTGCCTTTCTGCCCTTTGAAGTTCCAACCCAAAAGCCCTCCTTTCTCCTTAGCTCAAGATGGCACATAGGTTTAACTTTGCCATCTGTCCTCATGTCTGTCTTATGGAACCCCCATATGTACATACATTATAAACTTAAGACATTTTCTCCTTTTAATCTGTCTGATGTTAGTTGAATTATTAGCCCAGCCAGAAGAATTTAAAAAGGTAGAATGAAAATTATTTTTTCCTCCCCTATGGAATAGACAAGTAAATTGAGGAAAAATCCTGGGTAGTATCAGGAGAGAATGTTCTAATTACAGTTAATTAAGTCAAGTGCTTATTCTTTATGTTTAATTTGTGCTTAATTACTATGCAATACAATAATGACTTCTCAACACATCCTAAGTTAATACTGCTACCTTTTATTTAATTGCAACAGTAAACTCTTTCAGACCTGTCCAGCCAGACCTCAAGGCCCAGCTCTGGGTATATTACCTAAGGCTTCTAGGAGCTGACCCATAGGCCAAGTTTACTTGGCAACTTAATGGAGTCAGCCATGCTAAAATGGGCCTCATCCTCCTTTTAGAGGATTGAGTCCTCAGTGGGGCACCAGAGCACTAGGGCTGCATGGCTACCCACTACACACTAACTACCCACTACCCACTAAGCCACTAACCAACACCTGATTCACAAGCATCTTTCTGGCCCAAAAGGCCAGGTAATCTGGTCTCTGAGTATAACTGGCTGCCTACAACTTCAATTTAAAAAAAAAGAAGGACCTGCCTGCATCTAAAATCACTCTTCCAAATTTCAGTGTGTATAAACTAGCACAGAAACAAGAACACCTAAAAGCACTGGATTTTAGAACAGAATTATTTAATGAAATAGAAAGAAAATCTATAACATTGAAAAAAGAAAAGGGAATGAACTATTTTTAGCATGTGTTCTATTTTAAACCAGGGAGTAAGTAGGTTAGAATCTGCTGTATGTTGGACTTGTAGATGCTTTTATAAGGGTGAAATAGATGTTTACATAGAGTTTATTTAATTGCATTCTTTAGTGGAGAAGACACTGCCCAGGGAAGATTGTCTTGGAAACAGGAAGCACGGAAGCCGCTGTGAGGGTCCTGTAACAGTCTACCACTCTCCCAGTGCTAAGAATGAAAAGGTACATTGAGTAGCATTTACAAAGTTTCTATTTGAGGAAAATCTGAAGAAAAAAGAAAAGAAGGCCAAAGATTATTCCTAAATCCCTGTGTGTTATTACTCTCCCTAAGGAGTTTTAGAAAGACAGATGACTATAAATCTCCCCATAGGTGATCTCAGCAATAACTGAAAGGTCTTAGCACAAACTCAGCTTACAAAAGGGGCAAAGTGCCTTTTGATCTCGACTACTCAAAAACAACTTAAATGCTTATATTTTAACTTGACTCTTGAAAAAAAAAGCATAATTAAATTCTAAATAATAACTTGCTTTTTATTGTTTCAAGTGAATAAATGCATAAATAGAATTTAAAAGAAAGAGGGAAAGATTTTTAAAACTATGAAAAAAGTTTTCTAACATCTTTAGTCATCAGAATGTTTGTGTTTAATAAAATCTTTAAAAATCCAAATATAAGTAAATAACATAATATTGGGTTATAATCCAAAATATGAGATAAATACCCATAAGCCCATACTGATACATAAATAAATGAATAAACAAACAAGTGGAGATAAAAGGCCAAACCTCCTATATAGACGAATTCCAACAATTTATGTAGCTATGTGTCCCTCTCTAGGACGTAAAGCATAACTCTCATCTCAATAGTGTGGGCTGCCCATAGTGACTTGCTTCCAAAGAGTATAGCACTGGGGGCAGAAAGTGTAACTTCTCAATGGAGAAACCTTACAAACATTACCCCAGCTAAGTGATCAAAGTCAACATCAATAGCAATAAGTCCTGTTCACAGTAGGCCCCTTGATATGATATGATGAGAATGGTATTTTACCTCTGTGGTCTTCCTCTCAAAACCAGTCTTATCAGGAGAAAAATATCATAAAGGTTCTAAATGAGGAACATTCCACAAAACACATAATAGTAACCCCTTTACACAGTCAAGGTCATCTAAAACACAGACAGTCTGAGACACAGCAAGGAATATCCCAAGGAGACATGACTACTAAATGCCATGGTGTATCCTGGATGGGATATTGTAATACAAAAAGGACATTAAGGAAAAACTAAAGAAATCTGAATGAAGTATGGACTTTAATTAGCAATCATGTATCAAAATGCTTCATTAATTGTAACAAATGTACCAACCTAATGTAAGGTGTTATGATATAGAAAACCATAATTTACCCCTGTATACTATCTTCACAACTTTTCTGTAAATCTAAAGCAAAAAGTTTATTTTTAAAAAGTCAAATGCATAAAATTATATATGTTTAATGAGATGCTCCTGTTGAAACTGGAGTTTAGAGATGCTTCAGAGCTCTGCTCTACATCCCTGGTGCCGGCCTCTGCTCCAGTTCTAGTCTGCCCTGAAAGACAGAACAGTTTGGAAATCACTGTCAAGAAAACTGGAGCCTGTTATCATTACAAAATACAAGCCCACTGCAGGTGGTCTGGCAGGACTCGAATGCATGACTCTGTCCTGCCTTTAGCTGATTGTATTAGATAGACCACGAGCTCTATGCAGGCAAAGGCACCTCTTAGATGCACTTTGACTGTCTGAGCACTGTCAGCACCAAGAGACTGTGCTTGATAAATTCTCCAACACCAGCATGAGCAGGAACTATTGCAAACACAGGGTGACAGCTTTCACTGTCATCCCTATTGGCCTTTCCTTGCAACAGATCTACAAAAGTTACTTCACCATTAGTCAAGCCTATTCTATGTCTTGCAGTGAGATCAGACAAGATAAACATTTCCAACATGCATTTCTGGCCTCCTGGCGTCTTACAGAGTGATGCATATCCCTCTAACCCTGCCCCAAACCGCCCAGAGAGAACTCACAAAAGGGAGGAAACAGGAGCTTCCAAAAATCGATTAGGTTTATTTTACATTACTTTCATGTTTAGTTGATACATTCTATCACAGATTAAATAACCACAGGATAAAGAGGTGCAGCAGAATCAAGTCCTTGTAAGATCTCTGAACATGAAAGGTGCAGGTTTACTGAAAAGCTATGGATTTCACTTCTCCTTTGAGAGTGGCCCTTGTTCCAAATGGCAGTAATATCTCAGCAATGAATCACTGTCATGAGCATGGTGACATCTGTAAAGTCTGGAAAGAATGGTTAGGAAAATAGATGAATCACTTGGGAATCCAGGGTTCACACTAATATCATATACTTATATAGAAATTGGAGAGGCATTCATTTTAACAAGTGAGGGCTTACTACATTTCAGGCAAGTTCTACTCTTACGGAGCTAATGCTCTCATGAGGAAAACTCAACATTCAGGAATACAAGACATGAGAAAGCATTTGGATGATGATAAGTGCCAGGAAGAAAACAACCTACTGTAAAAGGTCAGGATGAATGAGGTGGTGGGAAAAGCTATGTAGGCTGAGTGGGCAGGCAGACGTGGTGGTCAGGGAAAAGCATTTCCAGGGAGGTAAGTAACATTTGAACTTTTTATCATTGACCCACATGTCAAAAAGAAGCCAGCCATGCAAAGACTCAGGAGAAGGGTGTTCTGGGCAGAGGGAAGAGCACAGTACAAAGGCCCTAAGATGGAATGAAGCTTGGTGTTTTCCAGAAACAGAACCCTCCTGGCAATCCCCAGGGATGGGCAACTATAGTTAAGGTGAAAATTGAGGCTAACGTAGAAATAGAGCCAGCACGCCCAAATCTCCTGCTGGTCTCCAGGCTCTAAAAGGGTTGTCTCCTTAGGTAGGAACCCAGGCTCCAAAGAACGGAGCTCAGGGAATGGGGCCCTGGTACGAGAAACAAGCTCATGAGGCAAAGAGCTGGGTTCTAAATGCTAGGTTTCTCAGTATGAAAATTTAAATCTAAATATAAAAATAAAGGCTCCTGTGCACTGCGGCAAAGGTCCAACAGCCAAACTGTCCTGACAGTAAACAGAGCACGTGTAGCACCACAGCTGGGCAGCAAGGCCCCCAGGAGCCTGCACAAACAGGTGCATGGCATGATATTCAAAATCCCAGGGGAACTTACAAACTACTACATTGAGTCCTCCCCACGCTGAGAATTCTGATTTAGTAGTATGGACCCTGAGGAAAAAGATTCCCACTGAGAAGGGTTCCTGGTGGCTAACTGGGCTCAAATTTAGCAAACAGAGCCCAGGAGTGATTTTTACGAAGGGGCCTCTTATGCAAACTGCACTTCAGGGAGAAAGCCTGCACTGAACTGTGCCTGCACTGTGTTCCTGCCACCTACGCAAGACCTTATAAAGGAGTTTCTGAAATCGTATTTTATCCAATAGAACTGAAGCTTTTTCTGCCTAAACTGAGCTGTGCAGCTTTAGTCTCATCAGTATCTTCACTGACCAATCAAAGCAGCTCCATTCTAACCAATCAGGATAGTGTCTTGTAGACCAATCAAACTGCAAGGATTTGGAGTCTTCATTTGCATGAGGACAGACCAATCAGGGACCAGGGCCAGGGCCTGCTCACTATATAAATCTTCTACCCTCTGGATCAGGGAATGCAGTTTCCATTATCTACCAAAGACTGAAGACTGTATTTCCTGGGTTGGAGCTGAAACACTGAAGGTGTCTTGCTAGTCCAGAGCAGTCAGAGCAGGGTAGAGCAGAACAGGGCAAAGCAGATCAGAGCTGACCTGAGCAAGCAGAGTAGAGCTATCTAGTCAGGGAAGGGGCCTTGCCCCAGGGTCACTTCATTAGCTGTGCTTTTTCACAACTGAACTGTAACACTATTGAGTTGTTCCACAGCCTGCTATTCTCATGCTGTATCACAACTGAGCTGTTTGCACTGAATAAAGTTTCCCTCTTCACCACACCCCAAATTGAAAATTCCTGTTAGCACTGAATTGGCATCAATGACCATCAGTTGATAGCAGGTATGTGACAGATCTAGGAATATGAAAAATAAGTTCCCAGGTGATTTTCCTTATCCAGACCTTAGAATTACTGTGGTTGGAGGTGGGGAGAGGGCAAGTTCTTTGGGAACAGGGGGGTAGAGTAAAGAAGAATCCTATTTCTACAAAAAAAAATAGGATCAGGGAAAAAAAATAGGATCAGGGATTAAATTGAGTGCAGTTGAGATCTAAAATGTTTGAAACCAATCTGTACCAGCTAATAGGAAAAGACAGATAAAAATAATGCACAACTAAGTATATTCCTTTCCCCCAATTCACATCCCCAAATTTAGAACCACTGTGACAGCTGAAAGACAAGAATTAGGCAAATCTCATTAGTCACAATGAAAAAGGAGGGAGCAAAGAAGCTCTGATGTCATATAGGGAGAAAACCAGTGGTGTGCTGACAAATGCTTAACTAGCTAGGAACAGGAGAAACCCTAACTGTAGGGTTTGCAAGTTCCCATGGTATAAATATTCCCACCATAGCTGCTTTCAAGCTACCAGTATGATGTCACTTACCATGCAGTTTGAGAAAAGATGTGCAGTAGTTGTAGTATTTTTATCATATAGAAAAAAACAGATGTAAATAATGTCAAGAGCACCGATACCAGAAAATTTAGTAAAAATAATTAGTAAGTGATGACATGGTATTTATTACCTTTGTTTTTAATATAATTTAAATTCAAAATCTAAACTTAGATCATTTAAAATTTAATAATGGCATGTTTGACAATTGGTTCATGAAATTCATAAAAATTTAAAAATCAGCTCTCAGAATGAGCCAGTTCTACCACACCAAGGGCAAAAATTTTAAGAGTCCACTGCCTCTTCTTGCCCTTCCCTTTTCAGATCTTAGTTTTCTCTTCCCTACAATGAAGGTATGGCGATGCCTTCACATCTGTTCCAAGGAGCCCACGGTTCCAGCAGCTGAGGGGCAGCTGGTGTCAGGAGGTGGGCGGAGTGGAGAGATGTAAGGAGGCAGCTGGTCCACTATCCAAATCTAGGAATTGTCAAGAAGGACGGCTATGCTTTTGGGTGTATTACATACTGAGATATCATAGAAGAGCTCAATCAGAAAAGTGGTTTTGGAGAGACAGAGGTGGAGAGCAGTAACCACAATTTTTTTAAGCGTGAAAACTGCTGTTCTATGTTACTGATTATTGACAAACATCCACAATTCCTGCAGATATGAATTACCACACCCCTGTCAAACTGATGGTGCCAGCTATGCCCTTTCCCACTTCATGTGATGTTTTTCCAACATTGCATGAGCTAGTTCGCTCTTACCTTAAGAGTATACTCTATTCTTCCTAATTCTAAACATAGTTTTATTATATACCCTTATACATACACCATCAATAAAGAACAATGGCTCATGCTTCTTCTATTGAATGTTATGCTTCTCCTATTAAATAAATCATATTTCCTTTATTAAATGCTATGCTATGGTTATACATTTAAAAAAATCAAATTTAAAAAAACAACAAAAAAGAAAAACAGGAAAAAAAGAAAAAAAAAACAAAAAAAATTTTCTAGCTAACATCAAAACACATACCCTGCAAGTATATATAAGTACCATAATTGTCAACGGCGTACTAGTTAGTTCATTCTCTCAAATTGTAACCAGCTTTGTTGCCAGAAATCTTTCTATTGCTTCTATCACTGGGGTTTCCTGGAATCCCATTGTCACCCAAGAATTCCTCCTGGGCAAATGCATATGTCCTTCCTCTGTATTCCCACAGGACCACTCTACTCTAGCACTAATATCATTTACAGATGTTGCTCCTGCTGGGTTTGAGGTGGAGAGGGGATGGTGATGTGTAAAAGTGGGGCACCTAACATTTACTGTCACTCTTATGTTCCAGGCTCTATGCTGAACATTTTACAGGCATTTCCTGCAATCCTCACAATAATCCTCTGAGAGAGGTACTATTTTTATCCCCATTTTACAGATGGGGAAATCAAGGCATAGGGGATTTTTAAGCTACTTATCGCATACTACATGGTGCTAGAGCGCTCAGTATGTGGATCCAAACTCTCTGGCCCCTAGGCTGAGACCCATAATCATTATTCTCCCAGTGAGGACCTGTGAGGCCCAATGGTATCTAACAAGCCTCAGACCTGCTTGGGTTAACCACTGCCCCATGACCCTGCATTTCCAGCCAAGACAGTGGCAGCTTTGGGTTGGGGCTGGGGGAGGTGAGAGTTAGGGCTAGAGTCTTGCTCCGTGTTCCTAGCTTTGCAATATTTACCATCCACATTATCCTACCGGGTGGGTTTTCCCTTTAGGGTAATCGGATTCTGGCTGCATTTCCCCCTCTCCTTTTCTTGTTTTTAAATCTTTCTGACATCACAATCATATTAGCACCAAAAAGACATTTTATCCCAAATCCTATTCTCTTACCTTAGCTTATATGCTTTTATTCCAAAGTAGGGATAATGGTGAGATTTAAAAAACAATATCTAAACTTCATCTCTAATTTTTTTTTTTAATTCTACTCTTAGGCCCTTTTATCAGATTTCCCACTTTGGGTTCTGTATATCCACAGCGCCCCTCTCTCCAAGCCCTGTAACTGCCAGCCTAGTCCACTGCTACCTCCCAGTCACTGCACTCCAAAGGACTTCTTTACCAGGACTAAGGTCCAGAACGCTGCAGAGAAAGGACAATGAAATGAGTATAGCTGCTAATTAATGCCAGAGTGGCCAGTCCGCATCTACATATCTATTTGTAAGAATTAACAGCACAGTAGAATAAATAAGTAAAACACTGGCCATAAAAACATTCTCTTCTGGAAATGTTATATTTGGAATGAAATGAATTGCACCATCTTCCCTCATGCATCAATGCACTCTTTCATTCAGTTTACATCTGTTGTACATTACAATGGACAGGGCAGTCACAAAAATTACAAAAACACAGTCTGTGACCTCAAGGGCCTTGTCCTCTTACAGGGAAGATGGATGATAAACAAAAGAATTGCAAACACAATTTTAATGAGGATATTATATATGAAATCCATTAATATAAATGTGATGTAAACAAAAATAGACTAGATTGTTATGTAGATCCCAAGCAGGGGTTAAGAGTTCCCAGGTTGCCTGACCAGGCGGTGGCGCAGTGGATAGAGCGTCGGACTGGGATGCGGAAGTACCCAGGTTAGAGACTCCGAGGTCCCGCGCGGGCTCATCTGGCTTGAGCAAAGAGCTCGCCAGCTTAGACCCAAGGTCGCTGGCTCCAGCAAGGGGTTACTCGGTCTGCTGAAGGCCCGCGATCAAGGCACATGAGAAAGCAATCAATCAAGAAACTGATGATTGATGCTTCTCATCTCTCTCCGTTCCTGTCTGTCCCTATCTATCCCTCTCTCTGACTCTCTCTCTCTCTATGTCCCTGTAAAAAAAAAAAAAGAGTAGAACATCAAATTTTGTATCAAGACCTGACAAGGTTTTAGCACCAACTTTTCCTTCTGTGCCCCCCTCTTCAACTTCCTGCTCTCTGTGCAATTGTTTCTCCCTCCCTTTCCACTGCTTTCCCCCTATGTTTATTCATTTTTCTCCTTCACCCAAATATACTGTCTGTAAAAGCTTACTTTGAAAAAAAAAATCACTGTTGAATCCTGAACTTTGATTTTTCTGTTCTTAATATAAAGTTTGTCAGTTTATGCCTTTAGAAGTCTTTCTCTCAACAAAAGAATCAACTAAATGAAATTATTTTTATTTCCATGTTGCTCTTGGCTGATTTTCTTATGTGCGTCAGAGGCTTTTTAAAAAGTTCCCAACTCTAGATCCAAAAAGCTAAAAAAAATGATTGAAGTCAGAATAAAATATTCCCCTCATCCAGCGGGGAGCCCAGGGTCCCAGTCCTCACCAGCTATGGGGGAAGGAATCTGGGATTGTGGAGGCTTGAGCAGCAAGACTGCCCATGGTCCACAATCTGCCACCAGCTTCTACTCTCTCTGCCCCTGACGTAACCCGGACCCTTATTAAGCAGGTTAGCTCCAGGATGGTATAACAATTGGCAAGAACCATCCACTCCTAAATACACACCTCGGATCTCCAGACCCCCCAGGATCCCTACCCCAACCTACTCACAATCAAGAGTTAAGGCTTGGCCCAGGAGAGGGTGGCCAGCACCCTGCCCCAGCGCTCTCAACCGGGACATAACCATACTCCACCTAATTTCCTCTTCTGAAAAAACAAGGGAGCTGAACTCATTGTCTGTGTTACATTCCAACTGCAATTATGTCCATTTTTTTATCCCTAAGGACAAGGACAGGATAGGAATAGAACAACCTGAAAAAAAAAAAAAGTTCATTTGTTAGGAGGGTGGAATCTCAGGTTTAATTTTTCTGGTGAGCTAGAAGTTCAAAATTGTGGGTTCAGGCTGCCTGGAATGAAACCCCAGCTTTGCCTTGTGCCAGTCTTTTCTTGTACAATCTTACTGTGTCTTGAATTACTTCATCTGTGAAATGGGGATGAGCACATTTAATTCTCAAAACAACCCTATGTTAAATATGTTCATGTTGTAAAATGCTTAATGTAGCACCTGGCATATGTGTTGATTAAATAAATCATTTTATTCTTTCACTGAAATGTTTGCTCCATAAGTTCAAAAATTAGAAAACATTCACAACAAAAGGAAAAAAGAAAGAATGGTGACTGTGAAACACTTATACGTGCATTGTCTGTTTAAAGACTCAGCACTGAAACATCTGGGACCCAGACTCAACACTGCACTGCAAATTTAGGGAAACTCACACATGGGAATGCGTTCCCACTGCAGCATAACAATTTGTATGATTCCTTTTCTAATCACAATACCACAAGCTTATGGGAAATTTAGGTTATGAGTTTCTCATTTTAACCCTGCAACAACAATTAACCATACCCAGCAGGAGAACACATTTTATTTTTGGTGCTAAGACTTAAAAGATTATAAACATAAAACCAGGCCTAGCACAGCTACACTTCCTTTTTTTTAATTTTTTTTAAGATTTTTGTTTATTCATTTGAGAGAGGAGAGAGAGAGTCAGAAAGAAGGGAGACACAAGGGGGGAGGAGCAGGAAACATCATCTCCCATATGTGCCTTGACCAGGCAAGCCCAGGGTTTTGAACTGGTAATCTCAGCATTCCAGGTTGACCCTCTATCCATTGAGCCACTACTGGTCACAGCTACACTTCTTTAGTGAAGACAATGACCAAGACCAACTGGGAGTTTAAAGGGCCATAGCTTATGTGCTGGGTCCCCTCCATGAATCTAGTGAACACCTAGAATGGAGAGGAAATTGCTACAAGCTAGTAGGATCAAACTGCTTTTGCTTATTAAATAGGTGCCACAATCTAAGCTCAGTCATAATTTCAATAAATGCTACTGTACTGCTCAAGGACACAAAGTTTTTCTGTTAGCTATTAAGGGGAGGAAACTATCAACAAGTCCCTTACCTGTTTCTCCCTCTTAAAAACTAAATCTCACAATACCTTTACGTACAAATTTAAATATTCAATAGCTCACAAGCATATCCTAAAACAGCAGGGTATCAGAACTTTCCAAATGGAGATAAGATTCACTAAACACAGACTGGTTATGGTTTTTCACCTTCCTCATTAAAAGTGCATTTCTCTAAAGCTATGGGAAGGAACTCAAGCCTTGCTTAGTGAGAAAACTAAAGCCTGCAACACCATCATTATCATTAAAATGTTATTAAAACCCGACAAGAAAGATGGGAAGAATGGTGGTGATGGCTGAACAACCATGTGAAAGTACTTAATGCCATTGAACTATATGCTTAAAAGTAGTTCAGACAGCAAATATTATGTTTTGTGTATTTTACCGCAATAAAATGATCTCTTTAAAAGCCCTGCAAGAGCTCAAGACAAATGAATTTTTATAACAAAAAATTTTTAAACACACAGTACTCAACTTTCAATGAGCATGTCCCCAATAAACCTAAATGAGCACCATAGTTCTTAACTATTCTGACATCAGGGGTAAAAGACACATACATCTTCCTCAGCCTTAACTTTTAGTTGGGTTGTGAATTATATTGAATCCTGAGAAGACACATTGGGAGCTCAAACAATTAATTAAAAGGCTCCAAACAACACTGAAAGCCTGTGTACAAACTCACGTGTGTGTGTGAGTGTGAGAGAGAGAGAGAGAGAGAGAGAGAGAACATTTACTACTTAAAGAGATCCTTATTCTAATAGGCAGTGTTTAAATTCGGTGTCTGTTAACTGCACGCTGTTGACTCTTCAGGCTTTCATGGAACCACCATTCATTAGCCCATCCTAACACAGCACAGAGGTCTTCGATGGCTAGTCTCCCACCGGCCCTCAGCGCTCCGAAGGCCCACTGAAAACTGGCCTGGCAAATGAGGTTAACGGAACTCGCCATTGTGGGTAAAGACACAGGGACGATCAAACACAGAAACCCTGGTGGTCCTTAAGAATCTACTTGCATGTAGAACTTCAGAGAGGAAGTAAAGAAGGAAATAATCTGAGATAAGGAGGAGCAAATATAGGCGTGGCGGGAGCTCTGGACTAAGTCTATGAGGCCAGTTCTGAAGGGTGTCACAAAATCCTGTCCAAACTCAGAGCACTGCACTCCTGGAGCTGAGATCCAGGTCCCAAATAACTTTAAGTTGGGGCAAGAAACAACCTCCTTAACACACGCCCCGCTCCAGGCTCCCGTGTCTCTTGCCCCACCTCGGAGTCATCACCTCCTAGGGCCACAGCGAGCAGCTGTGTGTCCATACGCCCGGGACCGCGCATCTGGCCCACTGGGCTCCGAGCCGCGGGACGCAGCACTGCTCACTGCGCCGCCACCCCTGTCACCCCGCAGCGCGCGAGAGGACACGGGGGTAGCCGACGGGCTGCCCCGCGACGGGGCAGCGGCGCCCAGCCAGGCACCGCCCAGCCTCGGCCCGCGGCCCGCGTGGCTCCGCGCCCCCGCGAAAGTGCGCCCCCGAACCGTCGGCGTCCATTCTGCAGGGTCAAGACCAGAGGGCGTGCGCCGAGGACCCCGAGAGTCTTCGGGGAGGCGGTCCCGCGAGGCCGCGGGGCGCTGGCGCCAGCCGCCGCTCTGACAAGGTCCCGTCCGAGTTGGGCGGGGAGCGGCCCGCAGCCCGGGGTTGGAGGAGGAGGGACGGAGAGCGAGGACCGCGGAAAGCAGGCTCTCGCGGGAGCCCTTCCCAGCTCCTACCTGAAGGACCAGTCGGCGGCGGGTTCTCGGGGCCCAGGCGCAGCTGGCACAGCTGGAGGCGCGGGAGGAGGGGAGGAGGAGAGGAGGAGAGGGGGAAGGGAGGGCCCGAACGGGGACCGCGCTGCGCCGCCGCCCGGAACTCGCTGCCCAGACTCTCCGGGCAGGGGTGGGGCGGAGCGGTTTTCAGTCCCGGAGCCTCATGGTGCCGGCTGCCGCCCCTGTGGAGCTTAAAGGCTCCAGCTGCTAGGCCTGGGCCCTGGTCCCGGTGTCGGTGTCGTAGTCTTTTTCTTCTCCCAGTGTTTCATTAAGTCAACCCCATCAACCTAGGGAGTGGTCACCTGCATTAGTAGCATTAAGATCAGGTACTCAAGTGCCCAGGCACTGTTCTAGCAGCTTTGCCTGTGTTACCAAATTATCATCTATTGCAGCTGATAGCTGTGATTGGCTCATTTTACCAGCAGGGAAACAGCTGATCACAAAGGTGCAATGACTTGCCTGAGGTGACATGATTTGAAAGTAGGAGTTTTGCTGAGGTCACCTGTAAGCCTTCTTCCAACTTCCAGGAGTAGGTGTATGGCTAATTGACAGATAAGGAAAAGTGTCCAGCCTAAGTGAAGTGCCCAGTTTAGAACACAGGAGACTGGAAGTTGTGTCTTGTTGTCTTTTAAAGCTCAAGCTAGGGATAATTCAGAAATCTCAGCATGAAATAATAAATCAGGAGTAAAACATGGAAAATTCCCATGGCACCCATGGAACTGTCCAAATACAGCAATTTTGATGTTTTTAGTCCAGTTAGAATAAAGTCTTAAAAAAAAAAAAAAAGAACCAGAGCCTGACCAGGCGGTGGCGCAGTGGATAGAGCGTCGGACTGGGATGCAGAGGCCCAGGTTTGAGACCCTGAGGTCGCCAGCTTGAGTGCGGACTCACCTGGTTTGAGTAAAAAGCTCACTAGCTTGGACCCAAGGTCACTGGCTCGAGCAAGGGGTTACTCGGTCTGCTGTAGCCCCACGGTCAAGGCACATATTAGAAAGAAATCAAACAAAGCGCCACAATGAAAAACTGATGATTGATGCTTCTCATCTCTCTCCATTCCTGTCTGTCTGTCCCTATCTATCCTTCTCTCTGACTCTCTCTGTCTCTGTGAAAAAAAAAAAAAGAACCAATTGTCATGTGGCTTGACTAGCAGCCCTTTTGGAGTATAGTTTTGAATAGAGGCCAGCTCTAGTCTCATTACACAATGTTGCATTTTGCCAAAACCGAAGGAGGCCATCTCTTCCACATACAACAAACTGTTAATAATGATGGCCACTTTATAGCACTTAGTGCATATTGCACAGCCAAGACTGACGGAGTTACATAATGTCTTACTGCACACATGGAACTGCATGAAATGAAAAATATACTATCTCAGTCCAAAATGGGGGTGGAGGGGTGACCTTATAGTCTGGAACTCTGTTTTCCTGTAACCTGTAGTTGCTCAGCCCTCCTTGGACTATATTTTTCTCTCTTGAGCACATCTTTTCCTAATGATAGAAAAGTCACACGGCCATCACTCCTTCCTTGTTGACAGACGTGATTGATGTCTTTTGAATCCTGTGATACTGACAGATTTTTACAATTAAGCACATGGCCCCCTGAGCATAGAGAGTATTGCTTAAGAGAAGTTTGGCAAGTAAAGACAAGCATGTTCCTGAGAGGCTGAATACCCTTTCCTCCCCTTCTTTCTCAATTTTTATTAATCACAGATGATTTGGTACCATACACACAAGTAACTGCACTCTTACAGGCTTGCCTTCAGAAATGGTAGTGCTTTTGATTGAGAAGCAGCTGGCTATAAAATAGAATCCCAAACTCCTAAATGTCATCATTAAAATGTTTGGCACTAACCTACAACAATTGGTCTTTCTGTTAACTATAATCAGAAGTATAATTAAGTGCCCTCACAATAATTGAATTTCTGCTTTCTTGAGCTAGAGGAATAAAATTTAAAAAGGTCATAGGTTGCTTAGAGATAAACTTAAGCTATGGGCTGCCATCAATACGTTTCAGATATAGTATGTAATTATTTCTATTTTCCTGAGAGATTTGTTGATTGCTGGGAGTTGTCATTTTTCCAAATCTTACATATCTTCAGAGATTTTGTCAATGTAAGAACACTCAAATCTGTAGAGAATGTTGATAAAAATGTATTGGAGCCAAACAGAGGATCTGCCTAGAGGCAATATCCAACAGACTGAGAAAATGCTTCAGAGAATGGAAGTTTGTGGATTACTTTATGTGTTTGGAATTAAGGAGAATTTAAGGAAAATTACATGCATGAAGGTAGGGGATAGCAAGTATAAGTATTCACTCATTTATACATCATGAAAGTCTACTCTATTGCAGGTACTCTTTTAGTAGCTAAAGATACTACATGAACAAAATGGTGAGTCATGCTTTTCTGTAGGAGGACAGACCTGGAATATGTCCAGAAGTGGTGAGTAATATAAGGAAATATAAACCAGAGTAAAGAAGAAGACCAGGACTTCTGGGATGGGGTGAAGGAGATCAACCCAGATGGCCTCTCTGAAAAGTTGACATTGGAGCAGAGGAAAAGAAACTAGCCTTGCAAGTAAATGTCTGGGAAAGAACATCCAGACAGAGGGACTAGGGTACAAAGGCCATGAGGTAGAAATGCATTTGGTGTTTTCACGAGAAACTAGGAGGCAAAGGTGAATAGAATGCGGTGAGCAAGGAGCCAAGTGATAGAAAACGGGTCAGAAGGGGGTGGCAGGGAGCAAGTTCCTAAGAAGAAGTTTGAATTTAACAATTGATATGAAAGCTCTGGGCTAAAGACTGACATAATCTGACTTTTGATTTAGAAAGACCACGCTGACTGCTATATGGAGAATAAACTGCATTTGGTGAGGTTAGAAGCATGAAGACAAAGCCACAGTCCACGCGAGGGTGGGCTTCCCATGCTGGTGTTGGAGGTGGTAGGATTCTGCATCTTGGTATGAATAGAAAGAAACCAATATTCAGGAAAACCAAGGAAAGAGATTAAATATTCAGGATGAGCCTTATTCAGCGAGTGCATTAGTTATGCCCTGACAATATCAAGTTCATGGGGAGATGACTTAGTGAAGATATCACTTAATGGGGCCAATCATTTGCATTACTGTTGTATTTTTTAATCTTTAGGCAAATGTTTTGATGATGAAATATAAGTTTGAGCTCTTGCAGTTTTGCCTTCTAGAACTCTGTTCTACCACCTTTAAACCACTTTCTATACCATGAATATTCTTATTTCAAAATTAAAGACAAATTTCCTTCCCATCAAGTTGTGACTCAGCCTTCAGCAAAGTGAACATACAACCAATTCAGCACTTTAGTTCATAACTATAGTGCTGGTTACAGTTGTATATTACACCTTTAGTCTCACAATTGTCTGGCTTCGAACTCCATTACACATCATCATTCTTTGCATTTTTCAAGTTAAATGTTTCTACAAACATTTGTTTCAATTTACACTTTCTTATTTCAGTTTAGATTTAGAAAGTTATGTTTGTTACACCAGCAAATGTCTATAATTTAGACTAGAAATGGAAGAACTAGTTATAAAAGTATTCTTTAATGATAGTAAGACTGGCAAAACTTCCTAGGGGGAGAGCCGCTTGAATCCCTGCCCGTGCGCTTTCTAGTCTTTGCCCTCCCGAGAGTTATGGAAGTGTTTCCTTGGCAAACATTTGCTAACAGCTAAGGAGTCTGAAACATTTTCATCTCCCTGCATAATTTTTCATTTTTCAGTAGTAATCCGATGGACACTATTACTAAATTGTTGCTGGTATAGGTTTTCACACTTGTGCAATCTGGCACATTAAACATGCACTTTCAAACTCATGCCTCAGGCTATCTGTAAGGCCAGTCAAGACACACCTCCCCTCATATAGCAAAAGCATCTCTCAGAAACCTCTCCGCTTTCAGCTTCAGTTGAGCTCAGAGTGTTCCCAGAAGTTAAAACTCCTCTGTAAGGACAAAGTGGAAAAAGAAATATATATGTATGTGTGTGTATACAAATATGTTTCATAATTATATGTTATATATTATAAAATAGAAACTTTTATATATAAATGTTTTATATTTATGCTGTAGATTATAAATGATAAATATGTTTTATATATATTTATATATATATATATATATATATATATAACATATACCATATTTTTTGCTCCATAGGACACACTTTTTTCCCCCAAAAAGTAGAGGGGAAAATGCCCGTGCATCTTATGGAGCAAAAAATACAGTATTTTATTAAATATTTTAACACACCATTTGGTTCAGAATTTTTTTCCTATTTTCCTCCTTAAAACCCTAGGTGTGTCTTATAGTCAGGTGCATCTTATGGAGCGAAAAATATAGTATATGCTACATATTACTTATATATGTTTTATGTATGCATATTTATATTATTTCTTTGGTGGGACAATCTGTTTGACTTCCATGGTAACTTCTGTCTAAAGATGTAACTCTACTATCCTTATAACAATAAAAATTTAGGGAATAAATTTTAGAATTATAGAACCTTAACATTAAAGTACAATGAAAAAGCCATCTGCATATCAGCAAGAATATTTTGCAATTCTTTACTCATCTCATATCAACTGCTGGAAATCAGTATTGGTTCAAAATCTTTAGGGCCAGATGAATTTGGGACATTCAGAATTATATGAACTTTGGAAAATTCATATAGCTTATATACATTATAAAGCACCCCCAGGGAGGCCTGGGGCAGCACCCCATAATTAAACACTCTCATATTTCTGCAGCAAAGGATGTAAATAGGCACAATGCATGGGAAAATAAAGACTGCAAATGGCATCAAGTTAATTCTGGGCAGGCTTTGCTGCTAAATGAGTTTCAAATGAAGCTTTTGGTTTTTAGAGCTTTTTGGATTTTAGAATTGTGGGTTGGGCATCATGGACCTGAGTTTATAAGCCTTTTTGTACTGCTACCAATTCATTCAATATCATAAAGAAATATATATTTATATAACTATAAATATAAGGTCTACCGGAAAGTTCTGTCCATTTTTGGAATAAAACAAAATACAAACTTTTCTTACCATCAATAAACTTTATTAAATAATATATTTCCACACCAATCCTATCTTCCGAATATGGTCAAAAATGGTTTGCTGAGCTGAATTAAGCCTTTCTGCGATCGCTGATGTTGTCAGAAAAGGATCTTGCCCCAACATGGTCTTAACAACATCGTCATCGATCAGAGATGGTCGCCCAGAACGTGGCTTATCAGAAAGGTCGAAATCACCTGTTTTGAATTTTTTGAACCATCTTCTGCATGTCCTATCAGAAACTGTACCTTCACCAAACACTTTCAATAAATTTCTACGTGCTTCTGTAGCATTTCTTCCTTGTTGAAATTCATATACAATACAGTGGCATAAATGAACTTTATCAGTAGCCATGGATACACTATCGCTTAACACATAAGACTAATGTGAATTGCCCTGGCCAGTTGGCTCAGCGGTAGAGCGTCGGCCTAGTGTGCGGAGGACCCGGGTTCGATTCCCGGCCAGGGCACACAGGAGAAGCGCCCATTTGCTTCTCCACCCCTCCGCCGCGCTTTCCTCTCTGTCTCTCTCTTCCCCTCCCGCAGCCAAGGCTCCATTGGAGCAAAGATGGCCCGGGCGCTGGGGATGGCTCTGTGGCCTCTGCCTCAGGCGCTAGAGTGGCTCTGGTCGCAACATGGCGACGCCCAGGATGGGCAGAGCATCGTCCCCTGGTGGGCAGAGCATCGCCCCATGGTGGGCGTGCCGGGTGGATCCCGGTCGGGCGCATGCGGGAGTCTGTCTGACTGTCTCTCCCTGTTTCCAGCTTCAGAAAAATGCAAAAAAAAAAGACTAATGTGAATCAATTTTGTTTTAGTTAATTTGCTACGTCAGTATGTATACATTAAGATAAAAATAGAGAGGCACACATGTGCCAAATAAACATGTGCTTACATGTCGAAACTTGTTGTGATAGAAATGGACATAAACTTTCCAGTAGACCTTATATCTATATATATAGAGAGAGCTATATATATATATAGATAGATAGATAGATAGATATAGATATATAGATATAGATATAGATATAGATATAGATATAGATATAGATATAGATATAGATTTGCCAACTAATTAGAGGTGTTGCATTTTTATATACTTTAAAATGTATTTAACAAATAGACTCAAAACTCATTTCTGTCTTTTTGGATATGATTTTTAAAAGGAATAAGAACTGTCTACCTCTAAGCTCTTTAAAGTGGGCAGATATGAGAATTGTTATAAGTGATACATGTTTCCGGAGGTCAGTCAGCTAAGGAAGCATTTCCAGAAGTCTCCTTTCACTGTGCTCTCGCCATGGCCCAACTTTCCTTGAAAAGCAGAAACTCTCCCACTTGTTATTAAAGTGCAACTTTTGTTTTGAAGGGACAGTGTTAATTATTTTAAGATTCTGGTTTACTATCACAGAATCGATAGGCATTTGTATCATAGAAAAGACAGAATGTGAGAACTATCATCTGGAAAACCAACTTTGGACTAAACTAAGAGGACTCTAAAACCAAGGAACACTGAAGAAGACACACTGAAACTGGTAGGAAAAGCGGAAATGCAGAGAGGGCCGCCCAACTCCCCGGAGTGAACAGCAGCTGGGAGAGACTCGTGTGGTGGGAAGGGAGTTTAGCAGAGAGGGGAGGGTCCTGAGGAGGCCCAGGAACAAAGCCCCCAGCCTACAGCCTCAGAGCCTAGAAGAGGTGTATGGACACTATTTAGCTGGAAACAAGTCAGGATACTGTTTGTGAGAAAGAGACTGATTTCTCAGACGCAGGATTCTTCTTAAAGGGAACGCTCAGAACACCTCTCTCACAACCACTCACCCGGGGCTCTGAGGGATGGGGAGGGAGAGGAGAGTACCAGAGTAGCAGGAAGAGAGTGTAATCTAGGAGGCACAGGAAGAAACATTTTGGGAGACAGCCACCCTGGCCTCTGGGACGAGTCACTCCCCAAATCTGAAGTGAATATTTTCCCTGCAAACAGCAATACCAGCAAAGGGAAGCAGGACACCAGCCAAACAAGCTCTCGTGCAGCACTCAGAGCAGAGTCATTTAGAAAGAGGGAGCTTTCGGGACTACAGTAGTGAGTGCTAGGGTCTGAGCTGCAGCGCCCCCACCCACACGGCTGAGGGCTCGCCGGAGAGCAGGCAGTGGCGAGACTCGGAAACGCAGTTTTGTTGGCAAGGGCGGAAGCCAGCCGGCCACCACTGAGGCTCAGGTGTGAGCTCAGTCTTGCCTGGCTGGGGAGGAGGGGGTGTGAAAAAGCGGTCAAGCCCAGCTGCGGGCCGCCTGTAATCCAGCCTGCGGGAGAAGGGCAGAAACCCTGGAAGGGGTGGAGACCTGCCCTTGAGCAAGGGCACAGGAGCACAGCCTTGCCCCGCCCATGGAACCAAGGCTTGTGGCCTGACTTAGGAGCCAGCTCCTCAAGCAGGGGTGGAACCAAAATCCCAAAACAGGTGGAGTCCCACTACTGAGCATGGGCACGCACTCCCACCTGGCCTGTGGAGCCAAGGCTTGCAGCCCTCCCATGAGCAGGCTCCTTCTGCAAGGGCGAGGCAGAAGCCTGGAAACAGGCGGAGACCCGAAATTGAGCAAAGGTGCTGCCAATGACCTCAAGGCTGAGCATAATGCAACCCACAGGGACAGGGCGAAGGCCAAGGCCACTAAGGCTTGTACAACCGAGCATGTGATCACAGCCACCCTGTGAAGGAGAGCCGGAAACCACAGCAACAACCCCAGTGGGAAGGCACCGGCAATGCCCATACCCAGGGGCCCTACACAGCAACAGCAAAGGGGGTGACGGGCCTGCAGACAGGCCATACTTAGGGAACAGAGGCCACACTAGGTAGACTCCAGTGGCCAAGAACTTTTTTACAAATAGAAAATAGAAGGCAGAGAAATGCAACAAAAATGAGTCAAGAGAAATCCCCAGAAAAGGACCCAAATAAAACAGATATAACCAAATTACCGATGTAAAGTTTAAAATGATGATTATTAGGATGCTCAAAGATATTAGAACAACAATAGATGGTCATTACAAACACCTAAATAAACAGAGAGCAGATATAAAAAAAGACATTGAAATAATAAAAAAAATCAGTCAGAAATGACAAATACAATATCAGAAATGAAGACCACAATGGAAGGAATTAAAAGCAGGATGGATGATGCTGAGAATTGAATCAGCGAATTAAAGGACATGATAAATAAAGGCACGAAAGCAGAGCATAAAAAAGAAAAGAGACTCAAAAAGTCTGAGGAAACTCTAAGAGAGCTCTGTGACAACATGAAGAGAAATAACATCCACATCATAAGGGTTCCTGAAGAAGAAGAGAAAGAACAAGGGATAGAGACTTTGTTCAAGCATATCATAGCTGAAAATTTCCCTAAATTAAGGCAGGAAAACATCTCACATGTTCAAGAAGCACAGAGAACTCCATTAAAGAGAAACCCAAAGAAATTAACACCAAGACACATCATAATTAAAACACCAAAGCTAAGTGATAAAGAGAAAATATTAAAAGCTGCTAGAGAAAAAAACTATCACCTACAAAGGAGCCCCCTTAAGGATGACTTCCGACTTCTTAACAGAAACATTTGAGGCCAAAAGGGAATGGCAAGAAATATTCAAAGTAATGCAGAACAACAGCCTACAACCAAGACTACTTTACCAGCAAGGCTATCATTTAAAATTGAAGGAGAAATGAAAAGTTTTCCAGACCAAAAAAAAAACTCAAGGAATTCACTACAACCAAATCAAAGCTGCAAGAAATGCTAAGGGGACTGTTGTAAACAGATCAAAGGAGAAAAAGAATATAGCAAAAGAGGAATACAGTTTTAAAGAATAAAATGGCAAAAACAATTACATATCAATAATAACCTTAAATGTAAATGGATTAAATGATCCGATCAAAAGACATAGGGTAGCTGCATGGATAAGAAAGCAGGACCCATACATATGCTGTCTACAAGAGACACACCTTAAAAAAAAAAAGATGCACAATAGATTGAAGATAAATGGATAGAAAAAAATATTTCATGCAAATGGAAATTAAAAAAAAGCACTTTGTGTTTGTTGGACTGTGATTCCTTGGTCATGACTGTTAAAACTGAGCCACAAAGAGCCCCAGGATTTATTAGGGTTTCATAATTTTTGTGAAGAAGTTACTAAAGTGGGGATTCCATAGGTAGTCAAGGGGAAGACATAAGGCATATTATTATTATTATTTTTAATCCATGGAAATTAGTAAGACCTTCAGTGACTTCAGGGCATCTGACATCTACAGATATGATTTCCATACTCATTGAGAAAAGGGTTTGTAAAATAGGGGCACATGAAAGAAAACAAACAGAAAAATGAGCTACATAGTCAGCCTGCAAAAAAGAAAAAATTAAATGGCAAATGAGTAAATGAAAAATATTTTACCTCACTGGGAGTTTTGAAATATATATCTTAAAAATGTGCAATAAGATAACAAAGCTCGTGTAGAGCTGAAGAGAAAAAGCTATATGGAACAAAACCGCTCTCTAACCCAATGCAGTTTGAATAGATGTTGGGCTGTCAGGACTCAGGGCCGTGAGAGAGATTGATTTTCATGGGTAGAGCCTTGGCACAGATTTCCAGCTGTGGAGATAATGGCAGTGCCTCGATTTGGCACAGATCAGGCAGCTACATTGGCAAAACCTTGGGTTGGTGGTACACAGAGATGTATAGGTGTAGCTATAGATGTACAGGTATATATAACCCTGTATAGGGTATATATTGAGTTGATTTATCTGTTCCTCTGATATTATTTGGGGCCATTGAAGAGAGGACTGTGTCATGTGGTGTCCACAGAAGGGTATAACTTGCAAGACAATTGGCTAGCCACTATTGATTGGTGGCTTCCACTGCACAGCAGTAAGAACACCTGGGCGCTGACTTGACACCCATGAGGCTCCTTGGTGCACATGATTGGCTGAGGCTATGTTCTCTTGATCTTGAGCTGCTCCTGGCTGTGATAACTCCAAATCTACCCTGCAACCTTCCTTGTTTTCCTTTGACCTGTTTCAAGAATCATTACTCTGTAGACATTTGTATTTTACAGTTAGGCTTGCAGCTCTTGGTAAAATTCTCTCATCCCCCTTCTTTTTTACAATTTTGTCATGCCCATATTCCCTCAGAGTGCCCAGTGATTATGGTGCAGTTACTTCAGCTGAGGAGAGGGGAGGTGCAGGGCTAACATGGAGGACTGAGTCAGGTGTGCCTGTGGGAGGGGAGGGTGACAGAGCAGTGGACAGAGAGAAAGAAAGAAGAAAGCAAATAAACCAAACTGTTTACAGTAATAGGAATTATATTTTGAGGCTTTTATTTTCTTCTTTATGCATTTACTTTGAAAAACCTATTTTTAAAGAGTCACTTATTACTTTTATAAACAGAAAACTACTCAGGAATATTATTATTTTTCTTAGATGAGGAAGAATCACAGTGAGCCAGCAGGAGTGCCCTAGTAATCAGTTACTATGACCATGCCTTGGGCTGGTAAGTCGAAAGAATGTGTGTGTATGTGTGTGTGTGTGTGTGTGTGTGTTTTCTTCAGATCGTTTTACTTATATGGAAACAAACTTGATTGAATCATCATTTCCAAAAAATGTTTATTATGTTTATTATAATGTGTGATGATCTTCTTGGTGCAATGACTTGAGCGCGTTGCCACAAGAGTCCAGGTATCTTCATCTATTTACCTAGATGTACATAACAAATGTGTGTTTATTGGGAGAGACAAGATGGCGATGGAGTAGGCAAATGTACCAACTTCCACCTCCCAGAACCAAAGTGGATTACAAACTAATATTAAGAACCATCATCTGGAAAAACCAACTTGGAACTAAACTAAGAGGCCTCTTCAATCAAGGAACACCAAAGAAGCCACACAAAGACTGGTAGGAAAAGCGGAAACGCAGAGAGGGCTGCCCAGCTCCCAAGAGCAAACGGCAGCTGGGAGAGACTTGCATGGTGGGAAGAGAGTTTAGCAGAGAGGGGAGAGTCCTGAGTCCCAGGAACAAAGCCCCAGCCTGCAGCCCCAGAGCCAAGAAGAGGCGTATGGACAGTATTTAGCTGGAAACAAGTCAGGATACTGTTTGTGAGAAAGAGACTGATTTCTCAGACCCAGGATTCTTCTTAAAGGGACCATGCAGAAAACCTCTCTCACAACCACTCACCCGGGGCTCTGGGAAACTGGGAGAGAGGAGAAGACTGGAGTAGCAGGAAGAGAGTGTAATTTAGAAGGCACAGGGAGAAGCATTTTGAGAGGCAGCCACCCTGGCCTCTGGGACGAGTCACTCCCCAAATCTGTAGCGGGTGTTTCCCCTGGAGGCAGCAGTGCCAGCGTGGGGGGGGGGGTGAGGCAGGACACCAGCCAGGCAGGCTCTCCCACGGCACTCAGAGCAGAGTCGCTTAGAAGGATGGAGCTTCCGGGACTACAGTAGTGAGTATTAGGGTCTTAGCTGCAGCACCCCCACCCACATGACTGAGGGCTTGCCTGAGGTCAGGCGGCAGTGGGACACGGAAGTGCGGTTCTGTCAGCAAGGGCGGAAGCCGGCTGGCCACCACTGAGGCCCAGGCGTGAGCTCAGTCTTGCCTGGCTGGGGAGGAGGGGACCTGTAAAAGTGGTCAAGGCCAGCTACGGGCCGCCTGCAATGCAGCCTGCAGGAGAAGGGCAGGAGCCCCAGAAGGGGTGGAGGCCCGCCCTTGAACAAGGGCACAGGAGCGCAGCCTTGCCCACCCGCGGAACCGAGGCTTGTGGCCTGACTTGGGAGCTGGCTCCTCCTGCAGGGGTGGAGCCAAAAGCCCAGAACAGGTGGAGTCCCGCTACTGAGCATGGGCACACAGTCCCACCTGGCCTGTTGAGCCAAGGCTTACAGATGTCCCACGAGCGGGCTCCTCCTGCAAGGGCAAGGCGGAAGCCTGGAATCAGGTGGAGACCCACAGCTGAGTAAAGGTGCTCACCCCAGCCCTCAGGGCCAAGCATAACATCACCCGTGGGGATGAAGGGCAAGGCCAAGTGTTGTACATCCAAGGATGAGCACGTGATTACAGCCACTCCCATGAAGGAGAGGCAGAAACCACAGCAACAGCCCCAGTGGACAGGCACCGGCAAGGCCCATACCCGAATGCCCTAGGCAGCAGCAGCAGAGGGAGTGACGGGCCTGCAGACAGACCACACCTAGGGAACACAGAAGCCACACACCAAGTGGACTCCAGTGGCCAAAACCTTTGTTTACACAGATAGTATGAGAAGGCAGAGAAATGTAACACAAATGAATCAAGAGAAATCCCCAGAAAAGGACCTGAATGAGTCAGATATAACCAAATTACCAGATGCAGAGTTTAAAATAACAATTGCTAGGATGCTCAAAGATATTAGAACAACAATAGATGGTCATTATGAACACCTAAATAAAGAGATAGCAAATATAAAAAAGGACATTGAAATAATAAAAAAGAATCAGTCAGAAATGACAAATACAATACCAGAAATGAACACCACAATGGAAGGAATTAAAAGCAGGATGGATGATGCTGAGAATTGAATCAGCAAGTTAGAGGACAAGATAAATGAAGGCACAGAAGCAGAGCAGAAAAAGGAAAAGAGACTCAAAAAGTCTGAGGAAACTCTAAGAGAGCTCTGTGACAACATGAAGAGAAATAACATCTACATCATAAGGGTTCCTAAAGAAGAAGAGAAAGAACAAGGGATAGAGACTTTGTTCAAGCATATCATAGCTGAAAACTTCCCTAAATTAAGGCAGGAAAACATCTCACAAGTTCAAGAAGCACAGAGAACTCCATTAAAGAGAAACCCAAAAAAATCTATACCAAGACACATCATAATTAAAACACCAAAGCTAAGTGATAAAGAGAAAATATTAAAAGCTGCTACAGAAAAAAACTATCACCTACAAAGGAGCCCCCTTAAGGATGACTTTCGACTTCTCAACAGAAACACTTGAGGCCAGAAGGGAATGGCAAGAAATATTCAAAGTAATGCAAAACAAGAGCCTACAACCAAAACTTCTTTATCCAGCAAGGCTATCATTTAAAATTGAAGGAGAAATAAAAAGCTTTCAAGACCAAAAAAAAACTCAAGGAATTCACTACAACCAAACCAAGGCTGCAAGAAATGCTAAAGGGCTTGTTTTAAACAGATCAAAGGGGAAAAAATATATAGCAAAAGAGGAATACAGTTTTAAAGAATAAAATGGCAAAAACAATTACATATCAATAATAACCTTAAATGTAAATGGATTAAATGATCCGTTCAAAAGACATAGAGTCGCTACGTGGATAAGAGAACAGGACCCATACATATGCTGTCTACAAGAGACACACCTTAAAACAAAAGATGCACATAAAAGGATGGAAAAAACCATTTTACGCAAATGGAAATTTAAGAAAAGCTGAGGTAGCAATACTTATGTCAGACAAAATGGACTTTAAAACAAAGACTATAGTAAGAGATAAAGAAGGTCACTACATAATGATAAAGGGAGCAATTCAACAGGAAGATATAACCGTTATAAATATCTACACACCTAATATAGGAGCAACTAAATATATAAAGCAGACTTTGATGGATTTAAAGGATGAGATCAACAACAATACTATAATAGTAGGGGACTTCAATACCCCACTAATATCACTAGATAGAACCTCAAGAAAGAAAATTAACAAAGAAACAGTAGACTAAAAGGACTCACTAGATCAACTCAATTTAATAGATATCTTCATAACCTTTCACCCCAAAGCAGCGGAATATACATTCTTCTCAAGTGCTCATGGTACATTCTCTAGGATAGACCACATGTTAGGGCACAAAAGTGGTCTCAACAAATTTAAGAAGATTGAAATAATATCGAGCACTTTCTCTAATCACAATGGCATGAAACTAGAAATCAACCACAACAGAAAAACTGAAAAATACACAAACATTTGGAACTAAATAGCATGTTATTAAATAACAAATGGGTAAACAGTGAGATAAAATAAGAAATTAAAAAATTACTAGAAAAGAACGATAACGAGTATACATCAACTCAAAATTTATGGGACACAGCAAAAGCTGTCCTGAGAGGGAAGTTCATAGCATTACAGGCATAACTCAAGAAGCTAGAAAAAGCTCAGATAAACAACTTGACCCTGCATCTAAAAGAACTAGAAAAAGAACAGCAAGTAAAGCCCAGAGCTAGTAAAAGGAAGAAAATAATAAGGATCACAGCAGAAATAATGACATAGAGGTTAAAGAAACAATACAGAGGATCAATGAAACCAGGAGCTGGTTCTTTGAAAAGGTAAACAAGATCCATGAACCTTTAACCAGACTCACCAAGAAAAAAGATAGAGAACTCAAATAAATAAAATTAGAAATGAGAATGGAGAAATAACAACTGACACATCAGAAATACAAAATATTATAAAAAAAATACTATGAAGAACTGTACGCCAAAAAACTAGACAACCTAGATGAAATGGACAAATTCCTTGAAACATATAATCTTCCAAAAATTAATCTGGAAGAATCAGAAAACCTAAACAGAACGATTACAACAAATGAGATTGAAACAGTTATCAAAAACTCCCAAAAAAGAAAAGTCCTGGGCCTGATGGCTTCACAAGTGAATTCTACCAAATATTCAAAGAAGAACTAACTCCTATCCTTCTCAAGCTATTTCAAAAAATTCAAGAGGAAAGTAGACTTCCAAGCTTCTTTTATGAGGTGAGTATAATTCTGATTCCAAAACCAGGCAAAGACAACACAAAGAAAGAAAATTATAGGCCAATATCCCTGATGAATTTAGATGCTAAAATCCTCAACAAAATATTAGCAAACCAGAACCAGCAATATATGAAAAAAAATCATACATCATGATCAAGTGGTATTTATTTTGGGGAGGCCAGGCTGGTACAATATTCACAAATCAATCAATGTAATTCATCACATAAACAAAAGGAAGGAGAAAAACCACATGATAATTTTAATAGATGCAGAAAAAGCATTTGATAAAATCCAGCACCCATTCATGATCAAAACTCTCAGCAAAGTGGGAATACAGGGAACATATCTCAACATTATAAAGGCCATCTATGACAAACCCACAGCCAACATCATACTCAATGGGAAAAAATTAAAAGCAATCCCCTTAAGATCAGGAACAAGGCAGGGTGCCCTCTTTCACCACTCATTCAACATAGTTCTGGAAGTCCTAGCCACAGCAGTCAGACAATAAAAAGAAATAAAAGGCATCCAAATTTGAAAAGAAGAAGTAAAACTATCATTATTTTCAGATGCAATCCCCTTTATCATTGCAACCAAAAAAATAAAGTACCTAGGTATAAATTTAACCAGGGAGATTAAAGATTTGTACTCAGAAAATTATAAAACATTGATTAAAAAAATCAGGGAAGATACAAACAAATGAAAGCATTTACTATGCTCATGGTTAGGAAGAATAAACATCATTAAAATGTCTATATTACCCAAAGCAATTTATAAATTCAATGCAATACTGATTAAAATATCAATGACTTACTTCAAAGGTATAGAACACATATTCCAAAAATTTATATGGAACCAAAAGAATACACAAATAGCCTCAGCAATCTTGAAAAGGAAGAATAAAGTGGGAGGTATCATACTTCCGGATATCAAGTTATACTACAAGGCCATTGTACTCAAAACAGCCTGGTACTGGCATAAGAACAGGCATATAGATCAATGGAACAGAACTGAGAACCCAGAAATAAACCCACACTTTTATGGACAACTGATATTTGACAAAAGAGGTAAAATCATACATTGGAGTAAAGCCAGCCTCTTCAACAAATGGTGTTGGGAAAATTGGACAGCTACCTGCAAAAAAATGAAACTAGACCACAAACTTACACCATTCACAAAAATAAACTCAAAATGGATAAAAAACTTAAAATGTAGGCCATAAAACCATAAGCATCTTAGAAGAAAACATAGGCAGTAAGCTCTCTGACATCTCTCGCAGCAATATTTGCCGATTTATCTTCACAGGCAAGTGAAATAAAAGACAGGATAAACAAATAGGACTATATCAAACTAAAAAGCTTCTGCACAGCTAAAGACAATAATAACAGAATAAAAAGACAAACTACACAATGGGAGAATAAATTTGACAATGTGTCTGATAAAGGGTTAATAACCAAAATTTATAAAGAACTTGTAAAACTCAATACCAGGAAGACAAACAATCCAATAAAAAAATGGGCAAAAGAAATGAATAGACACTTCTCCAAAGAGGACAGACAGATGCTCAACAGGCATATGAAAAAATGCTCAACATCACTAATCATTAGAGAAATGCAAATTAAAACCACAATGAGATATCACCTCACACCAGCCATAATGGCGCTCATCAACAAAACAACACAGAATAAGTGCTGGCAAGGATGTGGAGAAAAGGGAACCCTCCTGCACTGCTGGTGGGAATGCACACTGGTGCAACCTCTGTGGAAAATAGTATGGAGATTCCTCAAGTATTAAAAATCAAACTGCCTTTTGACCCAGCTATCCCACTTTTAGGAATATACCCCAAGAACACCATAGCACTGTTTGAAAAGGAGAAATGCATCCCCATGTTTATGGCAGCATTGTTCACAATAGCAAAGATCTGGAAACAGCCCAAGTGTCCGTCAGAGGACGAGTGGATTAAAAAGCTTTGGTACATACATACTATGGAATACTACTCAGCCATAAGAAATGATGACATTGGATCATTTACATTTACAACAACATGGTTGTACCTTGATAACATTATACTGAGTGAAATAAGTAAATCAGAAAAAACTAAGAACTATATGATTCCATACATAGGTGGGACATAAGAAGGAGACTCAGAGACATGGACAAGTGTGTGGGGGTTACGGGGTGGGGAGGAGGAGAGGGAAGGGATTGGGGGAGGGGAGGGGCACAAAGAAAACCAGTTAGAAGGTGACGGAAGACAATTGGACTTCGGGTGATGAGAATGCAGCATAATCAAATGGCAAAATAACCTAGAGATGTTTTCTCTGAGCATATGTACCCTGATTTGCCAATGTCACTTCATTAAAATTAATTTTACAAAATTTTGTGTTTATTACATTTAAAGATGGAAACGGATGGAATGTATCAGAATCAAGATTCACAATGACTGCAGTAGAATAGGAGAGTGGATTTTAACCAAGAAGTTAAGCAGTGGTGAGTATACAGTTCAACAAATCAACTCTACGTCTGTGGATGGCCGGTGACTAGGGAGCTGATACAGTAGAAGGCTTGAGTGCTTCAGCTCAGCAAGGTGCCTGGCCCAAAGCTACTGGGATGTTAGGTAGCATAATAAAAATGTCACACCTAGAACAAGGTAAATGTTCACCCATTCTCTGATTAGATGACAACCTTTATTACTTGTATATTTGTGCCCATATGGGTCAATTGTATTGCGTTGGAGAGGGGAGAAAAGAGAGATGTTTCTTATCTCAGAGAATTTTGGAAACATCCCTCAACTCCAACACAACCACACTATGGCTGCTGGTGTTCTCGAAGTTCATACTCTTCTTTGGAGCTAGTACTGTACTTAGATTGGCTAAGGAGCAGATACCTTATGCAATTTCCCTAACTTGTAACTTCCTCCCCCATGAGAGTATTTGTAAAAATATATTGCATAAATTCTTTCAAAATTGTTAGAACTAAGCTTGTTTCTGATGTCCAGGCCACAAATGAATTTAAAATTGATGGCTAGAAGTATTCTACTTTCATTTGTTAAAATCATGAACTTGGATTTGGTCTTGGGCGGAGGAAGTGTTTTTTGCAATGACATCTCCTATAAGAGGAGATGGCTATTTGGCTTAATGGATGTTGATTGACTGTTTGCCAGAAGTCTTTTAGCTGGCATCAGGATAGGCTCTCTGATTAGTCATCTCAGTTTAAAATTTGCAGCCTTTCTTTCTTTTCTTTTCTTTTCTTTTCTTTTCTTTTCTTTTCTTTTCTTTTCTCTTCCTTCTTTCCTTTCTTTCTTTCTTTCTTTCTTTCTTTCTTTTTTTCCCTCCCTTCCTTCCTTCCTTCCTTCCTTCCTTCCTTCCTTCCTTCCTTCCTTCCTTCCTTCCTTCCTTCCTCCTTCCCTTCTTCTCTCTCTCTCTCCTCCCACTTCCCTCTGTATTTTTCTTTCTTCTCTATCCCTTTCTTCCTATCATCTTTTTCTAGAGTCAGAATGCTAAGCACAAAATAGTCGGTGACTGATAGTAATAGCTGCAATCTTTATATAATTGAAGCCCAAAGCCCACCCTAAATTATTGCAGATTCAGACAAGCTCAGGGACATTCCAGGTCCAGCTGGCTGAGGACTTCCCTGGGGAAAAAAACTCCCAAGGAAAGAGAGTCAAGGCCAGAGACTTGGCCCAAAGATAAAGTGCTAGATCAGACTGGGACCGTCTGCCAAGGACACACAGCAGCACAATTACTTCAGCAGCTGGAGGAAGGCATGGGGCACAGGGCCACCTAGAGGCAGCTGGAGGAAATGAGTGTGGGAGGCTGAGCCGCAGGAATGGCAGACTCCCAGCAAGACATGAACATTATCCTGGAGAACTGGGACAGTCCCATAACTAACTGCAGGTGGCAGTAAAGCCAGAGGAAAATGGTGCGGTCTGGGGAATCATAGTGTTTTGAACTATTATGAAAAATCTGAAGAGAAAAGTGATGTTCTTCAACAAGCATCTTTCCTTATGAGGAAATACTGATAAAAGGCAACTCACCTGGGCAAAGCAGCATCCTCTGTTTACAAATGCCGCCTTTAGATTAGAGAGACCAGCTGATTGCTTATTCTACAGCTACTGAAATGGGTATTCAAAAGGAAGACGTTTGCTCACTACAGTGCACCAGAAAATGTTGCAAATCTCCCCTCTAACAAAATAAGAGCACAAGATTTGCCGAACTGAAATAATTACACTTTTCAACACATAATTAAATCTATGTTGTAAATACTTCCTGTGTTCGACAAAACATATGTGTGTATTGAAATGTCTCTTATAATTACTACTTTTTGTAACCCAGAATTAACAAGAAAAAAAGTAAATAGATTTAGGGGAAATTTGTATTGCCGTTATTATTGTTGTAAATACATAAAAATGAATTCTTCACAGTATGTGTGGGTTTAGCCAACCACAGCCAAACATTTCTAGTACTTTAATGATGTTAGACTTCCATAAGCTTCTTAGTAGCACCTTGTAGTAATGCGGTCTGCCCTCCTCACTGCGTCTTCCCTTCTGTGGCTGTCACACAGGCTTCAGTGAGGGCTCTCTGGGGCCCTGCTGTGGGTATTAAAAGCCCGTGGTTTATCACTGGCCTAAAAATGCATATCACTGGGAGTATTAAACCCCGTTTTATTTTTATTTTTTCTATATCAGGAAAGGAGAAAATATAAATTGTGCGTGAGCTGTCTTCTGGGACCCTGACTTGCATTAACTGTATGTGGCTTTGTCTCTGGGACTCGGACCGTGTGCTCATTTCAATATTTACAGAATGTATTATTAGAAATGGGGCAAAAGAGTAATAATTTGTTTTTTATTTTGCCTTTTGTAGAGCAATTTGTCTCAATCTTGGCACGAACTTGAAAAATAGAGGTTGTTAAGCTAGCCTGGAAAGAATTTTAAGCAAGAGCAGGACCCATATTCAACTTTTTGGAACTATGAAAATGAAACCTGCTTGGAGGATAGAAAGGGATGGTAAAGATTGGTACATGACATTAGAAGAGCAGTGTTTAAAAAAAACATTTGTCAATTTAGCATTAAGAAAAACAAAGGGTAAGCATTTTGTGATTTGTGTATGTATGTCTGTGTGTGGGTGTGTATAAATGTTGTCTGCTTTCAGAGCTCTTACTGTGTCTTACTCCCTACACACACTGCACAGACTCGCCTGCCAATGGCCCAGATAGAAGGGGTCTGCTAATGATGGCAGAGACTGCCTCAGGGCCACCACGCTGTGCTGCTCCTTCCTGCCAATGGCCCAGAGATAAGGGGTCTGGCTAACGATGGCAGAGACTGCCTCAGGGCCACCGCGCTGTGCTGCTCCTTCCTGCCAATGGCCCAGATAGAAGGGGTCTGCTAACGATGGCAGAGACTGCCTCAGGGCCACCACGCTGTGCTGCTCCTTCCTGCCAATGGCCCAGAGATAAGGGGTCTGGCTAACGATGGCAGAGACTGCCTCAGGGCCACCGCGCTGTGCTGCTCCTTCCTGCCAATGGCCCAGAGAGAAGGGGTCTGGCTAACGATGGCAGAGACTGCCTCAGGGCCACCGCACTGTGCTGCTCTTTCCTGCCATTCATTAAATGCCGATTTCCAAATAGAACCCTTCAACAATTCTTCCTTTTCCCCATTATAGGAAATAATTCTCTTCACACATAAACACCTCACCCCAAGTTTACAAGAACATGGATCAGGAATTTGACCTGACTTTTTAAAAGTTGCCCACTTTAATATGGAGCCTAACAAAAAGAAATGCCAAAATAACAGTGGATACTATGTTACATATCATTGAGGCTCTAAGGGGCAGGGAAAGGAGAATCTTTGTGAAGACAGAATTGAGAGAAGAAGTAGAGTTCACTCTGTTTTTAAACATTTTAAGTGAATCTGGTATCAAAACCACAAAGCAGGCCCTGGTCGGTTGGCTCAGTGGTAGAGCGTCGGCCTGGCGTGCAGGAGTCCCGGGTTCAATTCCCGGCCAGGCACACAGGAGAAGCGTCCATCTGTTTCTCCACCCGCCCCCTCCTTCCTCTCTGTCTCTCTCTTCCCCTCCCACAGCCAAGGTTCCATTGGAGCAAAGTTTGCCTTGGCACTGAGGATGGCTCTGTGGCCTCTGCCTCAGGCGCTAGAATGGCTCTGGTTGCAACAGAGCGACGCCCCAAGATGGGCAGAGCCTCGCCCCCTGGTGGGCATGCCAGGTGGATCCCGGTCAGGCGCATGCGGGAGTCTGTCTGTCTCCCCGTTTCCAACTTCAGATAAAAAAAAAAACAAAAAAAAAAACCCACAAAGCATAGTTGTATCCTCAAAGGATGTAAAGGAAACAGAATCTTTAGAAAAGAATATCTGTGTTTGGGCTGAAAAGAACATTTTGTAAGAAAGTGAAACTTCAGCCAAGTACTTAGTGTTTTCAACCTAAAACCAAAACTATAAAAGTGAGAAGAACCCTTGTCTTTGGGACCAGACCGAAGGATTTACATGATCGATCCTACGAGCTAACTTGACGTGAACTATTCCTCTCCCTTTTCTAAGCTCTGCAATGTGATTTAGGAGCTTCTGTCCTCCACTTTCTTTTCTGCTAAAAACCTATGCTGTTATCAGCATCACTGCCTGATTATTGGTATTACAAATAGTTATTGGTAAATAGCCCCCAAAATTTTATGTTTAGCAACAATATGGGAGGCATTGTTTTGTTATATATATCTAAAAAGTTTTAAAAGCAGTAAAAGATAATTATAACATATGCGACTTGTAGAAGTTGAACATTTATGCTGAACTTATACCAAATTTTACCAAGTGGAAAGAACCGAGTAATGATATTAAAGATTTATATTTTATACCTGAATTTTATAACCTATAAACTGAAAGGTGAATTGGAAATTTGCTCTCTTCTTAAAATACAAACTTGTGTAAGCATGACCTGTTTCTTCCTATGGTGTTACCATTCCCATTGTGTACCACTGAACTAGTCTAATGGCTCATCTGTCACTAGAGGGGGTTAAAGCATTTCCGTCCTCATTTGCCATGGGAAAAGAAAAGTTCTAGGAAGTTGTCCTTTCTCCCACTTTGTCTGTGTGGGAGTATTAAACCCCCAATAGAACAGCGCTAAACTTTTTTTTAGATTTTGTTTTTCTATAAACAAACTTTATCTGTGGCCTTGTAACAGACAAGTCAGTTCCAGTAAACACACAGCTAACAATGTCATTCCCCTTGCACTGCACATAATATAAAAACAGAGTTTAAGTAAATATTTGAATTAGGACAATTTGAAAAATTTAACTTTGGAGTAGCCTTTCCCTGGCATATATCGATCACTTTCCAGAGCAGCTGTTTCAGTGGGTTCAGTATTTAATAGAAGTTAGTTCAATGAAACATGTAATATTCTAGCAGACTATAATCTTAAAAAAAACAACAACAGCATTTGCAGACTAGAACTCAAATGAACAGGTCCAGTTCCTGATGCATATCAAAGGAACACCAGTCTATAAATAGCAGAAGAGCAGCACCTAGTGTTAAAGGCAGATATAGCAGAGAGATCTTTGGCCACAGCTGACCTATTATATTTTAGGTTAATGTTACCATTAAATGGCTTTTCCCCTTGGTATCTTAACCATGGAATTATTCTGTGAAATGTCAGGCGAGGATTGGCTGATCTCTCAGTCCTTTCAGCTGTGTTTGTAATTCTCCAATTAGGTTATTCCTGTATACTTTTCATTCTCATTGCCCCACCGTCTTTTTAAGTGAACATGTCCATTAGATAAGGGAAATTTACTTAGGCCTAGCTTTTCTCTTTTATGTCGATTAGGTTTTTGTGGAACGTGGGAAGAACCAGACAGGTTTATGTACACTGGGACAATGTGATGGGAAGTCCCAAGAAAGTCCCTTCTCTCCTAGTGTGCTTCTTTAAACAAAAAACAAATAAACAAACAAAGTAAATAAAAGCCAGAGCAGGATATCTGCATATCTGCATTGTTGAAAGAAAAAAGAAAAGTGTGGGACTTTTTATAAAAATTATGCCAATGATCTGCAGAGAGTAGGTGGTGTTTATACTATGCTACCCTGTTCCTATGTCATAGGGATGCACTCCATTTACTGGGGCTGTCTTATCTCAGAAAAGATCACAATATCGATATGGAAATACAATAGGAACATAAGTTTGCAAAGTAAAGTTATCCCAAGTAAAAATTTTAATATCTTTATTGTTTCATTATTCTATGGATTAGGGGAAAATACTTATTTTCTATAAAAAGTGGTCAGATAAAAAAAAGTACAAAAGTATGTGAAAAAATAAACACCAGTAAATTAGATAGATAACCATGAACATGAACTTTTTTAAGAGTTAGTATTATCAGTACATTAAAAAGGTGCACATCAGAACTATCTCCCAGAAGCAGAAGTTCTTGCTTGGATTCATGCGGTTAGTCTGTGACCTGATGTCTTCCTCTATTTAACACAGAGTCATATGGCAGTATGTCACATGCAAGACCAAAATAATCCCAGAACGGGGCATTTGAGTCCACTTCTCCCATACATCTACATACAATGCTCATGCGTTTATAGTGCAAATCTCACCTCTTGGTAACCTAACCTGGAAAACTGTGCTTGTGCTTCTGTGTGGATTTTCATGGAGGTATTTAAGGTATCAAGATATTAAATGTTTCTAAGTGATGTCCTGAAGAGCTAACTTTCATAGCAAAATACTCCAGATGATTAGAGATTGTGATAAACAGTGACCTCCTCATTCATCAATACTTCCTAGGTTTTCACTATTGACCAGGCATTATTTTTGGCTCTGCAATGTAGCCGTGAACAGAACTAAGCCCTTGTCTTCATGGAGACTTCATTCTAGTTGAGAAGACACATAGTAAACATATAGCCAAGATCTACACAGAATAAAGTCAGGTAGAAAATTGAGGCTCCTGATATTTTAACAATTGCTTATAAAACACGGAGTAAGGCCTTTGTTTCCTGAATAATCAGAAACTGGTTTAGAGAGGTTCACTCTACCTGGTCACCTCTGGCCAGGGGATGAAGATTTATTTGCCATGAATTCTCTGCATGTCCAGAGCTGCCCTGAATTCTCACCTCTCTGTTCATCTACACCAGGGGCTCCAGGCCTGGGAATGCCACCAGCTCCTTCCCAGCTTTTCATCCCTTTTTAAGAGCTGGGTAAGAGGAGTGAGACATTTTCATGTTTCTTCAATTCTTGCCTTCCTTGGCCTCTGCTGTTTGTAGGTAAGTTTTAATTATTTTATGACATTGTCACCAGAGCTGGACTGAGGTCACCAATTTGTTATTCAGAGGCTATTAATTATTCAGCTGGTGGATGCTGGCCCCCGGTTGTGGCCTATTTATGTGCCATGAGGGTCAAAATGAGGCCACCTTTGAGGAGCCCTAGTTGAAACCTCTCTAGCAAGAATCCACTGACCAGTATACAGTGTGCAGTGCTTATTATGTATGCATTGCTTGTACCAGCTAGAGGGGGATCTAGCTGGCAATCTGGCCCTGAAGGAGATTACATTCTTACTGATAAAGTCTTCTTGGAAACAGGCATTTTGGCCACATGGGCATGTTTGCTCTTTGGGGATTTATTTTAGGTCATGAAATCATAGATATAGAAGGAGCCTTAGAAATTATATAGTCTACCCTCCACATGTTGCTGAGAAGGACAACAAGATTATGAGAGGTTTGGATGTACTCAAGCCAAACAGCCCTGCTCTCTTTCTACTGCCCTGGGCTGCTCCTCATCTTCTTCATTTTGTTTTAGCCCATGCGCCCCGAAGCAGCCGTCCAGCATGTGACAGCCATCCATCCCATCCCGGTCCACCTCCATATTTTGGGAAAGAGCCCACACATGAAGTACTAAAAAGTGGGAAAATAGCCACCACAATGCACTCGTTAGGAATTCTGGGATTTTTACATCAATACAAAGAAATGAAACTTTGGTTTTAGGTCTCTCCCCTTTGTTCTAATTTTAAAACAGAAATACCAAGAAGTCTGTTGTTGTTTTTTCTTTTCCTTTGTAACTGGGAGTAGAATCAGCAGTTCTAATAATGTCTCTTTCGTGCAGATGCAGCAGCATCTCCATTCCTGTGTGGCCTTGGTTTGGGTATAGCTCCACATGCTTTGGCATACTTCATGGTTCAATTTTCAGGTGTACGTGTGTTTGAAAAGACGTACACTTGTGTACTGATCTAGTAGAGAAAAAAATTGCAAACTTTGGAGTTAAGCATTCCTAGGTTCAAAATCAGGATTCGACACTAATTTGTTGTGTTATCTTTGTCATTTAATATCTCAAAACCTCAGTTTTGTCATCTTTTAAATGGGACTAATACTGACAACTATAAAGGACTTCTATGAATGCACCTTCACCATCCTTACCTCCTGTGCCTTTTGCATAATTGGATCAAAAAATGTGTTTAGTTTTTCACTAAACAATATCAGCCTCATTATTCTCAATGATTCTCAAGGATTATTGAGGCAACATTACTGTCTGAGTAAAATTTTAGCCTTTTATTTTATGTAATTAATAAAGCTAATCTTTACTTCCCTTCTGTTCTCTTACTTATTAATTTGAAATTTTCAAACTTAGAGAGAGGTTGAAAGAAAGCAACTTTTGGTTCTTTTCTTGAAAATGCCCAGAGAAGGAACTAAATGAATATATTATTTCCTGTTTGAGAGGACTTAAGGTTTGTGCCTAAAAAGCACTTAAAACAAGCACAATCTGAGAACAATTCAAGCACTTAGAGCTTCTTTCTCATTCTGCCTTTTTTTGTTGTCAGTTTTCCTCTGTTTATTTCCCCTTGTTCTCCCTCAAACATCTTTTATAAAACGTACAGGAACAACCCATATCCCCCATTGCTCCTCTGTCCCAGAATCAGCCCTGTCCAGGCCCAGGCTCTGGATCTGTGAGTGATGCAAGAAGCTGTTTTTGGCTTCAGAAATGTTTTCCTCTGTGTTTCCACTCCTCTCTTGTTGTTCTTCTCCATCTTTTCTGCCCCCCCCCTTCCCCAGATTCCCCCACTGTTTCTCTCTTCCTGTTTTCTTAGTGTCTCTCCTTTCCTTGGTTGCCAAAGCACCAATCACAACCACTGTCACAATCACAGTTCTATCTGCGGCTCGTCTGTCTCCGTGATAAAACAAGAGAAGAGTGAGTAGCCTTCTGAAAGACAGACAGTAGCCTGTGGGAGGCTGCCTGGCACGGTCAGGTCTGCCAGTGAGAGCATTTCCTTGCAGCTGCGAGGCTTGGGAAAGCAAACCAACAGCTAGCTGTACAAGTTAGTCGGTGACACACTTAAGTTGTTTGGCTTTGCAGAAACATGGGAAAATTCTGATAAATTCCAGATGATTTCAAAACATATCTGAAGGTCAGATATACAAAAGGCAGATAAAATCTGAATTAGGTAAGTCCAAGCTGATGCACAAATCTCTACTTAGGCCCAAACATCTTGCAGATTGGAAGGCTTTAAATTTGACAATTCCCAGTTAGGGATGATAAAAATTGAACTTTCCTCTCCTTAAACCCCAAGCCATTATGGGAAGAGAGGGTTCATTCAGAGTTGAAGTCCAACAGCTAGTAAAAAGCTGAGGGAAATTTGCATTATAAGCAAGCATTGGAAAGGCTTTTCATCCAGTTAAGAAACTGGAACTGGAATACTGGAAAGGCAAAAAAAGAAAAGCTGTACAGGATAACCTAACACACCTGTTCCATCGTTCCTGCTGGAGGAAGACGGTTTCTGTACAGCGCTGGGGGAGGGCAGAGCAGCCCCCGCCTCACCTGCCTGACACTGCGACCTACACCCATCAATATTCCCAAGGAGCACTGAGCCACCATGGCTGTATGACTGAGGAAAAGTTAGACCATTCGCTGTATGCAGTTCATAAAGCTAAATCTTTTCTTTCTCTTTTGTTCTCTCACGTTTTAATTTTAAATTTTCAACGCCACAGAAATGTTGGAAGAAAGCCTAAAGAACACTGTTGCCTAGTTCTAGGCTATTCTCTTACATGATTACAATGGCATTCCTACTCTCAAGGTACTTAACGCTGATACACTAGTATTGTCTAATATTAATGCCATATTTGAATTTTCCTGACTATCCCTGTAACTTTTTAATTATCTTTTATGACATGGACATTTTGACTAGTCCAGGCTAGTGCGTAGTCAAATGTTCCTGTAATCTGTATTTGTCTGATTGCTGCTTTGGGATTGGATTCAGACTAAACATTATTTCCAGAAACTCTATATGGGTGACAGTGTGTACTTCCAGTGCGTCATATCAGGAGGCAGTGATGTCAGTTTGCCCCGGTGTTGATAATATAAAATTTGATCACTTGATTAAGGTGGTGGCTGCCATATTTTCCATTGTAAAAGCATCCTTAAGCATTGTGTTTCTATCAGTTATGTATTGAGGGTAGCAGAGTTTTGATTTTCTAGGTTTTTTATTTTATTTCTTTTGTATAGATCAGATGTAATCCCTAATATCAAACCCAGGTCTTTCTCAGGCCAAGCTCACACTCTTTCTACTATAGGTGCTACCTCTCTGATGTGTGAACAAATAAAGCTAGCCATCTGAAGCTGCTGAGGAAATAAAGCTTCTTAAGATTTTATCTCTTGTTTGGAGCTTTATTTTCTTTTATGCTGGCAATTAAAATGGACCTCTTTTGTAGCTTTAAAACCTAATTTTTTTTAAATGCTATAGCACACCCAGAGCTCTTGTTTCTAGGGTTCACAGATGAAGGAACATATTTAAGGAGACAGAGAACATCCAAATCTGCTTCTTTCCCTCAGCTGGTGTTGTCTCATCTCCTTGGGGGATCAGCTACTTATTATTGTGTGGCTGGATGAGTGAGTGTTGGAATCAAACTGTCAGTTTGCTGGGGGGGGGGGGGGCGGTGCTTTTTGTGTATGTGGTAAAGAAGGATTGAAGAGTTTGGTGGAACTTCTATCATTCTTCTGTGAGCCAAGATCATGGGAGCCCCTGGAGACAGGGGCCAGTAGAGTCTGCAAAGCAAAGTCCTCGACTCCACCACGTCCACCAAGATTACAAACCCACCTTTCAGTAAATTAGTGTCAAACAGGAGGGAAGGGTCCTGGAAGGGACAGAGGCCCTATGAACCTTGCTGGCTGCTGGACACTGAGAACAGAGATGTGAAAGGAAGCCCCAGCCAGGAGCAGAATGACACTTTCTCTTCCTGCCTATTCGCTGCCCTCCCTAAAACTCACCTTGCTTTCGGGAACATGTGGAAAGATTCCTACAGGAAGATGCAGCTAGGGAAACAGACAAACTCCTAGTTCTACCTGTCCCTTCTCTTTGTTATGTTAAACAGCAACTCTCATGATTGTTAATAAATTCAAGTTTACAAGTCACATTGGCAATGTCAGGGTTAGCCTGTCAGTATTACAAACAATAATTGAGCCGCCCCCCCAAATTGAAACAAAAAATATTCTCTTTGTTTGTCATCTTTGTACTGTTTAACATGAGTATTTCAACAGTCTTTATTTTCCAAACAGGATAAAGTGATCTGACCCACACAGTATATTGACATACTATGTAGCTATAACCTTGAGATAAAAGTAAAGGAAAAAGTCAAAACAGCTCAAATCAAATACTAACACACGAGTCTTCTTCAGTACAGACCGCTTCCCTGGATACCAAGCAAAAGCACTAACATTATTAGCACACCCTGGCGACAGTGGACACACAAAGCAGATCCACACCTGGCAGACCCATAGGACACCAAATGCATAGCTCACAAGTCTAATGCGTTAATTCACTAATTCAACAACTGTATACTGCTCTGAGCTGGACATGATTCTAGGTGTTGGAAATGTCATGTACATCTAGGGCAGCAATTTTCAATCAGTGTGCCACAAGAATTTTTAAAACATACAATGCTTGACTATTGAGTCAGGGCAAAGATCTTTTCCCTTAGATAAAAAATGACAATGGCCAAAACACAACAATAGCCATCTGGTGTGAATGAATCAAAATTATACGTATTATTTTTGTCAGTTCTTCAAAAAAATTTTTGGTATACTGCAGAATTTTAGTTTTCATTGGTTTATGTGTGTTATGACACAAAAAAATGTTGAAATTGCTGATCTATGTGGTGTATGAGGCTTGTAAGCATCTGCCTTTGTGGAATTTATCTAGTGGCATTAGGAAAATGTAAAGCAGGGAATGTACTCTCACAATGTGGAGAGAAGATGGAAAATAACAGCGACAGTAGAAAGCCTAGGCTGGTTTCCTGGATTCTGTACCTCTAGGCATGCAACTGCTTCAGATTCTGGCTTACCTTGTGGAATGGCTATTAAAGACAAATAGAAAGAAACAAAAGTAGGAATCAAAGAAGCTTTATTTCTCACTATACAGGAGGTCCTTTTGGGAGCTTCTACCAAATTGATCTGGAAGAGTCAAATCTAATGTTTAGGGAAAAAAGATAGCAGTGGAGTAAGCGGATGCACAGACGCACAGCTCTCACCACCAAACTGGAATACAAATCAATTCAGGAAAAATCAGCATGAAAAACCAACTCTGAACTGCAAGAACAGCTCTCAAAAACCAAGGAGCAGAGAAGAAGCCACAAAAAAACCTGGTAGGGAGCGCCTGAATCTCCCTGCTTACAGGAACGGAGGGGGGGAGTGTGAGGCTGAGAGTCCAGAGGGGATCTCAGACAGGGAAAAGAGCAGAAACTACTGCTCACAGCCACTTGCCTGGTGACCAGGGAGTGAGGTGTGTTGAAAAGACCAGCTTATCTCCCAAGTGGAAAGGACGGGGAGAGGGACAGACTGTGAGGGGCTAAGGAATCCAGGAAATGAACTAAAAAAGCTGACTCATCCATGCTGGAGGCGGCCATATCTGGGGGAGGGACTGAACCTTTCACAAAACAGAGCTGAATTGCTTCCGGATCAGAGATCTCTGGACATCTATCCAGCTACAATCAGCACAACAAGACACAGCTGAAAACAAGAAGTGGAGAGGAAGGGCAGTAACTCAGGTCTCCATGGAGATCTGAGATACACCTCCCCCTACTGAAGCTGAGAAAAAACCCTGCCCCCAGTGAGATTAGTTGGTGGAACAGACCTTCAGCGTCTCAGTTTACACCCACAGCATTCCTGGTTACAGTTTCAAGGAAGCCCCCTGCTGAGATCAGTAAACAAGACTATCACCTGTTAAGAAAACAAACAAATCAAGACTTCACAGCTGCCCAAATCCGAAAGTGGCTTACAGATAACAGCTAATACCAACCCAAGAAAACCTAAAAATAACACAATTGAAAACTGGAGGCAGACAACACCAAGCCTAGACTCAACCAACTCTACAAATAAAACACCCAAACACAATGAGAAGACAAAAAAGTTCAATCCAAATGAAACCACAAGAGATACCTTCAGGAGATGACCTGAGTGATATGGAAATAATCAAACTTCCAGATGCGGAGATCAAAATAATGATTGTAAGGATGCTTAGGGATCTTAGAACAACAATGGATGGTCATTATGAAAACCTAAATAAAGAAATAGCAAGTATAAAAAAGAATCAGTTGGAGATGACAAATACAATATAAGAAATAAAGACCACAATGGAAGGAATTAAAAACAGGATAGATAGAGCAGAGGATTGAATCAGCAAGTTAGAGGAAAACTGGAATAAAGGCATGAAAGCAGAGAAGAAAAGAGAAAAGAGACTCAAAAAGTCAGAGGAAACTCTTAAAGAGCTCTGTGACAACATGAAGAGAAATAACATCCGCATCATAGGGGTTCCTGAAGAAGAAGAAAAAGAACAAGGGATAGAGATTTTTTTCAATCATATCATAGCTGAAAACTTTCCTAAATTAATGCAAGAGAAACTCACACAAGTCCAAGAAGCACAGAGGACTCCATTAAAGAGAAACCCAAAGAAACCTACACCAAGACACATCATAATTAAAATACCAAAGCTAAGCAATAAAGAGAAAATATTAAAAGCTGCAAGAGATAAAAAAGTTATCACCTACAAAGGAGCCCCCATAAGGATGACATCCGACCTCTCAACAGAAACACTTGAGGCCAGAAAGGAATGGCAAGAAATATTCAAAGTATTGCAGAACAAGAACCTACAACCAAGACTACTTTATCCAGCAAGGCTATCGTTTAAAATCAAAGGAGAAATAAAAAGCTTCCCAGACAAAAAGCAACTCAAGGAATTCAATACAACCAAACCAATGCTGCAGGAAATGTAAAGGGGCCTGTTGTAAACAGATCAAAGTGGGAAAAGAATATAGCAAAAAAGGAATACAACTTTAAAGAAGAAAATGGCAATAAACAACTACATATCAGTAATAACCTTAAATGTAAATGGATTAAATGATCCAATCAAAAGACATAAGGTAGCTGCATGGATAAGAAAACAGGACCCATATATATGCTGTCTACAAAAGACATACCTTAGAACAAAAGACACACATAGATTGAAGGTGAAAGGATGGAAAAAAAACATTTCATGCAAACGGAAATGAAAAAAAAAAGCTGGGGTAGCAATACTTATATCAGACAAATTGGACTTTAAAACAAAGGATATAGTAAGAGATAAAGAAGGCGACTACTTAATGATAAAGGGTGTAATCCAATAGGAAGATATAACTATTATAAATATCTATGCACCTAATATAGGAGCACCCAAATATATAAAGCAGACTTTGATGGATTTAAAGGGAGAGATCAACAGCAATACTATAATAGTAGGGGATTTCAATACTTCACTAACATCACTAGATAGATCCTCAAGAAAGAAAATTAACAAAGAAACAGCAGACTTATTGGATACACTAGATCAACTCGATTTAATAGATATCTTCAGAACCTTTCACCCTAAAGCAGCAGAATATACATTCTTTTCAAGTGCTCATGGTACATTCTCTAGGATAGACCACATGTTAGGGCACAAAAGTGCTCTCAACAAATATAAGAAGACGGAAATCATATCAAGCAGTTTCTCCCATCACAACAGCATAAAACTAGAAATGAACCAAAACAGAAAAGGTCAAAAATTCTCAAAAACATGGAAACTAAATAGCAGGTTGTTAAATAATGAATGGATTAAGAATGATATCAAAGAAAAAGTAAAAAAATTCCTAGAAACGAATGACAATGAGCATACAACAACTCAAAATTTATGGGACACAGCGAAAGCAGTGCTGAGAGGGAAGTTCATAGCACTACAGGCACACTTTCAGAAGATAGAAAAAGCTCAAATAAACAACTTAACCCTGCATCTAAAAGAATTAGAAAAAGAACAGCAAGTAAAACCCAAATCTAGTAGAAGGAAAGAAATAATAAAGGTCAGAGCACAAATAAATGACATAGAGGCTAAAGAAACAATACAGAGGATCAATGAAACTAGGAGCTGGTTCTTTGAAAAGGTAAACAAGATTGATGAAGCAATACCCTTAAGATCAGGAACAAGGCAGGGATGGGTGCCCCCTTTCATCACTCTTATTTAACATGGTCCTGGAAGTCCTAGCCACAGCAATGAGACAAGAAGAATAAATAAAAGGCATTCAAGTTGGAAAAGAAGAAGTAAAACTATCATTATTTGCAAATGATATGATATTGTATATAGAAAACCCTAAAGTCTCTGTCAAAAAACTACTGGACCTGCTAAATGAATTCAGCAAAGTGGCAGGATATAAAATCAATACTCAGAAATCAGAGGCATTTTTATACACCAACAATGAACAGTCAGAAAGAGAAATTAAGGAAACAATCCCCTTCACAATTACAACCAAAAAAATAAAGTACCTAGGAGTAAACTTAACCAAGGAGACTAAAGACTTGTACTTGGAAAATTACAAAGCATTGATAAAAGAAATCAAGGAAGATACAAACAAGTGGAAGCATATACCATGCTCATGGTTAGGAAGAAAAAACATCATTAAAACGTCTATATTACCCAAAGCAATCTATAAATTCAATGCAATACCAATTAAAATACCAATGACATACTTCAAAGATATAGACCACATATTCCAAAAATTTATAGGGAACGAAAAGAGAACACGAATAGCCTCAGCAATCTTAAAAAAGAAGAATAAAGTGGGAGGTATCACACTTCCTGATATCAAGTTATACTACAAGGCCATTGTACTCAAAACAGCCTGGTACTGGCATAAGAACAAGCATATAGATCAATGGAACAGAACAGAGAACCCAGAAATGAACCCACAGTTCTATGGACAGCTGATATTTGACGAAGGAGGTAAGGAAATACAACGAAGTAAAGACAGCTTCTTTAACAAATGGTGTTGGGAAAATTGGACAGCTACTTGCAAAAAAATGAAACTCGATCACCAGCTTACACCATTCACAAAAATAAACTTAAAATGGATAAAAGACTTAAATGTAGGCCGTGAAACCATAAGCATCTTAGAAGAAAACATAAGCAGTAAGCTCTCAGACATCTCTAGGAGCAATATATTTGCTGATTTATCTCCACGGGGAAGTGAAATAAAAGACAGGATAAACAAATGGGACTATATCAAACTAAAAAGATTTTGCACATCTAAATACAACAAGAACAGAATAAAAAGACAAACTACACAATGGGAGAACATATTTGACAATACGTCTGATAAGGGGTTAATAACCAAAATTTACAAAGAACTTGTAAATCTCAGCACCAGGAAGACAAACAATCCAATAAAAAATGGACAAAAGAAATGAATAGACATTTCTCCAAAGACGACATACAGATGGCCAATAGGCATATGAAAAATGCTCAACATCACTAATCATTAGAGAAATGCAAATTAAAATCACAATGAGATATCACCTCACACCAGTCAGAATGGCACTCATCAACAAAACAACACAGAATAAGTGCTGGCGAGGATGTGGAGAAAAGGGAACCCTCCTGCACTGCTGGAGGGAATGCAGACTGGTGCAGCCACTGTGGAAAACAGTATGAAGATTCCTCAAAAAACTGAAAATCGAACTGCCTTTTGACTCAGCTATCCCACTTTTAGGAATATACCCCAAGAACACCATAGAACGGCTCCAAAAGGAGAAATGCACCCCCATGTTTGTGGCAGCATTGTTCACAATAGCGAAGATCTGCAACAGCCCAAGTGTCCGTCAGAGGACGAGTGGATTAAAAAGCTTTGGTACATATATACTATGGAATACTACTCAGCCATAAGAAATGATGACATCGGATCATTTACAATAACATGGATGGACCTTGATAACATTATATGGAGTGAAATAAGTAAATCAGAAAAAAAAACTAAGAACTATATGAATCCATACATAGAAGGGACATAAAAATGAGACTCAGAGACATGAACAAGAATGTGATGGCAACAGAGGTGGGTGATGGAGGGATGGGGAATGGGGTGAAGAAGGAGACAGGGGTTGGGGGAGGGCAGGGGCACAAAGAAAACCAGATAGAAGGTGACAGAAGACAATATAACTTTGGGGGAGGGGTATACAGCACAATCAAATGTCAAAATAATCTAGAGATGTTTTCTCTCAACATATGTACCCTGATTTATCAATGTCACTGCATTAAATTTAATAAATAAATTTTAAAAAAGATAAAAAACCCTGAATAGCCAAAGCAGTCCTAAAGAAAAGGAACAAAGCTGGGGGCATTACAATACCTGACTTCAAACTACATTATAGAACCACGACAATCAAAACAGCATGGTATTGGCAGAAAAATAGACACTCAGACCAATGGAACAGAATAAGAAGTCCAGAAATAAAACCACATATATATGATCAAATAATTTTTGATAAAGGGGCCAACAACACACAATGGAGAAAAGAAAGCCTCTTCAACAAATGGTGCTGGGAAAACCGGACAGGCACATGCAAAAGAATGAAACTTGACTACAGTTTGTCCTCTTGTACTATAATTAATTCAAAATGGATCAAAGACCTAAATATAAGACCTGAAACAATAAAGTACATAGAAGAAGACATAGGTACTAAACTCATGGACCTTGGTTTTAAAGAGCATTTTATGAATTTGACTCCAAAGGCAAGGGAAGTGAAGGCAAAGATAAATGAATGGGACTACATCAGACTAAGAAGTTTTTGCTCAGCAAGAGAAACTGATAACAAAATAAACAGACAGCCAACTAAATGGGAAATGATATTTTCAAACAACAGCTCAGATAAGGGCCTAATATCCAAAATATACAAAGAACTCATAAAACTCAACAACAAACAAACAAACAATCCAATAAAAACATGGGAAGAGGACATGAACAGACACTTCTCCCAGGAAGAAATACAAATGGCCAACAGATATATGAAAAGATGTTCATCTTCATTAGTTATTAGAGAAATGCAAATCAAAACTACAATGAGATACCACCTCAACCCTGTTAGATTAGCTAATATTAACAAGACAGGTAATAGCAAATGTTGGAGAGGCTGTGGAAAAAAAATGAACCCTCATTCACTGTTGGTGGGAATGTAAAGTAGTACAACCATTATGGAAGAAAGTATGGTGGTTCCTCAAAAAACTGGAAATAGAACTACCTTATGACCCAGCAATCCCTCTACTGGGTATATACCCCAAAAACTCAGAAACATTGATACGTAAAGACACATGCAGCCCCATGTTCATTGCAGCATTGTACACAGTGGCCAAGACATAGAAACAACCAAAAAGCCCGTCAGTAGATGACTGGATAAAGAAGATGTGGCACATATACACTATGGAATACTACTCAGCCATAAGAAATGATGACATCGGATCATTTACAGCAAAATGGTGGGATCTTGGTAACATTAAACAAAATGAAATAAGTAAATCAGAAAAAAACCAAGAACTGCATTATTCCATACATAGGTGGGACATAAAAACGAGACTAAGAAACATTGATAAGAGTGTGGTGGTTATGGGGGGGAGGAAAAAGGGAGGGGGAGGGGCACAAAGGAAACTAGATAGAAGGTGACAGAGGACAATCTGACTTTGGGTGATGGGTATGCAACATAATTGATTGACAAGATAACCCGGACATGTTTTCTTTGAACATATATACCCTGATTTATTGATGTCACCCTAGTAAAATTAATAAAAAATAATAATAACCACGTAAAAAAAAATCTAATGTTTATTAGATGATAGATAAAAGCAACATAATGACTGTGCCTCTGTCCCATGCTGAAATAATTACAAAGATGAAATTCTCAACACAAGAACAAAGAACTGAGTATCTTTGCTATGCGAGGCTCAGTGCTAAGTAAGCATTTTACATGTTTGTCTCATTTAATCTTCTCAGTCAACACCTGGTGAGATAAACGTTGATTTATTCCCATTTCCTATATGAAGAAACAGACCTGGATAGTTAAGTACATTGGCCTTGCCCAAGGAAACATACCTGGCAGAGAGTGGGCCAAAACGAGGATCCTAGCTCTGTCTGAGACCAAAACCATGTTTGAAACCACTGTATTTCCATCCATAAAATTATTTTTCATCATTTTATGTAAATAAAAAGGTACTGACATTGAATAGAAAAATAATTTTGATAGCTTCAGAATAAAGTCTGTGTTTTTAAGATATTATCTTGGAGAGACAGCCAAACATACCTCTAAGTCACAAACACGTATGTACCATCTTCTTAGATACAAGGAAGATTTCTGCAATTCCTTAAATGTACAGAAGCCTGACCTCTAAATCTTAAATTATGATTCAAGAATAAATGGAAGTCAGTCCTTTATTTAACTACTAAATCACTCATCAAAATTTATTTTACAACTGCATACATTTCTATCTTTGCAGTTTACTTGATAATTGAATTATCAATAAAATAATTAAGATGAAGCCAGTTTAGTGAAAACAGTGTAGGATTCCAGAATAAAGTGTATGCCTATTTAGGAATAAATTCATATAAAAATTTCTATTAAAAAATAATTATAGAGTGACGTCACGGAAATGGCGCCGTGAGCAGCGCGTCGGTCAGCTCTCCCCTAAATCACAACAAATTTATCACCTAGAAACAGAAAAATTTATCCTCGGAGCATTCCGGAGTTCCACACAAACTGATAGTGAAAGGACTGTTATCACTTGAATCTGAGAGACGAGGGTGTGGAGGAATCTACCACAGGGACGTTCTTTCAAACCGCAAGGAAGTGCGCCTGTGGTGAGTCAGCCCATATAGTTGGGAACGGCGAGCCGCCGCCGCGAGCCACCATGAGCAGCCCCGCGCGCGCCCGGTCCGGTTGAGCACCGCTGACGTTCCCAGCGGCCTGCACACTGCGAGTGGGGGTCGCCGGCCACCGGTGCCCGGAGCGCCCCATTCGCGCGCGTGCCTTGGGCATTCCACGCGCCCAGGGCGCCCTGCTGGCCCGCACACCCAGGGGGCTCCATTATCCTGCGCCTGGTGCAGTCCAGCTGCCAGTGGCAGGGCGAGTGGGAGAGGCTTGGGAGATTCTCTCCGTGGGCGGGGCACCTCACCCAGCCATTCAAGCTAACAATCAAGCGTTGGGGGAGGGGCACGCGCAGGCAGCCTAAAATACCTTCGGAAGCACAGCTGCGACCCAATCACTGAAATTAGCTTAACCCATGAAATCTGCGCACCCTCGGTTCTAATGGATAAGATCTCTCTCAGTTCAGCGATCCAAGACAAGAGGCGTGATATTTTTTAGTGCCTCTCACTAAAGGGGCGGGGGCAACTTCTGATTGATAGAGCCTCCATATTCAGGGATAAACGCTAACAAGAAGGATTTGGCAGATAATAAGGTCTATACTACACTAGTCGTAAGCAGAGACTAGTGCCTCTTCTTCCCTGCAAAAACAGGCTACAAAGTGTGGAAAGCCAGGGTTGAGAGGTCCAACTAAATGATAGGCGCTGAACAGTCACCTTGACAACAATTGACTCCCACCCCCGCCTGATTACACTGGAGGCCCTGACTCTCAGAGCCTTTCCCAAAGCCTTGCACTGAGTGGGGATAGAGTGGGGATTTCCCAGCTCTTTGAGCCTCTTACTCCCCAGGCAGAAGCAGTTGCAGCCTTATAGCTGGATCACCAGGCTGCTAATTCAGAAAGGGGGGACTAGGAGAGAGAATCCAGGAAAGCAAACTCTCTCATCGTTGGACCCTGCAAACGCCAACAAGCCTTTACTTCCAGCAAGACTAAAGCCAATTATATGACATTGCCATAGAATCCCATCAACTGCAAATCCCTACCTAAGAGTGACACAGGGGCAGAGCCTGGGGTACAGAGTCACCGACCAGGAAGAGGGAGAGAAAAGAAAAAGGAAGAAGTTAACCTCTCAAAATCAAGAAAAACCCACAGACTTTACAACTTGATCCACTAATTTTTTGTTGTTGTTGTTGTTGTTGTTTGTTTCTTCTATCTTTTTGCCTTTATTTCCTCCACCTCGGTCCTTCTATTCTCTGCCCATCTTATGCTTCCCCTTTCTTGAACTGCACTACCCATGAGTGTTGCATTTTATTTTTCTTCTTCATCCTCACCCTCCTTTAAGGTTATACTCCAAAACACTTAACTCTCACTCTCTCCTCTTTTGTTTTTTTTTTTGTCTTGCTTTATTTTGTTTTTTTCTCTTCCTATTTTATTTCTTCCTTCATTTTTCTCTTTTTCTTATTTTTTCCTTTCTATTCGTTTTTTCTTTTCTCATTTTACTTTCCTCCCATATAATCCTCAATCACGAACAAATTAGTTAATTTGGGACTCAAGGCTTTTTTTTTGGCTTTATTTCTCTTTTTTGCTTTTGTTTTTATTTTTTTTTCTTGTTTGTTTATTTTTGTGGCATTTTGGGTCCTCCCAACCCAAGGTCTCCATTGCATTTAGTCTTCGCTCCACTTAATACAATAGATTTTTACTTATTATTTTTATTTTTTCTTCTTTATTATTCTTTTTTGGTCCTTTTTTCTGGTTCCCTCTTATCCCTCTCATTATATCTCTTAGTTGACCATCACTTACAAGCAAATCATCTTATGCTTGTCTAAGATTTTCTTCCTTTTTTTTTTTTTTTTTTTGCATTTAGTAGGTCCCTACTCCCTTTTTTTTTGCCCCTTGAACTCTTCACCCCAAATCAGGCCCTCCATTATAGGCACGATATTTCCCTGAGGAGGGAAGAGGAGGGAAAGAGAAGAGAGAAAAAAAGGGGGAAATAATAAATTATTACTGTTTTTTTTTGTGGGGTGTTTTACCTTTTTTTTTTTTTTTTTTTTTTTACTTTTTACTCTTTATTAATTCTAATTAGTGCTATCAATAAGACCACCCTCAGATGCCGATAAGAAAGAGGAAATCGAATATTATGGATACAAAAGAAAGAGAGGTAACACAAATAGATGTGGAAAAATCTATGGAGAAAAGACAACATATTGGAAGCCTTGGAGCTAAATGACAGAGAATTTAAACTAGAAATCTTAAAAATACTCAGAGATATACAAGAAAACACAGAAAGGCAATTTAGGGAGATCAGAAAACAACTCAATGAACACAAAGAATATATTACCAAGGAAATTGAAACTATAAAAACAAATCAAACAGAAATGAAAAACTCAATTCACGAGCTGAAAAACGAGGTAACAAGCTTAGCTAACAGAACAGCCCAGATTGAAGATAGGATTAGTGAAATAGAAGACAAACAACTTGAGGCACAACAGAGAGAAGAAGAAAGAGACTCAAAAATAATAAAAAACGAGAAAGCCCTACAGGAATTGTCTGACTCCATCAGAAAGAATAACATAAGAATAATAGGTATATCCGAGGGAGAAGAGAAAGAAAATGGAATGGAGAATATACTCAAACAAATAATAGACGAGAACTTCCCAAGCCTGTGGAAGGAACTAAAGCCTCAAATTCAAGAAGCAAACAGAACACCAAGTTTTTTTAACCCCAACAAACTCACTCCAAGGCACATCATAATAAAGATGACACAAACCAATGACAAAGAAAAAATTCTCAAAGCAGCCAGGGAAAAGAAGAGTACAACATATAAAGGAAGGCCTATTAGATTATCATCAGATTTCTCAGCAGAAACTCTACAAGCTAGAAGAGAGTGGACCCCAATATTTAAAGCCCTGAAAGAGAGGAACTTTCAGCCAAGAATACTATACCCATCAAAGCTATCCTTCAAGTATGAAGGAGATATAAAAACATTCACAAATACAGAAAAGATGAGAGAATTTATCAACAGAAAGCCCCCACTCCAGGAAATACTAAAGGGGGGTTTTCCAACCAGATTCAAAGAACAAAAGAAAACAACACCACAAGTAACAGCTCCACCAAGAACACAATAAAACCAAACTTAAACTGTGACAACAAAGGAAAAAAAAGGGGGGAGAGGATGGAGATTAACAGTAGCAAAGGATGAGGAAGTGCAGAAATACTTATAAGATAGGGTACTACAATGAATATGGTAGGTACCCTTTTCATTACTTAATGGTAACCACCCTTAAAAAAACCACCACAAAAACACTTGACTTAAAAAAGGTAGCAACAGAGGAAAGAAGTATGGAACACAAACAAACAAAAACAAATGATAGAAAAACAAAAGAGAAGAATCAAACTAGATACAAAAACTAACAGAAAGCAATTTATAAAATGGCAGTAGGGAACCCACAAGTGTCAATAATTACACTAAATGTAAATGGATTAAACTTACCAATAAAAAGACACAGAGTAGCAGAATGGATTAAAAAAGAAAATCCAACTATATGCTGCCTACAAGAAACACATCTAAGCAACAAGGATAAAAAACAAATTCAAAGTGAAAGGCTGGAAAACAATACTCCAAGCAAACAACACCCAAAAAAAAAGCAGGCGTAGCAATACTCATATCTAATAATGCTGACTACAAGACAGAAAAAAGTACTCAGAGACAAAAAATGGTCATTTCATAATGATTAAGGGGAAGTTGAATCAAGAAGACATAACAATCCTTAATATATATGCACCAAACCAAGGAGCACCAAAATATATAAGACAGCTACTTATTGACCTTAAAACAAAAACTAACAAAAATACAATCATACTTGGAGACCTCAATACACCGCTGACGGCTCTAGATCGGTCATCCAAACAGAGAATCAATAAAGATATAGTGGCCTTAAACAAAATACTAGAACACCTGGATATGATAGACATCTACAGGACACTTCATCCCAAAGCGACAGAGTATACATTTTTCTCTAGTGTACATGGAACATTCCTCAAGATTGACCATATGTTGGGCCACAAAGACAATATCAGCAAATTTAGAAAAATTGAAATTGTACCAAGCATATTTTCTGATCATAAAGCCTTGAAATTAGAATTCAACTGCAAAAAAGAGGGGGAAAAACCCACAAAAATGTGGAAACTAAACAACATACTTCTAAAAAATGAATGGGTCAAAGAAGAAATAAGCGCAGAAATCAAAAGATATATACAGACAAATGAAAATGACAATACGACATATCAGAATCTCTGGGATGCAGCAAAAGCAGTAATAAGAGGAAAGTTCATATCACTTCAGGCCTATATGAACAAACAAGAGAGAGCCGAAGTAAACCACTTAACTTCACACCTTAAGGAACTAGAAAAAGAAGAACAAAGACAACCCAAAACCAGCCGAAGAAAGGAGATAATAAAAATCAGAGCAGAAATAAATGAAATAGAGAACAGAAAAACTATAGAAAAAATCAATAAAACAAGAAGCTGGTTCTTTGAAAAGATCAACAAAATTGACAAACCCTTGGCAAGACTCACCAAGGAAAAAAGACACAGGACTCATATAAATAAAATCCAAAATGAAAGAGGAGAGATCACCACAGACATCATAGATATAGAAAGAATTATTGTAGAATACTATGAAAAATTATATGCCACCAAATACAACAATCTAGAAGAAATGGATAAATTCCTAGAACAATACAACCTTCCTAGACTGAGTCATGAAGAAGCAGAAAGCCTAAACAGACCAATCAGCAGGGAGGAAATAGAAAAAACTATTAAAAATCTCCCCAAAAATAAAAGTCCAGGCCCAGACGGTTATACTAGTGAATTCTATCAAACATTCAAAGAAGACTTGGTTCCTATTCTACTCAAAGTCTTCCAAAAAATTGAAGAAGAAGCAATACTTCCAAATACATTTTATGAGGCCAACATAACCCTCATACCAAAACCTGGCAAGGATGGCACAAAGAAAGAAAACTACAGACCAATATCTCTAATGAATACAGATGCTAAAATACTAAACAAAATACTGGCAAAACCGAATACAACAACATATTAAAAAAATAATACATCATGATCAAGTGGGATTCATCCCAGAATCTCAAGGATGGTTCAACATACGCAAAACGGTTAACGTAATACACCATATCAACAAAACAAAGAACAAAAACCACATGATCTTATCAATAGATGCAGAAAAGGCTTTTGATAAAATACAACACAATTTTATGTTTAAGACTCTCAACAAAATGGGTATAGAAGGAAAATATCTCAACATGATAAAGGCCATATATGATAAACCATCAGCCAACATCCTATTAAACGGCATAAAAACTGAGGACTTTCTACCTTAAATCAGGAACAAGACAGGGTTGTCCACTCTCTCCACTCTTATTCAACGTGGTGCTAGAAGTTCTGGCCAGAGCAATCAGACAAGACAAAGAAATAAAAGGCATCCATATCGGAAAAGAAGAAGTAAAGCTATCACTTTTTGCTGATGATATGATCCTATACATCGAAAACCCGAAGGACTCCACAAAAAGATTATTAGAAACAATAAACCAATACAGTAAGGTCGCAGGATACAAAATTAACATACAAAAGTCCATAGCCTTTCTATATGCCAACAATGAAATATTAGAAAACGAACTCAAAAAAATAATCCCCTTCACGATTGCAACAAAAAAAAATAAAATACCTAGGAATAAACATAACAAAGAACGTAAAGGACCTATATAATGAAAATTACAAAGCATTGTTAAGGGAAATCGAAAAAGATACAATGAGATGGAAAAATATTCCTTGTTCTTGGATAGGAAGAATAAATATAATCAAAATGGCCATATTACCCAAAGCAATATACAAATTTAATGCAATTCCCATCAAAATTTCTATGACATTTTTTAAAGAAATGGAACAAAAAATCATCAGATTTATATGGAACTATAAAAAACCCCGAATAGCCAAAACAATCCTAAGGAAAAAGAATGAAGCTGGGGGCATTACAATACCTGACTTTAAACTATATTATAGGGCCACGATAATCAAAACAGCATGGTATTGGCAAAAAAATAGACACTCAGACCAATGGAACAGAATAGAAAGCCCAGAAATAAAACCACATATATATGGTCAAATAATCTTTGATAAAGGGGCCAACAACACACAATGGAGAAAAGAAAGCCTCTTCAACAAATGGTGTTGGGAAAACTGGAAAGCCACATGCAAAAGAATGAAACTCGACTACAGCCTGTCTCCGTGTACTAAAATTAATTCAAAATGGATCAAAGACCTAAATATAAGACCTGAAACAATAAAGTACATAGAAGAAGACATAGGTACTAAAATCATGGACCTGGGTTTTAAAGAACATTTTATGAACTTGACTCCAATGGCAAGAGAAGTGAAGGCAAAGATAAATGAATGGGACTACATCAGAATTAAAAGTTTTTGCTCAGCAAGAGAAACTGATATCAAAATAAACAGACAGCCAACTATATGGGAACTGATATTTTCAAACGACAGCTCAGATAAGGGCCTAATATCCAAAATTTACAAAGAACTCATAAAACTCTACAACAAACAAACAAACAATCCAATAAAAAAATGGGAAGAGGACATGAACAGACACTTCTCCCAGGAAGAGATACAAATGGCCAACAGATATATGAAAAGATGCTCAGCTTCATTAGTTATTAGAGAAATGCAAATCAAAACTACAATGAGATACCACCTCACTCCTGTTAGATTAGCTATTATCAACAAGACGGGTAATAGCAAATGTTGGAGAGGCTGTGGAGAAAAAGGAACCCTCATTCACTGTTGGTGGGACTGTAAAGTAGTACAACCATTATGGAGGAAAGTATGGTGGTTCCTCAAAAAACTGCAAATAGAACTACCTTATGACCCAGCAATCCCTCTACTGGGTATATACCCCAAAACCTCAGAAACATTGATACGTGAAGACACATGTAGCCCCATGTTCATTGCAGCACTGTTCATAGTGGCCAAGACATGGAAACAACCAAAAAGCCCTTCAATAGAAGACTGGATAAAGAAGATGTGGCACATATACACTATGGAATACTACTCAGCCATAAGAAATGATGACATCAGATCATTTACAGCAAAATGGTGGGATCTTGATAACATTATAAAGAGTGAAATAAGTAAATCAGAAAAAACAAGAACTACATGATTCCATACATTGGTGGAACATAAAAATGAGACTAAGAGACATGGACAAGAGTGTGGTGGTTACCAAGGGAGGACATGGGAGGGAGGGAGGGAGAGAGTTAGGGGGAGGGGGAGGGGCACAGAGAACTAGATAGAGGGTGACGGAGGACAATCTGACTTTGGGCGAGGGGTTTGCAACATAATTTGATGACAAAATAACCTAGACATGTTTTCTTTGAATATATGTACCCTGATTTATTAATGTCATCCCATTACCATTAATAAAAATTTATTAAAAAAAATAATTATAATAGAATTGAAGTTTGAGGGAGAGAGAGGTCTTATTTTTGCTTTAAATCATTTACATTACAGGGAATGAAAAGTGATCAAAGTGCTTTTTTGTTAGTTTGTTTGTTCGGTGGGAAATTGTGCTGGGAATGTGGATCTATTGTGCACAGAGGATGTTGGCTTTATGCTGGAACCACCAGGCAGGTTGAGCTGAGAAACAGTTAGCTCAGTCAGCAAGATTTTGAATATGATTAAGCCAGGAAGTGGTCACTCCCCAGGACAGGGCAGAAAGAAGGAAATGAAGGCATTAACCCCAAACGAGGAATGATCTCTCCCTCTCTCTCTAAAGTAAACTATTAGGAGAATTTATTGTGTCTTTCAAGGATTATTTCATTACATTTTATCATCATAGGTCTAATAAATCAGAGTCTTGTTTCCAAGTAGATCAACAGTCCGCGTATGTCGTGGCTACCGTCTCTAAGAAACTTCTGTTTGTTGAGGGCTGACATACCCTCATGTTTTAGTAACAGAACATCATTGAGACCAAGGACCCAAGTCACAGCGTAAAATGTAGGGCCTGTAGCAGGTTGCTGGCCGAGTTCTCATTACTTTGGGGGCTCTCAGTGTTTTCTCTGTAGTCACTGCTTTCTTCCCTCTCTTTTCTTACAAGCTTTGGTTCACGGATGGAGCGTCTGGATTGCTTGTCCCATTTGGAATGGAGCTTTAGTAAGAAAACATTTTATTACATATATTGAGAGAATATAGGAAGGAGGCAGGGAAAGAGGAAACAGAACACATGTCCTTTTTAAGTTTTCCAACAATATGAAAAAGTCAAAATTCTACAGAAAATCAGGACTTAGCCTAGTACATTAATTTCTATTAGCTGCATTTTAAATATAGAATTTTTCTTAAAATCATTTTATCATGTGTTATGTATACTATAACATAAATACTGTTCAAGAAATTCTTAAAAACTTATTTTGTTTTAGCCTGACCAGGTGGTGGCACAGTGGATAGAGCATTAGACTGGGATGTGGAGGACCCAGGTTTGAGACCCCAAGGTCGCCAGCTTGAGCACGGGCTCATCTGGTTTGAGCAAGGCTCACCAGCTTAAGCCCAAAGTCACTGGCTCGAGCAAGGGGTCACTCAGTCTGCTGTAGCCCACGGTCAAGACACATATGAGAAAGCAATCAATGAACAACTAAGGTGCCGCAACAAAGAACTAATGCTCTCATCTCTCACCCTTCCTGTCTGTCTGTCCCTAACTGTCCCTTTCTCTGATTCTCTCTGTATCTGTCACACAAAAAAAGTTATTTTGTTTTAATCCCCTCACCTTGATATTCTGAGAAATTTAAATCTTTTTTTGAAACTGGAATTTAAATATATATATATTATATATATAATTTCATTTTAAATACATATATTTGATTATAAGATATCTATTATAATATATCATATTATATATTATATGTTATATGTTATATATTATATATCAGGAGGTGGTGGGAGGTAGAAGAGGATAAAGAAGGATAAATGGTGATAGAAGGAGACTTGACTTGAGGTGGTGAACACAGTACAATATACAGATGATATAGAATTGTACACCTGGAACCTATATAATTTTATTAGCCAATGTCATCCCAATAAATTCAATAAAAAATATCAACCATGAGAAAGAATTTTAAAATGGAAAACAGAGTCAAATAACTTTCAGACTTAATGCTTTCATTGGAAATGCTGATATTTGTCTGCATGACCCAGATTCACAAGCCCAAAATCTTACTTCTCCCTCCTTCTCTGTACACAACTGTTTGACCTGAAAATAATTCAGGAAGTTGAGTGATGGATTTCACACCTTCCAGTTCCCTAGGAAGGTATGCATGTGCCAAGTATAAGTTAGCACCGAGTAGGTGCTCAGAGTCTGCTCAATGACTGATTGCACATATGACAGGTCAGACTGGGAGGTTGGCTCTGTGGGTCACAGAAGTGAGCTCATCTAGCCCTGGCTCCAAGGTAGTAAGACTGAGGAATTACAGAGGCACACAGGCCTCTTTTACTCATTATTTCACGAGTTACCTGACATTCATCACTGAAGAATTCAACTGTGGAGCTTTTGATCTTAAGAAGTTTCCTATTAAAATGTAGTCACTCTTGGGAGGGGAAACATTTTAAGTCTTTTAAAAGATCAGACTTTAACTGAGATGTTACCTAAAAGTGAGGCTTTGACGTTCTTGGTATGTGGTCAGGCGCAGAATCTCCACTTAGCCAGTTCCCCATTGCTTTTGCCTATAAAATGTGGGTATTTACAGGTAAGAAAGCCTATGAGAAACTGTCTAACTCTAAGACACTCAGAATGAATACAATTTGAACATAGATTGTATGATAAAGAGCTTTGCCAATACTAAAGCCCTATACAAGTGCTAGTTGTCACCACACCTTTCACCGGTGCTATCTCTCTGTCCAAACCCTTTGTTGCTAATCCCTTGCCACCTGATGCACCCATCCCATCCCCTGATGACCTGCTGAATTCCCCATCCTGTCACCTCCCGGACTTCATCACCTACCACTCTCCATTAGCTCATTTCTTCCCCATCACATTGGTTGACTTCTTATTCTTTTCAAAGATGCCAAGATGTGTTTCTGCCTCAGGGCCTTTGTACTGCCTGTTCTCTGCCTGAAGCCTCTTGCCATATGTGGCTGGTTCCCAAACCTCTTTTAATTCTTTGAACAAATGCCACTTTCTCAATGATGACTTCCCTCATTACCCTATTTAAAATTGTAAACCTCCCTTACAATTGGCATTTCCTGTTCTATTATTTCCCCAAAGCCCTATCACCATCTAATATACTATATAATTTACTTATTTATTGTTTGTTTGCTCTCCTCCAATGTATATTGTACAAGGTCAGGGATTTTTTAAAATTTTTGTTTACTGCTGTATTTCCAGCACTTGGAAAAGAATGAGTCATATACTAGATGTTCAGTAAATATTGTCCGATTAACATTATTGAATAAGTGAACAAATCCCATGCAATCCATGCTAGTGGTACAGAATTATTTATACGGTTGAACTCTGATTAGGTTGCAAAAACTAAAGATCAAGCTGGTATTTATACTGAAGCAGGAAAAAATCCTCATAAAAAGGAAAGTATTAAGAGTGCTCACTCTTTTAATAATGTTTAAATTTGAAACACAATTTCTCTTTCCTAGTGTGAGTTTCCTACTGAACCACACAGCTCTGTCTGATCAGGGTCAGCCTCAAAGGTCTCGGACTCATTTCACAACCTTCCTTGCCAGTCACTTCTCAACTTGCCTGCAAAGTGTATCTTCCTCTGGTAAAAAGATAATTTATACACTTCAATCGTATTGACATTTCCCTTTGCAAATAACTCCATATCTCTTTGGAGACTTGAAAGAGATTTTTACAAGTGGCACAGCTCTTTGAATTTGTTCGGTGCCTTTTATTCAAGGCTTCCTAAATTCTTCACAAATTTTAGTCCTCAGACTCCCCTAGTACTAGTCTGCCAGCCACGTGATAACCAGTTTTCCTAGAATTTCTGAACTAATTATTTAAAGGCATGATCTGCTAGAAAGCATGCAGCAAGGAGACCATAGCAGCTTAACTACTGAGTTCTACTTTAATCCCAGAAAACCTGGCTTTTAAATCAAGCCTGATGAAGAAACCAAAGTACAGTGAGTTTCACAAGATCTGAAACTTGAGGGTCCAGTGACTTGACTAATGGTGAGCAAAAGTGCTTCACTCAGAACCCTGCATTGAGACGGGAAGTTGGGAGGAAGGTAGGGCTGGATCTCCACATGCCTTTCCGGATCCCTCCTCTGCTACAGAAGGGACTCAGTTTCACCATGGCTCAAGTCTCTTACGCTACAATGGCCCTGTGATTTCTAGCCACCTGATGGTCAATTCTCCAAGTAGATATTCTAATTTTTTTTTAAGTTTAGTGTAAGGCCAGTAGTCACCTGGCCTTTGCAGGTTTGCATTTGATTTGAACAGATGGTAATGAAACAACAGAGCCAAGAACTGGTGGGCCATTAGCTTTAATCCTAGCTTGCACCCGGCAAGCAAGAAATACACACAGTGGGAAAACACTTCCCTTTCCATTCAGGGCTCCCAAAGCCACTGACTCATCCGAGTATTCCTAGAATCAAAGGTTTCTACCTCATCAGGCTTATTCACCTCTGTTCCCATCTTCTTCTCTCTGCACAAACTCTGCACAAACTGGCTTCTCCTTCAGCACTCTGCCATCTTGGCTGCCTCTCCTCTGCAATGCTGATGGCAGGAACTGAGAGAGAGAAAGAGAGAGAGAGAGAGAGAGAGAGAGAGAGAGAACTAGCCCCCGGTCTGCCTTATTTTATAGTGTAGACATTAAAGCCTTTAAACCAATATACAAATAAGGATGTCTCTGATACAAAGTCACTTATCTGAGGCATAAATGGGATTCCTCATAAGAGTGCACCACCCCACATCATGCAACAGTCAAGGGTGTGGGGAAAAGCTTAGTTTTGAGAAGATCTTAGTATTAGAAGGATGTTGAAAAGACCTTAGCATTAAAAGGGAGGGAAAGGCTTAGTCTTAAAACTAAGCCTATAAGGACTTTGCCAGCTTACAGCCTGTCCCCCACACCCAATGCAAACTATAAGCAAGTAAACATATACATCATATTTACAAATTTATTTGACCAACGTTCAGCTTATCCAAAAAAAGAAATTAATTGTCTTACCACCACAAGCAACTATTTCTTCTTCTGACTTCCTTGTCTTTGAACCTAGTTTTAAACCTTGGAGCAATGTTTGACTCAATCCTTTCCTCTAAATTAGTGCTTCTAGAACTGTAATGTGTATGTGAGTCACCTGGGGATCTCGTGAACATGTAGACTCTGATTCAGTAAATCTGTGGGAAGGCCTGAGACTCTGCATGTCTGACAAGTTCGCAAGGACTCATCCTGCTGTCCCAGGACTGTGCTCTGGGTTACACTGCCTGAAACCTCCCACCCTCTGTCCCGCTCCTGCCCCGTCGTATCCAGTTGTCACCAAAGTGCACTAATGAAGTTCATTCTGTCTGCACACTCGGGCCAAAAAGTGCACACAAGCTGGGGGTTTGCAGTAAAGAAAGGAATTCATTTATTAAGATTGACCAACCTGGAGATGGGCAAGCTCATGTCCTGAGAAAGCCAACTCCCTCATGACACCATAGACTACAGATTATATAGGGGTAAGTCACAGGACACTATGGGTTAAAGATCCAGGTCTGTTAGGATTTGATTGGTCAGGGATGAGATAAGGGTAATAAATCATTCTGTCAGGTCTTGAGGACAATTCGAGGTCAGCTCTGGGATCCAGAACTAGTTTTAAGGAGAGATAGCCAAGGGAGTCATGCTGCCTTATTGGCTCAGGAGCTAAAACACAATTTAGATAAAGATGTTATCCTTTTTAGCCTGCCAGGGACTTAAACCTTGTGACTGTTAGTCAGAACCCAGCTATTATTTTTTGCTACCTCAGGGGTCAGTTGTCATCAAGGTGAGAGACTATGGTCTTGTCACATGAGAGAGAAAAGGAGGCAAAAAATGATTGCTTTAAAACTACAGTTTAACTTTAAAATTACAGTTTAAATCGAATCAGAACTGCGAGGACCCTCAGTTTCACAATCAGTTTCCAAGTAACGTTTGTTTTGTTATGAGGCGTATTCGTATGCCTCACTGCTCACTCCTCTTGTTCTCACTGTGCAGCCACCCCCAACGCTGTGCCACTTCCCATCCCTCCCAGGTTGTATGCCTACACAATTTTGGTAGCCCAACTGCGACACTCTCACCGTTGGTGAGTTATAAAATCAATTCATCGTGTAGCTAACAGCATTTATATAACATGAATCAAATAGAATAGAACAGAGAATATTAGAGTGTACCACACAAAATAAGGATATTATTATTTTTGCTAGATATAAAAATATTTATAATTTGGCCATGATCCAAAATATAAGGTCTCCCGGAAAGTTCTGTCTGTTTCTATCACAAGTTTCGACACGTAAGGACATGTTTATTTGGTGCATGTGTGCCTCTCTATTTTTATCACTTAATGTATACATACTGACGTAGCAAATTAACTAAAACAAAGTTGATTCACGTTAGTCTTATGTGTGAAGCGATAGTGTACCCATGGCTACTGATAAAGTTCATTTACGCCACTGTAATTTTTACGAATTTCAATAAAGAAGAAATGCTACAGAAGCATGTCTGTCGCATCCACCATATTCCCCGGATTTAGCACCCTCCGACTATCACTTGTTTTTGTCCTTACAAAATTTTTTGAAGGGCAAAAAATTCAAAAATGAAGAAGATATCAAACAAGCACTGGTTCAATTTTTCGCATCAAAAGATAAAACATTTTTCAAAAATGGGATATATAAATTGCCCTCATTGCCCTCACGCTGGCAAGAAATCATTAATAATAATGGCAATTATATTATTTAATAAAGTTTATTGACGGTAAGAAAAATTTGTATTTTGTTTTATTCCAAAAACGGACAGAACTTTCTGGTAGACCTTAAATATTTCTTACTGTGAGTAGAGATTTAAAAAAATGTGAAGACCAAGGCCCTACGGTGACCTCCCATGCTCACTCCATTTCAACCCAGTATGCTTGCAGTAGTGTTGGGCAAGCCAGTGTGTTACAAGAGCATTAGGTTTGCTTGCTTATACTCTCCTGGTTGGTGCTTGAGCACGGGGCAGCACCATGTGTGTGTAGTCTGTGTAAGACTGCGGGTGCTTGCCTTCAGGGTGGCAGATTGCAAATTGTGGATTGCCTGCCACCATTGGGAGGGGTCATTGCTTGCTATTGTTTGCTGGAGAAAGGGTATTTTCCCCCAGCCAGTTTTGCCTGGGAGTCCTGAGAGAGAGAAGCGGTTTTTCCTGCCTGCTTCATCCACCATTGTGAGACTAATAAGGAAATGGCCCACCATCCTCAGGCTCCACAGTTCCTTTACTGTCTGCTCGAATCCAGTGGGAACCTGCATGGCCACGGCCACCGCCATTACAAATAGAAAGCTCAACTTTCTGAACCTCTGCTGTGTCAGAAACCTTTCGTGTTGCTTCATTGTCTGAAATTTATGTATGTCAGCCTGAATTGCGAGGCTCCTCAACCTGGTTTTCCATGGCTTTCAAGCCTGATTTCCCGCTCTGCCCTGCTGAGGAGCGACCCTGCACAGGGCTGGGCCCCTGCATGACTGCTCCCCCAGGGTGACTGCCACTTGCCTACCTGTGCGCCTGCTGCTGTGCTGCCTGCATGCACTTCCTTTTGATTCCCACTGAAATCACAGCTCTCTTTCAAATCTACTTCAAGTTGTAGGGGCTAAAAATAATATTTTTTTTCCTCCCACTAAGTTCTTCTAGCTGAGCTAATAATCAAATTAAGAGAGGCAGAGAAAATCAAATTTGAATACATGTGCACAGGAAACTGACATAGGCAAGAAAATTCCAGAAACAGTGAGGCAACATTGGGTACATATGACATTTTGGACAAAAGAGAAGGGCAGGAAAGGTGGGGAAGATTTCGGAAAAGGACCTTAGATTTCTGAACTGAGAACTGGTGATGTACAGGTGATTGAGGAAGAGTTGAGCACACAGGACAGACATATTCTTGCTAGGCAACCCAGAAACAATGGGACACTCTGGGCTTTCTAGTAACAGGCCCCTGCCTAAAGCCTTCCTATTTACTACACTTAATTTAAACTAAGCTAAAGGGAACATCCTATGATTTCCTTCCTGAAGCTGGTTTTTCTATTTGACTCTCTTGGCAGAAAGAAGGGGAATGAGCAAAGTTTCTTCTCGAGTCTTGTATTTCATTTTTTTCTTTTCTTTTTTTTAATTAAATTTAATTCAGTGACATTGATAAATCAGGGTACATATGTTGAGAGAATACATCTTCAGATTATTTTGACATTTGATTGTGCTGTGTACCCCTCCTTCAAACTTAAATTGTCTTCTGTCACCTCCTATCTGGTTTTCTTTGTGCCCCTCCCCTCCCCCACCACCTCTGTCCTTCCTCGCCCCATCCCCCCTACCCCCGCCCCCATTGACATCACATTCTTGTCCATGTCTCTGAGTCTCATTTTTATGTCCCATCTATGTATGAATTCATATAGCTCTTAGTTTTTTCTGATTTACTTATTTCACTCCGTATAATGTTATCAAGGTCCATCCATGTTGTTGTAAATGATCCGATGTCATCATTTCTTATGGCTGAGTAGTATTCCATAGTATATATGTACCAAAGCTTTTTAATCCACTCGTCCTCTGACGGACACTTGGGCTGTTTCCAGATCTTCGCTATTGTGAACAATGCTGCCACAAACATGGGGGTGCATTTCTCCTTTAGGAGCCGTTCTACGGTGTTCTTGGGGTATATTCCTAACAGTGGGATAGCTGGGTGAAAAAGCAGTTCGATTTTCAGTTTTTTGAGGAATCTCCATACTGTTTTCCACAGTGGCTGCACCAGTCTGCATTCCCACCAGCAGTGCAGGAGGGTTCCCTTTTCTCTACATCCTCGCCAGCATTTATTCTGTGTTGTTTTGTTGATGAGCGCCATTCTGACTGGTGTGAGGTGATATCTCATTGTGGTTTTAATTTGCATTTCTCTAATGATTAGTGATGTTGAGCATTTTTCATATGCCTATTGGCCATCTGTATGTCCTCTTTGGAGAAGTGTCTATTCATTTCTTTTGCCCATTTTTTGATTGGGTTGTTTGTCTTTCTGGTGTTGAGTTTTACAAGTTCTTCATAAATTTTGGTTATTAACCCCTTATCAGACATATTGTCAAATATGTTCTCCCATTGTGTACTTTGTCTTTTTATTCTGTTCTTATTGTCTTTAGCTGTACAAAAGCTTTTTAGTTTGATAATAGTCCCATTTGTTTATCCTGTCTTTTATTTCACTTCCCCGTGAAGATAAATCAGTAAATTTATTGCTCTGAGAGATATCAAAGAGCTTACTGCCTCTGTTTTCTTCTAAGATGCTATGGTTTCATGGCCTACATTTAAGTCTTTTTATCCATTTTTAGATTATTTTTGTGAGCAGTATAAGCTGGTGATCTAGTTTCTTTTTTTACAGGTAGCTGTCCAATTTTCCCAACATCATTTGTTAAAGAGGCTGTCTTTACTCCATTGTATTTCCTTACCTACTTTGTCAAATATCAGTTGTCCATAGAGTTGTGGGTTTATTTCTGGGTTCTCTGTTCTGTTCCATTGATCTATATGCCTGTTCTTATGCCAGTACCAGGCTGTTTTGAGTACAATGGCCTTGTAGTATAACTTGATATCAGGAAGTGTGATACCTACCACTTTGTTCTTCTTTTTTAAGATTGCTGAGGCTATTCGTGTTCTCTTTTGGTTCCAAATAAATTTTTGGAATATGTGATCTATATCTTTGAAGTATGTCATTGGTATTTTAATTGGTATTGCATTAAATTTATAGATTTCTTTGGGTATATAGACATTTTAATGATGTTTATTCTTCCTAACCATGAGCACGGTATATGCTTCCACTTGTTTGTATCTTCCTTGATTTCTTTTATCAATGCTTTGTAATTTTCCAAGTACAAGTCTTTAGTCTCCTTGGTTAAGTTTACTCCTAGGTACTTTATTTTTTTGGTTGTAATAGTGAAGGGGATTGTTTCCTTAATTTCTCCTTCTGACTGTTCATTGTTGGCGTATAAAAATGCCTCTGATTTCTGAGTATTGGTTTTATATCCTACCACTTTGCTGAATTCATTTATCAGGTCTTGTAGTTTTTTGACTGAGACTTTAGGGTTTTCTATATACAATATCATATCATCTGCAAATAATGGTAGTTTTACTTCTCTTTTTCCACCTTGAATGCCTTTAATTTATTCTTCTTGTCTAATTGCTGTGGCTAGGACTTCCAGGACTATGTTAAATAAGAGTGGTGAAAGGGGACACCCCTGCCTTGTTCCTGATCTTAAGGGGATTGCTTTTAATTTTTGCCCTTTGAGTATGATGTTGGCTGTGGGTTTCTCATAGATGGCTTTTATCATGTTGAGGTATGTTCCCTGTATTCCCACTTTGCTGAGAGTTTTGATCATGAATGGGTGCTGGATTTTATCAAATGCTTTTTCTGCATCTATTGAAATTATCATATGGTTTTTCTCCTTCTTTTTGTTTATGTGATGAATCACATTGATTGATTTACGAATATTGTACCAGCCTTGCCTCCCCAGAATAAATCCCATTTGATCATGGTGTATGACTTTTTCCATATATTGTTGGATCCGGTTTGCTAATATTTTGTTGAGGATTTTAGCATCTATATTCATCAGAGATATTGGCCTATAATTTTCTTTCTTTGTGTTGTCTTTGCCTGGTTTTGGAATCAGAATTATGCTCGCCTCATAAAAGGAGCTTGGAAGTCTTCCTTCCTCTTGAATTTTTTGAAATAGTTTGAGAAGGATAGGAGTTAGTTCTTTGAACATTTGGTAGAATTCAGGTGTGAAGCCATCGGGCCCCAGACTTGTCTTTGTTGGAAGTTTTTTGATAACTGTTTCGATCTCAATTGGCGTAATCGGTGTGGTTAGGTTTTCTGATTCTTCCAGATTGATTTTTGGAAGATTGTATGTTTGAAGGAATTTGTCCATTTCATCTAGGTTGTCTAGTTTTTTGGCATACAGTTCTTCATAGTATTTTCTTACAATATTTTGTATTTCTGTTGTGTCAGTTGTAATTTCTCCTCTCTCATTTCTAATATTATTTATTTGAGTTCTCCCTCTTTTTCTTGGTGAGTCTAGTTAAAGGTTCATCGAGCTTGTTTACCTTTTCAAAGAACCAGCTCCTACTTTCATTGATCCTCTGTATTGTTTCTTTAGCCTCTCTATCATTTATTTCTGCTCTGATCTTTATTATTTCCTTCCTTCTACTACATTTGGGCTTTACTTGATGTTCTTTTTCTAGTTCTTTTAGATGCAGGGTTAAGTTGTTTATTTGAACTTTACCTACATTCTTAAAGTGTGCCTGTAGTGCTATGAACTTCCCTCTCAGTACTGCTTTTGCTGTGTCCCATAAATTTTGAGTTGTTGGATGTTCATTGTCATTCGTTTCTAGGAATTTTTTTACTTTTTCTTTGATCTCATTCTTAATCCATTCATTATTTAGTTTCCATGTGTTTGAGAATTTTTGAGCTTTTCTTTTGTGGTTCATTTCTACTTTTATGACCTTGTGATCAGAGAAAGTGCTTGATATGATTTCAATCTTCTTATATTTGTTGAGACCACTTTTGTGCCTAATATGTGGGCCATCCTAGAGAATGTACCATGAGCACTTGAAAAGAATGTATATTCTGCTGCTTTAGGGTGAAAGGTTCTGAAGATATCTATTAAATCGAGTTGATCTAGTGTATCCAATAAGTCTGCTGTTTCTTTGTTAATTTTCTTTCTTGAGGATCTATCTAGTGATGTTAGTGAGGTATTAAAATCCCCTACTATTATAGTATTGCTGTTGATCTCGCCCTTTAAATCCATCAAAGTCTGTTTTATATATTTGGGTGCACCTATATTAGGTGCATAGATATTTATAATAGTTATATCTTCCTGTTGGATTACTCCCTTTATCATTATGTAGTGGCCTTCTTTATCTCTTACTATATCCTTTGTTTTAAAGTCCAATTTGTCTGATATAAGTATTGCTACCCCAGCTTTTTTTTCATTTCCGTTTGCATGAAACATTTTTTTCCATCCTTTTACCTTCAATCTGTGTGTGTCTTTTGTTCTAAGGTGTGTTTCTTGTAGACAACATATGTATGGGTTCTGTTTTCTTATCCACGCAGCTACCCTATGTCTTTTGATTGGATCATTTAATCCATTTACATTTAAGGTTATTATTGATATGTAGTTGTTTATTGCCATTTAATTCTTTAAAGGTGTATTCCTTTTTTTTTTTTCTGTATTCTTTTCCCACCAGGCCCCTTAATATTTCCTGCAGCATTGGTTTGGTTGTAATGAATTCCTTGAGTTGTTTTTTGTCTGGGAAGCTTTTTATTTCTCCTTCAATTTTAAAAGATAGCCTTGCTGGATAAAGTAGTCTTGGTTGTAGATTCTTGTTCTGCATTCCTTTGAATATTTCTTGCCATTCCTTTCTGGCCTCAAGTGTTTCTGTTGAGAGGTCGGATGTCATCCTTATAGGGGCTCCTTTGTAGGTGATAGCTTTTTTTTCTCTTGCAGCTTTTAATATTTTCTCTTTATCGCTTAGCTTTGGTATTTTAATTATGATGTGTCTTGGTGTAGGTTTCTCTGGGTTTCTCCTTAATGGAGTCCTCTGTGCTTCTTGAACTTGTGAGGGTTTTTCCTACATTAATAGGGAAGTTTTCAGCTATGATATGATTGAACAACATCTCTATCCCTTGTTCTTTTTCTTCTTCTTCAGGAACCCCTATGATGCGCATGTTATTTCTCTTTATGTTGTCACAGAGCTCTCTAAGGGTTTCCTCTGACTTTTTTGAGTCTCTTTTCTCTTTTCTTCTCTGCTTTCATGCCTGCATTCCAGTTGTCCTCTAATTCGCTGATTTGATCCTCAGCTCTATCTATCTTGTTTTTAATTCCTTCCATTGTGGTCTTTATTTTTGATATTGTATTTGCCATCTCCGACTGATTCTTTTTTTTTTATAAATAAATTTTTATTTTAATGGGGTGACATCAATAAATCAGGGTACATATATTCAAACAAAACATTTCCAGGTTATCTTGTCATTTAGTTCTGTTGCATACTCCTCCCCCAAAGAGAGATCATCCTCTGTCACCCTATATCCAGTTTTCTTTGTACCCCTCCCCCTCCCCTTCCTCCTCTCCCTCCTTCCCTCCCCCTACCCCCCGTAACCACCACACTCCTGTCCATGTCTCTTAGTCTAGCTTTTATGTCTCACCAATGTATGGAATCCTGCAGTTCTTGTTTTTTTCTGATTCTCTGATTCGCTTATTTCACTCCGCATAATGTTATCAAGATTCCACCATTCTGATGTAAGTGACCTGATGTCATCATTTTTTCTAGCTGAATAGTATACCATGGTGTATATGTGCCCCATCTTCTTTATCCAGTCTTCTATTTTTTTTACAGTGATTTAAAGCATTTAAGCAAACTTTTGGCCAATACAGCAAGAATCCATAAAAGAGTAGTGTCCTTAACATGTTCACCAAGTCCAAGTTGGCCCCATCACCATGCCAAATCCCTGAAAAATGCAACCCAACCACAGTTCAGTCTGTTAGGAGCTGTCACAGGGAGCAGGAGTCCAGAAAAGTCCACATCCAGGAAAAGTCCTCATGGCACTGGAATTGTTGTCACCATTCTATACTTTGCAGCTCATGTCCAAGTCCCAATGACCGCTGCTTCTAGCTGGTAATGATTCAGGTAGACTGGAAAAGCCATTTGCAGCATGCGTGGATATGGAGCTTCTGTTCTCCTCTGCCTGCAGAGTTGAGACCAGGTTGCTTTTCCCTGGAGCTCTGCGACTGTGACATGGTAAAGAGAACCTTGGGATACACTAAGCTGGGTGGCAAAGGTAAATTCATAATACAAAGTGGCAAAAGGGGGAAAGAGAGCTCTAAATTAGGATTAGGTCCCAGCCTGAAATCTGAGTGGGACATTGAGGTAGGAGGGATAAAGGAAACACTATATTTTAAGCAAAGCAGAAGAAAATAGGACTATCAACACCCACAACAGAGATCTTTGAGGGAATAATAAAAAATCTGACTATTCAGGCAAAACATGGTTAAGTGGCCCTTGTGCAAATGAGAACAGTTTACCTGCTTCTTGGAAGAAATACCCTAGGCTCGTCCATAGTGTCATAGATGCGGCCGATGGCCCTGGGCACCTTCAGCCTCCAGTGGCAAACCCCAGTACTCTGGGCATGGTTAGGTCATAGGTGGCTGGAGCAGGGCTGGAAGAGACTGAACCCTCCCTTAGAGGAGCGAGGGTGAAGCCTACCTTCCAGTGTCCCTGTTTCCTAACAGCAGAGGCATGTAAGCCTGGCAGGCTTTATTTAACTCAATGACCTTCCTTTCCACTATTGAAGCAGGACCCAGATGGCATCCTATGAGACCCCTTTGGGGCATTGGAGCCTTTAAGGAGTTTTTAAGGGTGTATCCTAAAAGCTGGTAGTTCCCCTGATCTCTGTTGGGCTTTTTCTGCCTCTAGGTATCTTAAAACCCATGCTCAGAAGATCTCGTTGAGGGGTTTGAGGATCCCCATCCGTCTATATAAATCTTTTCCATATATCTGGAGCTATTTGGAAAAAGACAAAACAGTGTTATTAGCTGGATCTAATAAAGAAGGTAGCAGTTTGCAGGCGAAAAAGATTTGGTGTCTCCTGTTCATCAGCCTTCAAAAGAAATGTAATTTTTTTTTTTAAGTAAAAAGCATGATATGGTAGACCCGTAGAAGTCATTGGCCTGGTGTGCAGGATTTCCAGGTTCGATTCCTGGCCAGAGCACACAGGAGAAGCGCCCATCTACCTCTCCACCCCTCCCCCTCTCCCTCCTCTCGGCCTCTCACATCCCCTCCCTCATCCAAGGCTCCACCGGAGGAAAGTCACCCCGGACACTAAGGATGGCCTCATGGCCACCGCCCCAGTCACCAGAATGGCTCTGGTTGTAACAGAGCAACATCCCAGATGGGCAGAGCATTCCCCCCTGGTAGGCATGCCAGATGGATCCCGGTCAGGCGCATGCGGGAGTCTGTCTGACTGCCACCCCATTTCCATCTTCAGAAAAATACAAAAAATAAATAAATAAAAGAAAACATACTACAACAAAAAAAAAGAAAGAAAAAGAAAAGATGAAAGAAAAAAAAAGGGCATTCCCTTGTGTTATACCTCCAGGGAGCATGGAGTGAGCTTCAGTATGTCCTATGAAACATGGAGCTCTATGTTGACATATAAGTTTTTGAAGAAGGGGGAACTGCTGAAATAGTTCATCAGCATTTGTCCCTAAGACAGCAGTCTTTATAGTGGAAAAACCATAAGTAAATATTTGCTGTCTGTCTATAGATTAAAGAAGAAATATGGCAAATGCTGAAAAGCCATGCTCTTTGTGCCCTCCCCTCCCCCTCCCCCCTCCCTCTCTTCCCCCCACCCTGTACCCCCAACACTGTTGTCCATGTCTCTGAGTCTCATCTTTATGCCCCACTTATGTATGGAATCATATAGTTCTTAGTTTTTTCTGATTTACTTCTTTCACTCAGTATAATGTTATCAAGGCCCATCCATGTTGTTGTAAAAGATCCTATGTCATCATTTCTTATGGCTGAGTAGTATTCCATAGTATATATATACCAAAGCTTTTTAATCCACTCGTCCTCTGATGGACACTTGAGCTGTTTCCAGATCTTTGCTATTGTGAACAATGCTGCCATAAACATGGGGGTGCATTTCGTCCTTTCAAACGGTGCTGAGGTGTTCTTGGGGTATATTCCTAACAGTGGTATAGCATGGTCAAAAGGCAGTTCGATTTTTACTTTCTTGAGCAATCTCCATACTGTTTTCCATAGTGGCTGCACCAGTCTGCATTCCCACCAGCAGTGCAGGAGGGTTCCCTTTTCTCTACATCCTCGCCAGCACTTATTCTGTGTTGTTTAATTGATGAGTGCCATTCTGACAGGTGTGAGGTGATACCTCATTGTAGTTTTAATTTGCATTTCTCTACTCATTAGTGACGTTGAACATTTTTTCATATGCCTATTGGCCATTTGTGTGTCCTCTCTGGAGAAGTATCTATTCATTTCTTTTGCCCATTTTTGGATTGGATTGTCTTTCTGGTATTAAGTCTTACAAGTTCTTTATAAATTTTGGTTATTAACCCCTTATCAGACGCAATGTCAAATATATTCTGCCATTGTGTAGTTTGTCTTTTTATTCTGTTCTTATTGTTTTTAGCTGTGCAGAAGCTTTTTAGTTTGATAAAGTCCCATTTGTTTATCCTGTCTTTTATTTCACTTGCATGTGGAGACAATTCAGCAAATATATTGCTGCAACAGATGTCAGAGAGCTTACTGCCTATGTTTTCTTCTAAGATGCTTATGGTTTCACGGCTTACATTCAAGTCTTTTATCCATTTTGAGTTTATTTTTGTGAGTGGTGTAAATTGGTGGCCTAGTTTCTTTTTTTGCAGGTAGCTGTCCAATTTTCCCAACACCATTTGTTGAAGAGGCTGTCTTACTCCATTGTATTTCCTTACCTCCTTTGTCAAATATCAGTTGTCCATAGAGCTGTGGGTTTATTTCTGAGTTCTCTGTTCTGTTCCATTGATCTATGTGCCTGTTCTTATGCCAGTACCATGCTGTTTTGAGTACAATGGCCTTATAATATAACTTGATATCCTGAAGTGTGATACCTCCCGCTTTATTCTTCCTTTTCAAGATTGCTGAGGCTATTAATGTTCTCTTTGGTTCCATATAAATTTTTCAAATATGTGTTCTATACCTTTGAAGTAAGTCATCGGTATTGCATTGAATTTATAAATTGCTTTGGGTAATATAGACATTTTGATGATGTTTATTCTTCCTAACCATGAGCACGGTATATGCCTCTACTTATTCATATCTTCCCTGATTTCTTTTATCAATGTTTTATAATTTTCTGAGTACAAGTCTTTAATCTCCTTGGTTAGATTTATTCCTAGGTACTTCATTTTTTTGGTTGCAATGGTAAAGGGGATTGATTCCTTGATTTCTCTTTCTGACAGTTCATTATTAGCGTATAAAAATGCCTCTGATTTCTGAGAATTGATTTTATGTCCTGCCACCTTGCTGAATTCATTTATCAGGTCTAGTAGTTTTTTGACTGAGACTTTAGGGTTTTCTATATACAATCTCATATCATCTGCAAATAATGATAGTTTTACTTCTTCTTTTCCAATTCGGATGCCTTTTATTTCTTTTTCTTGTCTGATTGCTGTGGCTAGGACTTCCAGAACTATGTTGAATAAGAGTGGTGAAAGGGGGCACCCCTGCCTTGTTCCTGATCTTAAGGGGATTGCTTTTAATTTTTGCCCATTAAGTATAATGTTGGCTGTGGGTTTGTCATAGATGGCCTTTATCATGTTGAGGTATGTTCCTTGTATTCCCACTTTGCTGAGAGTTTTGATCATGAATGGGTGCTGGACTTTATCAAATGTTTTTTCTGCATCTATTGAAATTATCATGTGGTTTTTCTCCTTTCTTTTGTTTATGTGATGAATCACATTGATTGATTTGCGAATATTGTACCAGCCTTGCCTCCCAAGAATAAATCCCACTTGATCATGGTGTATGACTTTTTCCCATATATTGCGGGATCCAGTTTGCTAATATTTTGTTGAAGATTTTTGCATCTAAGATCATCAGGGATATTGGCCTATAATTTTCTTTTTTTGTATTGACTTTGCTTGGTTTTAAAATCAGAATTATGCTCACCTCATTAAAGGAGTATGGAAGTCTTCCTTCCTCTTGAATTTTTTGAAATAGCTTGAGAAAGATAGGAGTTAATTCTTCTTTGAATATTTCGTAGAATTCACTTGTGAAGCCATCAGGCCGAAGACTTTTCTTTTTTGGGAGTTTTTTGATAGCTGTTTCATTCTCATTTGTAGTAATTGGTCTGTTTAGGTTTTCTGATTCTTCCAGATTGATATTTGGAAGATTATATGATTCAAGGAATTTGTCCATTTCATCTAGATTGTCTAGTTTTTTGGCGTACAGTTCTTCATAGTATTTTCTTACAATATTTTGTATTTCTGTTGTGTCAGTTGTTATTTCTCCTCTCTCGTTTCTAATTTTATTTATTTGAGTCCTCTCTCTTTTTTTCTTGGTGAGTCTCGTTAAAGGTTCATCGATCTTGTTTACCTTTTCAAAGAATCAGCTCCTGGGTTCATTGATCCTCTGTATTGTTTCTTTAGCCTCTGTGTCATTTATTTCTGCTCTGATCTTTATTATTTCCTTCCTTTTCCTAGCTCTGGGCTTTACTTGCTATTGTTTTTCTAATTCCTTTAGATGCAGGGTAAAGTTGTTTATTTGAGCTTTTTCTAGCTTCTTGAGGTATGGCTGTAATGCTATAAACTTCCCTCTCAGGACTCCTTTTGCTGTGTCTCATAAATTTTGAAGTTGATGTATGCTCATTATCATTTGTATCTAGGAATTTTTAAATTTCTTCTTTGATCTCAAAGTTAACCCATTTGATATTTAATAACGTGCTATTTAGTTTCCAGGTGTTTGAATGTTTTTCAATTTTTCTATTGTGGTTGATTTCTAGTTTAATGCCATTGTGATCAGAGAAAGTGCTTGATATGATTTCAGTCTTCTTAAATGTGTTGAGACCGCTTTTGTGCCCTAATTGTGGTCTATTCTAGAGAATGTACCATTCTTGAAAAGAATGTATATTCTGCTGTTTTAGGGTGAAAGGTTCTGAAGGTATCTATTAAATCGAGTTGATCTAATATTTCCTTTAAGTCTGCTGTTTCTTTGTTGATTTTCTTTCTGGAGGATCTATCTAATGATGTTAATGGGGTATTGAAATCCCCTACTATTATAGTATTGCTGTGGATCTCGCCCTTTAAGTCCATCAAAGTCTGCTTTATATATTTAGGTGCTCCTATATTAGGTGCGTAGATATTTATAATGGTTATATTTCCTTTATCATTATGTAGTGACCTTCTTTATCTCTAACTATGATCTTGGTTTTAAAGTCCATTTTGTCTGATATAATTATTGCTACCCCAGCTTTTTTTTCATTTCCATTTGCGTGAAATATTTTTTTCCATCCTTTTATCTTCAGTCTGTGTGCCTCTTTTGATTTAAGGTGTGTCTCTTGTAGACAGCATATGTATGGGTCCTGTTTTCTTATCCATGCAGCTACCCTATGTCTCTTGATCAGATCATTTAATCCATTAACATTTAAGGTTATTACTGATATGTAATTGTTTATTGCCATTTTTTTTCTTTGAACTGTATTTCTCTTTTGCTATATAATTTTTTTTTATCTGTTTACAACAGGTCCCTTATCATTTCTTGAAGCCTTGGTTTGGTTGCAGTGAATTCCTTGAGGTTTTTTTTTTGTCTGTAAAGCTTTTTATTTCTCCTTCAATTTTAAATGATAGCCTTGCTGGATAAAGTAGTCTTGGTTGTAGGTTCTTGTTCTGCATTACTTTAAATATTTCTTGCCATTCCCTTCTGGCCTCAAGTGTTTCTGTTGAGAAGTCAGGGTGTTCGTAATGACCATCCATTGTTGTTCTAAGATCCTTAAGCATCCTTACAATCATTATTTTGAACTCCACATCTGGAAGTTTGATTATTTCCATATCACTCAGCTCATCTGAAGGTTACTCTTGTTCTATTTGGATTGTACTTTTTTGTCTTCTCATTGTCTGTGTTTGGGTGTTTTGTTTGTAGAGTTGGTTGAGTCTAGGCTTGGTGTTGTCTGCCTCCAGTTTTCAGTTGTGTTATTTCTAGGTCTTCTTGGCTTGGTATCAGCTATTATTTGTAATCCACTTTCGGATGTGGGCAGCTTTGAAGTCTTGATTTGTTTGTTTTCTTAACAGGTTTTAGTCTTGTTTACTGATCTCAGCAGGGGGCTTCCTTGAAACTGTATCCAGGAATGCAATGGGTGTAACCTGAGACTCTGAAGGACTCTTCCACCAACTAATCTCTCTGGGGGCAGGGTGTTTTCTCAGCTTCAGTAGGGGGAGGTGTATCTCAAATCTCCATGGAGACCTGAGTTACTGCCCCTTCTCCCCACTTCTTGTTTTCAGCTGTGTCTTGTTGTGCTGATTGGAGCTGGAGAGATGTCTGGAGATCTTTGATCTGGAAGCAATTTAGTACTGTTTTGTGGAAGAATCAGTCCCTCCCCCAGCTATAGCCACATCCAGCACAAATGAGTCAGCTTTTTTAGGTTGTCTCCTGCATTCCTTAGCCCCTCAAGTCTGTTTCTCTCTCTCTCCTTTACATTTGGGAGATAAGCTGGTCTTTTCAACACACCTCGCTCCCTGGTCACCAGGCAAGTGGCTGTGAGCAGTATTTTCTGCTCTTTTCCCTGAAGTGAGATACCCTCTGGGCTCTCAGCCTCACCACCCCCCTTCCATTCCTGTAAGCAGGGGAGATTCAGGCACTCTCTACCAAGTTTGTTGTGGCTTCTTCTTTGATCCTTGGTTTTTCAGATCCTTGGTTGTTCTTGTAGTCCAGAGTTGGTTTTTCATGCTGATTTTTCCTAAATTGATTTGTATTCGTTTGGTGGTGAGAATTGGGCATCTGTGCGTCCGCCTACTCCACTGCCATCTTCAGGTCTCTCGAGTCTTGTATTTCTTAACAGCCCCTTAAAATCAGTAATCCAAAGGGCAGCGTCAGGGTGTGAACTCTGGTCCCTGTCCAAGTCTTGCTTCCTCCACGGTGCCTTCCCCCATGATCGTGCCTCTGCAAGTGGCATCTTGTCCTTGAGCTCTTCTCACATCGAAAGCACCCATTCTTGCCTACTTTGTGGACAATCGTATATATGCACTATTTTCCCATCTGGACTGTAAATTCCATTGAGAGTCGAAATCATTATTTATAAAACTATTACTTAGTGAGCTTGTTCACCTTATTTAGCTTCTCTGTGCTTCACTTTAAAAGTGCAGCAATTCCTGACCAGTGGTGGCACAGTGGATAGAGTTTTGACCTGGAACCCTGACGACCCAGATTTGAAATCCCAAGGTTGCCAGATTGAGTGTGAGGTCACTGGCTTGACCACAGGATCATTGACATGATCGCAAAGTTGCTGGCTTGAGCACAAAGGTCACTGTCTTATAGCCCAAAGTTGCTGGCTTGGCCTGAACCCCCAGTCAAGGCATGTAGGAGAAGCAATCAATGAACAATTAAAGTGAAGCAAGTATGAGTTGATGCTTCTCACTCTTTCTCCCCTCTCTCCCTCTCTCAAAATCAGTGAATTTAAAAAATAAATCATAAATTATTTTTGCATTTAAATTGGTCATCTGGACAGCTATGATTGACTGTGGTCAGGGTGAAAAGAAAGAAAAAGAAAGTTTAATAATATAAAATTGAATAAAATTATGATTATTTCAAGTTATAGTTATAGAAACATTATAGTAATTATTATAGTACAATAAATGTCATGGATTTTGTCAAAAAATATATATATAAAGTAGACGATCTATATCACAGAGTCATAAAATGAACACATGTAAAGTATTTAGAATAGTGCTCAATAAATGTTCACTGTTGTCATTATTCCTTGTTCTGGTATCCCTTGTTTTGGTATCCTATATTAAAATGATTCTTCTAACAGTTTCTGTTCCTGTTGTGACTGCTGCCTGCTACCTTCAATGCATCTGATTCTAGGAACTGCACCCTTTGTTGCACAATTTAAAGATTTAGTGGGAGGGCTTACAATTACAGTACAATCAGAATATTAGCAGCAACTGTTGCAAAACTCAAGTACTGTCCCTAGAACTGCCCATCTAGTTCTTCTATCAAGAAGAGCTGAGGGAGGAGAGTGCACCCTCCCCAGCACACCTCCCTCTCAGTCCTTCCTCACTACCTGACTACCCTGTTCTGCCCAACTGCTCAGAAACGCCCTTCCTCCCTTTCCTTTCCCACGTGACCTCTTCCATAACTCAAATCTCTTCCTTTTTTATTCTTTTCCTATCCCTATATAAAAACAAAAAAAAATTTTAAGAAATAAAAGGGGAGGGCTTTGAGTCCTGGGGAACACCCCCACTCCATTTCCCATGCACAGTTGAGGGCACCAGTAAAGACAGATGTGCAGGCTCAGTGTGCATGTGTGCTGCTCCAGCCCCAGCCACGTCTGCAGAGTGGATTTAACAAGTTACTGCTATTCACACACCAGCCTACTCCATGAAAGGTCTTTTTCAAAGTTTTGTGTAAACAAAGCAAAATTCAAGCTGGCAGCTACAACAGCATTTTTCAACTTTTGAAAGGAAAGAAACCATTCAAAGTAGTTAAGGCAACTTGGAATCAAGCATCTGATAACGTGGGCTGTCTTCTCTGAGTTAAACCAGGAGGGGGGTGTCTCCTTGGCTTTCATCTCCTTGGCTTCAGTGTTTCTCACAGAGGAGTGATGTGTCATTTGAGCACCTTGCCACCGAAAGCATAGATTAGCCCGGGACTTAGCCGGCAGTGCTACAGTTACTCTTAATAATTCTCCTGTTTGGTTGTACTATTTATGCTGCCCTAACCTCCCTAAGATCCCCTGGAAACTTTCCTCTTGCAGAATCAAGCCAAGCTCTTTTGACTACAGATGGTTTCGTTTTAATCTATGGGAGTTTCATGGTATGGCGATGCCAAGTCTGGAATTTCAGGCTTATCTACACAGAAGTTTTGTGTGAGTGTGTGTATGTGCGTGAAGCCCCTCCACTCAAATTCTCTAAATCCAACATTCAAAGTAAAATATGCCAGGAAAGGACTAAGGAAGATGGCAGAAGAGTAGGCGGATGCACAGACACCCAGCTTTCACCACCAAACTGGAATACAAATCAATTTAGGAAAAATCAGCATGAAAAACCAACTCTGAACTGCAAGAACAGCTGTCAAAAACCAAGAAGCAAAGAAGAAGCCACAATTCTCGTAGGGAGCGCCTGAATCTCCTCTGCTTACAGGAACGGAGGGGCGGGGGGGGGTGAGGCTGAGAGCCCAGAGAGGATCTCACATAGGGAAAAGAGCAGAAACTACTGCTCACAGCCACTTACCTGGTGACCAGGGAGTGAGGTGTGTTGAAAAGACCAGCTTATCTCCCAAATGAAAAGGACAGGGAGAGGGACAGACTGTGAGGGGCTAAAGAATGCAGGAAACAAACAAAAAAGCTGGCTCATCCATGCTGGAGGCAGCCATAGCTGGGGCAGGGACTGAACCTTTCATAAAACAGAGCTGAAGTGCTTCCAGGTCAGAGATCTCCAGACATCTATCCAGCTACAATCAGAACAACAAGACACAGCTGAAAACAAGAAGTGGGGAGGAGGGGCAGTAACTCAGGTCTCCATGGAGATCTGAGATACACCTCCCCCTACTGAAGCTGAGAAAACACCCTGCCCCCAGAGAGATTAGTTGGTGGAAGAGGCCTTCAGAGTCTCAGGTTACACCCATCACATTCCTGGATACAGTTTCAAGGAAGACCCCTGCTGAGATCAGTAAACAAGACTAAAACCTGTTAAGAAAACAAACAAATCAAGACTTCAAAGCTGCCCAAATTCGAAAGTGGATTACAGATAACAGCTGATACCAACCCAAGAAGACCTAGAAATAACACAACTGAAAACTGGAGGCAGACAACACCAAGCCTAGACTCAACCAACTCTACAAATAAAACACCATGAGAAGACAAAAAAGTGCAATCCAAATGAAACCACAAGTGACACCTTCAGGATAATCAAACTTCCAGATGCGGAGTTCAAAATAATCACTGTAAGGATGCTTAGGGATCTTAGAACAACAATGGATGGTCATTATGAAAACCTAAATAAAGAAATAGCAAGTATAAAAAAGAATCAGTCAGAGATGGCAAATACAATATCAAAAAAATAAAGACCACAATGGAAGGAATTAAAAACAAGATAGATAGAGCAGAGGATCAAATCAGTGAATTAGAGGACAACTGGAATGAAGGCATGAAAGCAGAGAAGAAAAGAGAAAAGAGACTCAAAAAGTCAGAGGAAACCCTTAGAGAGCTCTGTGACAACATGAAGAGAAATAACATCCGCATCATAGGGGTTCCTGAAGAAGAAGAAAAAGAACAAGGAATAGAGATGTTGTTCAATCATATCATAGCTGAAAACTTCCCTAAATTAATGCAAGAGAAACTCTCACAAGTCCAAGAAGCACAGAGGACTCCATTAAAGAGAAACCCAAAGAAACCTACACCAAGACATATCATAATTAAAATACCAAAGCTAAGCGATAAAGAGAAAATATTAAAAGCTGCAAGAGATAAAAAAGTTATCACCTACAAAGGAGCCCCCATAAGGATGACATCCGACTTCTTAACAGAAACACTTGAGGCCAGAAAGGAATGGCAAGAAATATTCAAAGGAATGCAGAACAAGAACCTACTACCAAGACTACTTTATCCAGCAAGGCTATTGTTTAAAATCGAAGGAGAAATAAAAAGCTTCCCAGACAAAAAAACAACTCAAGGAATTCATTACAACCAAACCAATGCTGCAGGAAATGTTAAGGGGCCTGTTGTAAATAGATCAAAGTAGGAAAAGAATATAGCAAAAAAGGAATACACATTTAAAGAAGAAAATGGCAATAAACAACTACATATCAATAATAACCTTAAATGTAAATGGATTAAATGATCCAATCAAAAGACATAGGGTAGCTGCGTGGATAAGAAAACAGGACCCATACATTCGTTGTCTACAAGAGACACACCTTAGAATAAAAGACACACATAGATTGAAGGTAAAAGGATGGAAAAAAAACATTCCATGCAAACGGAAATGAAAAAAAAAGCTGGGGTAGAATACTTATATCAGACAAATTGGACTTTAAAACAAAGGATATGGTAAGAGATAAAGAAGGCCACTGCATAATGATAAAGGGAGTAATCCAACAGGAAGATATAACTATTATAAATATCTATGCACCTAATATAGGAGCACCCAAATATATAAAGCAAACTTTGATGGATTTAAAGGTGAGATCAACAGCAAAACTATAATAGTAGGGGATTTCAATACCCCACTAACATCACTAGATAGATCCTCAAGAAAGAAAATTAACAAAGAAACAGCAGACTTATTGGAAACACTAGATCAACTCGATTTAATAAATATCTTCAGAACCTTTCACCCTAAAGCAGCAGAATATACATTCTTTTCAAGTGCTCATGGTACATTCTCTAGGATAGACCACATGTTAGGGCACAAAAGTGCTCTTAACAAATTTAAGAAGACTGAAATCATATGAAGCACTTTCTCTGATCACAACGGCATGAAACTAGAAATGAATCATAACAGAAAAGCTCAAAAATTCTCAAACACATGGAAACTAAATAGCAGGGTGTTAAATAATAAATGGATTAAGAATGAGATCAAAGAAGAAACAAAATTCCTAGAAACGAATGACAATGAGCATACAACAACTCAAAATTTATGGGACACAGCGAAAGCAGTGCTGAGAGGGAAGTTCATAGCACTACAGGCACACTTTCCGACGCTAGAAAAAGCTCAAATAAACAACATAACCCTGCATCTTAGAAAACGAACAGCAACTAAAGCCCAAATGTAGTAGAAGGAAGGAAATAATAAAGATCAGAGCAGAAATAAATGACACAGAGGCTAAAGAAACAATACAGAGGATCAATGAAACTAGGAGCTGGTTCTTTGAAAAGGTAAACAAGATTGATGAACCTTTAACGAGACTCACCAAAAAAAGAGAGAGAGGACTCAAATAAATAAAATTAGAAATGAGAGAGGAGAAATAACAACTGACACAACAGAAATACAAAATATTGTAAGAAAATACTATGAAGAACTCTATGCCAAAAAACTAGACAACCTAGATGATATGGACAAATTCCTTGAAACATACAATCTTCCAAAAATCAATCTGGAAGAATCAGAAAACCTAAACAGACCAATTACAACAAATGAGATCGAAATAGTTATCAAAAAACTCCCAACAAAAAAAAGTCCAGGGCCCGATGGCTTCACAACGGAATTCTACTAAATATTCAAGGAAGAACTAACTCCTATCCTTCTCAAACTATTTCAAAAAATTCAAGAGGAAGGAAGACTTCCAAGCTCCTTTTATGAGGCGAGCATAATTCTCATTCCAAAACCAGGCAAAGACAACACAAAGAAAGAAAATTATAGGCCAATATCTCTGATGAATATAGATGCTAAAATCCTCAACAAAATATTAGCAAACCGGATCCAACAATATATGGAAAAAATCATACACCATGATCAAGTGGGATTTATTCTGGGGAGGCAAGGCTGGTACAATATTCGTAAATCAATCAATGTGATTCATCACATAAACAAAAAGAAGGAGAAAAACCATATGATAATTTCAATAGATGCAGAAAAAGCATTTGATAAAATCCAGCACCCATTCATGATCAAAACTCTCAGCAAAGTGGGAATACAGGGAACATACCTCAACATAATAAAAGCCATCTATGAGAAACCCACAGCCAACATCATACTCAAAGGGCAAAAATTAAAAGCAATCCCCTTAAGATCAGGAACAAGGCAGGGGTGCCCCTTTCACCACTCTTATTTAACGTGGTCCTGGAAGTCCTAGCCACAGTAATCAGACAACAAGAAGAAATAAAAGGCATTCAAGTTGGAAAAGAAGAAGTAAAACTATCATTATTTGCAGATGATATGATATTGTATATAGAAAACCCTAAAGTCTCAGTCAAAAAGCTACTGGACCTGATAAATGAATTCAGCAAAGTGGTAGGATATAAAATCAATACTCAGAAATCAGAGGCATTTTTATACACCAACAATGAAAAGTCAGAAAGAGAAATTAAGGAAACAATCCCCTTCACTATTACAACCAAAAAAATAAAATACCTAGGAATAAACTTAACCAAGGAGACTAAAGACTTGTACTCAGAAAATTACAAAGCATTGATAAAAGAAATCAAGGAAGATACAAACAAGTGGAAGCATATACCGTGCTCATGGTTAAGAAGAATAAACATCATTAAAATGTCTATATTACCCAAAGCAATCTATAAATTCAATGCAATACCAATTAAAATACCAATGACACACTTCAAAGATACAGACCACAATATATTCCAAAAATTTATATGGAACCAAAAAGAACACGAATAGCCTCAGCAATCTTAAAAAAGAAGAATAAAGTGGGAGGTATCACACTTCCTGATATCAAGTTATACTACAAGGCCGTTGTACTCAAAACAGCCTGGTACTGGCATAAGAACAGGCATATAGATCAATGGAACAGAACAGAGAACCCAGAAATAAACCCACAGTTCTATGAACAACTGATATTTGACAAAGGAGGTAAGGAAATACAATGGAGTAAAGACAGCCTCTTTAACAAATGGTGTTGGGAAAATTGGACAGCTACCTGCAAAAAAAATGAAACTAGATCACCAGCTTACACCACTCACAAAAATAAACTCAAAATGGATAAAAGACTTAAATGTAGTCCGTGAAACCATAAGCATCTTAGAAGAAAACATAGGCAGTAAGCTCTCAGACATCTCTCGGAGCAATATATTTGCTGATATATCTCCACGGCCAAGTGAAATAAAAGACAGGATAAACAAATGGGACTATATCAAACTAAAAAGATTTTGCACATCTAAATACAACAAGAACAGAATAAAAAGACAAACTACACAATGGGAGAACATATTTGACAATACGTCTGATAAGGGGTTAATAACCAAAATTTATAAAGAACTTGTAGAACTCAACACCAGGAAGACAAACAACCCAATCCAAAAATGGGCAAAAGAGATGAATAGACACTTCTCCAAAGAGGACATACAGATGGCCAATAGTCATATGAAAAAATGCTCAACATCACTAATTATTAGAGAAATGCAAATTAAAACCACAATGAGATATCACCTCACACCCGTCAGAATGGCACTCATCAACAAAACAACACAGAATAAGTGCTGGCAAGGATGTGGAGAAAAGGGAACCCTCCTGCACTGATGGTGGCAATGCAGACTGGTGCAGCCACTGTGGAAAACAGTATGGAGATTCCTCAAAAAACTGAAAATCGAACTGCCTTTTGACCCAGCTATCCCACTTTTAGGAATATATCCCAAGGACACCATAGAACGGCTCCAAAAGGAGAAATGCACCTGCATGTTTGTGGCAGCATTGTTCACAATAGCGAAGATCTGGAAACAGCCCAAGTGTCCGTCAGAGGACGAGTGGATTAAAAAGCTTTGGTACATATATACTATGGAATACTACTCAGCCATAAGAAATGATGACATCGGATCATTTACAATAACATGGATTGACCTTGATAACATTTTTCAGAGTGAAATAAGTAAATCAGAAAAAAAACTAAGAACTATATGAATCCATACATAGAAGGGACATAAAAATGAGACTCAGAGACATGAACAAGAATGTGATAGCAACAGGGGTGGGGGGTGGAGGGTGGGGGGAGGGGATGAAGAAGGAGACAGGGGTTGGGGGAGGGAAGGGGCACAAAGAAAACCAGATAGAAGGTGACAGAAGACAATTTAACTTTGGGGGAGAGGTATACAGCACAATCAAATGTCAAAATAATCTAGAGATGTTTTCTCTCAACATATGTACCCTGATTTATCAATGTCACTGCATTAAATTTAATAAATAAATTTAAAAAAATATGACAGGAAAATGAAAAGCTAGGTCTCAAAATAATAAATATATCAAATCTGGAGCTACAAAAGCGGCATACCACAAAACTACATTGGTACAGGCTCTGATTTTTTGCCTTTAAATTTGTTGATACTATATATCCATTCATGTTTATTTCTCTGTCAAAAGCCTAAATGATACTATTTTTAGTCCTGTCTTCATTCTGTATCTTATAACAAGCACATCTCTTCCTGTTTTTTTTCTCTCAATCTCAAAACATGTCTTGACTAGGAACAAATGATGTATGGGTTAGGAATAAGTGATTTCCAGGCTGTAAAGCCAGTAGCTACGGCCACCATCACAGCCGCCTGGCCCATGCAGGTTCAGGTTTGATTTGGACAGACGGTAATGAAACAATGGAGCCAAGAACTGGTGGGCCTTTACCTTTAATCTAGCTTGCACCCAGCGGGCAAGAAATACACATAGTGGGAAAACACTTCCCTTTCCATTCAGGGCTCCCAAAGCCACTGACTTACCTGAGTTTCCTAGAATCAAAGGATCCTAGCTCACCAGCCTTATTCACCTCTGTTCCCCATCGCCTTCTCTCTGCACACACTGGCTTCTCCTTCAGCACTCTGCCATCTTGGCTGCTTTCACCTCTCCTCCACGTGGCCTTTCTCTGCTCTCCTCACTAATGTTAATTTCAGGAACCAAAGAGAGCCAGCCCCTAGTCTGCCCCCACTTTATAGTGTAGAAATCAACACCTTTAATCCAATATACAAATAAGGAAGTCTCTGATACAAAGTCACTTATCTGAGGCATAATGGGATTCCTCATGAGAGTGCACCACCCCCTATTATGCAACAGTAAAGGGTGTGAGGAAAAGCTTAGTTTTAAAACTAAGCCTTAGGCTATAATGACTTTGCTGGTTTACAGCCTGTCTCCCACACCCAAAGCAAGCAAACATATATGTTATATTTAAAAACTTATTTGACCAGCACAGGCTCTATGACCACAAAGGTCTCCTTTATAAGACCTAATGCTGGATCAAGGATGAGCCCAGAATTTTTTTTCTTTCTTTCATTACCTATTGCATAATTCTAGTGACACCATTCCCTTCTTTGTTTAATTATTTTTATTCTGCCCTTTGTGCCTTTTTACTTCAATGGAGACTATAAAGAACTCTCTTTTGAAAAGCTTGACACCACTGCACCCAGAACAATAAATGCCCCATCATGCATTCATTCTAATGATAATCTTTGTTACTTGAGAAACAAGGATCATGTATTTGTATCCCACCAGCAGGCTTTTTTAAGAGAAAACAAATAGTAAAAGATAGTGCTGCTGCTGAGAGGGTTTGCAGGGATTTGTGACACATTTCATTCCTGTTCTTCCCATGTACAGTTTCAGCAATTAGTACGAAGGATGAACAATAGACAGACAATTAATCAAAAGAGAGTATACGGCAAGGGTTATAAAGCCAAGCTTCTATCACCATGACACCTTACTGTAGCAAAGGTTATATAACTGTGATGGCCGAGGCAACTCAGAAAAAAAGTTTTTTTAAGTGAGCTTTCATGTCTTTATGACACTGATGGCTTCTTTCCCTCATTGTCATAACAGATGAAGAGGAGATTGGAGCCATAAATCCATTTAGCCATTTGCTGTTCCTTCTAGTTCAAGATAAAGTTATCAGATTGGGAGACAGATGGAGCTCTTTGCAGAGGTACATACTCGCATGGATGTTATTGTCCCGTCTTCTTTCACAGGCCTTCACAGCTGGCATACTCCTCCTGCTGGCTCACAAAGAGTGGACCTGGAGATACTTGGTACACACGTAGACATGGTTGACATGAGACACATCCAAACTTGTAACGAATTTTTTAAAGATTTTATTTGAGCCAAAATGGATGACAGTTGCCAAGAAGCAAGATCTAAACTTCTTCAGAGAGTGACAGTTTTGCAGTTTCTTTTAAGCCTTTGATATTAAGGAGGGAACGTAGGAAGATGACATGGAGAGGGGGAAGCCGGGTGGGGATTGGACTACAGGACAGCGCACAGGACTCCGTACTCTCTTGAAGATGGCTATGTCTTAAAAGGAGGGGTCTGAGAAGAGTCATTTCAAAAGTGTGTTAACCCAGATACATAAGAATGATGGACAAGATTTGCTTAAGACAAAGATAAACCTTTTACTAAAGAAGTTATGTGACTGGGATGTGACTACCTACCACATCTGCCCAGTTAGTTATTTATTATCAGATCACCCTGTGAGGTTACTTCCCAGCACTGGACTTGTCAGTTTTATTACAGAATCCCTTTTACAGCATCAAGGAGAATGGTGGTGTGGGTTTAAAGATCAAATCTCTACTAGTTCAGCGTGGAACATAAAAAATGTGGTTTTCAATTATAATTGAATTCTTTCTGATTGATGCCTTATTATGATGAATTTTAGTAATAAACTATGTTCTCAATTAAAATTTTTAAACCTGATTCCTGCTTCAAACCTCTTCTACAAGTTTCCCTGGTTATTGTATGTGTTGTCCTTGGGGGAGGACAGCCAGTGTTAAGGCTCCTGGATCTCATCTAGAAGAAACAGATCTTTAGGTTTCTCTGCTTTCAGTATATATTTTCAAGTCTTAACTCCTCATTTTGAAATCTCTTTCCAACTGCCTGTATTCTTTCTCTTTAAAAAAGAATGAAAAGTCTTAAGATCTTGAATTTTAGTAGTATATAACCAAGTTATCCCACAATATAGAAAAACTACCTTGGCCTGACCAGGTGGTGGTGCAGCGGATAGAGCATTGATCTGAGACAGTGAGGACCCAGGTTTGAAACCCCAAGGTCACCAGCTTGAGTGCGGGCTCATCTGGCTTGAGCACGGGATCACCAGCTTGAGCATGGGGTCACTGGCTTGAGCGTGGGATCAGAGACATGATGCTATGATCACTAGCTTGAGCCCAAAGGTCACTTGACTTATAGTCCAAGATCACTGGCTTAAGCAAGGGATCACTGGCTCAACTGGAGCCTCCTAGTCAAAGCAAATATGAGAAAGCAATCAATGAACAACTAAGGTACTGCAATTATGAGTTGATGTGTCTCATCTCTCTCCCTTTCTGTCTATCTAAGATCTGAAGTTCTATGTTTCTAACAATTTCTTAAGGGATGTCAGTGGCAAGATCCTCGGATAAGGCAAGGATTCTATTTACTCATCTGTTTTTACCACCCCAGACTGGTTTTCAACACATGACAGGAGATAAATGAATATTTGTTAAGTGGTTTTATTCTTTGCCCCAGTTGGCTGATGGTATTCTTCTGTAATGTAGATTGGAGAGAATACAAGATTGAGACCCATTTGTTCTTCATTTCCCAGTAAGAGTGATTAAGACCTGGCTTCTTTCTCTTCACATTGCTAAGAAGCTTTGGAAAAATCTAATTCCCAAAGTAACAATTTGTTTCTGCTTTATTTGCAGTAGGAAGCTAGTTTCACTTTTGTGATTCTGAACCATATGGGATGTCCACTTTATTTTGCAGTAGCCTTGGAATCGGCTCTCCTTGGCTTGTATTGCTTCTACTCATTTTCAGGGGTTGCAGGGACCAATTATCTTGGATATGCAGTTGCCTTTCCTTTTCCATATGCAAAATTCCAATCAGTTTGTGTGGACCCACCACACTATGAGGAATTCCACCTGACGCTTCAGACCTTTAACTTGTGCCTGAGCTTGGCCCTGCTCTGTGCGTTCCTGACGGTGTTCCTCCAGCTCTCTGCAAGACTCACCTGGAATGGACACATAAATGTAAGTTTCAAGAAAGGGGGAGCTGGTTCTCATTCCATCCTGAATGCCACAGTGGAAAGTTTGGTATATTAATATTTAATCTGTCTCTCTTATTCACCACTGTATCCTGTATCACTAAACCAGTCAGTGTGTAGCACATAATAGATGCTTAATAATTGTTTTTGTAGAAATAACTGGAAATATGCTGAGGTGATATGGCTATAGGTAGCACCAACTAACTTTTATCTCAACTGGCTTTATGATTCAAGTCAGTATTATATTCAAATTAGGTGAATTTACATGATGTTAACCACTTTCCCCCCCAATTTCATCCTATCAACACTAATCATCGAAGCTGAAAGACAAGATTGATGCTCTCAATGCCGTTTGTGGTCAATCTTGTCCTTGTAAACTTCTACATAAATCTGCAAAGGAAATTCTGTACATTCTTCTGAACGGAGTTGATTTTACCAGAAGCTCGCCAAGAATTGAGATGAACAGACCAAAATTTCCACTCCTATTGTATTGCCAAGGCATCTAGAAGATTTGTATTTGAGATTTCTCTCTTGTAGTGAACACCTCTAATTTCTAGAGCTCTTTGTTAAAAGGATCATATATCTAAGAAAAACACAAATTAAAGTGTTGGCAACCATAACCCCTCAGCTTGGATGGGTAATCAGACACCTGTCATTTTAGGCATGACATTTATAACATTTAGATTTAACATAGGATAGAAAGCAGTGAGAAAATAAAATAAAATTTTACAAAGAACTAGATAAGTCAGGCCCGTGGAGACCCAATTATACAAGGCCACCTAAAGTGCCTGAGAAGAAAGAAAATTAACTGAAAACAGGGCAAAGTTCTCTAACTACAGAGTTTTGCAATGGCCTATCTTGCTAAGGATATAGTTCTTGGTATACTACTTCTAAGCCAGGTATAAGACCCAACACGACAGCAAGGCGGGCAGCAATGGGTTTCCAGTTGTTCACATGAGAAATAAAACAATAATTAATAAATAATAATATAAGAGTCAATTCTGTGTTTTGCATACTCACAACTGTAAATATCCTTGTGCCACACCCTGGCAGCATGTTTGTCCAAGTGGACCAATGACGTCAGAATCGCCCAGCTTTATTATTAAACAAGATTTCTGGATCTAATCCAAGACCATTCTTAACAGGTCAGAAACTCTGGGGTTGGAGGCAGGGAATGTGCATTTTTAATACATGACCCAAGAGATTCTGATGAAAATTCTTTTCCTAGCACAAGATTCTCTTAGTGTCACTTCCAGACAGAATTACATTTTTCCCATCTACATAGAGTGCAGCACTAGTTTGGGTGAGAGTTTCAGATAAATTCAATAAGCAGCATGTCTTGGGTGAGTGTTTCCGGATGACTTGACACCACTGAGTCCACAATGGTGGCGGATCATGTTTCACTAGGGAGGATGAGTAGCTGACATAATGGAATATGATGTTAGGCCTTAATCAACACACTGCTGCACCAAGCCCACAAAGAGCACATGCAGCTTGAACAAACCTTTGTTACCATGTAGAAATCTTGAATATATTAGGCAAAATTCCCAGCAGTGAAATGAATGTACTATTTATCAAAATTCTAGAAAACACACAACTTTCTTAAAAGAAAAAGTGGATCATTTTTTGAGATACAGAGTTATATAGAGTAGTTCCATATTTACTGAACCTTCATATAGTTATATTGTTAGATTCCTCACATGCTAAGAAAAGTAAGTAACATTTTAAAATTTTATTAAAAACTATAAATATTGTAAAATATGCTAATGATTTTCATTTCATATATAATCAAAACATTGAAAATGCTTTTAAAGGCTGAACTTTTAAGTGCCTAAATTTTTAATTCTGTTATATATATATAATATATATTAGGACACTCAAGAATTGTGAACATTTGTAAAAAAAGAAAATATGATGGTTAAAAAAAGATTTGGGCCTGACTGGGCGGTGGCGCAGTGGATAAAGTGTCGGACTGGGATGTGGAAGACCCAGGTTCGAGCCCCCGAGGTCGCCAGCTTGAGCGAGGGCTCATCTGGTTTTAGCAAAAGCTCACCAGCTTGAGCCCAAGGTCGCTGGCTCAAGCAAGGGGTTAATTGGTCTGCTGAAGGCCCATGGTCAAGGCACATATGAGAAGGCAATCAATGAACAATTATGGTGTTGCAATGCGCAATGAAAACCTAATGATTGATGTTTCTCATCTCTCCAGTCCTATCTGTCTGTCCCTGTCTACCCCACTCTCTGACTCTCTCTCTCTCTGTCTCTGTAGAAAAAAAAAAAAGATTTGGGAAAAAAATTGTACTTTATTATATCATAGAACAAAATCAATTTTTTTTCAGATTCATATGTAACAGTCAGTATTATAGATAATATTCACTTGTAAGGGTTCCAAGATGGCAGCAGAGTAGGCCGACACACAGAGTGCCACCTCCCATGACCAAACTGGATTACAAATTAATTTAAGAACAATCATCATGAAAAACCAACTTCAGACTAAAAGAACAGGACTCAAAAACCAAGGAGCACAAGCCCTGGCTGGTTGGCTCAGCGTTAGAGCATCAACCTGGCATGTGGTGGACCCAGGTTCGATTCCCGGCCAGGGCACATAGAAGAAGCACCCATTTGCTTCTCCACCCCTCCCCTTCCTCTCTGTCTTTTCCCCTCCCGCAGGCAAGGCTCCATTGGAGCAAAAGATGGCCCGGGTGCTGGGGATGGCTCCTTAGCCTCTGCTTCAGGCGCTAGAGTGGCTGTGGTCGCTGCAGAGCGACACCCCGGAGGGGCAGAGCATCGCCCCCTGGTGGGCAGAGCGTCGCCCCTGGTGGACGTGCTGGGTGGATCCCAGTCGGGCGCATGCAGGAGTCTGTCTGACTGTCTCTCCCCATTTCCAGCTTCAGAAAAATACAAAAATAAAAAATAAAAAACCAATGGCCCTGGCCGGTTGGCTCAGCGGTAGAGCATTGGTCTAGCGTGCGGAGGACCCGGGTTCGATTCCCCGCCAGGGCACACAGGAGAAGCGCCCATTTGCTTCTCCACCCCTCCACTGTGCTTTCCTCTCTGTCTCTCTCTTCCCCTCCCGCAGGCAAGGCTCCATTGGAGCAAAGATGGCTCGGGCGCTGGGGATGGCTCTGTGGCCTCTGCCTCAGGCATTAGAGTGGCTCTGGTCGCAACATGGCGACGCCCAGGATGGGCAGAGAATCGCCCCCTGGTGGGCAGAGCGTCGCCCGTGGTGGGTGTGCTGGGTGGATCCTGGTTGGGCGCATGCGGGAGTCTGTCTGACTGTCTCTCCCTGTTTCCAGCTTCAAAAATAAAAAAAATAAAAAATAAAAAACCAAGGAGCACAGCCTGACCAGGTGGTGGCACAGTGGATAGAGCTTCGGACTGGGATGCGGAGGACCCAGGTTCAAGACAGCCAGCTTGAGTGCAGGCTTATCTGGTTTGAGCAAAGCTAACCAGCTTGGACCCAAGGTCACTGGCTTGAGCAATGGGTTACCTGGTCTGCTGAAGGCCCGCGGTCAAGGCACATATGAGAAAGCAATCAGTGAACAACTAAGGTATTGCAACGAAAAACTGATGACTGATGCTTCTCATCTCTCTCCGTTCCTGTCTGTCTGTCCCTATCTGTCCCTCTTTCTGACTCTCTCTCTGTCTCTGTAAACAAACAAACAAACAAACAAAACCCAAGGAGCACAAAAGAATCCAAACCAATCCTGGTAGAGAGTGTGGGGGTGTGGTGGAGGCTCCCCCCACTCCCAGGAGCGAGCAGAGGCTGAGGCTGAGAGTCCAGAAGGGCTCACATTACAAGGAGAGAGACACTGAGAGGTGGGGTTCCTCAGTATCAGGACCGGAGACCCAGTCTCGAAACCCAGGGTCTGAAGAAGATAGCTGGACAGCATTGAGAGGGGAGAAGAATGAGAGTTCTGTCTGTGGGAAGCGGCTGGTGAAAGAGTAGCCTTAAAGGGAAAGAGCAGAAAATAACACTCACAGTCACTTGTCTGGGGTTCTGGGGGCAAGGATGGCTAAGAGGACTGACTGGTCTTGCATGAGGAAAGTGAGGAGAGTGAGATAAGGGGACCTGACACGAGCTAAGATGACTCATTCTCCAGTGTGGAGGTGGCTATAGCTGGGGGAGGAGTCACTAGAGTAGAACCTAGAGTAGAACCAGGTGACCCACCTCCAAAAAGCTCTCCAGCTCCAAAAGCATGAAAGGCCTTCTGGAAAGGAGGAAGTAAGGGGGAAGGGCAGTGACTCAGGTTTCCAGGAAAACCTGAACTACACCTCCCCTTTTATACTGAAAATGCACCAGCCCTTGAAGAGTAACTGGGCAGAACACACCTTCAAATTCTCAGAGGTCACACCCACCCCATTCCTGGATACAGTTTCAAATAGGGCCAAAAAACAAAAACAAGATAAGCCCACTTCCCCTCTCCTAAACATAGAAGCCCCCTGCTGAGATCAGCAAACAGAAGCTCCCTGCTGGGTTCAGCAAACAACCAGCAGAAAAATCAAGATTTTAAAGCAGTTCTACTAGTTAAGGAGAATTAAAATCCAAGCAACCCACAGAGGCAGAGGAATAAAGGCCTGGAGGAGAAGCCAAATTAAATAAATCAACCTCAGACCAACAACTCTAACAAGCCTGCAAACCACACACAGAAACAATGGTAAGACAGAGGAATGTAAACCATATAAATCAACAAGAAAAATCTCCAGAAAAAGAACTGAATGAAATGGAAGTAATCAAATTACCAGATGCAGAGTTTAATATAATGATTGTTATGATGCTTAAGGATCTCAAAGCTACAATGGATGGACTTAATGAGCACTTAAATAAAGAAATTGCAACCATCAAAAATGACACTGAAATCACAAAAAAGAACCAGACAGAAATGACAAACAAAATACCAGAAATGAAGACTTCACTAGAAGGAATTAGAAGCAGGCTTGATGAAGCAGAGAATCAAATCAGCGATTTAGAAGACAAGATAAGTGAAAGCACTGAAGCAGAACAGAAAAAAAAAAAAAGAGGATCAAGAAGTGTGAGGAGCCTGACCTGTGGTGGTGTAGTAGGTAAAGTGTCGATCTGGAACGCTGAGGTCGCTGGTTTGAAATCGCAGGCTCGCCTGGTCAAGGTACATATGGGAGTTGATGCATTCTGCTCCTCCCCCTTTTTCTCTCTCTGCCTCTCTCTCCCTCTCTCTGTCCCTTCTCTCTAAAATAAATAAATTTTAAAAAACTGTTTAAAAGAAAAAAGTCTGAGGAAACTCTAAGAGAGCTCTGTGCCAACATAGAGAGAATTCACATGATAGGGATTCCTGAGGAAGAAGATAAAGAACAAGGGATAAAGAACCTGATTGAAAAAATCACGGCTGAAAATTTCCCTAAATTGTTGCAGGAAAAAGGCACACAGCTTCAAGAAGCACAGAGAACCCCATTAAAAAGGAACACAAAGAGATCTACACCAAGACACATCATAATCAAAATACCAAAGCTAAGAGATAAAGAAAGAATACTAAAAACTGCAAGAGAAAAGCAGTCAATCACCTACAAGGGAGCCCCAAAAAGAATGACATCCAACTTTTCAACAGAAGCACTTGAGGCCAGAAGGGAATGGCAAAAAATATTCAAAGTAATGTAGAACAAGAACCTATAACCAAGACTTCTAGACTTCTTTATCCAGCAAGGCTAGCATCTAAAATTGAAAAAGAAATAAAAAGCTTCCCAGACAAAAAAAAAAAACAAACTCAAAAAATTCATTACAACCAAACCAATGCTCCAAGAAATGGTAAGGGGCCTGATGTAAACAGAACAAAGGGAGGGGGGGGAATCTAGTAAAAAAGAAATGTAGATTTAAAGAATAAAATGGCAATAAACAACTACATATCAATAATAGCCTTAAATGTAAATGGATTAAGTGATGCAATTAAAAGACATAGAGTAGCTGCATGGATAAGAAAACAGGACCCATACATATGCTGTCTACAAGAGACAGACCTCAAAACAAAAGATGCACATAGACTGAAAATAAAAGGTTAGAAAAAAATATTTTATGCAAATGGAAATGAAAAAAAAGCTGGGGTAGCAATACTTATATCTGACAAAATAGACTTTAAAACAAAGGCTATAGTAAAAGATAAAGAAGGTCACTACATAGTGATAAAGGGAGAAATCCAACAGGAAGATATAACCATTATAAATATCTATGCACCTAATATAGGAGCACCTAAATATATAAAGCAGACTTCGATGGACATAAAGGGCAAGATCAACAGCAATATATAATAGTAGGGGATTTCAATACTCCACTAACATCACTGGATAGATCCTCAAGAAAGAAAATTAACAAAGAAACAGCAGACTTAAAGAACATTCAAGATCAACTGGATTAAATGGATATCTTCAGAACCTTTTACCCTAAAGCAGCAGAATATACATTCTTTTTGAATGTGCTCATGGTACATTCTCTAGGATAGACCACATGTTAGGGCACAAAAGTGGCCTCAACAAATTTAAGAAGACTGAAATCAAATCAAGCATCTTCTCTGAGCACAATGGCATGAAACTAGAAATTGACCACAACAGAAAAACTGAAAAACATTCAAACACTTGGAAACTAAATAGCATGTTCTTAAATAACAAATGGGTTAACAATGAGATCAAGGAAGAAATAAAAAATTTTCTTGAAACAAATGAAATTGAGCATACAACAACTCAATATTTATGGGACACAACAAAGCAGTCTTGAGAGGGAAGTTCATAGATTTACAGGCATAGCTTAAGAAGCTAGAAAAAGCTCAAATAAACAACTTAACCTTGCATCTAAAAGGACGAGAAAAAGAACAGCAAGTAAAGCCCAGAGGAAGTAGAAGGAAGGAAATAATACAGATCAGAGTGAAAATAAATGACATAGAGGCTAAAAAAAAAAAAATACAGAGGATTGATGAAACGAAGAGCTGGTTCTTTGAAAAGGTAAACAAGATCGATGAATCTGTAACCAGATTCACCAAGAAAAAAAGAGAGAGGACTCAAATAAATAAAATTAGGAATGAGAGTGGAGAAATAAAAACTGACACAGTAGCATACAAAGGATTGTAAGAAAATACTACAAAGAACTGTATGCCAAAAAATTAGACAACCTAGGTGAAATGGACAAATTCCTTGAAACATATAATCTTTCAAAGGTCAATCTGGATGAATGAGAAAACCTAAACAGACCGATTCAAAAGATGAGATTGAAACAGTTATCAAAAAACTCCCAGTAAACAAAAGCCCTGGGCCAGATGGCTTCACAGGTGAATTCTACCAAATATTCAAAGAGGAACTAACTCCTATCCTTCCCAAGCTATTTCAAAAACTACAAGAGGAGGGAAGACTTCCAAGCTCCCTTTATGAGGAGAGCATAATTCTGATTCTAAAACTTGGAAAAGACAACACAAAGAAAAAAATTATAGGCCAATATTCCTGATGAATTTAAATGCTAAAATCCTCAACAAAATATTACCAAACCAAATCCAGCAATATATGAAAAAAATTATATATCATAATCAAGTGGGACTTATTCTTGGGATGCAAGGCTGGTACAATATTCGCAAATCAATCAATGTGATTCATCACATAAACAAAAGGAAGAAGAAAAACCATATGATAATTTCAATAGATGCAGAAAGAACATTTGATAAAGTCCAGCACCCATTTATGATCAAAACTCTCAGCAAAGTGGGAATACAGGTAACATGTCTCAACATGATAAAGGCCATCTATCACAAACCCACAGCGAACATCATACTCAATGGGCAAAAATTAAAAGCAATACCCTTAAGATCAAGAACAAGGCAGGGGTGCCCCCTTTTACCACTCTTATTCAACATAGTCCTGGAAGTCCTAGCCACAGCAATTAGACAAGAAGAAGAGATAAAAGGCATCCAAATTGGAAAAGAAGAAGTAAAACTACCATTATTTGCAGATGATATGACACTATATATAGAAAAACATAAAGTCGCAGTCAAAAAAATACTGGACCTGGTAAATAAATTCAGCAAAGTGGCAGGATATAAAATTAATAGTCAGAAATCAAAGGCATTTTTATACACCAACAATGAACTGTCAAAAAGAGAAATTAAGAAAAAAATCCCCTTCACTATTGCAATAAAAAATATAAAGCACATTACCTAGGAGTAGATTTAACCAAGGAGATTAAAGACTTGTACTTGGAAAATTATAAAACATTGATAAAAGAATCAAGGAAGATACTAACAAATGGAAGCATATACCATGTTTGTGGATAAGAAGAATAAACATCATTAAAATGTCTATATTACCCAAAGCAATTTATAAATTCAATGCAATACCAATTAAAATACCAATGACATATTTCAAAGATATAGAACACATATTCCAAAAATTTATATAGAACCAAAAAGAACACGAATAGCCTCAATAATCTTGAAAAGGAAGAATAAAGTGGGAGGTATCCCACTTCCTGATATCAAGTTATATTACAAGGCCATTGTACTCAAAACAGCCTGGTACTGGCATAAGAACAGGCATATAGATCAATGGAACAGAGCAGAGAACCCAGAAATAAACCCACACCTTTATGGATAACTGATATTTAACAAAGGAGGTAAGAGCATACAATGGAGTAAAGACAGCCCCTTTAATAAATGGTGCTGGGAAAATTGGACAGCTACTTGCAAAAAAATGAAACTAGACCACCAACTTATACCACTCACAAAAATAAACCCAAAATCGATAAAAGACTTAAATGTTAGCTTTGAAACCAGAAGCATCTTAGAAGAAAACATAGGCAGTAAGCTCTCTGACATCCCTTGCAGCAATATATTTGATGATTTATTTCTATGGGCAAGTGAAATAAAAGATAGGATAAACAAAGGGGACTATATCAAACTAAAAAGCTTCTGCACAGCTAAAGACAATATGAACAAAATAAAAAGACAAACCACACAATGGAGAACATATTTGACAATACATTCGATAAGGAGTTAATAACCAAAATTTATAAAGAACTTATAAAACTCAACACCAGGAAGATAAACAATCCAATCAAAAAATGGGCAAAAGAAATGAATAGAGACACTTCTCCAAAGAGAACATACAGATGGCCAATAGGGAGATGAAAAAATGTTCAACATCACTAACCATTAGAGAAATGCAAATTAAAACCACAATGAGATATCACCTCACACCAGTCAGAATGGCACTCATTAATAAAACAGCACAGAATAAGTGCTGGCGAGGATGTGGAGAAAAGGGAACCCTCCTGCACTGCTGGTGGGAATGCAGACTGGTGCAGCCACTGTGGAAAACAGTTTGGAGCTTCCTCAAAAAATTAAAAATGGAACTGCCTTTTGACCCAGCCATCCCACTTTTAGGAATATATTCCAAGAACACCATAGCACTGACTCAAAAGGAGAAATGCACCCCCATGTTTATGGCAGCATTGTTCACAATAGCGAAGATCTAGAAACAGCCCAAGTGTCCGTCAGTGGACGAGTGGATTAAAAAGCAGTGGTACATATACACAATGGAATACTTACGAAAAAGGAAATCTTTACCTTTTGCAACAACATGGATGGACCTGGAAACTATTATGCTAAGTGAAATAAGCCAGGCAGAGAAAGAAAAATATCATATGATCTCACTCATTCAAGGAATCCAATGAACAATGTGAACTGAGGAGTGGAATAGAGACAGAGGTGGGATCAAAGGGACCAGAGGGAAAGCAGACAGAGGGAAATGGGATGATAGGATGGGATAATCCTGGAAGAAAAGGGGAGGGCGTTGCAGGGAGGGTGGCAAAGTGGATGTTGAGGGGAACATGGGGGAGGGGGATGCATTCGGGGGGACCTTAGAGTCTAGGTAAACAGAATAAATTAAAATCAATAAAATAAAATTTAAAAATATATATTCACTTCTAAGAGTTTTGTTCTATAAGTTTAAAAACATGTTTTCAAAAATAAATTAAATACCCCTTTAGGAATTACCACATTCATTATTTCTTTCTACTCCTGTGCCTTTCAGTTTAGTAGAATTGAAGTCATCTTGTGTCCCAGTCAGCTTGAGTTGCTATAACAAAAAGCTATAGATGGGATGGCTTACTGAACACACATTTTTTTTTTTCAGTTCTGAATGCTGGAAGTTCAAATTAATGGTTGGTATTTGGTGAAACTTCTCTCCATGGTTTATGGATGGCTGCTTTCTCACTATGTGCTCACATGACCTTTCTTGTGCCTGCTTCTGAAAAGAGGAAGATCTAATCCCATTATGGCGGTTCCATTCTCATGACCTCTCCTAAACTTTATTACCTTTCTAATGATACACCTCCAAATATCATCATAGGGGTTGGGGAGGGGAGACACAAACATTTGAGAACATCTTGCTGAAGGTCACACAGTGATGGTATATGAGCATGCAGTGAATGGGTACCCAACCAAAACCACAGTGAAAAATGCTTGAGTCATAAAGGGTTTGACAATTTTGATAAACACTCACAAAGGCATTGTGTGAGGGCTCTAGGTGTCTGTCACACCCCAACCAAATTCATGTTGAAGCACTAATTTCCATTGTAATGGTATTAGGAACTGGGGCCTTTGGAAGGTAGTTAGGTATAGATGAGGTCTTAAGGGTAGTGCCCCATTATGAGATTAGTGTCCTTATGAGACATTAAATAGACCAGACACAGCTCTCTGTTTGCCATGGAAGGAAAAAGCAAGAAGATGGTCATCTTCAAACAAAGGAGTGGGCTCTCAACAAACACTGCCTCTGCTGGCACCTTGATATTGGATTTCCAGCTTTCAGAACTATGAGAAATACATGTTTGTTGTTTAAGCCACCAAGTTTATGGTAGTCTGTTATAGCAGCCTGAGCTGACTGAGGCAGTGAGCCCTTCCAAATTTCAAGGGCCTCCTGGGAAGGGGTGGAGCTGTGAAAGGAGTAAATCCCCCCTGCTTGTGTGGCTCCATGCACACAGGCTGAAGTGACCCTGTCAGCTTAGGACACAAGACTTTAAGTCGAGAAACTAAAACGCAAAACAACCATAGCCAGAATTGTCTACATTCTTGGTTCAGTAAGTAATAAAGTGACAGGAAGAAAAGAACTGGGACGCCAAACGCACTGCAGCTGTCCCCTGCAGCCACTCTGCTCTCCTCCACAGAATGGAATGGCTTCATTTGTTTTCCTTTCATTATTCATTGTTATGTTTGGGTTTTAGGTGTGTTTTTTTTAATGAAAGGGAGAAAGAAAATATTTTCCCCCTTATCATGTGAGACAGTGGTTTTATTTTATTTCAATGAATTGAAAAACATTTGCTTTCCATAAAAGTTGTAGGTAACTCTTTTAAATGCAGTTGAAAAACATATAAGGACAGGCCCTGGCCAGTTGGCTCAGTGGTAGCACATCGGCCTGGCGTGCAGGAGTCCCGGGTTCGATTCCCGGCCAGGGCACACAGGAGAAGCGCCCATCTGCTTCTCCACCCCTCTCCTTCCTCTCTCTCTCTCTCTTCCCCTCCCGCAGCCAAGGCTCCATTGGAGCAAAGTTGGCCTGAGTGTTGAGGAAGGCTCCATGGCCTCTGCTCCAGGTGCTAGAGTGGCTCTGGTCGCAACAGAGCAATGCCCCAGATGGGCGGGGCATCGCCCCCTGGTGGGCATGCGGGGTGGATCCCAGTTGGGCGCATGCGGGAGTCTGTCTGACTGCCTCCCATTTCCAACTTCAGAAAAATACAAAAAAAAAGGAAAAGACATATAAGGACAGAATATTTATCAGTGGAGGACTCTTTTCTTCCAAAATGAAGACATAGCAAGTAGCAATATACTGGCTCTGAATTACCAGTGGCCCTACCCATATTATTAGCAATATAAATATGGTGGGGGGGGTTGTTTGTTTTGTTTGTTTGTTTTTTTGTGACAGAGACTGAGAGAGAGAGAAACAGGGACAGAAGGGAAGGCAGAGAGATGAGAAGCATCAATCCTTTGTTGTGGCACCTTAGTTGTTCATTGCTTTCTCATATGTGCCTTGACCAGGGTTCTACAGCAAAGCGAGTGACCCCTTGCTCAAGCCAATGACCTTGGGCTCAAGCCAGCGACCTTTGGGCTCAAGCCAGCCATTATAAGGTCAAGTCTATTATCTCATGCTCAAACCAGCAACCCCACTCTCAAGCTGGTGAGCCCACGTTCAAGCTAGATGAACCTATGATCAAGCTGGTGACCTCAGGGTTTTGAACCTGGGTCCTCTGCATCTCAGTCTGCTGCTCTATCCAATGAGCCACCTACTGCCTGGTCAAGCTATAAATATGTTTTGAAATGAGTTTATCTCTGACTCATTCTCAAGGTCTGAGGCCTCAGGTCGGGCTATAGTAGATCTTTCTGGTGCTTTTTGAGAAATAAATCCCCTTGGATTAAACTCAAATAAAACTCAAGCAGGACTATAGAACAGTAAGAATCCATTGTATTTCTTCCTTACAAATTTCTTTATGTGGTCTCTTCAAATTGGTCAGTAGAAAAAAAAATCAGAATCTAGAAAAATAATCACAATTCAGACTATTACTATTTCTGTGATCTCATTATTTTGTCTGGAATAGTAATAGCCATGACATAAAACTGGATAATAGAAGGACAGTTGTAGGTGCTCCTTATTAGACAGTTACTACATTTCGGTGCTTTACCTCCTTCATTCTCCACAAAACTTCAAAGCTTATTACCTGCATTTCCCAGGTGAGGAGCCCGGATTCTCCTCCAGGTCTCGTGGGTTTGGAGCCCAGGCTCGTGCGACTGGGCCACACCTCCTGGCTGGGCATCTTCATTGTTCTCTATTCCAAGTGACCTTGCATGGTTTTGCTTTTTGTGGACAATCTTTCTTATGTTTCTCACAGACAAAAATACACTCATATTTTAGAAATAAATGCTATTTTTTCCAGAATATTTTAATTATATTTAATCAGAGGAACCATGCTAAGGGTGACAGCAACTTACTAAGGGATGGAGTGAAACTAAAGTAATATATTAAAATAAGCTTGATATTTTTTCAAAGAGAAAACAATAGGTGGGAAGGGGTTAGTAACCTGAGAACAGCTCTTTGTCAATTTTTACTTTATAAATTAGTGTCAACATATTTTCCTTTTGACATGAAGTCAATTTAGTTTTTTAATATAAATTACCCTAGTGGGTTTTTTTTTTGTTCCCTACTCGTATTGTAAGATATAATTATTAATATATTCTCAATCAAAATTTAAGTGTTATATTTAAAACAAATAACAACTTTTTGTTTTCTGAAAAGACAAAATATTGAGTAGAAATCAGAAGTCTCAATTTTCTATAATCGTATAAATTGAGTTTTCAACAAAGAAAACTGAATTTATTCTAGTAACTATTTCAGAATGACTATAGTGGTACTAATATGTAAGCACAAAACCATTTAAATATGTAACAGTGTTACTTTAGGACTTTAACATTTATTAATTAAAGAAGAGAATTAAAGGCTATCATTGGATGCCTGAGTTCACTTCCCATAGGAAAGAAAGGAGAGAAACAGAGGAAGTAAATGGGGTGAAAAACAATGGGGTTTGTGTGGAGTGGGGGAATAACAATGATACTTTCCCTCCCAGACTAGCCCAGGAGCCAGCAGAAACTTTGGACAACGCAGCAGTCTACCACTGCACACATCGGTAGAGGTGAACGTGAAACTTCATCTCTAAGACCACAGGGTTTGCCAGCCAGCCTCTTAAGACCTATCCAAGCTGTGTCAACCTGTGATTTTGAAATACAACTTTACTCCATTGGAGAAGATTACCGTTCAGAAGGGGGAAATCTGAGCAGCAATGACTGGCTCTTTACCTGTCCTATGCCACACTGATGTGTCGTTGGGGTACACCACATAGCCTTACTATGGTAGTTCAAGAAGTTACATATGCCAGCAATATTACTCAGGAGAGAGAGTCTGAGAGCTGTCACAGATTCACAGCTCACTTTGACCGCTTTAGAAAAACACCTTTCTTTGCTCAGTATTCAATGTGTTGCCTGACCTGTGGTGGCACAGTGGATAAAAGTGTGGACCTGGAACACTGAGGTTGCTGGTTCAAAACCCTGGGCTTGCCTGGTCATGGCACATATGGGAGTTGATGCTTCCTGCTCCTCCCCACCCTGCCTTCTCTCTCCTCTCTCTAAAATGAATAAAATCTAAAAAAAGAGAAAGAAACCAGAAAATAAATTCAATGTGTCATATCAAACCAACCCAATTATCTTGTTAAGCTGTCTTTTTTTAAAAATTACTGTCATATTACTGTTTAAGTAAGAAACTTATAACTCCAGATTATTTGCAAAAAAAAAGATTGTTTTAAAATGTTTTTCTTCTCTTAGTTATCACTTAAGTACTCTAGATGAGAAGGAAAGCTGCCAGTTAAAGCAAAGAATCACTAGGTGCTGGGTAGTAACTAGTATCTATTTGATAAGAGAAATATCTTCTGTTCTCTGTTACTAAATATGACTTTTCTCAAGGAGTATGAACCCAATGCCCTAAATACAACAATCATTACTTATACTTTATTCTTTATATTTATTGAGCATATATTAACTCCCAAAATTATGCTAGAGGGTAAAGGGTAGAGACTGAAAGATGATCAAGACACATTCAGGTCTTCTATTGACTTGCAGGGCCTGAGGAGAAATAAGACTTGAGCCAGGCCTGACCAGGCGGTGGTGCAGTGGATAGAGCATTGGACTGGGATGCAGAGCGACCCAGGTTCGAGACCCCGAGGTCGCCAGCTTGAGCTCAGGCTCATCTGGTTTGAGCAAAAGCTCACCAGCTTGGACCCAAGGTCGCTGGCTTGAGCAAGGGGTTACTCGGTCTGCTGAAGGCCTGCGGTCAAGGCACATATGAGAAAGCAATCAATGAACAACTAAGGTGTCGCAATGCGCAATGAAAAAGTAATGATTGATGCTTCTCATCTCTCCATTCCTGGCTGTCCCTGTCTATCTCTCTCTCTCTGACTCTCTCTCTGTCTCTGTAAAAAAAAAAAAAAAAAAGACTTGAGCCAGCAGACCAAGAGGAACAAGATCTGAGTGAGGGAGTGATGGTGAGCATGAAGAAAAAGTGATACATGTAACAGATATTTAAGAGGTAAAATCAATACGACTTGGCAAGAGTGAAAATGTGGGACATTGGAGGGGCCCAAGAAGATGCAAAGGGGTTTCTTGACCATGAAGACAAGACAGAGCAATTGGAGTCAATGTGAAAGTCTTACTCTTTTCATTTGGGGTAAATATTCAGTTCCACATTTCATCATTAATTAAAAACCACTGTGAAAACTCATAAGAAATCAGAGGACTTAAGCTTGAGAGTCTAGCCAATGAGGTACTGGACATTTTATGACTTTTGTTGGTCACATATCAGATGTTAATGATGACTTGCTTTGAGTTTAGAATACATCTAGTATCGAAGGACATGGGCTATGAGACAGTTTGAATCTAGTCCATATTTATTTAGCAACTTTGCCTTTCTTCTGCTGGATCTCCCATGGCAAAGACTGACCTGTAGATAACCACGCCTAATAAAGCCTTCTCAGTCCACATCTTCCTGGATCTCTCTACAACCTTTGAAACTATCAACCACTTTTTAATGAAATTCTTCCCTTTGACTTCCAGGCTCCTTTTGCGTTGGTTCTCTTCCTTCTTCATGGTTTTCCTCCTCCACCTGAGAGAGCTCCTTTGCCCTATTCACCCTTTAAAGGCTGGTGGCCTTCGTTACCACTTCAGGGCTGATGCCTGACACATCTATACCTGTAACTCAGTTTCCTCTTCTGCTCTAATGAGCTCTACATCTGACTATTTTTTGGACACTCTCCTGGCTGTCCTCAGAAACATCAAACTCAAGATGTTCATGGAGCTGATCATCTCCTTATCCCCCACACCTGCTCCTCTTCCTGCATCTCCAGCTTAGTCGCCAGCACTTGGAGCACTCAGGAAAAATTTAACATGTGGAGTCAACCTTGACTCCTCCTCACACCTAGGTCAGTCACCACATCCTGATAACTGCACCTCTTAAACATTCCTCCATTGTGTCTCCCATTCTCTGTGCTAACCATGGCCCTAGTTCTGCCCTCCAACTTCTGTCGTTAAGATGTCTTTGCTTCTAGTCTTGCCATCCTGTCTTTCTTTTCCTTTTCTTTTTTTTTTTTTTGACAGAGACAGGGAGAGAGTCAGAGAGAGGGATAGATAGGGACAGACAGACAGGAAGGGAGAGAGATGAGAAGCATCAATTCTTTGTTGCAGTACCTTAGTTGTTCATCTTGTCTTTCTTAAGAAGTATCCTACACCTGGGCTCTCAAATAAGCTCCCTGAAGTTCAAATCTGCTCCTATTATTCCCCTGCTTTCCATCCTTCTGTGGCTCCCCTTCACACTCAGGTTACAGCCAACCTCCTCCTTGTTACATCCACATGTCTAGCTTCTCTTTAAAAATTTTAGTTCCGTGAGGACAGGAACTGTCTAAGGTAAGCAGGAAAGGTGGAACTGAGAGTATAGAATTCAAAGTAGCAGAGTAGTAGACTGCAATACTAAATGTCATTTTTAGGTCTTCCTAGCCATGGCTAAACGCTTACCTAAACCTACAGCAGGAGTATTTCAAATTTAAAAATAATTCACGTGTCATGGGGAATTTACTGTGGTGATTGGAATCCAAGAAGAATCTCCAGGAAGGAATGCACAGGAAAAAGGAGATTTGAATTCCCATACCAAGGAGCAGTGGTTTATTGAAGAAAAATTGCTTTCAGCATTATTTATGGCACACAGGGAACTTGATATGCCACGGTACTTTCGAAATCAGACAGTTTGAGGTGTAATTGTTTCATCTATCACATACTATCTGAGTAGCCTTGTGCAAATTAATATAGAACCTCTCTGAACTTAAGATTCCTCATTTGTAAGATGGAAATAACATCTACCTCACATGTTGCAAAATGAAATGATGTGATCACTGCTAAGAGCCTTACACTGGGCAAGGGACTTGATAAGTACTCAAGAAACGTTTGCTATCTTCTCATTCCTTCTAATCAAATTTAAATTCTTGGCTGCCATCCAAAGATTTTGGAAAGTGCCCTTTACCTTTTATATTAATTTTCAAAAATCCCCAAACCAATCCAAACCAGACAAAACAAACAGCAAATGACCAGGAGAGATATTCAACACAAAGTTCAAAGTTTCCCCACTTCCTTAAATGACCCCTGCCCACAAAACTCATAGTTCTTCCCGACTGCTTTGCACTCGTACCGCATATCTTATTTCACATATATTTCCCTTTTATATCTGTCTGCCACTCCCTTTACCAGTATCACCAGTTTTGTTCTTTCTGGTGATTACTCTTAAATTCTTAAGTGGCACCCTGGTGCTGTTACTTCCGTCATCCTTCACTGGGTTCCATTGACATAAAAAAAAAAGACTAAATTAAATGTCAGAAGTGACACTCTGTTCTCTTTGATAAATTGTAGAAATAAACACTACTTTATTTTTCTTCTCTTCCTAGGGTCAAAAGAATGAACAATAAATTTGAAGCAATGTTCCCCTTAAATTTGTTATGTCTGTGGCCATTATTTTGAAATATTTACCAAATTATTTTGATCTTTGAACATTTTTCCTCTGTGTTCTTATAAAATAAAAATTGAAATAATTGTAAATTTTAGTCCTTTTTAATTGTTAACCTTGTTTTTTTCTGATTTACATGTTATCATTGAAAAACTGAAATTTCATCATTGTTGGCATAGAAATTTTAAAACCTGAGATAAAAATTTGCAGTGAATGAATGTTTTCTTCAAATTTCTCTTGTTCCTGAGTGATGTTTCATTAAATTGTAATTTCAAAATACCTATATTAAGGGAACTTTTTTTTTTTTTGAATTCTTCCCTGCCATTACCAAAGTGACTTTAGATCTTCAAACACAATTGAAACACTGAATAGCAGCCAGAATGAGACAGGTCCCCTGCGAGGAGAGTCTAACCTTCCCTCCTGGCCTCTCTGAAGTCTGTGTTTGGCACTCCTGACAAACAGTTTAATAGTGAGAAAGAATCTTAGACACCCTTTACTCCAACTTTTCATCAAATACCTCAAGACCCATATGACAGCTGAACCACTCCCCAGAGGCAACCCCCTCCAGCTGTTGAATGTCTCTGAATGTAAGAAGTTTTTATTAAATCTGTCCAGAGATCTGCTCTTATCTTCTCTGTGTCCTGGTCCCACCTGTAGCTCCTAATAGCACAGTGCAGTGGTTCTCAAATGTGGTCCCCAAACCAGCATAATTACCATCACCTCTGGGGCTAGGTCCCAACAGCCTTATTTTAGAAGCCCTTCTGATGCATGCTAACATTTGGGAACCACTGGTGTAGTGTAGCAGAAAGAGGTAGGGGCTTTGGAATAAGAAACCCCTGGATTCATATCCTTGTCCTCTGCCATTTTAAGCCATAGCCTCAGTTCAAATAGAGTTAATTTCCAGATTTGCTGAGAGAATTCAGTAATACGATATAAGTAAAGCACATAGCAGAAAATCTAACACACATTAAGCACTCAAAAATAGTGTCTAGAGTTATGGATGGATTCATTCAACACACTTATTAGATTCCTTTGAACATCAGTGTTTTTGGGTATAGACAAGTACAGAATAAAAATTTTAGATATAACACTTTAGGCATATCATAAATAAAATATGATCCTCAGGAAAGCTGAACGACATATTCAAGGACACACAGATAAACTATTGGTGTCTGGATGTCCTATAGGGTGCCTCCCAGGCCTCAGCTCTTCAATCAATATATTTATCTGTCACTTAATGCAGCAATATGACATCTAGTCCTGGTCCTGGTGATCACATAGGTAGGGACTTCAAATTTACCAGAATACTGTCTGAATTAATTTTAATATTATTTGAGCATTCCCACCCAATATTGGACATCCTGACTATTTATTGACTCGCTTACATTTTGCTTTCTTACTTATATTCCACTTGGCTCTGAAAGAATTTAAGGTGACTATTGGGCATTGTATTGAGAGGTGAAGTGCCAGCTCCTGTGGCACCAACTACAGGACCCGTGAAGTTCCATAGTCACTTCCCAGAACTTGAGCAAGAGACAAATGTGCAAAACTCTGAGGATCTCAAATGAAGACTAAGTGAAATAGTCTAATACCAGGTGCTTTAGGTTAACTAGAATCCTATGTATAAGCTGTTCAAACATATAGTCAGATGTCAATAAATATGAGGAGTTATTTCTTACTTTTGTGTTCACAAAGAAATGAACAGACAGCCCTGGCCAGTTGGTTCAGTGGTAGAGTGTCGGCCCAGCGTGTGGGAGTCCCGGGTTCGATTCCTGGCCAGGGCACACAGGAGAAGCACCCATCTGCTTCTCCACCCCTCCCCCTCTCCTTTCTCTCTATCTCTCTCTTCCCCTCCTGTAGCCAAGGCTCCATTGGAGCAAAGTTGGCCTGGGTGCTGAGGATGGCTCCATGGCCTCCACCTCGGGTGCTAGATTGGCTCTGGTTTCAGCAGAGCAACGCCCCAGATGGGCCAAGCATCGCCCCCTGATGGGCATGTCAGGTGGATCCCAGTAGGGCCCATGCGGGAGTCTGTCTGTCTGCCGCCCGCACCCTGCTTCTCACTTTGGAGAAGAAAAGTTAAATTTTTTTTTTTAAATGAACAGGCCCTGGCCAGTTTGCTCAGTGGTAGAGCATCGGCCTGGTGTGCGGAAGTCCCGGGTTCGATTCCTGGCCAGGGCACACAGGATAGGAGCCCATCTGCCTCTCCACCCATCCCCCTCTCCTTCCTCTCTGTCTCTCTCTTCCCCTCCCACAGCGGAGGCTCCATTGGAGCAAAAGATGGCCCCATGGCCTCTGCCCCAGGCACTAGAGTGGCTCTGGTTGCAACAGAGCAATGCCCCAGATGGGCAGAGCATCGCCCCCTGGTGGGTGTGCCGGGTGGATCCCGGTCGGGCACATGCGGGAGTCTGTCTGCCTCCCCGTTTCCAGCTTCAGAAAAATACAAAAAATAAAAAATAAAAATAAAATGAACAGACATTTTGTTATGCACTTGCCCAAAGAGAACTAAATGGTTAACGCTCACCATCCTGTGCCAAAATGTCTGCTTTACAGACTAGAAGGAATAAGGCACCTTTACTCTACACAGCCTGTTTCCAGTTTTGTGTGACTGTTAATATTACTGGACGAGTAACAGAATCCAAGGCTGAAAACTGGGCTGGTTACTTATAATTCTTTGAATGTGGACACATCAGCTTGTGGGAAGGAAGCTATTTAAAATGGGGCTTAGGAAAAAGGGGGGAAAAATCCCCTTTCCCCATATGAGATTCTTCCATGGTGTTGTCATGCAATTTTAAAAACCTCCACAGAACAGTAGATCGCTCTCATTGGATGTATGCAAATTATCTGAGACCCTGTGGTTTCCTGCCAGGGAAAAACTTATAATAACAGAGCAAGAATGCAATCTGAGCCCTTGTTCTCTGAAATCCCTGAAAGAACAGAGTTGTTCTTGACAGGTCAATTTCAGCCCTTGACATTCCAGGAAATAGCTTAATAATGTCATTTAGGCTGAGGTTTTAACCAATCCTAAAACATAGAGACCCAAATGCAATATTTAAGATTTAAAATATCAGTTTGGGGATCATTATTTACAAAGAGTTTAACAACAAAAACTCCCACCACTATTTAAATGAAACAAGACATCCTAATTAAATTGAACATCGTCCCTACTAATTAAACCCAATATAGGAAAAGGAAGGGTTTCTGCCAAGAAATGACAGATACATCCTGAACACCATTTTCTTCCCCTTTCCTTTTCTAGATACTGGGTCCGTGCCATATCCAGGATGTGATAGCCAAACAAAACTGTACTTTAATCATTAATATTTATGCAGAAGTGAGCCCCGCCCTGGACCTCAAAGGCCTTTATGAGACATGCTGGCCTTTACTTTTCAATGTGTTTCATTTTCTCTGGGTGCAGTACAGCTGAAAAAGGTTACAAGACTCAGGTTAAAAGTCAGGAAATGGGTCTGGGCCCCACGATGACATCATTTTCTTGCAATGCAATGGAGCAATGACATTTCCTGTAGGAGAAATGATCAGAGCGGACAGGCAGCCCGGTTAGGCAGTGTTCTCCCAGGGAGGTTGCCGGCCGCCGGCCTCGCTCCAGCCCCAGGCTCCCTTCTTCTGTTCCTTGGCCAGGGCTCTTCAGAGGTCAGAGAGAGAGAGCCAGGCCACTTTACTTGATGACAGTCTTGATATCTTTAAAATGAAGGTGTGTTATAACTTAATTATCAAAATTGTGGAAGTTTTTATTTGTTAAAACAATTACTACTTTAAGACAAAAATACATAATTTGATGCTTACAAAGAGTTTTCCGATTTATTTTTGAAAGTGGCATATCGATAGAGCCCCCAGGAATGATGTGCAGCACAAAGACAGCCCTATTGGTGATTTACAAACAGGTGCTGCCAAGGTGCCCACACAAGCTGTGTGAGGCACGTTGTTTAGTGCAGGGGTCCCCAAACTTTTTACACAAGGGGCCAGTCCACTGTCCCTCAGACCGTTGGAGGGCCGGACTATAAAAAAAAACTATGAACAAATCCCTATGCACCCTGCACATATCTTATTTTAAAGTAAAAAAACAAAACGGGAACAAATACAATATTTAAAATAAAGAACAAGTAAATTTATTTATTTTTTTTAATAAATTTTTATTAATGGTAATGGGATGACATTAATAAATCAGGGTACATATATTCAAAGAAAACATGTCTAGGTTATTTTGTCATCAAATTATGTTGCAACCCCCTCGCCCAAAGTCAGATTGTCCTCCGTCACCCTCTATCTAGTTCTCTGTGCCCCTCCCCCTCCCCCTAACTCTCTCCCTCCCTCCCTCCCATGTCCTCCCTCCCCCCCCACCCTTGGTAACCACCACACTCTTGTCCATGTCTCTTAGTCTCATTTTTATGTTCCACCAATGTATGGAATCATGTAGTTCTTGTTTTTTTCTGATTTGCTTATTTCACTCCTTATAATGTTATCAAGATCCCACCATTTTGCTGTAAATAATCTGATGTCATCATTTCTTATGGCTGAGTAGTATTCCATAGTGTATATGTGCCACATCTTCTTTATCCAGTCTTCTATTGAAGGGCTTTTTGGTTGTTTCCATGTCTTGGCCACTGTGAACAGTGCTGCAATGAACATGGGGCTACATGTGTCTTCACGTATCAATGTTTCTGAGGTTTTGGGGTATATACCCAGTAGAGGGATTGCTGGGTCATAAGGTAGTTCTATTTGCAGTTTTTTGAGGAACCACCATACTTTCCTCCATAATGGTTGTACTACTTTACAGTCCCACCAACAGTGAATGAGGGTTCCTTTTTCTCCACAGCCTCTCCAACATTTGCTATTACCCGTCTTGTTGATAATAGCTAATCTAACAGGGGTGAGGTGGTATCTCATTGTAGTTTTGATTTGCATTTCTCTAATAACTAATGAAGCTGAGCATCTTTTCATATATCTGTTGGCCATTTGTATCTCTTCCTGGGAGAAGTGTCTGTTCATGTCCTCTTCCCATTTTTTTATTGGATTGCTTGTTTGTTTGTTGTTGAGTTTTATGAGTTCTTTGTAAATTTTGGATATTAGGCCCTTATCTGAGCTGTCGTTTGAAAATATCAGTTCCCATATAGTTGGCTGTCTGTTTATTTTGATATCAGTTTCTCTTGCTGAGCAAAAACTTTTAATTCTGATGTAGTCCCATTCATTTATCTTTGCCTTCACTTCTCTTGCCATTGGAGTCAAGTTCATAAAATGTTCTTTAAAACCCAGGTCCATGATTTTAGTACCTATGTCTCCTTCTATGTACTTTATTGTTTCAGGTCTTATATTTAGGTCTTTGATCCATTTTGAATTAATTTTAGTACACGGGGACAGGCTGTAGTCGAGTTTCATTCTTTTGCATGTGGCTTTCCAGTTTTCCCAACACCATTTGTTGAAGAGGCTTTCTTTTTTCCATTGTGTGTTGTTAGCCCCTTTATCAAAGATTATTTGACCATATATATGTGGTTTTATTTCTGGGCTTTCTATTCTGTTCCATTGGTCTGAGTGTCTATTTTTTTGCCAATACCATGCTGTTTTGATTATCGTGGCCCTATAATATAGTTTAAAGTCAGGTATTGTAATGCCCCCAGCTTCATTCTTTTTCCTTAGGATTGTTTTGGCTATTCGGGGTTTTTTATAGTTCCATATAAATCTGATGATTTTTTGTTCCATTTCTTTAAAAAATCTCATAGGGATTTTGATGGGAATTGCATTAAATTTGTATATTGCTTTGGGTAATATGGCCATTTTGATTATATTTATTCTTCCTATCCAAGAACAAGGAATATTTTTCCATCTCATTGTATCTTTTTCGATTTCCCTTAACAATGCTTTGTAATTTTCATTATATAGGTCCTTTACGTTCTTTGTTATGTTTATTCCTAGGTATTTTATTTTTTTTGTTGCAATCGTGAAGGGGATTATTTTTTTGAGTTCGTTTTCTAATATTTCATTGTTGGCATATAGAAAGGCTATGGACTTTTGTATGTTAATTTTGTATCCTGCGACCTTACTGTATTGGTTTATTGTTTCTAATAATCTTTTTGTGGAGTCCTTCGGGTTTTCGATGTATAGGATCATATCATCAGCAAAAAGTGATAGCTTTACTTCTTCTTTTCCGATATGGATGCCTTTTATTTCTTTGTCTTGTCTGATTGCTCTGGCCAGAACTTCTAGCACCACGTTGAATAAGAGTGGAGAGAGTGGACAACCCTGTCTTGTTCCTGATTTAAGGTAGAAAGTCCTCAGTTTTATGCCGTTTAATAGGATGTTGGCTGATGGTTTATCATATATGGCCTTTATCATGTTGAGATATTTTCCTTCTATACCCATTTTGTTGAGAGTCTTAAACATAAAATTGTGTTGTATTTTATCAAAAGCCTTTTCTGCATCTATTGATAAGATCATGTGGTTTTGAACAAGTAAATTTAAATCAACAAACTGACCAGTATTTCAATGGGAACTATGCTCCTCTCACTGACCACCAATGAAAGAGGTGCCCCTTTCAGAAGGGCGGCAGGGGCTGGACAAATGGTCTCAGGGAGCCGCATGCGGCCTGCGGGTAGTAGTTTGGGGACCCCTGGTTTAGTGAGTAGGGGTTTGGGGCTAGGTTTCAGCCTGGTCAGGTGGTTTTGTGCGCACATTGCATAAGTGTAGTGGCACTGCTGGTCCCCACATGTAGGCCCTGCTCTGGATTCCACATGTAGACAGACCTGCTCCAGACCACTGCAGACACTTGAATCAAGGCGAGAAGGATTTAGGGGCTTGGGCCGATACACTGGGACTCCACATCAAACAGCCCTTGTCTGCATCTGTGGCCTGGTGGCTTATTTCTGATAACTGGGTTTTTGTCTTGTATGTGGGTCCAGCGGCTGGGTGCCAGGTGAGTGCTACCTTGGACTAAAGATTTATCCCTTGAGCTTCCATCAAAGACTGGAGAACTGCCCCATAAACAATGAAACGAGGGGTCTTAGGCTGCGCTCTCATTTTTCTTCTTCTGATCTCCCTGCTTGGATCCTCCTGGGAATTAGTAGAACCCACCAAGCAATGACTGGTTGCAATAGGACAGAAGGGAACAGCATGCTGGTGCTTCTTCTTTCCATTTAAAAACAAAATGAGAGGAACAAATATATGAGTGAAGGGCACACAAAGCAATCAACAGTTCAAGTGCCATGGAGATGTTCATCTGAAACCTGTGTGCTCTTGTTGATCAAGGTCACCCCATTACATTTAGTTTCTAAATTCAAAAAGAGTACAAAAAGAAAAAGAATTCTGAGTCACTTTTCCATCAGTAGAAGAGAGTGAGCAAGAGTGAAAAGTTCCTACTCACTAAATAAATAAATAAATAAATAAATAAATAAATAGAATCAAACAGTTATGACTTCAGAAAGGTAAAACCCAAGTATCCATCATGAGTCCAACACTCACTAGAAGCAGTGTTTCTAAATATCGTGCTGGGTTTGCCAAACAGATTTAAGCTTTCTTTGGAAGTTGAGTGGGTGGGTGTCAAGGGTGTTCAGAGGCACTGTTTACACAGCTCTCACAAATCAGGAGTGTTTCCACAAATCATTATGCAGTAACTGGATGGACCTCGCAGAGACAAATATGCTATCTCTGGAAAAATTAGCAAATATCTGAAGGGCTTAACATTTCGCTATCATGAGTCAAAACACAAGCATGGTTGTCCCAACTTTCCTTCACTGTCCTGCAGGTGTTCTTTCAAAAGCTGGATCTTCATAAGTGAGTCACTATTCCTCAGGTCTGTCCAAAGCATCTGTGGCTACGTGTCTAGGAAGCATAACAAGCTCAGAAAGAACTATAGAACTTTAAATTATGAATAAGAATATAAACTCTCCGAAATTACTAGGGTTTTATTACTCAGCATTCTATTTTTTTTTAAAGATTTTATTTATTGATTTAAAAGAAAAATGAGAAAGAGAGGGAGAAGGGGTGGGGGGGGAGGAGCAGGAAGCATGAACTCATCGCTTCTCACATGTGCCTTGACCAGGCAAGCCCAGAGGTTCGAACTGGCAACCTCAGCATTTATCCACTGCGCCTCAACAGACCGGGATACTCACATTCTTATAGTATCTAGTCACTCGCTTGTAAGGGCGCATTATTTCCGATCGTTCAACCTATTGTTTTTTACTTTACATCTGGTATATTTTTATAGTCACAAGATCAGCACCCTGTGTTTTTCACCATTTGAGTAACCCTTCCACCTGCCCGCACATGTTGAAAGTGTCATTTAACTTAAATACACAGACTTGTTTGAGACTCTACCCTTTCACCTTGCTCTAGGCATGGAAAAAGATCAAAGCTTCCTGTATTTTTAAAGGATGACCCTTTCTTTGTTCTGAATACTTCTCACAGCTGCTGTTTGTAGAAGCTTCTGCAAAGATTGAATTGTTTTTCTATTTTATAAATCTACTTCTTACATACAAGACTCTCATTGACTTGGCATTTTAGAAGAGGGAATTTACTTTTGTAGATAGATTCTCTACATCATGGTGATTTTTAAAATTCATAATATTAAAACAAATATTTTTAGTAGAAATAATTGTCAGAATTAAATTTTTTTAAAAAAAAGGTATTTGTAATTGATATTCTATAATAAGGCTGATTTAGAACAATGAAAAACTCATCAATTCTGCCATAAAATATCATGACTGAAAGATTTTATGTATTTTATGTATTTTTACTTTAAAGTGACTCTAATTTATGTATTAATTCATTATTTTTGTGGTTGACATTGAATATAAAATAAATGATGATGATATTATTTCACTTAGTTCATTCATTTATTATCAACTAAAAATATGTTGAGTGCTCTTTATGGTACAAATTATCATATAATGAATTGGGAAATGAAATCTAGTTCACAAAACAGCGATGACATGGAAATAAACAGCATAAAAGAGTTTGAATAGGTTCAATACTTACCAGGCTAAGGACTTCAAAGCGTATCGTTTTACTTTTGGGGGGTTTTAGTTTTCTCATGAGTAAATGCAAGAGCTAAAATTAAGTGTAAGATCCCTGTAGTTCTAAAATTCTGGGACTAAATTTTATATATGCCAGTGTGACAAGTAAATTTAAAGTGCACAAATCTCCCGTACTTTGTTTGGCAAATATCATGAGGAAGATAAGCTCAAATTTGAATTATGGTTGCAGATAAAGTGATAGATGCTATTATAGACCTAGCAAACAACAGTAGGGAAAACATGGAGCTTGGCTGTAAATAAGAGAAAAGATCTAAATGGAATGGACAGACCAGGCAGGAGGGACCAGAGCAAAGAGCTGTAGTGTACTGCAAGCCTCTCTCAATCAATCAATCATCAAGGATTTTATTCTACTCAGGTTACTTTATTTGTGAAGGAATTCTTAAGGGGGGCGCCTGAGATAACGTGGCCAAGGATTATAAGCCATGCTAAGTATAGCAGACTGAAAAATATCATAGCATCTAACTCTATAAGACTATGGGAGGAAGGGCATTTGTAAAGAGGACATAGAAAATATTTTAAGAATGCTCTGAGGCTCAGCTTCCAACAGTGGGTCCTGGCTGAGGATCATGCAGAAACAACAGGCACAGGCAGACGGGGGTGATAACAAAAACTGAGTTATTCTCTCTAAGCAGAGACTATGGACAACCACCACTTGGGAGGGTATTGCCAATTTGTTGCAAACAATCACTTTGGCTGCAAACCAAGGAAGAACCTTCACAAGTCCTCAAGCCATAAATGACACTTGTGTGTTGTAGAGGGATTCCTCACATGCCTCATTTCTCTAGGAAATAAGAAAACATGTGAGCCTCTGGATTGCTGTGTGCTCCTCCACAGTAAAACTAAGTGAAGCCCACTGCATCACTCTGGCTTGCTTGCCAGAAAGCTGGAAACGGAATCTAGACATCAATCTCAGGACTTAAACTTAAATAGCTAACCCCCTATTAAAAAACTTTTAACTTGCTTGATCTTTTGCTCTGAACAAGTTTGCTATATCTGTACCTTTCATTACATGACACCTCATTGATTCATTTATTTCACAGATTATTTATTAAGCATGTACTATGTGCCAGGCAGATCAAGTACTTCTGGAGGCCAGGTGCAATGTGGCCTGGCCTGGCAGGTAGAAGTCTGCCTCTGGCTTGTGCCATGCTTAAGTCACAGGGTTTGATGTTTTTATTTGGGATACAGTTCAGACATTTTCCAGATGAATAAGGATTCTGGGGCATATAGCTGGTTTGTCTAATAACTTACCCGTCTTCATTTCAGTGGATTTTTCCCCTGAGAGTCTTTGATCCTACAGCTGCAGACATTCTGGCACCAGGGAGCCTTACAGGTCAAGGCTCCAGGACACACAGAGGTCAATGAAATCAGGGGACTTTTTAGCAATGGCTGTGAACCCATGGGGGTGAGCACTGTGGCTTCCAAGATGTATGATTGATGTCGTTTGTGGTATAAATAAGTGCACTCTCTAAACTCTGACTGGGATCCAATACATGTGTTGCAAAGAAGTGCTGTTTGGAAGAGACCCTCAGAAGAAAAACACTCAATAAATTTTATGTTTCCTTTAACTTGTCTCCTTGTTTATGTCAGTCTCCCCAAAATTGAGCATTGTGGGATACAAAGGCAAGAGTGTGAACCTGAACTTCAGTTTCCCCATTTGTAGAATGAAGGAGCTGGACTCATTAGTTTTCTAGCCTCTTTGAGGTCTAACCCTTTGTCATTTTATGACTATCAATTATACTTCCAGCCTTTGTCCTCACCACTCCAGAGAGTTATCATTATCATCCTCTTCAAAAATAAAAAAAAAAATGCAAACAAGTGAAAACACCTATATAAAGGACAGGATTGAGATCTACTTAAGAGTTACTAAGCTATAGCCAAGACTTATGGCTAAATGTGGTTACTTCCCAGACTAGATCACTTCCTTCATAGCATGTCCAAATCCGCAGCCAACTGTATTCACACAGGCTTTTTTTTTTATATTAAACCTTTTTTTTTTATAGGAACAGAGAGTCAGAGAGAAGGATAGACAGGGACAGATAGACAGGAACAGAGAGAGATGAGAAGCATCAATCATCAGTTTTTTGTTGCGACACCTTAGTTGTTCATTGATTGCTTTCTCATATGTGCCTTGACCACGGGCCTTCAGCAGACCGAGTAACCCCTTGCTCAAGCCAGCGACCTTGGGTCCAAGCTGGTGAGCTTTTGCTCAAACCAGATGAGCCCGCACTCAAGCTGGCAACCTCGGGGTCTCAAACCTGGGTCCTCTGCATCCTAGTCCGATGCTTTATCCACTGTGCCACCACCTGGTCAGGCTCACACAGACTTTTAATACATGAATAGAGGCGCACCCATATTTACATATTTCTCAGTACAGTGATGTCTGCAGAATAAATGTGAAAGAATAACTTTTAAACTTAAGAAATAGTTTACAAGTATTTTTATTTCATATCAGTGATTATATATATAAAACAAATAACTGGAAATATAAGACACAAAAGTAAGGAAAACACAGTTCCTGCCCAAAGAACTTATGATTTAGTGGAAGTGGTTAAAAATGTAATCAACACTGTGTGCAAAACATTTTGGTTTGGGGGTATTTAAAATATGTACATATGAAAGCTACAAAGGATTTTACAGTCAAAATCAGTTTGGGTATGTCAACCAATGGTTTTTGGTGCAGTTCAACACCAACAGAAATCCCCAATCTGGGGTGCAGTGAAGAAGGAAACTTATGCAAAAAGCTCAATTGTGATACAGCACGGGCTGTGAAAAAGCTTGGTTGTGAGGTGGCCCTGAGGCCCATCCCCTTTCTGGCTATATAGCTCTGCTCTGTTCCTCCACGGCCAGCTCTGCTCTGCTCCGCTCTCGATGCCAGTCTACTTTGCACTGTGTGGGTCTACTTTACTCTGATCTGGCGAGATATCATCAGTGCTTCAGCTCAGCTAGAGAGACACAGACTTCAGTAAAAGGAAATTGCACTGTCCAAGCTAGGGGGGAGCTGACTTATAAGGACAGAGGTCCCTACTCTTGTCCCTGATTGGTCCATTCTCATGCAAAGGAGGACTCCAAATCCTTATAGTTTGAATGGTCCAAAAGGCAATGTCTTGGTTGGTCAGAATAGAGCTGCTCTGATTAGTTGGAGCTGCACTGCTCCAATTCGATGGGAAAAGCCTCACTTTTATTGATTGACATAGAATTCTAGGAACTCCTTTATAAGGGCTCGCTCAGATGGCAGAAACACAGTGCAGGCAGGCAGTTCTGTGTAGAGGCAGGCAGTTGAGCACAGGCTTGGCCTTGAAGTGCAGTTTGTGTGACAGGCCCCTGTGTAGAAGTGACTGCCAAGGCTCTGCATTTTTTTTTTTAATTTGAGCCCAGTTAGCCACTAGGAGACCTTCTTAGTAGGTGTCTTTTTTTCTCAGGATTCTCAGATACTACCCACCATACTAAATGCTGAAGTATATTAAAAAGGTAGCAAAATTTCTGATACTTCATAATCCTATAATCTGATAAAATAGTATATTCACTCATTCATTTATTCATTCATTCTTCAAACAATTATCAAATGCTGACTATGGGAAAAGCACTGAGGTGGGCACTTTGAGAACAGGCAAGATTTCGTAATGGTTCCGGCCTTCATGGGCCTTACAGTCTAGTAGGAGTGAGGAAGTAGCTAACAAAGCAGAATGGAAAGCAGGGTCAGTAAAGGGCTATCGGGAGCACTTAGAGGATAGAATAATTATACTCAGGGAGTAAGAAAGGCTTTACAATTGAGGTGGTCCTTCATTACAACCTGGAAAAAAGAAAAGTATTTTAAGAGTAGAGAAAAAGGGAAAGGTCATCTCTGAAAGAAAAAACAGTGAGGACAAAGATCAGAGGCCTAGAAATTAATGAATTCTCTAGGAATAGCAAGTAGACTGGTTCAGCTGGAACATGGAATTCAAAAAGGGTATGGGGCTCAGCAGTAGAGTGTCAGCCCGATGTGTGGAAATCCCAGGTTCAATTCCCGGTCAGGGCACACAGGAGAAGTGCCCTTCTGCTTCTCCACCTTTTCCCCTCTACTTTCTCTCTGCCTCTCTCTTCCTCGCCTGCAGCCAAAGGCTCCATTGGAGCAAAAATTGTCCCGGGTGCTGAGGATAGCTCTATGGCCTCCACCTCAGGTGCTAGAATGGCTCTGGCCACAACGAAGCAACAGCCCAGATGGACAGAGCATCGCCCCCTGGTGGGCATGCCAGGTGGGTCCCAGTCGGGCGCATGCAGGAGTCTGACTGCCTCCCCACTTCTAACTTTGGGGGGGGAGGGGAGGGTATGGGGCACTGAGGTCAGGAAGTGAGGATGGGACCAGCGCATGGAGGACCTCCAACGCCATGTTAACCTACTGATTCTATTCAGCTAGTAGTAGGGAGCCAGAACAGGTACCTGAGGGCAAGAACAGATAGGAGGGACGTATTCAACATCATACATATAACTTCCGAAACGAACAACTACTAAGGAGCCATCAAGTAGGATAGAAAGAAAGGGTCATCTAAATAAAGAAATTTGGGGGCAGCAGGGCAACTGGAGAAAGTCTGGAGTGGGATTGTATTGATACCTTTCACCTATACAACATAGTCTGTAGGTCTCAAAAGTAACATTTCTTCCTCAGGGAAGACTCCTTGATTGAAACATGTCTCTCTGATGTGGCACCACAGAGACCCTTATACCTTTCCTTGGTGGCACTTAGTAAAATTTATAAATACTTGCATCTGATTAATGTGTATGTGTCACTCATTGGACTGTAAACTCCATAAGGACAAGGTGTTATGCTTCTGTTTTGTCTTCAATTTTACTGTATGTCTGACCAGAGTCAGGACGAATATATTTGGTGAAAGAGAAAGAAAGAGAGAAAGAGAGAGAGAGAAGGAAGGGAGGGAGGGAGGGAAGGAGGGGGAAGAGTGGGAGAAAGGAAGGGGAAGAAAAAAAATAAAGAAAGAGAGAGAATCTGACCAGGTGGTCGCGCAGTGGATGGAGCGTTGGACTTGGATGTGGAGGATCCAGGTTTGAGACCCCGAGGTCACCAGCTTGAGTGCGGACTCATCTGGTTTGAGCAAAGCTCACCAGCTTGGACCCAAGGTCGCTGGCTCGAGCAAGGGGTCACTTGGTCTGTTATAGCCCCCAGTCAAGGCACATATGAAAAATCACTCAGTGAACAACTAAGGTGCTGAAACGAAGAATTGATGCTTCTCATCTCTCTCCCTTTCTGTCTGTCTGTCCCTATCTGTCCCTCTCTCTGACTTTCTGTCTCTGTCACAGAAAAAAAAAGAAAGAGAGAGATGAAGGGAGGGAAGAAAGAAGAGGGAATGGACAGACTGTTAGACAAGAATAATGAGAAATAATATTTGGGACCTGATAAATAGGTGTAATGGTTTTAAAATAATGGCTTCAAAATCCTTCAACATTGCCCTCATCAAAAGGTGGAATCTATATCCTTTGCCTTTGGATCTGGGCAGTTTGTGACAAACGGAATGCAGTGAGAGTAATGGTGTGTGATTTCCAAAACGAGGTTGGAACCACTTGGTTCTCTTGGTATGCTCATTCTGGGAAAAGCCAGCTGGAATGTAAAAAGTTTGACTGCCTTTGAACCACCAGGCTGGAAAAGCTACCATGATGGACAAGCTAGGTGCAGGTGTTCCAGTCCACAGAATGAGCTAATCTCTGCCAAGAAATGTTAACTAAGTTGTCTTAAATCCTCCAGACCTTCTCATCTGCCAGCTGAGCACCTTAAAAGGAATTGCCCAGCTGAGCCCTGCCTGGCTATCTGACCCATGGAATCTGTTTACACAATAAAATAGTGGTTGTTTTATGCCAGTGAATTTGGAATGATTTGTTACATAGCAATAGCAACAGACATTAACCAAAGTCTCAAAGACTCCTCCTCAACAAGCCCCTGTAACAGCTGAGGAAACTGAGATCCAGAGAGATGAACTAATTTATCCATGGTTCTAAATTGGTAGCAGTAAAACAAGACTTAAGAACCAGTCTTCTGACCCTAGACCATTGCCTTTTTTCTTCTAACATACGATAATGTATTAAAAATATTTCTGTATAATTACATGCAGGGTTCAAAGAACAACTCTTTGTCATGCCACAATTTTGTCCCTGTTGATGCCTTATTCCCATTGATAATTAAATGGATTAGTAAGACTCCTTGGCATATAAACAAAAAGGGAACTGTGGCTCACATGTGTGGAATTTACAAATGCTGTAGATAACTTAAATATAAATATTTGAATGCAACTACCTCCCAATTAGAGGAAGAAGCATGCTTGAGTATATAAAACACATTTCTTCTTATGTGGCATTCTAATTCTTAGCTGACTAGGTTTTTAAGGTTGTCAGTTCCAAATTTACTGAAAGATGTTTCCTACTGAAAGAAAAATACTGGCTCTATTAATATCAACTTTTCTTCCTTGGAACAATTGCTTGCTGGCAATTCATTTTTTACCTACTTATTTGTTTACTTTTCGATGTTCAATCAACAAGGCTTTATTTGCACTTCTGATTAAATTCGGAAACAATGTGATGTAGTGTGCAGCAGCCAGTTATAAACAACGTGGAGCCTCTGCTGCCTAGGACAGTCCTAGGCTTTACTACTGAGCCACAAGCAGCTGCGTCAGGCTCCACAGGTCCAAGCTTTACACACAGATCCCTTCCAGCCTCCATCACACGCATGTCAGCAGTCAAATGATCGGTGATCGGGGCCCATAATGAGGGCAAAGTCTTCTTGAGACTTAGTTTACAATTAAAACTTTTCCCAGGAAATTTGTTTCTTCTTTCTGGATCCAGTGAATCACAGAATTCTATAAGCAACTTATCTTTTATTTCAAAATGTTCATGGAGCATCTTCTCATATAAACCTGTTTTTCTGGGACATCTTTTTTGTCTATACAATTAACATGAGTATGAATTTTTGGACATTCTTTGCAGAGAAATTCAACCATGGATGGTGCTTTATTTTGCTGCCCTACATGGTCCACAGTCTCTCCAAAAGCCACTGCAGTGTCATAAGTTGCATCTAAATAATTTTTCATAGAATCAAAAGCAACATGAGTGCCCTTTATTCTTGGTGTCAGCACATGTTTTAATACTGCAAGGCCTTCTTAAGCACTTGCTGGTGATTTATTATGGACAAGCTGCTTCCTGCTCCTTTTGAAAGTTAGATTAAAAAAAAATTCTGCAAGAGGAAGACTTCTTCATCTCTTGTCCCCGGGGCAATTCAGTGAAGGCTAACCTTCAGGAGAGAGCTGCATATTTACAACTTACAAATTAATGCTTCCTGATACCACACGAAAGAGAAAGGGTCGTGCTGCTGTGTCTGATGTCAATTGGGAACTAATCCAAAAACAAATAAGGAAAACCAGCCCATGCAGCATGGGTGGGAAAAGTTTCTTTTCGATTGTGGAACTTTGCAATTATATCATAGAAATGGAAAATTTCTCCCTTAAAAAGATCAGAGATACTAATTATCCTTTGTCTTACTGGCAATGCTGTGACTTTTTTTTAAATGCTCCATTTGAGGAAAACAACTAAATAATCTGTTGCATATGTTTCCCATAACTATATCTTCAAGAAAACAATGTAAACTGATGACTCAAAAGTCAATGCTCATTTTATTACATTTTTCCTGTTCCTACAGTGAAACCCATCAAAATCTAAGGAAAGACAAATGTTCAATTTAATTCTATTCAGAATTTCTTATAATCACAGCTTCACAGATTTTAACAAGTGTTAATTTTGTTTAAATCCCACTTGAGATGTAGAAGGCTCTTGCGCAGGGTATGTGTGAGTAGCTTTAGGTGACTTTGGTATTAGGACTCTCCCAGTTACAAATGGCAGAACACCCAACTCAAACTAGTTTTAGCAAAAAGTGAGATTGATTGGCTTACCTAACAGAAATGTATCGTTTAGAACTTGTTTCAGGCACAGCTGGAAGCGGGCCATGCTGGGACTAGGCTTCTACCTTTATATTCTGTTTCTTTTTTTCTCAGTGCTGGTAACACTCTTAGGCAGGTTCAACCCATGTAATGGAAAATGGCCACTGGCAGCTCTCAATTTAAATTTGGCCAATTTCCAAACCCAGTAGAAGAATTCTGGATCACTGCAGACACATCCTGGGGCTGATTCCATCTTGGCCCTCTTGAATCACGTGCCCACTCTTGTGGAATTCTCCCTGGCCACACCTAAAAAGCACTGAGGATATAGAATTTACCAAGAGTTGTAGCTAGATTTTAGCACAATTTATTTTAAATTAAGACCTTGCCCTAAGGAAAGTATATAAGAATAGCATGCCAAGGTATACAGCTAAGTCTTCCAGAAAATTTCTCTTAAGCTATTTTCCCATACATATTTTACCATCTTTTCAATCCCAAATTTACCAAAAGCATAACCTATATTCGCTTCGTCCTTTTTTTGCCATAATCTTCCTGCTGTTTAATCCCACGTCTTTGCTAAAATGTCTTTCCCAAACAGCACTCATCACCCCTCAACAGCCAAATCCAGTGTCTCTTTCTGTTGCTCCTCTGTTTGCCCGTTGGCCCTGGGAGGCACTCTGGGCCACTCTCCTCTCCCCTGGATTTCTCTACTCCTGAATCTTGTTCTCCTCTGTCTCCGATAGATTCCTCTTGGTTTTCTTTACTAGCTTCCATTATGTTCAGCATACTCCCTAAAGGCAGATAGATGTTTTCCAAAGTTCAGTCTTTATTCTTCCTTGTTATAATAAATTCCTAATTTATTATTTTATCTAAACCATATAACTGAAAACGCACATCTAATACACTCAAAATTGTTGATTGCATTTTATGCTACAAGTCCAAAATGCTTAATTTTCAAAGCTTTCTATTACTAAATTCTATCCTTTTTTCTAATCTCATCTCCCACATGTTCATTTAAGCATTCTCTAATTAAGGCGCACCACCCACCCTTCCACATGTCTGCTCACATTATTCCTTCAGTTTCAACAGTGTTCTTTCTTTCCCTGTCAATACCCTACTGAGCCTGTAAGATTCGCTCATGGAAGACAACAGTGCAGTTCACCAAGTATTTCTGGTTCTCCTCCTGCTAAACACGTGGTAGATTGCACTCTTCCTACCCCTTTGCATCCCAAGTCATGTGAGTTGCTTTGAGGGGTGAGGCTTAAAAAATGTCAGCAGTGCAACATCAAAAAATGAAGTCAGTCTTTTTAATTACATAGAGACAACCTACATTTTTTTCTTGTTCCTGCTACTTATCCATCATGGTTTGAATGGGGCCTCTGGTCCATTACAACTTTTTTTTTTTAATTGCTTTTTTGGAGAGAGAGGAGGGGAGAGAGAGAAACTGAAACTCACAACCTTTGCCTATCAGGATGATGCTCTGGCCAATCAAACCATACCGTCAGGGCTGGTCCATGACAGCTTTACTTTAGGATCAGAGCAACCACTGACAAAGCCAGTCTTGTTAAACTGTAAAGCTTCTTCCTAGAAGTGGTTGGAGAGAAGACAGCATTTTTGGTAGTATATCAGTCAGGGTAGGTGAAATTATGCTGCATAACCATTATCTTGATTTCCATTACCATTGCTATTTGTAAGTCTTGCCTGTCTTTGAACTTCATATAAAGAAAATCATATGGTATGCATTCCTTCAAGTCTAACTTCTGTGCCTCAACATTATATCTATGGGATCCATTCATTTTGCTACATGTTTTGTAACACATTCGTTCTTATTGCTCTGTAGTATACCATTATATAGATATACCCACAATTCATTTCTCTATTTTCCTGTGATGGTCAATTGGGCTGTTCTCAGTTTTTGACTATTATAAATAATGTTCTGAACATGTCTTTTGTAAACATATGAATGTTTTTCTATTATATACTCCTAGAAGTAAAATCATAGGATATACACATGTCCTGCTTTAAGAGAAACTGACAAACTGTTGTCTAAGTGATTGTACTAACTTACATTCCTGCCAGCAGTTGTGTGTTACTCTGTGTCTTTGCTGGTTCTTGGTATTGTCAGCATTCTCAATTTTAGCCATTTCCGTAAAGGTGTAGTGAAATCACATTGGTATTTCTCTGATTACTAATAATATTTATTAAGTATCTTCTTTTGTGGCATCTCTGCTCTAGTTTTTTGCACACACTTTACTACTGGATGGTCTATCTTATTTTTAATTGATTTACAGAAGTTGTTTAAATATTGTGGCTATGAGTCATTTGTAAGTTCTATGCATTGCAAATATATTCTTCTATTTTGTGGGTGCCTTTTTAGTCTCTTAAAGGTGACTTTTGATGACAGAAGCTCTAAATTTTATCAAAGTCCAATATGCCAGTCATTTTTTTATTGTTAATATTTGTTGTACACTGTTTCAGAAATATTTTTCTACTCCAAAGTTACAAAGATATGTTTCTATGTTAATTTCTAGAAGCTCTATTGTTTTTCCTTTCACATTTTGTCACATAATCCATCTGTAATTACTTTTTTGATATGGTGTGAGGTAAGTCAAGATTCATTTTTCATACATATATAACATAATTTGACCCATTATATGCATTAATTATTTCTAAAATCTCAACTTGCTTAAGGTTATTATATTATTCTTGAAGTTCTTAAACCATTGACTGTCAGGTGGCAACCCTTGTTAAAACTCCTCACAATTTGTTGAAGTCACTTTACTGTTGGGGGTAGGAAGAAAGCATGATGCCCCCTTGTTCTAGGTGCTGGCAGACTGGCATTTCCACCCTAATCAGCAATTTTAAGGATTTGAGGAAATAAAAATTTTTGTCCACCAAAATAAAGAAACTCTGCTCTTCTCTTTCGGTCCTTTCAGCACACTGGGATACATATATTCTTTATGATAAATTAAATTTCATTCTCTTTCACAGTATTTTGTGGACCCATTTTTTTTCATGAGTTTATGAGTTTTGATATTCTACATAGAATGAGTGTTCATCAGACAGTGAACTACATACAGCCTAGTAGCTATGGAAAGATGTTTTCTTACCTCCCTAAATGTTGACCCAGAAACAGCAACTGGATGAAGCTTCTGGAAGGTCTAAGGACCTGCCTCTGGATAAAACTGCCCAGGTTCTGATTCCAGTTCTATTTCCCATGCAATTCCCTTATCCATTTTAAGTCCACTCTCACTCATCTGCTCACTCAAGATAATATTACCCTGAAAGTATCCTGGGCTTTGTATTCATATTTCATAGGGTTGTTGTACATGTAAAGTCGTTGTGTCACTGCCTCTCATACAGATCACAGCCGATAAATGTCACTTATTATTTCTGCTATTAATGCAGAAGCCCAACTAATCTTTGTCCTAAAAGTCCTTCTTAATAGGAAGTTAACAAACCTGACCTGAGGAGGTGAACTTGCTGGGCATTATTAGTGCACAGGGAGCAAATGCCCTGCCATGTGTGCTCAGGTTTCTTCTTCACAGTCCAAAGACATAGTCTGGTAAAAGGAAAAATATCTTTAATGTCAAGCTTTTTCCACAGATAGACAGAGTGAAATAAATTGGGAATTAACATGCTAGCTGTGAAATGAAAAATAAATGTGTTTTGTGGTTACATTGTGCTTGGATTATCACAGTGACATTGCTTTGGGAGGTCACCTCCAAAATGACTTTTTCATTTGACTCTTAAGTTCTTGGGGCAAGAAAGTCCTCTCTAATTGAATAAGCCCTTAATGATATGTAGAGGAAAAAGAATAATTATAGTTATCAAAAATAAGTCAAGCCCTGGCCGGTTGGCTCAGCGGTAGAGCGTCGGCCTAGCGTGCGGAGGACCCGGGTTCGATTCCCGGCCAGGGCACATAGGAGAAGCGCCCATTTGCTTCTCCACCCCTCCGCCGTGCTTTCCTCTCTGTCTCTCTCTTCCCCTCCTGCAGCCAAGGCTCCATTGGAGCAAAGATGGCCCGGGCGCTGGGCATGGCTCTGTGGCCTCTGCCTCAGGCGCTAGAGTGGCTCTGGTCGCAATATGGCGACGCCCAGGATGGGCAGAGCATCGCCCCCTGGGGGGCAGAGCACCGCCCCTGGTGGGCGTGCCGGGTGGATCCCGGTCGGGCGCATGCGGGAGTCTGTCTGACTGTCTCTCCCTGTTTCCAGCTTCAGAAAAATGAAGAAAAAAAAAAAAAAAAAAAAAAAAGAAAAAAAAAAAATAAGTCAATATTAGGATTATAAATCTTTTAGATGTTAATTAATATAACAACAAGGACTAAAGGCCATATTTCTAAAGCAAGGCTGTATGCAGACATAAGATGGATGTAGCTACAGAAGTGCTAAAGACAAGTCCTTTGACTTTTTCTTCCACATAAGTCCTAGAAGTTACTCTGGGAACAGATCAGATAAGAGCTGTCACCTTTACAAACATCCTCCACCCAATCCCAGTAGTCTGACACTATCCCCTCACTTCTCTTGATGTATAAAATTATTTCAAAAAAAATAAAACGTATGCCTAAAAAGTGTTTTTAGCAAAGAAGAGCTTTATTGTTAACTTTTAAATTGAGGTTTTTGACTAGCTGGCTACTGTGGTTAATAAAGAAAAGGAAAAAAGTCCTATTGTAACTTTATCTGCACCTCTATACCACAAAATGAATTTCTTCATTCTAGAACTCCTTGAACGAGTCTTATTTTGTTAAAGGCCCTTCTAATCTCTTAACAAATGAAAACCACGAATCAAATACTTCCATCATCTTACAAATCAGTGGCTAATGGGTAGCTCTAGGATTATATTTGCTTTCAGAAATGGAAAGAAAACATGGATAACATTTTTCACTCAAGAATTGTGGAGCATTAATACTGGAGCACTATTGGCAACATACTATCAAATTTCAGGCAAGCCACTTAACCTCTCTGCCCTTTTCCATCTGGAAATTCAGAAAATAGCAGCCCACATCAACAATATTCTTCCAAAGGCAAACTGGTAAAAGATTGATAAGCACTTCACAAATATTAAGTGCTCCGTAACTATTGCTTGTTGTGACCAACTCAATTTCCATACATGTCCAGGATACCAAGAAATACCCCCTGATTGCTGATCTAAGCAGAACGATGTGATCTGCACTAAAAACAGCAGGAAGGAAAATTAGTCCTAAGTAGAACTTGGCTACCGTGAAAAACGGTGCTTCTGGAGAGAAATATGAAGAAGGAAATTTTGATGTGTTGAAGGAGGTGTGAAAACAGAAAGGCTACTACTCCAGGAACTGATTCCTGTATTTGCTTCTAACTGTTCAACACAGAGCGCCTCAAAAACCCTCTTTTGTTAAAATGCATAACTTGAAATGGATACTACAGCAAGGATGGGTAGTTTGTCTATGAAAGATAAGGCATTACTAGAAGAGAGAATTGGAATTATCCTCAACCTCCCGTCCCACAAAATGAAACCTTGAAGGAGTTCAGTTCTTCATAAAGATTTTCTGCTCACGAAGATTGTTAAACCTTGTTCTTTTAGCCAACAGAGTGATCTTGAAAAATGTCCTATTTTCTCAACTGTTTAATCAATCAACAGATTGTTATTGAACATGTTTAAAGCACTGTACTCAGTCAGCTCCCATGTAGGATACGATTTAAAAACAAAAAACAAAGTAGATCTTGCTCTTAAGAGCTCTGAATTTAATTGGACAGATAAGACATTCACATGGGACAAGATAAGTGGCACCACCAGGCTGTCATAGATAGGGGCCAAATGGCTAGTGCAAATAGTAAGTGAGAGACCAGGGAGCAAACTGCCCTGGGCGGGGCTGCTCAGGGAAGGCTTTGAGGACAAGAAGATAAACACCAGATCTTAGTGTTTTGGGGTGGTCAGAGATGGGGGATAGGTTAAGGAGAACTAATTTAAAAATGACTCTGTGAAGTAAGTGAAATGAAGATTAAAATACAAACCAATTATACCCATTATCTTCTTCTCCCCTCTCTTCCTCTTCTTCCTTTTCCTCTTTCTCCTTTTTTCTTCTCCTCTCCTCTCTCACACATGTGGGTGCACACCCACACATGCGCATAGAACATAAGGGGAGAAAGTACTCAGAGATAAGTATGCCATAATTTTTGGCCTTTAAATATTAAACAAACTTCTGTTGTCTTTTGTTTTTTCTCTCCTCTTTCCTCCCTCCCTCTCCTTTCTCCCTCCCTACTCCTATTTCTTCCTTCTTTCCTTTAACCCTAATCTCTTTAGAAATCAGAGTACCTATCCCTTTGAACTGTCCTTAGGCACTACAAAAAAAATGCAGAAATTCTTGTGACTGCTCCTGAGGAATTCCAAGCCTTCCAGCTCTCAGAATCACAGAATCCTATCAACGGTGATGCTCACAAGACACTTACTTCATGCTCCTCTGAATCAGGCCTCATGAACCCTTGACACAACTAGCATGTTTTTAGCCCACTCCTAATATAGTTGTGATGCTATTAGAAGAAAATACCTCTACGATCCTCCAACTTACTCTGTTCAGAAATTATATCTAAGTTTCTCAGATTGTGATAAATTTTTCTGTTGTTGCCATTTATTATCTGTATTAAATGAGTTATTACACATCAGTGAAGTATTTCAGCAAAATGCTGATAGCACAGATAGGAAGATCTACTTTCAATGGAAGAGCCAATTGCAGATCAGAGAAACTAACTGCATACATCAGAGTTTCCTCCTTGATCGTGTCCAGTGGACACCAGGGAAGAGCAGGAGAGGAAGGCACAAGGCAGGAAGTGAGTAACTTTAATTAAGGGTTCCCCTAGGAAATTACCCAAGAAGTAAGTTGAGGTCCATGTTTGCAATTTCAGATGTACAGTATGTTTGTTATGCTTACAAATAATAACTGAGTCATCTTACTGAGCTTTTAAATTAGGGGAACAGTAGTCTAGCTCTTCCAGATTTGACTATTTCTCAAGTTGTAATGTGATCCTTTTATTTCAAATAAAATAAATTACTTAGACATAACTGACCATATTGTATTCTATCTAACCATTCCCCTTGCCCCATAAACACAGAGGGAGAGAGAGAGAAGGGAGGAAGGAAGATAAAGTTCGTGACCACGACACATTATATGTATGGGAGATTCTAATTTAGAAACTAAAGAAACTGAGACATTGCTAGAATAACAAAACACTATAATTCACTAAATAATAAATAAGTCACTTTTTGTAATTGTGTTCTTTAATGTAAGAGGTTTTCACAAGAGATATCCTTTGTTCCTTAAGCAAAGCATTTCAATCCTCAAAGGGGATTTGTGGGACCTTGTGGTTTTAAGGACAATTTCTAAATTGGCATAACCCTGGAGAAAAGTTTGGAACAAAGCTGACGTACAGAAGATTTTAAATTCAATTTTAGCTGTTTGAATTTGTGACATTTGAAAAAGTTTATTAAAAGCTAGAATTAAGCCTGGTCATTTCCATAACCCTTGGCAAAAACTGAGAACATTATTATCAATTTTGGTATCTGTAAGGCCAGAAGGCAGGGCCAGGGCCACTAACACAGCAGCCTTCTGGCCCATGCAGGTTCGCATTGGATTCGGACAGTCGGTAAAGAAACAGTGGAGCCAAAAACTGGTGGGCCATAGTCTTTAATCCTAGCTTGCACCCGGCGGGCAAGTAAAAACATACACTGGGCTCCAAAACCCAATCAAATTCAGTGCTCACAAAGCCACTGACTTATCCGAGTTTCCTAGAATCAAAGGTTTCTAGCTCACCAGCCTTATTCTCCTCAGTTCCCCATCTCCTTCCTTATCCCAGATACAAACTCTACACAAACTGGCATCTCACTCAGTACTCCGCCATCTTGGCTGCTTCTCCTGGCCTCCTCCACGTGGCCTCCTTCTGCTGCTCTCCTCTGCTCTCTCCTGCTAATCTCAGGAACCAACAGAGCCCCAGTCCCCGTTCTGCCCCTATTTTATAATGTAGCTTCACAACCTTTAATCTAATATACAAAATAGGGAAGTCTCTAATACAAAGTCACTTTCTGAGGCATGATAGGATTGTACCGCCCTACATCAAAAAGGGTGGAAAGGCTTAATCCCAAAACCAAGCCCCAGGCTACAAGGATTCTCAACACACATTAATATCACCTGGGTGACGGCATCTTCAACAAAGTGAGCATAATACATTTTATCCTCCCAACAGTATCTTTCTAATTATTAATTTACTGGACTTAGCAGTTTTTATTTTTGTAGAAAAATTCAACACATGAAGCTAAAATTTAAAAATCAAGAGATTGCTGCATTACATCTAGTAATATTTTTCATATTAAAAGCCTGGTCAAATGTAAAGCCAGCAGGCAGGGCCAGGGCCACCATCACAGCAGGCCGGTCCATGCAGGTTCGCATTGGATTCGGACAGTCAGTAAAGAAACAACGGAGCCACAAACTGGTGGGCTGTCATCTTTAATTCTAGCTTGCACCCGGTGGGCAAGTAAAACACACACTGGGCTCCAATACCCACTCACATTCAGTGCTCACAAAGCCACTGATTTATCCGAGTTTCCTAGAATCAAAGGTTTCTAGCTCACCAGCCTTATTCTCCTCAGTTCCCCATCTCCTTCCTTGTCCCAGATACAAACTCTGCACAAACTGGCATCTCACTCAGCACTCCACCATCTTGGCAGCTTCTCCTGGCCACATGGCCTCTTTCTGCTCTCCTCTAATGATAATCTCAGGAACCAAGAGCGCAAGCTCCCGCTCCATCCCCATTTTATAGCGTAGAAATCCAAACCCTTAATCCAATATACAAAATAGGGAAGTCTCTAATACAGTCACTTCTCTGAGGCATGATTGGATTGTACCGCCCCACATCAAAAAGGGTAGGAAAGGCTTAATCCCAAAACCAAGCCCCAGGCTACAAGGATTCTGCCTGCCTTTAGCCCACCCCAACACACATTAATATCACCTGGGCGACGGCCTCCTCGTGGGCAGCATAATCTTTAACAAAGTGAGCATAATACATTTTATCTGCCCAACATCAAAATAATGTATTTTGAAAACTTTTTATTAGGTTATTGCCGAAGAATAAAAATAGTCAACATGTGTTTGTCTCCGTCTTTTTTTTCAATTTGTTTATTTCCCCAAGTATATTCATTATCTTACTGAAAAAGACTGTGATTCTCTATGTATCCCAAAAGTTTGTAAAACTGTTTTTTCCATTTTTTTTTCTTTTCCTTTCTCTCTCTCTTTTCTTTCCCTGGGAACTGTCCTGAAATGCCTAGAGCAAAGGGGGTATTGACGGCTTCCAGGACTTGAATGAGAGAACAGCTCTATCTCCTAGGCAGACAGACACCACACAATGTTTGGTTTACTGCATATCACTTAGTTAACAAGGTTCTTATAGTTTCAAGGAAAACAGATTGTATAAGACTTTGCCTGGAGGACTTATTAGCATTCTAGAAGGAGAAAAAAAAAAGACCTAACAGATAAGTCTGAAGTGATTGAAATTTTAAAACAACTTCGATTTACACATAATCCTACAGGAAAATGTAAACGATAGAGTGGGAGTTTTTAGCAAAGATGGAAATAAATGTAAACAGCCAAGAAAGAGGTTGTTTTTTTAAATTCCTGTCATTAAGATCACCTATCCTAAGAAGATGGCCTATGCATTACAATTGCTGTCCTTTGTGACCTAACAATTCAATCTTATTATTCCAAATTGTTCCAACCCTAGGAAAACCTGATGAAAATAGCTCTTTCGTTTCACTGGCATGTTTCAGGTGAGTGTTCAGTACATCTTGCAGCTCAGCTTAAAGAACGCAGTTCATCTGTAAGCTGCGCAGGCTTTTTCCACAGCTCTGTCCTCCCACTGTCCCCACGAGAAGGAGGGAATGAAGTGCCTTAATATGTTCATCAGGAGTGTGCATCTGCCTGCTTTGACTCACCAATGGGCTCTGTTTGTGAGGAAGTTAACAAGACTGACATTTACAGCTCTCCAGGCAAATGACAGCAGAGAGGATACTGAATCTTAAAGCTGTTTATCAGCTCCTGGGAAAGGTTGGCTTTGGGCACCAGCAATCCATACAGATCCGAAGGTATTCGAGCTGTCGCTTCTCCTCTTCTCCTGTCGAGCTGTAAAGAACACGAAAGCAGCACAATAGCTGCAATATATTACCAAGCTAAATGAAGGCATGATGAAGAAATTACATGTACTTCTGTGTGAAAAGGAGTCTTAAAAGGCCAGTTGTTTGCTCAGATCCCCTGAGTTAAATTGCTTAAAAGCAGACATTGAGGTTATGGTTCCCTGCCATGTTGTGTCCATTGCGTTCTAACTGCATGTCCTAAACACGTAAGCCCAAAGGCTTAGGACATCTTTGGAGGTCATAATTTGGAGATAACAACTTTATCTTTGTGGGCAAGCAGGACACATACAAATATTTGTTGGATTCCTTCTGTCTTCTTTGACAAGGAGCTTATCAAACTGTCCTCAAGCAAACTGTTACGAAAGTAAATGATTTCATGAAAAAGAATTCTTGTGGTTGAGAACTCTAGGCTAGAGGCTTTAGTCAGACAATGCTCTGAGTTTACAGGGAATGGAAGGCAAGTTGGGACACAGTTTATCAAAAGTCACGAAGGTTCAGGTCATATATCCCACATGGGACTTGCAGGGAGATGCCAAACGGTTTCAGATGCGAATATGAAACAACAGCAGAGGGGTAAGTGTTCCAGGCAAATGGGAGACAGGTGGGAAGAGTGGTCAGCGAGTACCTAGTCAGGAGTTTTCTAACTTCTCTTATGTCAAAGGCATTACTTGGGCCATAAGCACTTGAAGGGGACGATGAGAACAGTGGAATTTTAGACTGACAGGGATATAGAAATATTCACATACCATACATGTGTCATCTCATCTCTGCTTAAAATCCACCAAGGGCTTCCCACTGCTCTTCAAATGAACCCGTGGCCTGGCCTTCCCACGTTCCCATGTCCCACAGTTTGGGTCCACAGGGCACCCCTCCCGCTTCACCTCCCACCGCTGTGCCCAGCGTCTCCTCTGCCGGCAGTGCCCATGTTCGGCCATCCTGCCAGCCCCAGGGTATCTCTCTGGTCATCAACTTGCTTTAGCCTTAACGCCCTTTCTTCACCTACCTGTTGGACCCACCATCATTTGAAATGATTTCTTTTCGATGTTTGTTTTTGGTCTACTTCTACTACATGGTAAGCAATATAATGGTAAAGACTGTTGCCCTCTTGTAATCTGTTTCATCATTGGGATTTATCACATACCTAGCTGATAGGCACCACTCAATACTTTGCTAAACAAAAGCATACAAGTGAGGGCACTGAGGTGATTCCCTGGAGTTCTCTCAAATCATTAATAGCAGAACAGTGCCAATCACTCAGGTTTTCTGAGAAATTTGGTTTCCAAGACTAGTGGGAATATTCTCAGGTAAGAGTCATCATTGATGTTTATTTATACGGGAGTTGTGTCTTCAGTTGAAAGTTATGCTGTTTGCGAGATCACTGGGAGAAAACATTTTGAGGATGAGACTGAGTGAAGCCAGCTGCCCTCGGGTTGTCAAGAGGGTGCGCTGGGTTACAGATTCAGTTCTTCTTTCTTCTCGACCCTGTGTCACCACCTCCCACACCTACCTCTTCCCAGAGCTGCTCTTGTTGGTCTTGTCTCTCTCTCTGGTTTCTCTTCTTTTCTTTTTTCAAGTACATGCACTGTTCTGCCCTTTGGAATGTCCTATCTTTGATCTACAGGTATTGCTTTGAGATGAAACTTAAGCTTTTAATTTCCAATGCTAACTTCGGGTGGGCTGTGGGAAGGAAGGATAGGATGGTTAAGTAGTGTAGGTTTAAAGCCAGTCATTTATCAGATGGCATCTTATGTGAGGAAGGGAAAGATCCTATTTATGTTAGGAAGAAGATACTATATTTATTTACTTTTTTTGTTAATATTTTAAAGGAAATCTTAATTTTGGTTTTGTAACTCCCCAGAGAATGTTCAGTAGCACAAAGTCTAAAGTCTCAAGAAGCTAAATTACTTAAACTAATAAACATGTCACACAATACTCCATGGGGCCCAGAGAAGGGTAATATCATGAAATCAAGCAATGATCAGCTTTTAAAACTCCCCAAAGGACAGTCATAACAGGCTAAGTGATTTTTTTGTTGGTACTACTTTTTTAAACCTCTTCTTTTCTCCCTAATCATTCTGTTTAGGTTACTGGACCTTTTCACAGGCAATACTAATACTAAAAATAGCTACCCTATGCTTAATTCCTACTGTGTGCCAGGCACTTCACACTGTTGTCCATCCTTACCTTACAACAAGCTTAACAGGTAGGTATGGTTATCAATATTTCAAATGAGAAAATTAACATCTAGAGAAGTCAGGTGAAGTGAAGTTAAGCTCAAGATCATGTGACAAGGTCTGTTAGACACGCCAAACCTGTATCAAAAACCAGTGCCTGTGCCCTAGGTGGCTGGGGGTGGCTTCAGTCCTGCCTCACACACCCAACCCAAATACACAAGCTAAAGAAAACCAAGTCTTATGTTTGCTGTGCAAACTCTGCTTCAGAATAATTTGGTTTGATCTCCTCACACCCCCACCCCCATCCAACAAGTTTGCCACATCTGAGATAATTCTGTATACTGTATATAGAAATTCTAGAAATGGAAGTGCTTTGCATTATGTCATAGTACAAGCAAACAAAATTAATTGGCATGGAAATTTGAATTTGAACCATTGGATTCAAAGTCTAGTGTACTATATAGATGTTGCATTATGGCCAATCAACTAAATGTTTTAAAATCAAACCCAGCCCTGGCTGGATAGCTGGTTAGAGCAGTGGTCCCCAACCTTTTTTGGGCCACGGACCCATTTAATGTCAGAAAATATTTTCACGGACCAGCCTTTAGGGTGGAACAGATAAATGTATCACGTAACCGAGACAAGCGTCAAGAGTGAGTCTTACATGGAAACAACCAAAAAGCCCTTCAATAGAAGACTGGATAAAGAAGATGTGGCACATATACACTATGGAATACTACTCAGCCATAAGAAATGATGACATCAGATCATTTACAGCAAAATGGTGGGATCTAGATAACATTATAAGGAGTGAAATAAGTAAATCAGAAAAAAACAAGAACTACATGATTCCATACATTGGTGGAACATAAAAATGAGACTAAGAGACATGGACAAGAGTGTGGTGGTTACCAGGGGTGGGGGGAGGGAGGACATGGGAGGGAGGGAGGGAGAGAGTTAGGGAGAGGGGGAGGGGCATAGAGAACTAGATAGAGGGTGGCGGTGGACAATCTGACTTTGGGCGAGGGGTACGCAACATAATTTAATGACAAAATAACCTAGACATGTTTTCTTTGAATATATGTACCCTGATTTATTAATGTCATCCCATTACCATTAATAAAAATTTATTTAAGAAAAAAAAAAAAAAAGAGTGAGTCTTAGATGAATGCAACAGGGAATCTGGTCATTTCATAAAAATAAAACATCATTCAGACTTAAATATAAATAAAACAGAAATAATGTAAGTTATTTATTTCTCTGCAGACCGGTACCGGTCGGTGGCCCGGGGGTTGGGGACCACTGGGTGAGAGCATCACTGCGAAGGACCAAGGTTGCCAGTTTGAGCCCTGGTCAGGAACAGACCAATATTCCCCCCCCTTCCTCTCTATTAAAAAAAATTACATGAAACTGAGTACTTATTTTCTACAGCTCTCTGTGTATCCAAAATGCCTTTAGTCAGTATTATTCACCCAGCTGTGAGCTGCTTTAGAATATGGGGAACATTATTTGGTCTTTCAAAGCATCAGCCTCTTGAGGAAGCACATAACCATAGAACTTTGTTCAATATAAACAGGACTAGAAACCCAAATAAAACATGTTTAATTCATTATCTCTATTATGTCTATATCTCTAAAGCACTAACACTAGCAGCAACAAGTCGAGGATCCCAAAGTCACCTTGGATACAGAGCCTCCCGTTACCCTGTCCTGAAGCCAACCACATTCTGGCATGCTTCACCTGTCTCTTTTAGACCAGAGAACACAACAAACCCCACACCCTCACAGAATTTAAACAACATATTAGGCAAGTGCTAAAAACTGTCATTTAAACACTATGTGATAATATTTGACCTACTTATGGTCAATACAGAAAAAGCAGAAAACAGAATTTTATCTATGCTATTCTGTCAGAAGAGCATTTTTGAAATATTAACAATTTTCCCTGGTATTCCTTTTTCTTCCTTGACCCTTCCCTCTATTCAAACACCAAATTAGATCTTTGTGTCAGGAAAAAGTCAAGATAGCATCAAGCAGAGAAAAGAAGTACTTTCAAATGTCTGAGTCTAGTTCCTTAGGAGAAAAGAAAGGACTCAGACTAGAAAAATATTAGGAAAGGAGAGTTGGACAAGCACCGAGAGCAGAGACCCTACAAGGCATCATAGAGAGGGGCTGATGCTTCCCTCAACAGGCTGCGCTCTGGAGAGGAGGCAAGATCCAGAGAAGAGAAACTGACATGGGCAATGGCTGAGAGCCCTGCAGAGTCCCCCAGGCCTGTCCTGGTGAGAGGTAAACAATGACCCCTCCACACTCAAAACTGTCACAGAGGGGACACTAAATTAAGACAAAACCGCATAGGTTGGTACAATGCTGCTCTATTCAGTGGCTGACATTAACCAATGCTCAAGGAAAAATCAGGATGGTATTCATTTCAGACAATACCAGTGTGGTTAGATGACATTGGGTATCCAACACAAGCTCCCTAAAACATAGATGTAACCCAGGAGAAGGGAGAGAGGTATGGAATATTGATGAAATTTTCACCACAACCAAAAAAAAGGGTCAGAAACAGAAATGAATAAATTGAGTCAGAGAAAACTGAAGAAAAGTATTTTATCCTTCTGAACTTGAGAACTAAATTTCATACCTTCTAACCTGCGATTAAAATCATAAGTGAGATCTGTGAAGTAACATACACAAAAATGAGGAAATGTGATTTCTTTGAAACTTTGATTCTTCTTCTTCAAAGGCAGCAATAATAAACATGTCTCTGACTTAGAATTAGTATGCACATAAATAAATAATTAACTACCAATAAATGATACTAAATAAAAAAGTAATTATGCATTGGGGTGGTTGGATTGTGATTTTTTTCTTTCACTTTTATTTCCCATGTTTATAGGACTTATTGCTGTTATTACTACTGTTTTAAGAAATTTGGATAAAAAGATAATGAGAAGATGGAGAGAAAAGGAAGAAAAGGAAAAAAAGGATTAAAAAGGAAGGACCTTTCAGTAATATGCAGCTTGAACATGGGGCCTATGGTCAAAGACAAAGAGGGAAATGAGGACAGGGAGAAACTTTAGAGGGTCTTAAATCTCAGACTGACATTCAGACTAGGTCCTGTAATCCTGTAAGAGCTGCAAGAGGGTTCAACATGGGAGTAACATGCTCAAATCCATTTAAAAACACCACTTTGGTCATTTGGGGGTGGGGTTTCTAAGAACAGAGGCAGGGAAGTCAGTTTCCAGGCTATTACAAAAACTAGAGAGAAGGTAAGACAAGATGGCGCTGGAGTAGGCGGATGTACCAACATCTACCTCCCAGAACTAAAGTGGATTACAAACTAATTTTAAGAACTATCATCTGGAAAAATCAACTTTGGACTAAACTAAGAGGACTCTAACCAAGGAACACTGAAGAAGCCACACTGAGACTAGAAGGAAAAGCAGAAATACGGAGAGGGCTGCCCAGCTCCCCGGAGCAAACGGCAGCTGGGAGAGACTTGTGTGGTGGGAAGTGAGTTTAGCAGAGAGGGAGGGTCCTGAGCCCCAGGAACAAAGCCCCAGCCTGCAGTCCCAGAGCTTAGAAGAGGCATATGGACAGTACTAAGCTGGAAACAAGTCAGGATACTGTTTGTGAGAAAGAGACTGATTTCTCATACCCAGGATTCTTCTTAAAGGGACTGCGCAGAAAACGTCTCTCACAACCACTCACCTGGGGCTCCAGGGGATGGGGAGAGAGAGGAGAGTACCGGAGTAGCAGGAAAAGAGTGTAATCTAGGAGGCACAGGGATAAACATTTTGAGGGACAGCCACCCTAACCCCTGGGATGAGTCTCTCCCCAAATCTGAAGTGAATATTTCCCCCCGAAAGAGCAATACCACCAAAGGGAAGCAGGAGAGCAGCCAAACAAGCTCTCCCACAGAACTCAGAGCAGAGTCGCTTAGAAGGAGGGAGCTTTTGAGACTACAGTAGTGAGTGTTAGGGTCTGAGTTGCAGTACCCCCACCCACACGGCTGAGGGCTCACTGGAGGGCAGGTGGCGGCAGGACACAGAGGCGCGGTTCCGTTGGCAAGGGCGGAAGCCTGCTGGCCACCACTGAGCCCCAGGTGTGAGCTCGGCCTTGCCCGGCTGGGGAGGAGTAGGCGTGCAAAAATGGTCAAGCCCAGCTGCCGGCAGCCTGTAATCCAGCCTGCAGGAGAAGGGCAGGAACCCCAGAAGGGGTGGAGACCAGCCCTTGAGCAAGGGCACAGGAGCACAGCCTTGCCCCACCTGTGGAACTTAGGCTTGTGGCCTGACTTGGGAGCCAGCTCCTCCCGTGGAGGTGGAGCCAAAAGCCCAGAACAGGCAGAGTTCTGCTACTAAGCTGAGGGTGGGCACACACTCCTGCCCAGCAGGTAGAGCCAAGGCTAGCAGCAGTTCCACCGATGGGCTCCTCCTGCAAGAGCGGGGCGAAAGCCCAGAAACAGGAAGAGATGCGCAGCTGAGCAAAGGTGCTTGCCACTGTCCCCAGGGCCGAGCATAATGGCACCCATGGGGGCAGGGCAAAGGGCAAGGCCATAAAGGCTTGTGCACCCAAGCATGTGATGACAGCCACTCCCATAAAGGAGAGGTGGAAAGCATAAAAACAGCCCCAGTGGGCAGGCTCTGGCAATGCCCAAACCCAAAAGCCCTAGGCAGCAACAGAAGAGGGGGTGGCGGGCCTGCAGACAGACCATACCTAGGGAACAGAGGCCAAACCCAGTGGACTCCAGTGGACAAAACCTTCCTTTACACAGAAAAAATGTGAAGGGAGAGAAATGCAACACAAATGAACCAAGAGAAATACCCAGAAAAGGACCTAAATGAATTAGATATAACCAAATTACCAGATGCAGAGTTTAAATTAATGATTGTTAGGATGCTCAAAGATATTAGAACAACAATAGATGGTCCTGATGGCTTCACAAGTGAATTCTTTTTTTTTTAATTTTTTTAAAACTTTTTTTAATATTTTATTTATTTATTCATTTTAGAGAGGAGAGGGAGAGACAAGAGAGAGAGAGAGAGAGAGGAGAGACAGAGAGACAGAAGGGGGAGGAGCTGGAAGCATCAACTCCCATATGTGCCTTGACCAGGCAAGCGCAGGGTTTCGAACCGGCGACCTCAGCATTTCCAGGTCGATGCTTTATCCACTGCGCCACCACAGGTCAGGCCACAAGTGAATTCTATCAAATATTCAAAGAAGAACTAACTATCCTTCTCAAGCTATTTCAAAAAATTCAAGAGGAAAAAAGACTTCCAAGTTCCTTTTATGAGGCGAGTATAATTCTGATTCCAAAACCAGGCAAAGACAACACAAAGAAAGAAAATTATAGGCCAATATCCCTGATGAATTTAGATGAAAAAATCCTAAACAAAATATTAGCAAACCAGATCCAGCAATATATGAAAAAAAATTATACACCATGATCAAGTGGGATTTATTCACGGGAGGCAAGGCTGATACAATATTCGCAAATCAATCAATGTGATTCATCACCTACACAAAAGGAAAAAAAAAAACCACATGATAATTTCAATAGATGCAGAAAAAGCACTTGATAAAATCCAGCACCCATTCATGACCAAAACTCTCAGCAAAGTGGGAATACAGGGAACATACCTGAAAATGATAAAGGCCATCTATGACAAACCCACAGCCAACATCATACTCAATGGGCAAAAATTAAAAGCAATCCCCTTTAGATCAGGAACAAGGCAGGGGTGCCCCCCTTTAACCACTGTTATTCAACATACTTCTGTAAGTCCTAGCCACAGCAATCAGACAAGAAGAAGAAATAAAAGGCATCCAAATTGGAAAAAAAGAAGTAAAACTATCATTATTTGCAGATGATATGATATTGTATATAGAAAACCCTAAAGTCGCAGTCAAAAACCTACTAGACCTGATAAATGAATTCAGCAAAGTGGCAGGATATAAAATCAATACTCAGAAATCAAAGGCATTTTTATACACCAACAATGAACAGTCAGAAAGAGAAATTAAGGAATCAATCCATTTTACCATTGCAACCAAAAAAATAAAGTACCTAGGAATAAATTTAACCAGGGAGATTACAGATTTGTACTTGGAAAATTATAAAACATTGATAAAAGAAATCGGGGAAGATACAAACAAGTGGAGGCATATACCATGCTCATGGTTAGGAAGAATAAACATCATTAAAATGTCTATATTACCCAAAGAAATTTATATATTCAATGCAATACCGATTAAAATACCAATGACTTACTTCAAAGATATAAAACACATATTCCAAAAATTTATATGGAACCAAAAGAGAACGTGAATAGCCTCAGCAATCTTGGAAAGGAAGAATAAAGTAGGAGGTATCACACTTCTGGATATCAAGTTATATTATAAGACCACTATACTCAAAACAGCCTGGTACTGGCATAAGAACAGGCATATAGATCAATGGAACAGAACTGAGAACCCAGAAATGAACCCACACTTTTATGGACAACTGATATTTGACAAAGGAGGTAAGAGCATACAATGGAGTTAAGACAGCCTCTTCAACAAATGGTGTTGGGAAAATTGGACAGCTACCTGCAAAAAAATGAAACTAGACCACCAACTTACAACATTGACAAAAATAAACTCAAAATGGATAAAAGACTTAAATGTAAGCCATAAAACCATAAGCATCTAAGAAGAAGACAGGCAGTAAGCTCTCTGACATCTCTCACAGCAATATATTGCTGATTTATCTCCACAGGCAAGTGAAACAAAAGAATAAACAAATGGGACTATATCAAACTAAAAAGCTTCTGCACAGCTAAAGACAATAAGAACAGAATAAAAAGACAAACTAGAGATGACATCAGAGTAATGGCGCAGTAGGAAGCAATACCAATAAATCTCCCCCAAAACTCAACAAGATCTTCAACCAGAAACAGAAAAACCTATCCTTGGAGCCTCCAGATGTTTTGCAATACACCCAAAGGTATGGTCAAGTGAAAAATTGGCTAAATATATCATCAAACCCCGAAGGAAATAGGGAGTAAGAAAGGCTCCGCCTTCCTCACTAACCTAAATAGGGCTGCTTTCACTGGGAACTGAGAGTATAGAAACTAAGGCGGGCAAAGGGGGTGGATAGATCCAGGCCACGGCACAAACGGCTGAACCAGGCTGTGGCACGGAGATCCAAGCTGAGGAAAAACTGTTCCTGTGGCAACCCAGGCAATACAAGCTAGCACTCACACCAAACCCAGACAAAGAAAGACAAGTGGGGCAGCCATTCGCCCCGATCTCCTGGTCAGTGAGCCCAGATAGTCGGCGAGAGATTCCTTTGAAAGCCCCCAGAGTGGGCGCCCGTGTTATCCCACAGAGAGGCAGAGTCAGAGGCCTTTGTGTGGGCCGAAAGCAGAATCTCCAGACCGCCCCAGCGCCCTGAAAACACCGTGCACAAGGAGGGAGCGAGAACTAATTCCAACACTGAAACTTTTCCGTGCGGGCGAGGGTTTCACTCAGAGGGTGAGAGACGGTCGGCCTGATATCCTGGTCTGCACACATGGAGAGTGGCCAAGAGATTCCTCTGAGCACCTCAGGAGTGGGCGCCCACCTGTGTTACTGGACAGAGTGCCAGAACCAGAGAGAGGTCTTTGAGTGGGCAGAAGACCCGCCTGATTATGCTAGCAGTTCTGACTGACTGAGCCTTACCCAGAGCCCTGTGCTGAGTGGGAATAGAGTAGGGAGTTGCCAGCTCTTTGAGCCTCTTACTATCCAGGCAGAGGCAGCAGCAACCCCATAGCTGGATTATCAGGCTACTAATTGAGGAAGGAAAGACTAGGAGAGAGGCTCCAGAAACATGGACTCTCTCACTGTCAGAGCCTATAAATGCTAATGAGCCTTGACTGCCAAAAAAACTGAAACACAATACATGACATTGCCATAGAGACTTATCAACTGCAAACCTCTACCTGAGCGTGCTAAAGGGGTAGAACCCGGGGTACAGAGTCACTGACCAGGAAGAGACAGATAAAAGAAAAAGCAAGATGATAACCTCTCAAAATCAAGAATAATCCGCAGACTTTATAACCTATCCCATTTTATTATTTGTTTATTTGTTTCTCTTATCTTCATTCTTGATTTTTTTTTTCCTCCTCCAATTTGATTGTTTAACTCTCTACCGGTCTTACTCTCTCCTCTCCTTGAACTACACTACCCATAAGTGTTACATCTCCCATTATCTTTTCTTTCCTCTTCCTTTCTCTCTATGAGGGTTGCACTCCAAAACCCTTAACTCTCTCTCTCCGTGTCCTCTTTTTTCTTTTTTCTTCTTTTAGTGGTTCCCTCTTTTTTCTCTCTCTCTCTCTTTCTTTTCTCCCTCTATATTACCTTCTTCCTTTCTCCTTTATGTCTCCTCTCATTCAAACCTCAATAACGAACAAATTATCTTATCTGGGACTCAAACTTATGTTTGTGGCATTTTAGGGGGGTTTTATTTCACCTTTTTAACTCACTAGCAGTGCTCCCATCCCTGGCTCTCCATTTTATCTAGTTCTTGTTCCACTAAATACAATAGTAATTTTTTAATTTGTCCCCCCATTTTTCTGTTTCCCTCTTATTCCTCTCATCATAACTCATAGTCAACCAACACCTAAAAAAAAATCATTTTATTCTAGACCCAATTTTTTTCCTTATTTTCTTTTTGTGGGTCCATATCCCCTTTTTTTCTCTCTCTTATTTTTTTTGCCCCTTTATTACTTCTCCCCAATTCAGGCCCTCCATTACAGGCATTGTTTGTTCTATTTAGTACAATATAATTCACAGTTCACCACAAGATTTTCTCAAGAAAGAGGGGAGAGGAGAGGAGAGAAAAAAAAGAAGGGGAGAAATAATTTTTTTTCATTTTTATTTTATTTTATTTTTCTTTATTTCATTATTAATTTTTTTAATCTTTTTGATTTATTATTTTTTTAACTTTTTATTCTTTATTAAATCTCATTAATACTATCAACAAAACCACCCTCAGATGCCATTAAGGAAGAGAAAATTGAATATCATGGATACAAAAGAATGAGAGGTAACAAAGATAGATGAGAAAAAAATCTATGAATAAAAAATTTAATATATTGGAAACCTTGAAGTTAAGTGATAGAGAATTTAAAATAGAAATCCTAAAAATACTCCAAGATATACAAGAAAACACAGAAAGGCAATTTAGTGAGCTCAGAAAACAACTCAATGAACACAAAGAATACATTTCCAAGAAAGTTGAAACTATAAAAACAAATCAAACAGAGATGAAAAACTTAATTCAGGAGCTGAAAAACGAAATAACAAGCTTAGCTAATAGAACAGGCCAGATAGAAGGTAGGATTAGTGAAATAGAAGACAAGAAACTTGAGGCACAACAGAGAGAAGAAGAAAGAGACTCAAAAATTGTAAAAAATGAGATAGCCTTACAGGAATTATCTGACTCCATCAAAAAGAATAACATAAAAATAATAGGTATATCAAAGGGAGAAGAGAGAGAAAATGGAATGGAGAACATACTCAAACAAATAATAAATGAGAACTTCCCAAGCCTGTGGAAAGAACTAAAGCCTCAAATTCAAGAAGCAAACAGAACTCCGAGTTTTCTTAACCCAACAAACCTACTCCAAGGCACATCATAATGAAATTGGCACAAACCAATGGCAAAGAAAAAATTCTCAAGCCAGTCAGGGAAAAGAAGAATACAACATATAAAGGAAGGCCCATTAGATTATCATCCGATTTCTCAACAGAAACTACAAGCTAGAAGAGAGTAGACCTCAATATTTAAAGTCTTAAAAGAGAGGAACTTTCAGCCACGAATACTATACCCATCAAAGCTATCCTTCAAATATGAAGGAGAAATAAAAACATTCACAGATACAGAAAAGATGAGGGAATTTATCATCAGAAAACCCCCACTCCAGGAATTACTAAAGGGGGTTCTCCAATCAGATACAAAGAACAAAAAAACCAAAGCCACAAGTAAAAGCTCCAAGAAGAACACAATAAAACCAAATTTAAACTGTGACAACAACAAAAAGAAAGAGGGGGAGAAGACGGAGATTAACAGTAGCAAAGGACGATGGAGTGCAAAAGTACTCACAAAATAGTTCGCTACAATGAACAGGGTAGGGACCCTTTTCATTACTCAAAGGTAACCACCATTGAAAAAACCACCACAGAAGCACATGAGATAAAAAAGATAGCAACAGAGGAAAGATGTATGGAATACAACCAAATAAAAACAAAAGATAGAAAAACGAAAGAGAAGGATCAAACAAGACACGAAACTAACAGAAAGCAAGATATAAAATGGCAATAGGGAACTCACAAGTGTCAATAATTACACTAAATGTACACGGATTAAACTCACCAATAAAAAGGCACAGAGTAGCAGAATGGATTAAAAAAAATCCAACTGTATGCTGCCTACAAGAAACTCATCTAAGTAACAAGGATAAAAACAAATTCAAAGTGAAAGGCTAGAAAACAATACTCCAAGAAAATAACATCCAAAAAAATCAGGTGTAGCAATACTCATATCTGATAATGCTGACTACAAGACAGCAAAAGTACTCAGAGACAAAAATGGCCATTTCATAATGGCTAAGGGAACACTGAATCAAGAAGACATAACAATTCTTAATATATATGCACCAAACCAAGGAGCACCAAAATATATAAGACAGCTACTTATTGACTTAAAACAAAAACTGACAAAAATACAATCATACTTGGAGACCTCAATACACCACTGACGGCTCTAGATGGGTCATCCAAACAGAGAATCAACAAAGATACAGTGGCCTTAAACAAAACACTAAAGCACCTGGATATGATAGACATCTACAGAACATTTCATCCCAAAGTGACTGAGTATACATTTTTCTCCAGTGTACATGGATCATTCCCAAGAATTGACCATATGTTGGGCCACAAAAACAACATCAGCAAATTCAGAAAAATCAAAGTTGTATCAAGCATATTTTCTGATAATAAAGCCTTGAAACTAGAATTCAACTGTAAAAAAAGAGGAAAAAATCCCACAAAAATGTGGAAACTAAACAACATACTTTTAAAAAATGAATGGGTCAAAGAAGAAATAAGTGCAGAGATCAAAAGATATATACAGACAAATGAAAATGACAATACGACATATCAGAATCTATGGGATGCAGCAAAAGCAGTGATAAGAGGGAAGTTTATATCACTTCAGGCATATATGAACAAACAAGAGAGAGCCCAAGTGAACCACTTAACTTCCCACCTTAAGGAACTAGAAAAAGAAGAACAAAGACAACCCAAAACCAGCCAAAGAAAGAAAATAATAAAAATCAGAGCAGAAATAAATGAATTAGAGAACAGAAAAACTATAGAAAAAATTAATAGAACAATGAGCTGGTTCTTTGAAAAGATCAACAAAATTGACAAACCCTTGGCAAGACTTACCAAGGAAAAAAGAGAAAGAACTCATACAAACAAAATCCAAAATGAAAGAGGAGAAATCACCACGGACACCATAGATATACAAAGAATTATTGTAGAATACTATGAAAAACTTTATGCCACTAAATTCAACAACCTAGAAGAAATGGATAAATTCCTAGAAAAATACAACCTTCCTAGACTGAGTCAAGAAGAAGCAGAAAGCCTAAACAGACCTATCAGTAGAGAAGAAATAGAAAAAATCATTAAAAACCTCCCCAAAAATAAAAGTCCAGGCCCTGACATCTATACCAGCAAATTTTATCAAACATTCAAAGAAGACTTGGTTCCTATTCTACTCAAAGTCTTCCAAAAAATTGAAGAAGAAGCAATACTTCCAAACACATTTTATGAAGCCAACATAACACTCATACCAAAAGCAGGCAAGGATGGCACAAAAAAAGAAAACTACAGAGCAATAACTCTAATGAATACAGATGCTAAAATACTAAACAAAATACTAGCAAATTGAATACAACAACATATTAAAAAGATAATACATCATGATCAAGTGGGATTCATCCCAGAATCTCAAGGATGGTTCAACATACGTAAAACGGTTAACGTAATACACCATATCAACAAAACAAAGAACAAAAACCACATGATCTTATCAATAGACGCAGAAAAGGCTTTCGATAAAATACAACACAATTTTATGTTTAAGACTCTCAACAAAATAGGTATACAAGGAAAATATCTCAACATGATAAAGGCCATATATGATAAACCATCAGCTAACATCATATTAAATGGCACTAAACTGAAGGCTTTCCCCCTTAAATCAGGAACAAGACAGGGTTGTCCACTCTCTACACTCTTATTAAATGTGGTACTAGAGGTTCTAGCCAGAGCAATCAGACAAGACAGAGAAATAAAAGGCATCCATATCGGAAAAGAAGAAGTAAAGGTATCACTTTTTGCAGATGATATGATCGTATACATCGAAAACCCCAAAGAATCCACAAAAAGACTACTAGAAACAATATGCCAATACAGTAAGGTCACAGGATACAAAATTAACATACAGAAGTCAATAGCCTTTCTATATGCCAACAATGAAACAATTGAGAACGAACTCAAAAGAATAATCCCCTTCATGATTGCACCATAAAAATAAAATACTTAGGACTAAACATAACAAAGAATGTAAAGGACTTATATAATGAGAACTATAAACCATTGTTAAGGGAAATCGAAAAAGATATAATGAAATGGAAGAATATTTCTTGTTCTTGGTTAGGAAGAATAAATATAATCAAGATGGCCATATTACCCAAAGCAATATACAAATTTAATGCAATTCCGATCAAAATTCCAATGACATTTTTTAAAGAAATGGAGCAAAAAATCATCAGAGCCCTGGCCGGTTGGCTCAGCAGTAGAGCATCGGCCTAGCGTGCGGAGGACCCGGGTTCGATTCCCGGCCAGGGCACACAGGAGAAGCGCCCATTTGCTTCTCCACCCCTCTGCCGTGCCTTCCTCTCTGTCACTCTCTTCCCCTCCCACAGCCAAGGCTCCATTGGAGCAAAGATGGCCCGGGCGCTGGGGATGGCTCTGTGGCCTCCGCCCCAGGCGCTAGAGTGGCTCTGGTCGCAACATGGCGACGCCCAGGATGGGCAGAGCATCGCCCCCTGGTGGGCAGAGCTTCGCCCCATGGTGGGCATGCCGGGTGGATCCTGGTCGGGCGCATGCGGGAGCCTGTCTGACTGTCTCTCCCTGTTTCCAGCTTCAGAAATATAAAAAAAAAAAAAAAATCATCAGATTTATATGGAACTATAAAAAACCCCGAATAGCCAAAGGAATCCTAAAGAAAAAGAATGAAGCTGGGGGCATTACAATACCTGACTTCAAACTCTATTATAGGGCCACGACAATCAAAACAGCATGGTATTGGCAGAAAAATAGACACTCAGACCAATGGAACAGAATAGAAAACCCAGAAATAAAACCACATATATATATAGTCAAATAATTTTTGATAGAGGGGCCAACAACACACAATGGAGAAAAGAAAACCTCTTCAATAAATGGTGCTGAGAAAACTGGAAAGCCACATGCAAAAGAATGAAACTGGACTACAGTTTGTCCCCCTGTACTAAAATTAACTCAAAATGGATCAAAGACCTAACATAAGACGTGAAACAGTTAAGTACATAGCAGAAGACATAGGTACTCAACTCATGGACCTGGGTTTTAAAGAGCATTTTACGAATTTGACTCCAAAGGCAAGAGAAGTGAAGGCAAAAATAAATGAATGGGACTACATCAGACTAAGAAGTTTTTGCTCAGCAAGAGTAACTGATAACAAAATAAACAGACAGCCAACTAAATGGGAAATGATATTTTCAAACAACAGCTTAGATAAGGGCCTAATATCCAAAATATACAAAGAACTCATAAAACTCAACAACAAACAAACAATCCAATAAAAAAATGGGAAGAGGACATGAATAGATACTTCTCCAGGAAGAAATATAAATGGCCAACAGATATATGAAAAGATGGTCATCTTCATTAGTTATTAGAGAAATGCAAATCAAAACTGCAATGAGATACCACCTCACACCTATTAGATTAGCTGTTATTAACAAGACAGGTAATAGCAAATGTTGGAGAGGCTATGGAGAAAAAGGAACCCTCATACACTGTTGGTGGAAATGTAAAGTAGTACAACCATTCTGGAAGAAAGTATGGTGGTTCCTCAAAAAACTGAAAATAGAACTACCTTATGACCCAGCAATCCCTCTACTGGGTATATACCCCCCAAAACTCAGAAACATTGATACGTAAAGACACATGCACCCCATGTTCATTGCAGCATTGTTCACAGTGGCCAAGACATGGAAACAACCAAAAAGTCCGTCAGTAGATGCCTGGATAAAGAAGATGTGGCACATATACACTATGGAATACTACTCAGCCATAAGAAATGATGACATCGGATTACTTACAGCAAAATGATGGGATCTTGATAACATTATACGAAGTGAAATAAGTAAATCAGAAAAAACCGGGAACTGCATTATTCCATACGTAGGTGGGACATAAAAGTGAAACTAAGAGACATTGATAACAGTGTGGTGGTTACGGGCGGGGGGGGGAGAGTGAGAGGGAAATGGGAGGGGGAGGGGCACAAAGAAACTAGATAGAAGGTAACAGAGGACAATCTGACTTTGGGTGATGGGTATGCAACATAATTGAATGACAAGATAACCTGGACTTGTTATCTTTGAATATATGTATCCTGATTTATTGATGTTGCCCCATTAAAAAAATAAAATTATAAAAAAAAAAAGTGAAAAAAAAAGACAAACTACACAATGGGAGAATATATTTGACAATGCATCTGATAAGGGGTTAATAACCAACATTTATAAAGAACTTGTAAAACTTAATACCAGGAAGACAAACAATCCAATCCAAAAATGGGCAAAAGAAATGAATAGACACTTCTCCAAAGAGGACATACAGATAGCCAATAGGCATATGAAAAAATGCTCAACATCACTAATTATTAGAGAAATGCAAATTAAAACTACAATGAGATATCACCTCACACCAGTCAGAATGGTGCTCATCAACAAAACAACACAGAATAAGAGCTGGCTAGGATGTGGAGAAAAGGGAACCCTCCTGCACTGCTGGTGGGAATGCAGACTGGTACAGCTACTGTGGAAAACAGTATGGAGATTCCTCAAGAAAGTAAAAATCGAACTGCCTTTTGACCTAGCTATACCACTGTTAGGAATATACCCCAAGAACCCCGTAGCACTGTTTGAAAAGAAGAAATGCACCCCCATGTTTATGGCAGCATTGTTCACAATAGCAAAGATCTGGAAACAGCCCAAGTGTCCGTCAGAGGACAAGTGGATTAAAAAGCTTTGGTATATATGTACTATGGAATACTACTCAGCCATAAGAAATGACGACATCGGATCTTTTATAAAACATGGATGGACCTTGATAAAAATATACTGAGCGAAATAAGTAAATCAGAAAAAACTAAGAACTATATGATTCCATACATATGTGGGACATAGAAATGAGACTCAGAGACATGGACAACAGTGTTGGGTTACAGGGTGGGGGGAGAAGAAGAAGGGGGTTGGGGGAGGGGAGGGGCACAAAGAAAACCAGTTAGAAGGTAACGGAAGACAACTTTATCAATGTCACCCCATCAAAATTAATAAAAATAAATAAATAATTTGTCTCATGGCTAATTCAGGCAGTTAGAAGAATAGTATAAGGATGCTAATTCTGCTTCTCAGGCCACATCCTGCAAAAGGGGCCCCAAGAAAATTGGTGATTTGACTCCTCTGATTCTGCCAATTGGATTTGAAAAAAATAGGTCAGGAACGCCCTGAAATGGAACTAACAATACATGAGCATAAATTTAAAGGACTTTTAGATACTAGAGCTGATGTATCTGTTATTGCTAAGCTACATTGGCCTCCTTCTTGGCCCACTCATGCAGCAGCCACAGAATTACAAGGTATAGGGCAGAGTAAATCCCCTCAATAAAGTTCTAGTTTTCTACATTGTGAAGATTAAGAAGGTATTCTGGATTTTTTAAGCCTTATGAGCTCTCTGGATGGCCAGTTAATTTGTCGGGTAGAGATGTTTTGAAAAATATTGGAGCATTGCTTGTCAGTCCTAATGGTTTAGTCAGTACTCAGATGCTTGATTGGGGATTTTTGCCCACGAAGGGACTAGGAAAAGAACAGCGAGGAATTCTCACCCCCATAGAAGTGGCACCCAATACCAGAAGGTGTGGATTAGGATATCAAAATTTAGCATAGGGGCCTTGATAGCTCCTGCTACCTCAATAATGCATTGTGCAGACTCAATTACTTAGAAATCAGATAATCCTATATGGGTAGACCAACAGCCCCTTTCTCAGGAGAAACTTAGGGCAGCTGCTCAATTGGTACAAGAGCAGCTACAGCTTGGACACATTGAATCATCTAATATCCCATGGAATACACTTCCATATTTTGATCTTGTTGCCTCCTGGATTATCAAGGGGCATAGGCGACCCTTACAATTTATAGGTTTTGAGCCTCAAAATTTTTATTGTTCCTTTTTTCAAAGGATCAACAACAATGGCTCTGGGAAACTTCCACTAAATGGCAAATCACTCTTGCAAATCAATGGACAACTTTATACTGAAACTGTCAACTTAAAATCAGCTCAAAGACTAGAATTATATGCCATTATCATGGCTTTTTAGCATTTTCCATATTCCCCCTTTAATCTATATACACACAGCAAATATTTACTTATGGTGTTTCCACTATAAAGACTGCTGTTTTAGGGACAAATGCTGATGAACTATTTCAGCAGTTCCTCCTTCTTCAAAGACTTGTATGTCAACATAAAGCTCCATGTTTTATAGGACATACTCGAGCTCACTCCATGCTCCCTGGAGCTTTAGCACAAAGAAATACCCTTGTTGATCAAGCTACCCAAAAGAAAATTATTTGGAGCAACCATGATAGATCGAGCAATTCAGTCTCATACTATTCATCACCAGAATGCTGCAGCCTGTGTAAACAGTTTCAACTTTCTCAGGAAGTAGCATGGCAGATTGGGAAATCCTGTCCAAGGGGTCCTATACTACAATCTGTCCCTTCATTTGGAGTTAACCCTCAAGGACCCCTACCAGGACAACTTTGGCAAATGGATGTTACTCATATACCTTCATTTGGCAAACAGTCCTATGTCCACGTTACACTGGATACCTATTCTGAATTTATAGTAACCTCTGTCAGAACAGGAGAGGCTGCCAAGCATGTTATAGCTCATTGTCTGTATGCATTGTTCTATTATTGGATTTCCTAAACTGGTTAAACTGATAATGCTCTCCTGCATATGGAGCAAAAAGCATTTACTGTATTTTGTCAAACCTTTCAAATTATGTGTATTTCGTACAATCTTTAAAGTCAAGGAATTATTAAAGAGTACCCAGCAAATATTTTAAGGTCATTTTAAAAAAATTTAAAAGGGGGGAGTCATATCCTAGAACTCCTACGGGTCTACCATATCATGCTTTTTACTTAAAATTTTTAAATTTCTTTTGAATGCTGATGAACAGGAGATGCCAAATCTTTTTCTCCTGTAAACTACTACCTTCTTTTATTTGATCCAGCTAATAACACTGTTTTGTCTTTTTCCAAATAGCTCCAGATATATGGAAAAGATTTATATAAGCGAGTGGGGATCCTCAAACCCCTCAGCAAGATCTTCTGAGCATGCTTTTAAGATACCAAGACGCAGAAAAAGCCCAAAAGAGATCAAGTGAACTACCAGATTTTAGGATATGCCCTTAAAGGCTTCAATGCCCCAAAGGGGTCTCATAGAATGCCATCTGTGTCCTGCTTCAGTAGTGGAAAGTAAGGTCATTGAGCTAAAGCCTGCCAGGCTTACATGCCTCTGCTGTGAGGAAACAGGGACACTGGAAGGTAGGCTTCCTCCTCGCTCCTCTAAGGGAGGGTTCCTGCTCCAGCCACCTATGACCTAACCTTGCCCAGAATACTGGGGTTTGCCACAGAAGGCTGAAGGTGCCTAGGGCTGTTGGCCCCATCTACGACACTGTGGACGAGCCTAGGGTATTTCTTCCAAGGAGCAGGTAAACTGATCTCATTTGCACAAAGGCCACTTAACTATGTCTTGCCTGAATAGTCAGGTTTTTTATTCTTCCCTCGAAGATCTCAGTTGTGGGTGTTGATAGTCCTATTTTATGCTGCTTTAATAAATAGTGTTTTCTTTATTCCTCCTACCTCAATGCCCCACTCATATTTCAGGCTGGGACCTAATCCTAATTTAGAGCTCTCTTTCTCCCTTTTGCCAACTTCTATTATGAATCTACCTTTGCCACCCAACTTAGTGTATCCCAAGGTTCTCTTTACCAAGCCACAGTCGCAGAACTCCAGGGAAAAGCAACCTGGTCTCATCTCTCCAGGCAGCAGAGAACAGAAGCTCCATCTCCACACATGCTGCAGATGGCTTTTCCAGTCTACCTGAATCATTACCAGCTAGAAGCAGCAGTCAATGGGACTTGGACGTGAGCTGCAAAGTATAGAATTGTGACAACAATTCTAGTGCCATGCGGACTTTTCCTGGATGTGGACTTTTCCTGGACTCCTGCTCCTTGTGACAGCTCCTAACAGACTGAACTGGGGTTGGGTTGCATTTTTAAGGGATTTGGCATGGTGGTGGTGCCAACTTGGACTTGGTGAACATGTTAAGGACACCACTCTTTTATGGATTCTTGCTGTATTGGCCAAGAGTTTGCTTAAACGCTTTAATCATTGTAAAAAAAAAAAAATAGAAGACTAGATAAAGAAGATGTGGCACATATACATGGTATACTATTCAGCCATAAGAAATGATGACATTGGATCATTTACAACAAAATGGTGGGATCTTGATAACATTATACGGAGTGAAATAAATAAATCAGAAAAAAACAAGAACTGCAGAATTCCATACATTGGTGGGACATAAAAATGAGACTAGGAGACATGGACAAGAGTGTGGTGGTTATGGGGTCGGAGGGAGGGAAGGAGGGAGAGGGGGAGGGGAGGGAGAGGGGCACAAAGAAAACTAGATAGAAGGTGATGGAGGACAATCTGACTTTGGGTGATGGGTATGCAACATATTGAATGACAAGATAACCTGGACATGTTTTCTTTTAATATATGTAGCCTGATTTATTGATGTCTCCCCATTAAAATTAATAAAAATTTATTTAAAAAAAAAACTAGACAGAAAATCATGGGGCAGCACAGGCAGTGGTAGTAGAAACACAGAAGCAAGGGTGGATAAGAGTTCTTCAGGAGGTGACATTGCAGTGGACAATTGGTTCTGGGGGGAGAAATAAGTCTTGGCTGAGAATACACTGAGATATTGTTGGTCAAATAGTTTTTAAATATGACATATATATTTGCTCGCTTTTGGTGTGGGAGATAGGCTGTAAACTGGCAAAGTCATTACAGCCTAAGGCTTAGTTTTAAGACCAAGCCTTTTCCACTCTCTTTTTTTTTTCTTTCTGAAGTTGGAAATGGGGAGGCAGTCAGACAGACTCCCGCATGGGCCCGATCGGGATCCACCCGGCATGCCCACCGAAGGGCAATGCTCTGCCCATCTGGGGCATTACTCTGTTACAACCAGAGCCATTCTAGCACCTGAGGCAGAGGCCATGGAGCCATCCTCAGCGCCCGGACCAACTTTGCTCCAATGGAACCTCAGCTGCAGGAGGGGAAGAGAGAGACAGAGAGGAAGGAGAGGGGGAGGGGTGGAGGAGCAGATGGGCGCCTCTCCTGTGTGCCTTGGCCGGGAATCAAACCCAGGACTCCTGCACGCCAGTCTGACGCTCTACCACTGAGCCAACCAGCCAGGGCATTTTCCACCCTTTTTGATGTAGGGTGGTGCACTTCATGAGGAATCCCATTATGCCTCAGATAAGTGACTTTGTATCAGAGACTTCTTTGTTTGTATATTGGATTAAAGGTTTTTATTTCTACACTATAAAATTTGGCAGATTGGGAGCTTGCTCTCTCTCTCTCAGTTCCTGGGATTAGCAATGGAGAGCAGAGAGCAGAAAAAAGGCCACATGGTGGAGAGGAGAGTCAGCCAAGATGCCAGAGTGCTGAAGGAGAAGCCAGTTTGTGCAGAGTTTGTGAAGAGAGAAGGAGATGGGGAACAGAGGTGAATAAGACTGGTGAGGTTAGAAACCTTTGATTCTAGGAAACTTGAATAAATCAGTGGCTTTGGGAGCCCTGAATGGAAAGGGAAGTGTTTTCCCACTGTGTGTATTTCTCGCCCACCGGGTGCAAGCTAGGATTAAAGCTAATGTCCCACCAGTTCTTGGATTCATTGTTTCATTACCATCTCTCCAAATCTAATGCGAACCTGCATGGGCCAGGCAGCTGTGATGGTGGCCATGGCTACTGGCTTTACAGATATCAAATCTTCAATCTCATCTTTACAGAGCTGGGCTTTTAAGAGGACGTGGAGCAATGTAAGTGTCATTTTGAAACTGGACAGAACTGAAGACTGTTAAGGAATGTGGTCGCTTAGTTAGCAATTGCCACATTGACAACTTTAGACTACAGCTACAGCGATGCTATCCCGGGACTGTGGCCTCCTGCCCCCCCCCCATTACTCCAAGCTGCTTGACAGCTGGTGGGAAATGCCTATATCCAGAGTGAAAATAAAGCACTGCAGCCTCTGGTCCTCACCAGGGACATTCTCCCAGGGGAAAGGAGAGCTGAGCTGAGGGCTCTCTGCTCCATGCCTGTCAGCTCATGCTCACCTGGTGGTTTCTCCTTGTAAGACATTCTAGCCCTGGAAGTGTTCCTGTCCCCAAGAATGGGCACAATAAGCAGAAATGAGGCCAGTGTGTTTGAACAAGAATTGAAGGCTTGGGGGCTTTTGAAGATGGCAGCGGAGTAGGCGGACACACAGACGCCCAGCTCTCAACACCAAACTGGAATACAAATCAATTTAGGAAAAATCAGCATGAAAAACCAACACTGAACTGCAAGAACAGCTCTCAAAAACCAAGGAGCAAAGAGGAAGCCACAATAAACCTGGTAAGGAGTGCCTGAATCTCCTCTGCTTACAGGAACGGCAGGGGGGGGGGTGAGGCTGAGAGCCCAGAGAGGATTTCACAGAGGAAAAAGAGCAGAAACTACTGCTCACAGCCACTTACCTGGCGACCAGGGAGCAAGGTGGGTTGAAAAGACCAGCTTATCTCCCAAGTGGAAAGGACAAGGAGAGGGACAGACTGTGAGGGGCTAAGGTATGCAAGAAATGAAATAAAAAAGCTGACTCATTCGTGCTGGAGGCGGCCATAGCTGGGGGAGGGACTGAACCTTTCACAAAACAGAGCTGAAGTGTTTCCGGATCAGAGATCTCCGGACATCTATCCAGCTCCAATCAGCGCAACAAGACACAGCTGAAAACAAGAAGTGGGGAGGAGGGGCAGTAACTCAGGTCTCCATGGAGATCTGAGATACACCTCCCCCTACTGAAGCTGAGAAAAAACCCTGCCCCCAGTGAGATTAGTTGGTGGAACAGACCTTCAGCGTCTCAGGTTACACCCATAGCATTCCTGGTTACAGTTTCAAGGAAGCCCCCTGCTGAGATCAGTTAACAAGACTATCACCTGTTAAGAAAACAAACAAATCAAGACTTCAAAGCTGCCCAAATCCGAAAGTGGATTACAAATAATAGCTGATACCAATCCAAGAAGACCTAGAAATAACACAACTGAAAACAGGAGGCAGAAAACACCAAGCCTAGACTCAAGCAACTCTACAAATAAAACACCATTATGAGAAGACAAAGGAGTGCAACCCAAATGAAACCACAAGAGACACCCTTGAGAGATGAGCTGAGTGATATGGAAATAATCAAACTTCCAGATGCGGAGTTCAAAATAATGATTGTAAGGATGCTTAGGGATCTTAGAACAACAATGGAGGGGCAGTTTGAAAACCTAAATAAAGAAATAGCAAGTATAAAAAAGGATATTGAAATATTAAAAAAGAATCAGTCAGAGATGACAAATACAATATCAGAAATGAAGACCACAATAGTAGGAATTAAAAACAGGATGGATACAGCAGAGGATCGAATCAGTGAGTTGGAGGACAACTGGAATGAAGGCATGAAAGCAGAGAAGAAAAGAGAAAAGAGACTCAAAAAGTCAGAGGAAACACTTAGAGAGCTCTGTGACAACATGAAGAGAAATAACATCCGCATCATAGGGGTTCCTAAAGAAGAAGAAAAAGAACAAGGGATAGAGACTTTGTTCAATCATATCATAACTGAAAACTTCCCTAAATTAATGCAAGAGAAACTCTTACAAGTCCAAGAAGCACAGAGAACTCCATTAAAGAGAAACCCAAAGAAACCTACACCAAGACACATCATAATTAAAATACCAAAGCTAAGCGATAAAGAGAAAATATTAAAAGGTGCAAGAGAAAAAAAAGTTATCACCTACAAAGGAGCCCCCATAAGGATGACATTCGACTTCTCAACAGAAACACTTGAGGCCAGAAGGGAATGGCAAGAAATATTCAGTTATGCAGAACAAGAACCTACAATCAAGACTACTTTATCCAGCAAGGCTATCGTTTAAAATTGAAGGAGAAATAAAAAGCTTCCCAGACAAAAAACAACTCAAGGAATTCATTACAACCAAACCAATGCTGCAAGAAATGTTAAGGGGCCTGTTGTAAACAGATCAAAGTTGGAAAAGAATATAGCAAAAAAAGGAATACACCTTTAAAGAAGAAAATGGCAATAAACAACTACATATCAATAATAACCTTAAATGTAAATGGATTAACTGATCCAATCAAAAGACATAGGGTAGCTGCATGGATAAGAAAACAGGACCCATACATATGCTGTCTACAAGAGACACACCTTAGAACAAAAGACACACATAGATTGAAGGTAAAAGGATGGAAAAAAACATTTCATGCAAACGGAAATGAAAAAAAAGCTGGGGTAGCAATACTTATATCAGACAAATTGGACTTTAAAACAAAGGATATAGTAAGAGATAAAGAAGGCCACTACATAATGATAAAGGGAGTAATCCAACAGGAAGATATAACTATTATAAATATCTATGCACCTAATAAAGGAGCACCCAAATATATAAAACAGATTTTGATGGATTTAAAGGGAGAGATCAACAGCAATACTATAATAGTAGGGGAGTTCAATACCCCACTAACATCACTAGATAGATCCTCAAGAAAGAAAATTAACAAAGAAACAGCAGACTTATTGGAAACAATAGATCAACTCGATTTAATAGATATCTTCAGATCCTTTCACCCTAAAGCAGCAGAATATACATTCTTTTCAAGCGCTCATGGTACATTCTCTAGGATAGACCACATATTAGGGCACAAAAGTGCTCTCAACAAATTTAAGAAGACTGAAATCATATGAAGCACTTTCTCCGATCACAACGGCATGAAACTAGAAATGAATCACAGCAGAAAAGCTCAAAAATTCTCAAACACATGGAAACTAAATAGCAGGGTGCTAAATATTGAATGGATTAAGAATGAGATCAAAGAAGAAATAAAAAAATTCCTAGAAATGAATGACAATGAGCATACAACAACTCAAAATTTATGGGACACAGCGAAAGCAGTGCTGAGAGGGAAGTTCATAGCACTACACGCACACTTTCAGAAGCTAGAAAAAGCTCAAATAAACAACTTAACCCTGCATCTAAAAGAATTAGAAAAAGAACAGCAAGTAAAGCCCAAATGTAGTAGAAGGAAGGAAATAATAAAGATCAGAGCAGAAATAAATGACATAGAGGCTAAAGAAACAATACAGAGGATCAATGAAACTAGGAGCTGGTTCTTTGAAAAGGTAAACAAGATTGATGAACCTTTAACTAGACTCACCAAGAAAAAGAGAGAGAGGACTCAAATAAATAAAATTAGAAATGAGAGAGAAGAAATAACAACTGACACAACAGAAATACAAAATATTGTAAGAAAATACTATGAAGAACTCTATGCCAAAAAACTAGACAACCTAGATGAAATGGACAAATTCCTTGAAACATACAATCTTCCAAAAATCAATCTGGAAGAATCAGAAAACCTAAACAGACTGATTACAACAAATGAGATCGAAACAGTTATCAAAAAACTCCCAACAAAGAAAAGTCCGGGGCCCGATGGCTTCACAACAGAATTCTACCAAATATTTAAAGAAGAACTAACTCCTATCCTTCTCAAACTATTTCAAAAAATTCAAGAGGAAGGAAGACTTCCAAGCTCCTTTTATGAGGCGAGCATAATTCTCATTCCAAAACCAGGCAAAGACAACACAAAGAAAGAAAATTATAGGCCAATATCTCTGATGAATATAGATGCTAAAATCCTCAACAAAATATTAGCAAACCGGATCCAACAATATATGGAAAAAATCATACACCATGATCAAGTGGGATTTATTCTGGGGAGGCAAGGCTGGTACAATATTTGTAAATCAATCAATGTGATTCATCACATAAACAAAAAGAAGGAGAAAAACCAGATGATAATTTCAATAGATGCAGAAAAAGCATTTGATAAAATGTAGCACCCATTCATGATCAAAACTCTCAGCAAAGTGGGAATACAGGGAACATACCTCAACATGATAAAAGCCATCTATGAGAAACCCACAGCCAACATCATACTCAATGGGAAAAAATTAAAAGCAATACCCTTAAGATCAGGAACAAGGCAGGGGTGTCCCCTTTCACCACTCTTATTTAACATAGTCCTGGAAGTCCTAGCCACAGCAATCAGACAAGAAGAAGAAATAAAAGGCATTCAAGTTGGAAAAGAAGAAGTAAAACTATCATTATTTGCAGATGATATGATATTGTATATAGAAAACCCTAAAGTCTCAGTCAAAAAACTACTGGACCTGATAAATAAATTCAGCAAAGTGGCAGGATATAAAATCAATACTCAGAAATCAGAAGCATTTTTATACACCAACAATGAACAGTCAGAAAGAGAAATTAAGGAAACAATCCCCTTCACAATTACAACCAAAAAAATAAAGTACCTAGGAGTAAACTTAACCAAGGAGACTAAAGACTTGTACTCGAAAAATTACAAAGCATTGATAAAAGAAATCAAGGAAGATACAAACAAGTGGAAGCATATACCGTGCTCATGGTTAGGAAGAATAAACATCATTAAAATGTCCATATTGGTGACGTCACGGAAATGGCGCTGTGAGCAGCGCGTCCGACAGCTCTCCCCTAAATCACAACAAATTTATCAACTAGAAACAGAAAAATTTATCCTCGGAGCATTCCGGAGTTCCACACAAACTGATAGCGAAAGGACTGTTATCACTTGAATCTGAGAGACGAGGGTGTGGAGGAATCTACCACAGGGATGTTCCTTCAAACCGCAAGGAAGTGTGCCTGTGGTGAGTCAGCCCATATACTTGGGAACCAAGAAGCAACCGCGAGCGGCCGCCACGAGCCGCCTCCGTGAGCCGCCGCGAGCAGCCGCGCGCACGCCCGGTCCAGTTGAGCACCGCTGACGTTCCCAGCGGCCCGCACACAGCGAGTGGGGGTCGCCGGCCACCGGTGCCCGGAGCGCCCCATTCGCGCACGTGCCTTGGGCATTCCACGTGCCCAGGGTGCCCTGCTAACCCGCACACCCAGGGGGCTCCATTATCCTGCGCCTGGTGCGGTCCAGCCGCCAGCGGCGGGGCGAGCGGGAGAGGCTTGGGAGATTCTCTCCGTGGGCGGGGCACCTCACCCAGCCATTCAAGCTAACAATCAAGCGTTGGGGGAGGGGCGCGCGCAGGCAGCCTAAAATACCTTCGGAAGCACAGCTGCGACCCAATCACTGAAATTAGCTTAACCCATGAAATCTGCGCACCCTTGGTTCTAATAGATAAGATCTCTCTCAGTTCAGCGATCCAAGACAAGAGGCGTGATATTTTTTAGTGCCTCTCGCTAAAGGGGCGGGGGCAACTTCTGATTGATAGAGCCTCCATATTCAGGGATAAACGCTAACAAGAAGGACTTGGCAGATAATAAGGTCTATACTACACTAGTCGTAAGCAGAGACTAGTGCCTCTTCTTCCCTGCAAAAACAGGCTACAAAGTGTGGAAAGCCTGGGTTGAGAGGTCCAACTAAATGATAGGCGCTGAACAGTCACCTTGACAACAATTGACTCCCACCCACGCCTGATTACACTGGAGGCCCTGACTCTCAGAGCCTTTCCCAAAGCCCTGCACTGAGTGGGGATAGAGTGGGGATTTCCCAGCTCTTTGAGCCTCTTACTCCCCAGGCAGAAGCAGTTGCAGCCTTATAGCTGGATCACCAGGCTGCTAATTCAGAAAGGGGGGACTAGGAGAGAGAATCCAGGAAAGCAAACTCTCTCATCGTTGGACCCTGCAAACGCCAACAAGCCTTTACTTCCAGCAAGACTAAAGCCAATTATATGACATTGCCATAGAATCCCATCAACTGCAAATCCCTACCTAAGAGTGACACAGGGGCAGAGCCTGGGGTACAGAGTCACCGACCAGGAAGAAGGAGAGAAAAGAAAAAGGAAGAAGTTAACCTCTCAAAATCAAGAAAAACCCACAGACTTTACAACTTGATCCACTAATTTTTTTTTCTTGTTGTTGTTGTTTGTTTCTTCTATCTTTTTGCCTTTATTTCCTCCACCTCGGTCCTTCTATTCTCTGCCCATCTTATGCTTCCCCTTTCTTGAACTACACTACCCATGAGTGTTGCATTTTATTTTTCTTCTTCATCCTCACCCTCCTTTAAGGTTATACTCCAAAACACTTAACTCTCACTCTCTCCTCTTTTGTTTTTTGTTTTTTTTTGTCTTGCTTTATTTTGTTTTTTTCTCTTCCTATTTTATTTCTTCCTTCGTTTTTGTCTTTTTCTTATTTTTTCCTTTCTATTCGTTTTTTCTTTTCTCATTTTACTTCCCTCCCATATAATCCTCAATCACGAACAAATTAGTTAATTTGGGACTCAAGGCTTTTTTTTGGCTTTATTTCTCTTTTTTGATTTTGTTTTTATTTTTTTTTCTTGTTTGTTTATTTTTGTGGCATTTTGGGTCCTCCCAACCCAAGGTCACCATTGTATTTAGTCTTCGCTCCACTTAATACAACAGATTTTTACTTATTATTTTTATTTTTTATTTTTTATTATTCTTTTTTGGTCCTTTTCTCTGGTTCCCTCTTATCCCTCTCATTATATCTCTTAGTTGACCATCACTTACAAGCAAATCATCTTATGCTTGTCTAAGATTTTCTTCCTTTTTTTTTTTTTTTTTTTTTTGCATTTAGTAGGTCCCTACTCCCTTTTTTTTGCCCCTTGAACTCTTCACCCCAAATCAGGCCCTCCATTATAGGCATGATATTTCCCTGAGGAGGGGAGAGGAGGGAAAGAGAAGAGAGAAAAAAAAGGAGAAATAATAAATTATTACTGTTTTTTTTGTGGGGTGTTTTATCTTTTTTTTTTTTTTTTTTTTTACTTTTTACTCTTTATTAATTCTAATTAGTGCTATCAATAAGACCACCCTCAGATGCCGATAAGAAAGAGGAAATCGAATATTATGGATACAAAAGAAAGAGAGGTAACACAAATAGATGTGGAAAAATCTATGGAGAAAAGACTTAACATATTGGAAGCCTTGGAGCTAAATGACAGAGAATTTAAAATAGAAATCTTAAAAATACTCAGAGATATACAAGAAAACACAGAAAGGCAATATAGGGAGATCAGAAAACAACTCAATGAACACAAAGAATATATTACCAAGGAAATTGAAACTATAAAAACAAATCAAACAGAAATGAAAAACTCAGTTCACGAGCTGAAAAACAAGGTAACAAGCTTAGCTAACAGAACAGCCCAGATTGAAGATAGGATTAGTGAAATAGAAGACAAACAACTTGAGGCACAACAGAGAGAAGAAGAAAGAGACTCAAAAATAATAAAAACCGAGAAAGCCCTACAGGAATTGTCTGACTCCATCAGAAAGAATAACATAAGAATAATAGGTATATCAGATGGAGAAGAGAAAGAAAATGGAATGGAGAATATACTCAAACAAATAATAGACGAGAACTTCCCAAGCCTGTGGAAGGAACTAAAGCCTGAAATTCAAGAAGCAAACAGAACACCAAGTTTTTTTAACCCCAACAAACCCACTCCAAGGCACATCATAATAAAGATGACACAAACCAATGACAAAGAAAAAATTCTCAAGGTAGCCAGGGAAAAGAAGAGTACAACATATAAAGGAAGGCCTATTAGATTATCATCAGATTTCTCAGCAGAAACTCTACAAGCTAGAAGAGAGTGGACCCCAATATTTAAAGCCCTGAAAGAGAGGAACTTTCAGCCAAGAATACTATACCCATCAAAGCTATCCTTCAAGTATGAAGGAGATATAAAAACATTCACAAATACAGAAAAGATGAGAGAATTTATCAACAGAAAGCCCCCACTCCAGGAAATACTAAAGGGGGTTTTCCAACCAGATTCAAAGAACAAAAGAAAACAACACCACAAGTAACAGCTCCACCAAGAACACAATAAAACCAAACTTAAACTGTGACAACAAAGGAAAAAAAGGGGGGAGAGGATGGAGATTAACAGTAGCAAAGGATGAGGAAGTGCAGAAATACTTATAAGATAGGGTACTACAATGAATATGGTAGGTACCCTTTTCATTACTTAATGGTAACCACCCTTAAAAAAACCACCACAAAAACACTTGACTTAAAAAAGGTAGCAACAGAAGAAAGAAGTATGGAACACAAACAAACAAAAACAAATGATAGAAAAACAAAAGAGAAGAATCAAACTAGATACAAAACTAACAGAAAGCAATTTATAAAATGGCAGTAAGGAACCCACAAGTGTCAATAATTACACTAAATGTAAATGGATTAAACTTACCAATAAAAAGACACAGAGTAGCAGAATGGATTAAAAAAGAAAATCCAACTATATGCTGCCTACAAGAAACACATCTAAGCAACAAGGATAAAAACAAATTCAAAGTGAAAGGCTGGAAAACAATACTCCAAGCAAACAACACCCAAAAAAAAGCAGGCGTAGCAATACTCATATCTAATAATGCTGACTACAAGACAGAAAAAGTACTCAGAGACAAAAATGGTCATTTCATAATGATTAAGGGGAAGTTGAATCAAGAAGACATAACAATCCTTAATATATATGCACCAAACCAAGGAGCACCAAAATATATAAGACAGCTACTTATTGACCTTAAAACAAAAACTAACAAAAATACAATCATACTTGGAGACCTCAATACACCGCTGACGGCTCTAGATCGGTCATCCAAACAGAGAATCAATAAAGATATAGTGGCCTTGAACGAAATACTAGAACACCTGGATATGATAGACATCTACAGGACACTTCATCCCAAAGCGACAGAGTATACATTTTTCTCTAGTGTACATGGAACATTCTCAAGAATTGACCATATGTTGGGCCACAAAGACAATATCAGCAAATTTAGAAAAATTGAAATTGTACCAAGCATATTTTCTGATCATAAAGCCTTGAAACTAGAATTCAACTGCAAAAAAGAAGGGGAAAAACCCACAAAAATGTGGAAACTAAACAACATACTTCTAAAAAATGAATGGGTCAAAGAAGAAATAAGCGCAGAAATCAAAAGATATATACAGACAAATGAAAATGACAATACGACATATCAGAATCTCTGGTGCAGCAAAAGCAGTAATAAGAGGAAAGTTCATATCACTTCAGGCCTATATGAACAAACAAGAGAGAGCCGAAGTAAACCACTTAACTTCACACCTTAAGGAACTAGAAAAAGAAGAACAAAGACAACCCAAAACCAGCCGAAGAAAGGAGATAATAAAAATCAGAGCAGAAATAAATGAAATAGAGAACAGAAAAACTATAGAAAAAATCAATAAAACAAGGAGCTGGTTCTTTGAAAAGATCAACAAAATTGACAAACCCTTGGCAAGACTGACTAAGGAAAAAAGACACAGGACTCAAATAAATAAAATCCAAAATGAAAGAGGAGAGATCACCACAGACATCATAGATATACAAAGAATTATTGTAGAATACTATGAAAAATTATATGCCACCAAATACAACAATCTAGAAGAAATGGATAAATTCCTAGAACAATACAACCTTCCTAGACTGAGTTATGAAGAAGCAGAAAGCTTAAACAGACCAATCAGCAGGGAGGAAATAGAAAAAACTATTAAAAATCTCCCCAAAAATAAAAGTCCAGGCCCCGACAGTTATACAAGTGAATTCTATCAAACATTCAAAGAAGACTTGGTTCCTATTCTACTCAAAGTCTTCCAGAAAATGGAAGAAGAAGCAATACTTCCAAACACATTTTATGAGGCCAACATAACCCTCATACCAAAACCTGGCAAGGATGGCACAAAGAAAGAAAACTACAGACCAATATCTCTAATGAATACAGATGCTAAAATACTAAACAAAATACTGGCAAATCGAATACAACAACATATTAAAAAAATAATACATCATGATCAAGTGGGATTCATCCCAGAATCTCAAGGATGGTTCAACATATGCAAAACGGTTAACGTAATACACCATATCAACAAAACAAAGAACAAAAACCACATGATCTTATCAATAGATGCAGAAAAGGCTTTTGATAAAATACAACACAATTTTATGTTTAAGACTCTCAACAAAATGGGTATAGAAGGAAAATATCTCAACATGATAAAGGCCATATATGATAAACCATCAGCCAACATCCTATTAAACGGCATAAAACTGAGGACTTTCTACCTTAAATCAGGAACAAGACAGGGTTGTCCACTCTCTCCACTCTTATTCAACGTGGTGCTAGAAGTTCTGGCCAGAGCAATCAGACAAGACAAAGAAATAAAAGGCATCCATATCGGAAAAGAAGAAGTAAAGCTATCACTTTTTGCTGATGATATGATCCTATACATCGAAAACCCGAAGGACTCCACAAAAAGATTATTAGAAACAATAAACCAATACAGTAAGGTCGCAGGATACAAAATTAACATACAAAAGTCCATAGCCTTTCTATATGCCAACAATGAAATATTAGAAAACGAACTCAAAAAAATAATCCCCTTCACGATTGCAACAAAAAAAATAAAATACCTAGGAATAAACATAACAAAGAACGTAAAGGACCTATATAATGAAAATTACAAAGCATTGTTAAGGGAAATCGAAAAAGATACAATGAGATGGAAAAATATTCCTTGTTCTTGGATAGGAAGAATAAATATAATCAAAATGGCCATATTACCCAAAGCAATATACAAATTTAATGCAATTCCCATCAAAATCCCTATGAGATTTTTTAAAGAAATGGAACAAAAAATCATCAGATTTATATGGAACTATAAAAAACCCCGAATAGCCAAAACAATCCTAAGGAAAAAGAATGAAGCTGGGGGCATTACAATACCTGACTTTAAACTATATTATAGGGCCACGATAATCAAAACAGCATGGTATTGGCAAAAAAATAGACACTCAGACCAATGGAACAGAATAGAAAGCCCAGAAATAAAACCACATATATATGGTCAAATAATCTTTGATAAAGGGGCCAACAACACACAATGGAGAAAAGAAAGCCTCTTCAACAAATGGTGTTGGGAAAACTGGAAAGCCACATGCAAAAGAATGAAACTCGACTACAGCCTGTCCCCGTGTACTAAAATTAATTCAAAATGGATCAAAGACCTAAATATAAGACCTGAAACAATAAAGTACATAGAAGGAGACATAGGTACTAAAATCATGGACCTGGGTTTTAAAGAACATTTTATGAACTTGACTCCAATGGCAAGAGAAGTGAAGGCAAAGATAAATGAATGGGACTACATCAGAATTAAAAGTTTTTGCTCAGCAAGAGAAACTGATATCAAAATAAACAGACAGCCAACTATATGGGAACTGATATTTTCAAACGACAGCTCAGATAAGGGCCTAATATCCAAAATTTACAAAGAACTCATAAAACTCTACAACAAACAAACAAACAATCCAATAAAAAAAATGGGAAGAGGACATGAACAGACACTTCTCCCAGGAAGAGATACAAATGGCCAACAGATATATGAAAAGATGCTCAGCTTCATTAGTTATTAGAGAAATGCAAATCAAAACTACAATGAGATACCACCTCACTCCTGTTAGATTAGCTATTATCAACAAGACGGGTAATAGCAAATGTTGGAGAGGCTGTGGAGAAAAAGGAACCCTCATTCACTGTTGGTGGGACTGTAAAGTAGTACAACCATTATGGAGGAAAGTATGGTGGTTCCTCAAAAAACTGCAAATAGAACTACCTTATGACCCAGCAATCCCTCTACTGGGTATATACCCCAAAACCTCAGAAACATTGATACGTGAAGACACATGTAGCCCCATGTTCATTGCAGCACTGTTCACAGTGGCCAAGACATGGAAACAACCAAAAAGCCCTTCAATAGAAGATTGGATAAAGAAGATGTGGCACATATACACTATGGAATACTACTCAGCCATAAGAAATGATGACATCAGATCATTTACAGCAAAATGGTGGGATCTTGATAACATTATAAGGAGTGAAATAAGTAAATCAGAAAAAAACAAGAACTACATGATTCCATACATTGGTGGAACATAAAAATGAGACTAAGAGACATGGACAAGAGTGTGGTGGTTACCAAGGGTGGGGGGGGAGGGAGGACATGGGAGGGAGGGAGAGAGTTAGGGGGAGGGGGAGGGGCACAGAGAACTAGATAGAGGGTGACGGAGGACAATCTGACTTTGGGCGAGGGGTTTGCAACATAATTTGATGACAAAATAACCTAGACATGTTTTCTTTGAATATATGTACCCTGATTTATTAATGTCATCCCATTACCATTAATAAAAATTTATTAAAAAAAATGTCCATATTACCCAAAGCAATCTATAAATTCAATGCAATACCAATTAAAATACCAATGACATACTTCAAAGATATAGAACACATATTCCAAAAATTTATATGGAACCAAAAGAGAACACGAATAGCCTCAGCAATCTTAAAAAAGAAGAATAAAGTGGGAGGTATCACACTTCCTGATATCAAGTTATACTACAGGGCCGTTGTACTCAAAACAGCCTGGTACTGGCATAAGAACAGGCATATAGATCAATGGAACAGAACAGAGAACCCAGAAATAAACCCACAGTTCTATGGACAACTGATATTTGACAAAGGAGGTAAGGAAATACAATGGAGTAAAGACAGCCTCTTTAACAAATGGTGTTGGGAAAATTGGACAGCTACCTGCAAAAAAATGAAACTAGATCACCAGCTTACACCACTCACAAAAATAAACTCAAAATGGATAAAAGACTTAAATGTAGGCCGTGAAACCATAAGCATCTTAGAAGAAAACATAGGCAGTAAGCTCTCCGACATCTCTCAGAGCAATATATTTGCTGATTTATCTCCACAGGGAAGTGAAATAAAAGAAAGGATAAACAAATGGGACTATATCAAACTAAAAAGCTTTTGCACAGCTAAAGACAACAAGAACAGAATAAAAAGGCAAACTACACAATGGGAGAATATATTTGACAATACGTCTGATAAGGGGTTAATAACCAAAATTTATAAAGAACTTGTAAATCTCAACACCAGGAAGACAGACAACCCAATCCAAAAATGCGCAAAAGAGATGAATAGACACTTCTCCAAAGAGGACATACAGATGGCCAATAGGCATATGAAAAAATGCTCAACATCACTAATCATTAGAGAAATGCAAATTAAAACCACAATGAGATATCACCTCACACCAGTCAGAATGGCGCTTATCAACAAAACAACACAGAATAAGTGCTGGCGAGGATGTGGAGAAAAGGGAACCCTCTTGCACTGCTGGTGGGAATGCAGACTGGTGCAGCCACTGTGGAAAACAGTATGGAGATTCCTCAAAAATCTGAAAATCGAACTGCCTTTTGACCTAGCTATCCCACTTTTAGGAATATACCCCAAGGATACCATAGAACGGCTCCAAAAGGAGAAATGCACCTTCATGTTTGTGGCAGCATTGTTCACAATAGCGAAGATCTGGAAACAGCCCAAGTGTCCGTCAGAGGACGAGTGGATTAAAAAGCTTTGGTACATATATACTATGGAATACTACTCAGCCATAAGAAATGATGACATTGGATCATTTACAATAACATGGATGGACCTTGACAACATTATACAAAGTGAAATAAGTAAATCAGAAAAAAAAAAAACTAAGATGAATCCATACATAGAAGGAACATAAAAATGAGACTCAGAGACATGAACAAGAATGTGATGGCAACAGGGGCGGGAGGTTGGGGGAGGGGGGAGGGGTGAAGAAGGAGAGAGGGGTTAGGGGAGGGGAGGGGCACAAAGAAAACCAGACAGAAGATGACAGAAGACAATTTAACTTTGGGGGAGGGGTATACAGCACAATCAAATGTCAAAATAATCTAGAGATATTTTCTCTCAACATATGTACCCTGATTTATCAATGTCACTGCATTAAATTTAATTAAAAAAAATTTAATAAAAAAAAAAAAAGAAAAAAAGAATTGAAGGCTTGGGGATTAAAAAGAATAAACACAAAGAACAACATGAATCCCAAAATTCACAAGGTCCAGGTCACCCTGCACAATCACACAGACCAGCTCCACTTCAGGAGCCCCCCCGAGAGAAGCAGGACCCCCGTGCCTTTCATCCTTGGCCCCAAACATCTTCCTCCGGGTAGATGCCTGTCACTAACCTCACCACCACAAGTCAAAGCATTCCATATGAATGACTGGTTTGTGTTCTGGATTTATTGCTCTATTCTTAACTATATGCTCAGACCCCAGAAATCCTGAAAAATTATATAATTGTATCATTTTTAATATATTTTAAGTTTTGAAGTGAATAAAACAATCACGAAGAAAGGTTAAAATTTAGAAAAAAATTTTAAAAACCGCTAATACATTTAAAAAGCCTTTCAAAAAGGTGTCATCACCAGAGCCTGCCAAACTGGCCACGTGAAGGGCTCGCAGAGGAAGTGGGGTTGCTGAGCCGGCTGCAAGCTCCGCGCAAGGAGGAGGCGGCGCTGCTTGGGTTGACGGCCGCACTGACTGCCCAGCTGAACCGGCTCCAGGGTTAAGAACTGGTCCTCCAATCAATGACTTGTTCTAGAAGAGGGGAGAGTTACTGTCTTCTTAAGCTGCACATGAACAGTCAGATGAGATGTTGGTGCATGACAATGAAGCATCTGTCAACCAAATTGCACTGCATTTGAGCAAAAGGAGTTCTGCACCAGACGAGGAGGAGGAAGAACAAGAATCAGAGTCCTGAAGTGGGGAGAGAGCCAGGGTCAGTTATACAAGTTAAACCTCTAAGTCTCTTAAATAAATAAATGCCTTCAGAAAACATTAACTATTAATGTTTTGGTATATTCTCTTTTAGTGTTATATTTACTATGCCATAACCATGTTTCCATATTGATTTGTTATACATTTTATTTATCTTTTTTAATGGTTCTGTTTTTTTTTCTTTTTGTATTTTTCTGAAGCGAGAAGCAGGAAGGCTGAGAGACTAACTCACGAATTCACCAGACTGGGATCCACCCAGCATGTCCACTAGGGGGTGATGCTCTGCCCATCTGGGGCATTGCTTTGTTGCAATGGGAGCCATTCTGCGCCTGAGGTGGAGGCCATGGAGCCATCCTCAGCACCTGGGCCCACTTTGATCTTGGAGCCTTGGCTGCGGGAGGGGAAGAATGAGAGAGAGAAAGGAGAGAAGGAAGGGTGGAGAAGCAGATGGGTGCTTTTCCTGTGTGACCTGACCAGAAATCAAACCCGGGGACTTCCACACACCAGGCCGATGCTCTACCGCTGAGCCAATCGGCCAGGGCTTTTTAAATGGTTCTTAAAGTTCCATAACTATATTACCATTTTTATATTTGGAACTATTAGATTGCTTCCATTATAAAATAAACTTTAACTTATTCTTTTCTGATTATATAAATAAATATACTAACTGTGGAAAGTTTGGGACATAAAGAGAGAATAAATCAACTATACATGCAAGTGTGATATACAGATGCACAGGTTTGATTTTAACTTTTTCTTTTACTTTAGCCTTATATGGGTATGGCTTATATGGTTATAAGGATTTACCCTTACATGGTTATTCCTCATACAGGAAATGTGTTCTAAAGTTATTGTAAGTTATTTGATCCTGCTGAGGCTCTCAGCTCAGTACCATTCCTCAACTCTCTGCCACTTTAAGGCAAGCTCAAATCTCAGTTTCTAAATAGTCCTTCGGCCACCAGCACCTCCCTGTGGCAGCCCTGTCCTCCCAGTGGCCTGTCCTCCAAACCACAGCTCTCCCCATTCCCCATTTCTTTCCTTTCTTTTTTTTTGGAAGAAACTGGTTCTTGCAGATTTCTATCCCTCTTCTGAGACCAGAACAATATCCAATAAGGTGTTCTCTCTGGACGACATGTTCTGTACAGAGAACTTGCATAGGAGGACCCAGACTGCAGCAACCATAATACTCAAAGCAAGAATTGACAGATTTCTGAACAACAGAGGTCTGAAGTTTGAACAGAATGATGAACAAACTTTATGCATCTTTTTTTTTCTGCTTAAGTGTTTTATAATTGCTCTGCTTAGTAAGCCTGGGAAATATATAAGCAGTAATCAGTTTCATAAATGTGAGAATTAAGGTTCAGCAAGGTTAAATGGCTTGCCTTAAATAGTCACAAAATTGTATCACTAAAGAGAAAAGTGAGAGATCTCTTTTCTGTCAGGATTACACTCTTCTTGGGGCAGAGGTAAATGGCACTGTAACAAAGACTGTGCATGTGTGGGAACGACAGGAGGGGGCAGAACAGCAGAGAGAACGAGGTAAAAGGAGAGTGGAAGAGCAAAGAAGAGACCCAACAAAAGCCAAAGTTTATAGAAAAAAACTGTAGACCTAATAGCTTTAAAATGTTTATTGTTTGTGTGTTTTGGGAGGTGGACGTCGTGGTTCCTGATTTGATCTACACATTTGCTAATTGGCTCACCTTTATTCTTGTAAGAGTAAGATGGAGCCTCCTCCCACCCCTTTCTTTCAAGGGTCAGTTTTCAGTTATACATTTGGAGACTGGAGTTTTAACCTCACATCAGATTATTGCCAGTGCACACTGCAACCTGAGCCTTCACTATGCTCTTAATGGTTCTCTGAGCCATGCTGTGGTCTTCTACTTGGTGCTATCTCAAACTCCTAGACAACTATAAACACCCCAAATTATGCTGCCACTACTAACCTGGCCTCAAAGGAGGAGCTAGGCTGAGAAGGCCATACTTTTCATCATCAGGTCCTCTCAGTACCATTGAACAAGGCTGTGGATTGTAACATGCTCTAGTCAAGGTTTGAGATTGATCCAAGAAAATGTCTTTGGGTGACTAAAGGGGAAGTGGAGGGGAAGACTTATTTTCCCTATGTGTCTTTCGTGTAGTTTAATATTTTTTTCTTAGTGTGTTTATTACCTACTCAAAACAGAAACTAAGTTAAAGCCATGAATGCTATATATAACTTTCCAGAGTCCAAGTAAACAAAGGAAACCTCTTATAGAATTCCACTCATAGGAATAGTTCATTTCTGGGTCTGGTTTTTTGTCTTGAGGTCATCTCGCTACTCTTTCCCTCTTCTAGGGAGAGTCACATTTCAATTCTTCATAATGAGAATCTTGATTCATTCAAAGAAACACCAACTTCCTGGCCACATTGGTATGCCTTATCCTACAATCTGTCTCAACAACCAGAACAATCCATAGGACACAGTGATTGCCAGGAGTTTAGTTCTAAAAATCTGAATAATTTAATCTAAAATAACTATTGCAGAATTGTTACTTAGAACAATAATACAGAATGGCCTTTGCTTACCTGTTTCCCAGTACTTGGGGGTCCCTATGCCAGGGCCAGGTGGATACATGACCCCTTATTCTCTTTGTAAATTTATGGTCTTGATTCTGGACCACTCACCCATACACTTCTGAAAGATGCAAGACCAAGAGGAGTTGGGGTGAGGTGGCATTCTGAAAGCATGGAGAATTTTATTTTATCATTTTATCTTTGTTAAAAGCCAAAAGTCTATGACCAAGAAAAAAGAGAAAAGACTTAAATTACTAAAATTATGAATGAAAAAGGGGATATTACTACTGACCTTACATAAGTAAAAAAGAATTATAAGGAAATACTATGCACACTCAATTGCCAGCAAATTAGATAGCCTACATAAAATTGACAAATTCATAAAAAGATACAAAATACTAAAACTGACTCAAGAAGAAATAGAAAATTTAAATGAACTTATAACAAGCAAAGAATTCACTGATTAAGCCATTTTGTAGTTTAAAATATAAAATAAAATAAATTCCTACAAAAAATATCTCAGTCCCAGAAACTTTATTGGTAAATCTCACCAAATAGAGAATAACACAAATACTTAGCAAAGTCTTTCAAAAGCAGAGGAGGGAATAATTCCCAACTCATTCCATGAGGCCAGTTTGTCTTGATACCAACACTAGAAAAAGACATCACAAAGAAAGAAAACAAAAGGATATATTCTTGTGAAGGCATGTACAAAAAAAAAAAAATCAACAAAATACTAACAATCAAATCCAGCAACACATGAAAAGGATTATACATCATGACTAAGTTAGTTTTAGCCAAGAAATGCTAGATTGACTCACCATGTGAAAATCAATTAATGCAAAATACCACATTAATAGAGTGAAGGACAAAAACCACATGAGCATCATAATAGATGGAGAAAAAAACATTTGGGAAAAAAACTCAACACATTTCATGATAAAAACATTTGACAAACTAGTAATGGACAGGGAATGCCTCAACCTGATAAAGAGAATTTTCAAAATCCTGGACTTTCAGGATCTGGACTCCTCCTCAGCAGCTCCTGAGGTTTTCTGCTGCTTCTTCTGCCCTCTTCTTAGTCATATATGCTACCATGGAGCAATGGCCAGGAGAGAGAAAAAGATTTATTATAAGGAATTGGCTCCCACAGTTATGGAGACTGTCAAGTCCAAAATCTGCTGCATGTACCAGTAGGTTCAAGATCCAAGAGAACTGATGGTGTAACTCCAGAATCAGAGGGGCAGCCTGGAGCCCTGGGAGCCCTGGTGGTGCAGATAAAGTCTGAAGAAATGCCACTGGCCAGTGATGGGGAAGCAGACATCTGACTTGTATCGTGGGAGAAAAAAATGATTACCATGAACAACCACAGCAGCCCAATCTGCAGAACCAAGCACCAGGGTGTTTTGAGACCTTCATTATGAATCTCAGATTCAGCAAAGGGACAAATGCCAGGAGATTCCAGAGTGAAGAAATCTCATCACTGGGCAGGAATCAGGAGGGAAAAAACTCATGGGGCTGATGAAAAACTGTCATGTGATTCAACGTACGTGAGATGCAATTGCAAATCAAGGAACCAATGCGATTGCATTAGATAACCTGACATCAGATTGTTAAAATTTTAAAAGAACAAGAAATCCCTGCATCAGGCTGGGTGCAAAAAAGCAGCCATCACAAGAAACTGCTGTTGGCAACATCACCTGTGCAGCCTCTTCAATTTGGAATTGCTAATATTTTTACTTAGGCTTATCCTTTCACCAGCAGTCCCATTTCCTGGTGTCCATCTCCAGCAGGGACTTGGTATGTATCATGAGCTAAATTGCCTCACCCAAATTCCCATGTTGACTTTTTAACCCCTGGAACTTCAGAACATGCCTCTAGTTGGATTTCTGGTCGTTAAGGAAGTAATTAAGGTAAAGTGAATTTGTTGGTGTGTGTGTCTTAACCCATGATGAATGGCATCCTTAGAAGAGGGAGGACACCTGGAAGCACGGGGGAAGGCCCTGGAACACAGCTAGCAGATGGCCACCTAGAAGCCAAGAGACACTCCTCAGGAGGAACCAACCTTGCTGGCACCCTCATCTCACACTGGGAAGTCTCCAGAATTGTGACAAAATAAATGCCTACCGTTTACACCACCCAAAGTGGTAATATATTATGTCAACCCCTTAGGGCACAGTTAAGTATTCCCGATGGCACTGCTAAAATGGCACCTGCATTGAACTGCATCAACTATTTCAATCCAATAGTATTGAAAGGCTGCCTGCTGTTGCAAAAGGCCTTATGGGATGTTATGAATACAATTCACAGCTCTTCACATGGCAGTTCCCCGTGATTTCAGAAAAACACACTGAATAGCTTAATCCCAGCAACTCTCTTTGTATGAACTTTGCTATCGAGTGTGATGATGGCTCAGAAGAAATCTTAAGGACAGTCAAGCTGATTGCTGCCAGGATACCTGGGGTACTTAGTTAAGACAAAAAGAACAAGTCTGACCCGTGGTGGCGCAGTGGATAAAGCGTCGACCTGGAAATGCTGAGGTCGCCGGTTCGAAACCCTGGGCTTGCCTGGTCAAGGCACGTATGGGAGTTGATGCTTACAGCTCCTCCCCCCCTTCTCTCTCTCTGTCTCTCTCTCCTCTCTAAAAACGAATAAATAAAATAAAATAAAGACAAAAAGAACAAAATGTATAGATGCTTATGGTCTACTGTGAAGTAAAAAGAACATAATTATTTCTCTAATATTCCTAGAAATATGTGAGAAGTGTCTTCCTACCCTGCCGTGTAGCTGGAGGAGAAGAGTGTTGGTCCAGAATCCTTTGGGACATTGGAACAATCTAGTGAAAAAGCCCTAGGAAACCCCCTGGGGGTTTCCAGAGTTGAGTTTGGGCTCTGAGCTGCCCATGGTCGTCATGTGTTCTGGGTGTGGAGACCCCTCTGAGGTCTCTCTTACCTCAGACCAGCCCTGGTCATTGTTGGTTGCCTTTGCACCTGCACCATATCTGAGGACAGGGAATGGTTGTTCCCACACACCAACTCCTCTATGATATCCGGGGTGGAAGTTCTGGAATGACAGTGCACAGTGGCTGGGCCAGGAGGCATCTGTGGACTGCTTGGGCACTGCCACAGGGGATTCTGCCCACCACAAATTCTACCGCCAAGGTCAGGAGCAGAGGGGCGTCTGCCTAGAACTCTAGCCAAAGAAAGAATAAGATGGCACTTTGAAGAGCTCAGGACTAATGAGTGGGTTGAGGAACTTGGCCCCAGTGCTTACTTTCCCATTCGCCAGACAGGACCTGGGGTATGAACGAGACAGACCCTCTAGGCCCCGCACAAGATGGGCCCACATCCCAACCCTCCTCACCGCCGTCCAACACACACACACACACACACACACACACACACACACACACACACACACCATGAGGAGTAATAGGTGTGGGGCTGCCCAGGTGGGATCACTCTTGTGGCCTAGCCTAGGTTAGCCTGTCCTGAGCTTGCCTGTGTTGTTTGAGCTTGCCTCGTGCCAAATCGCTTGAAACATTGCAGGTGAGGAGTGAGCGACCATCTATAACAACAGAAACAGCTCTCAGTTTGGTCTCTTCTCAGTGAAGGGCCTTGGAAAGTTGGGAACTACAAGAAAGCATCTACTCTCTCGAATGTCTCTGGTCAAGTGAGTTGTATAGGGAGCCATCTTTAAAATATGGGTGCCTGTTACCAAAGTTCTAACTTCTGTTGGAGTCTGTCATCAAGGAAGTAAAGTCACTTCTTCTAGGTTCAATTACCTGGGCCTCTGGCTCCCCCAGACCCACCCAAAGTCCCCTCTGGGTTATTAACCGCTCACCCTCCTTGCCCATTTCTTCTCCTTAACTGTACACCATTATCCAACAGTCTTCCCGACAGTTTTCTGCAAATGTACCAGGTTCTCATTTTGAGTTCAGACCTCTTTTTTTCTTACAAGTTTTGTTTTCTCAAAAGGTTTTGTGCCTCTCGGGGCCTTCTTTGTCCCCCAACCTGCACAATGGTAATAGAAAAACATTTGCTAAGGACAATACCAAATGTAGGTAATATCTAGAATACTTGTGGACTGTTCACATAAATTTGATGCACATACACAGAAATGGAGGACTTAAAGGATTGAGGAAGTCCTAGCATGGAATACCACTCAAAACAGACGCAGTTTCCTGTTGTGTGATTTGGGAAGGTCACTGCCCATCTTGGCCTCATTTTCAGGTCAGTACTTTTAAGGGCTTGAAATTAGAGAAAATCATTCTTGCATTCTTCAGTTTTTTCCCTTTTTTGTCTATTTCTCTTTCTTCCATCCTCCCCTCCCATTATATCCCTGGACCTGGGAGAGTAAGTGCCAATAATTTGAGTTCCCTTATGCTGAGGCCCTATGGGAGAGAATCAAGAGAGTTCCCAGGCCAGCAAGTAGGAACTCCGGCTTTCAGTCCAAGCTGCATCCCTGACAATAACCACTTAAGATACTTGGGAGCAGATCCGCCCCCAGTCAACCCCCCATTGAAACACACCCACGCTTCACAGAGACCTAGTGGCAGAGGCCCCCACCAAGCCATGCACAGATGCCTGGTCCATTGTAATTGTGAGATATTAATATATACGTTACAGCTATAAGGTTTTAGAGTAATATTGTTTGTGCCTCAGTTTCTCTGTAAGATTATTGTCAATAACAATAAACACAACTCTGTCTAAGGTTGTGAGTAGTATTAAATAATTAATATTTGAAAATGGTTGGAACACCTGGCATATCACAATTGCTGGTATGTTATAAATAAGTTTTAAAATATTCTTGCAGTGTGTGTGTGCTCCCGAGGTTGGGGACTAGCATGTGGCCTAATGTCAAAAGCACTCCATGCCTGACCAGATGGTGACGCAGTGGATAGAGTGTCGAACTGGGATGCAGAGGACCCAGGTTCAAGACCCCAAGGTCGTCAGCTTGAGCGCGGGCTCATCTGGTTTGAGCAAAGCTCACCAGCTTGGACCCAAGGTCGCTGGCTTGAGCAAGGGGTTACTCAGTCTTCTGAAGGCCCGTGGTCAGGGCACATATGAGAAAGCAATCAATGAACAACTAAGGTATTGCAACGAAAAACTGATGATTGATGCTTCTCATCTCTCTCCATTCCTGTCTGTCTGTCCCTATCTATCCCTCTCTCTGACTCTCTCTCTCTCTGTCTGAAAAAAAAAAAACCCACAAAAAGCACTCCATAACATTCAATGAATAAATGAATTGTACTATTGAAAGTCTTGCAAATTTCCTACCCTGAATAAGCATCAAATCACATATTTGAGGATCTGGGTAAAGCCATGAGTCTTCAAGGACCTTTTCATGGTTTGAGACCACAACTTCTCAGTATCCTGGGAAATTCTGAGAGAGAGAGATGGGAATCCCCAGGTGAGAGTAGAGTGGTTGTCAGGTGGACCTTTTCCATGGAATTCCAGGAGCACTTAGCTGAGGACAGAACCTGACCCAGCCCAAGGCCAGGAAACTGAGGCGATGGGCAGATACTGCCCAGGACTCAGCTGGAGCGGGCAGAGACCAGGAGGAGAATCTCAGGGTCTATTTCACCAGGTGCTTCTGATGCATTGTGCTGAGATATTTGAATGACTCCTTTTGACTCTAGAAACTCAATTTCTACTGTTTAAAATTATATATGTGCATAATATTTAAAACAGTAAACCTTTTTGCTAAGTGTCAGGTGCTGGACTGTCCGTGGAACCCAGATGAGAACCTCATCTGCCAGGTACAGATGGGTCTCTCCTCCCAATTCCAGGACAAGAATTTTTGGTGTTCTGGAAGTCTGTCACTTCTGGGAAAGCAAAGCCTCAGACTGCAAAGCAGCCTCAAACAGCATCGTGGAGAGGAAGCTGCCGGCCACTTCACTCTCTACAACTTCAAAACATTTTTTTATAAACTTGTTGCTATAATATTATTCAGCCTTTAAAAGGAAAGAAAATTTTACACATGATACAATAAAATGCATGAACCTTAAAGACCCTGTGAGAAAAATGAACCAGTCACAACAGGTTAAATACTGGACAACCCTATTTATCTGATGTTTTTAGAGTAGTCATATTCACAGGGAAAAAGGTAGAACTTCGACTGTCAGAGGATGGGTAGAGAGGGATATGGGCAGTTAGTGTTTCAGTTTTGCAGAATGAAAAGAGTTCTGGAGATGGGTAATGCTGATGGTTGCATAAGAGTATGAATGTACCTAATAATACTGAACTGTGTGATATAAAATTATTTTGATATTAAAAAATCCATTTACAGTAGCATCAAATGCAATAAAATACTCAGAAATAACAAAAGAAGTAAACACTTATACATTGAAAACTATAAAACATTATTATAAGAAATTAAAGAAGATCTAGCCTTGGCCGGTTGGTTCAGTGGTAAAGCATCGGCGCTGTGTGTGGAAGTCCCGGGTTTGATTCCCGGCCAGGGCACACAGGAGAAGCGCCCATCTGCTTTTCCACCCCTCCCCCTCTCCTTCCTCTCTCTCTCTCTCTCTTCCCCTCTTGCAGCCAAGGCAGCACTGGAGAAAGTTGTCCTGGGCACTGAGGATGGCTCCATAGCCTCTACCTCAGGTGCTAGAATGGCTCTGGCTGCAACAGAGCAATGCCCCAGGTGGGCAGAGCATTGCCCCTGGTGGGCATACTGGGTGCATCCCAGTCGGGTGCATGCGGGAGTCTGTCTGACTGCCTTCTCGCTTCTAACTTTGGAAAAATACACACACACACACACACACACACACACACACACACAAAGATCTAGGCCCTGGCCGAGTGGCTTTATGCATAGAGCATCCCCATGGCACACCAAGGTCACAGATTGGATCTCTTCCTGGTCATGGCCCATGTGAGAAGCAACCAATGAAACTACGCGGAACAAGTTGATGTTTCTCTTCCTTTCTCCCTTCCTCTCTCTGTCTCTCAAATCAATAGGAAGTTTAAAAAACAATCTAAATAAATGGAAAAATATCCCATGTTCCTGGATTGGAAGTCTCAATATTGCTATAACTATACTCCAAATTGTTGTGCAGATTCAATGCAATCCTTATCAAATTCACAGGTGTTTTCTTTTTTCTAGAAAAAAAAACCAATGTTGTGTAATAGTAGCATAAGGGTAAACATAGAATAGAACTAAAAATTCAGAAATAAACCCCTATATTTATGATCAACTAATTTTTGGCTAGAGTGCCAAGATAATCCAGTAGGGTTAGAAACAAATTTTAATAAATGGTGCTTGGACAACTAGAAATCCAATATAAAAAAATGAAGTTGGATTCCTGCCTTACACCATATACAAAAATTAACTTAAAAAGGATTAAAGAAAAAATAAATAGAACTCAAAGAAACTTGATTTAATAAACAGTTCTATTACCTTGATTGTGGTGATGGTTTAATGGGTGTTTGCTTATGTCCAAATTTATATATTAAATGTGTGCGGTTTGTTATATATCAATCATACTTCATTAAAGCTATTTTTCTTAATGGAGTAAAGACTTAAATATAAGTTTAGCCGCCAGACTGGTGGTGGTACAGTGGATAAGATGTCAGCCCAGGATGCTGAGGGCCCTGGTTTGAAACCCAAGGTTGCCAGCTAGAACAGGCTCTTTGGCTTGAGCATAGACTTGCCAGCTTGAGTGTAGGATCATCAACATGATCCAAAGGCCCGAGGTTGCTAGCTTAAGCCCAAGGTCACTGGCTTGAAGCCCAAGTTTACTAGCTTGAACCCCAGGCCTTTGGCTTGATCAAGGGGTCACTAGCTCGGCTTGAGTCCCCTGGTCAAGGCACATATGAGAAGCAATCAGTAAACAACTTTTAAGAAAAAGAGCTTAAACCACAAAACTTAATATAAATTATAGGTGTAAATCTTTGTGACTTTTGATTAGGCAATGGTTTTTAAGATATGACACCAAAAAGCACAAACAATAACAAAAAAGATAAGTTGAACTTCATCACAAATAAAAACTTTGTGCTCCAAAGCACACTATCCAGAAAGTTAAAAGACAGAACATAGAACGGGAGAATAAATTTTCAAATCACATGGCAAAGTAGATTATAGTTGTTTGTACGGAAAATAATGCAATAATTAATAATTATACAACAATCAACTCTGCTGCCTAACCAGTGGTGTCACAATGGATAAAGCATCACCCTGGAATTCTGATGACCCAGGTTTGAAACTCAAGGTCACCGGCTTGAGCGCAGGTTCACTAGCTTGAGTGCAGAATCACTGGCTCGAGCGCAGGATAATGGACATGATTGCATAGTTGCTGGCTTGAGCAAGGCGTCACTGGCTTGGCTAGAGCCCCCTGCTGTGACCCCTGACCCCATCAAGGCACATATGAGAAGCAATAAAAAAACAACTAAAGTGCCTGAACTATGAGTTGATGCTTAAACTTAGAGTTTCAATACGATCCAGGAACTCTACTTAGTTATATAGCCAAGAGAAATGAAAACATATGTCTACTTGAAACAAGTATCCATAGTAACATTATTCATAATAGCCCCAAATGAAAACAACTCAAATGTTTATCAACTGATGAATGGCCAAATTGTGGCATATCCATACAGTGGAATATTATCTGGTCATAAAAAAGAAATGAAGCGTTGATAAATGCTATAGTATGTTCGAACCTTGAAAAGATCATGGTAAGTGAAATAAGCCAGACATAAAAGGTCACGGAGGCCCTGGCTGGTTGGCTCAGTGGTAGAGCATCGGCCTGGCGTGCAGGAGTCCCGGGTTTGATTCCCAGCCAGGGCACACAGGAGAAGCACTCATCTGCTTCTCCACCCCTCCCCCTCTCCTTCCTCTCTGTCTCTCTCTTCCCCTCCCACAGCCAAGGCTCCACTGGAGCAAAGTTTGCCCGGGCGCTGAGAATGGCTCTGTGGCCTCTGCCTCAGGTGCTAGAATGGCTCTGATTGCGGCAGAGCAGCGCTCCAAGATGGGCAGAGCATCACCCCCTGGTGGACATGCCGGGTGGATCCTGGTCAGGCGCATGCGGGAGTCTGTCTGACTGCCTCCCTGTTTCCAGCTTCCGAAAAATGCAAAAAATAAATAAATAAATAAAAAGACCACATATTGTGTGATTCCATTTATATAAAAAACTGAAATAGAAAAAAAACCCATGAAAACTGAAAGTAACTTGGTGGCTGCCACAGTTTGAGGGCAGAGAGAATAGGGAGTGGCTGCTGTAGATATGAGATGTCTACTCAGATAGTGAGAATGGTCTAGAATTAGATAGCGGCGATGGTTGTACCACTTTGTGAATACACTAAAAACCACTGAAATGTATAATTTAATAGAGTTAAATGATATGTGAATTATATTCAAATTAAAATAAAATGAGCATCTAAGAGAGTGTTGAGGAAAGGCAGACAGAAATATTCTCTCACAAGAAATAGTTCTGCAATAATTTATGCAACAAAATCCCAGTTTTATTTTAAAATGACATAGGAAACATAAAAACTAGAATATCTATTCAGCAATGCTAACCTCTGTCTGGACTATGAATCATTTAAATTAGCTTTTTCATACTTATTCTTTGTAATAAACCCAAACTTACATTACATATCATGTAAGGAAATTGAAAAACATAAATAAAAACAATCCCAAAAACCCAAATCGTGGTTGCTAGGGGCCTTCTCTAGGGGCTGGAATGGGTGGTAAGGACCCCATTCTTCTTGTACAGCAGTTGGTGTGATAGATATCCCTGCCTAAGAATTCAAGTTGGCCCAAATATAATCTTGTGAATTCCAAGTGTCTGCCAGTTTTTTGTTAATGTTAAGAATGAAGGTGGGGGGTAAATGGGTCTTCGGTTGGAGCAGTACTTGTGATGGGCAGTGTCTTTTTCACCTGTAAAACCGTGGGCCACAGTCTAGGGTTGGAGGTTGAAGAAGGAAAGGTATCATGGCACTGTCGATGAACACTTAGGTTTCTCCCATGTCTTGGCTGTTGTAAATAATGCTACAATGAAATAGGAGTACATATATTTTACAAGTTAGTGTTGTCATGTTTTTCAGGTAATTACCCAGAAGAGGAATTGCTGGATCATAAGGTAGTCCTAGTCTTACAATTTACATTCCCACCACCAGTATATGGAAGGCTCCTTTTCTCCACATTCTCTCCAAACTTTGCTATTTCTTGTCTTGTTAATAATAGCCATTCTAGCCTAACCTGTATGGCTCAGTAGATGGATCATCAGCCTGAAATGTAGAGGTCACCATTCGAAACCTTGGGCTTGACCAGCCAAGGCACATACAAGAGAGAAGCAACAACCACAAGTTGATACTTCCTGATCCTCCTCATCCCTCCTCCTCTCTCTAAAATCAGTTAAAAAAAATTTTTTAATAAAAATAATAGCCATTCTAATAGGTATGAAGTGATATCTCATTCTGGTTTTGATTTGTATTTTTTATATAACTAGTGATGCTGAACATATATCTACTGGTCATCTGTATATCTTTCTTGGAAAAATGTCTATTCAGGTCCTCTGTCCATTTTTTTAATCAGATTATTTTTCTATTGTTGAGCTGTATGAGATCTTTATATATTTTGGATATTTTCCCCTATAAGAAGTATCATTAGGCCTGACCTGTGGTGGCGCAGTGGATAAAGCGTCAACCTGGAAACGCTGAGGTTGCTGGTTCAAAACCCTGGGCTTGCCTGGTCAAAACACATATGGGAGTTGATGCTTCCTGCTCCTCCCCCCTTCTCTCTCTCTCTCTCTCTCTCTCTCTCTCTCTCTCTCTCCTCTCTATAATGAATAAATAAAATCTTAAATAAATAAATAAATAAATAAGAAGTATCATTAGCAAATATCTTCTTCCATTTGGTTAGTAGGCTTTTTGTTTTGTTGATTGTTTCTTTTGCTGTTCAGAGCTTTTTAGTTTGATTCTACATAATTTTATTGAATGTCAAATATATGCAAAAAACCCATGTCCTATACCATAACTTTACGCACTCAGCACCCATTTCTGACCCCTTGGATTCTCTCCTGCAGTGACTGAAAGGCTGGTAATCCCTCATGGTTATGGGTAGCTGTGTATTATGAGTATGACAATTAAATGGATGTCTGATGATGGGAAAGGGATACAAAAGCCTCTTGCTCTATCTCCTTTTTAACTATCTGGAACAAAATTTCTGATGTGAAAGTAGCCATTTTAGCATCAAAGTCAGTGTGCTAAAGATGACAGAGCATAAAAATCAACATAATTGGGTTCTTTATAACTTTGTGGAGCAGCTGAACCAACATAAGTAATGCCTCCATTAAACTTCGGTGAGAAAGAGGAAAATTCCATTTGTCTCTTGGCCATTGTCAGTCAGCTTAACACATTCCTAACTGGTACAGAATTATATTAAGTAGTACAATGATATAAATAGAAATGAGACCAAAAAATAAAAATAAAAACAACCCTATGACCTTATGATGCTTGATGATTACAGTGTAGAGAGATAAAATCATCTATATCAAGAGCTAAAATGTAAAGAAAAAAGTTCAAGTGCCAGAGGTAGTTCATGTCCAATTCAGAGGAATGAGGTAGCCCTTTCAGAGGAGGTGGCAGCTGACCCCGTTAGCCCTGGCAGAGGAAGCCACGTTCCAGGTGGGGGAAGGACACAGGTGAGCTCGTGAAGGGTCGCAGGGCCTGTCGGGGACCTGGGTTTACAGAAAGCAAAATTAGAGTAAACAATAAATTGAGAAAATAAAATTAGAATTAAAACAGGTTTTAAAAAAACTAGAACAAAGGACATTTTTACTTTGAAAGGCTTTTTGTGGTGACAATCTAAACAATATGGAAGTTTACGAAGTAAGAGTAGCACTCTCCCGGTGCCACTTGACGCCTAGTGTGGACTTTCCCACAAGGTTTCCTTCGTTTGTACAAATAAATATAGATGTGTCCACACATACAACTGTTTGTCTAAATGGATTACAACACATGTATAAAATAAAAATGATCAATAACATGGATGATTGCTCATAGTATAATAAAAAACTTTATAAGTAATATATGAAATTTGATATACAGCAAGATTTTAATTACATTTCAGAGTACCTAGAAAAAAAAGATAAGTAAAATATGTAATAAACAAATGTATAAATAAATGAATATTAAATTCTAATTGTTAATATTAATAAGGAATGTTTACTATTAATACAAATAATATTTTCTCCTAATCTAACAAAGGTTTCTTCACAATCCCCACAAGGTTAAAAGTAAAAAAAAAAATCTTTTTATATTTCAGGAAAATATGGGAAGCTGAGGACACATGGCTGAACCTCCGCTTTGCCAGTCCCATCCAAAATGACCTAGAAAACTTTTAAATATGTAAAACCCTAAATCAGCACTGGAAGCTAGGGAAGGAAACTGCACAAATGCCAGAAACTTCAAAGGATTTTTCTAAATCTGGTGCTTTTGGGGCCAGATTTAAAAAAGATATCCAGGTCCCATTTACCATCCACCAAAGGAGCAGCCTGAGCTAGAGGGCGGCTGCAAACCCGGCATTGATTCCTTGGGTCCCTGATGGTTATGTAAGTCTGAGGGCAGCAGAGCTGGTGAATGTTTCCAGAAGAAGGCCGACGTACAGTGGCAAGGGTTATGTTACTGGATGGTAGCCCCAAGCTCTGGGGACTGTCACTGCCTCTGTGGAGCTGGACATGAAGTTAAGCCCTGCGTGGCTCCCCCGCCAGCAGGCTGTCACTGGCAGCGACCTTCTCTGATTCTGCAGCGGGCACCTAGACCTTGGCTTGGGAGCCAGAATCCGGGCCGCTATATCCCATGCCAGCAGTGAACTTGGGGGTGCCTGTGGAAGAAGCTCTAGACAAGAAGCCCACCACAAAGTCTGCCACACAGCACAGCCCTTTCACGCAATACAAGAAAAACTTTACAAGTTGAAGTTTCAATAACTATTATTTTTTAAAGTTTGACCTCACCATCACACACATAAGAATTAATTTGAGATGGATCATAGACATAAATGTGAAAAGTAAACCAATATAGGCCTGACCTGTGGTGGCGCAGTGGATAAAGCGTCGACCTGGAAATGCTGAGGTCGCCGGTTTGAAACCCTGGGCTTGCCTGGTCAAGGCACATATGGGAGTTGATGCTTCTAGCTCCTCCCCACTCTCTGTCTCTGTCTCTCTCTCCTCTCTCTCTCCCTCTCTGTCTCTCTCTCTTCCTTTCTCTCTCCTCTCTAAAATGAATAAATAAAAAAAAATCTTTAAAAAAAAAAAAAAAAGTAAACCAATATAAAACTTCTAGAGGAAAACATAGTGTCTTCATGATCTATTTGGGCAAATTTCTGAACTAGAACACCAAAAGGGCTAACCAAAAAATAAAATATTGAAAAAACAATGAACTTTATTAAAATGAATAATTTGTTTATCAATAGACATTATTAAGAGACTGATAAGGCAAGCCACAGACTGAGAAAAGGTATTTGTAATAGATATAACAGACAAATGACTAAATAAAGAATTTCCACAGATTAACAGGAATAAAACTGAAAAACCAACTAAAAATGAATAAAATACTTAACAGTCACTTTAGAAAAGTGTACAGATAAGTGACCAATAAGTGTGAATAGTATCAGCCACAGGAAAAGGCAAATAACTAACAATGCCAAGTGTTGATAAAGATATAGAGCAACTAGAACTCAGAAATTTATGGGTGGGAGTGTAAACTGATTTTTAAAAATCACTTTAGAGTTCTTGCTAAAATTGGACAACACAGTTTATATGGAAATGAGAAATATAACCACAGAATTACAAACGTTGTCAAAGGCAATAAACAGCAGATTGACTCCCATCAAAAACAGAATTAATGAATAAGAATATAAATAAGAAATTCACTCTGACATCACAAGGATAAAGTGATAAAGTGATGAACGAAAATAAGGAAAATATGAAGGAGAGATCCAGGAAATCAAATCAGTATGCCCTAAGAATCCTAGAAAGAGAAAATTATTGTAGATGCCATATTCAAAGGAATAACTGGAGGGAAATCATGAGTTTATAGAATTACAAGTTACTAGGAAGCAATGAAGACACATGGACTCCTAGATATATTATTCCATTGACTAATTCAAGATTTAAGAAGGAAAAAAACCTTACAAGTATCTGGGCAAGAAACATCAGCTTATTTCTTAAGCAGTGGTTCTCAACCCCAGCTATGCATTAAAGTGACTGAGTGAGCCTTTCAAAAATAGTAGTGTCTGGGCTCCATCCTCAGACATTCTGATTCAATTATTCTCGGATGGAGCCTGGGCAGTGACATTTTTAAAAGTCTCCCCAGTGAGTTGAATGTGCAGCCAGGGTTGAGAAACACTGTCCCAAAGGGAAAAAATCTCCAAAGAACCAAGCAGCAACCCTAAATGAAGCCTGACTTTCAAGCTGGGGAGGGAAAAAAATCATGCACTTAGTCAAGAGGTCATTTGTAGGAAAGACCAGCATTCTCCAGAAAGTACTGCCCTTGCAGTTTAGGGATCTAATCCATCCAGCCGAGGGATGACCAAGATAAAGAACTCAAAAATGAGGACTCCATAAGAAAAAGAGGGAGTAGAAAGCAGTGGAAACCTAATGGTTAAACCTAGAGTAATGTCTTAAAGCTGTCATTAACATGTATGATTATAGGAAAAAGCAAATTTCAAAAATAAGTCTCCAAAGACAAGTTAATAATATAAAATAACAATAATAATTTAGATCTAACTTCCAGATTACATCATTCAAAATTGTAAAGTGAGGAAAGACAATGAAAGCCTGAAATTTTTGTCATTTTACACTGATGATAATCAATAGGTACAGTAACATTCTTTACCTTGATAAGTAGAGATCAAAGTATTTCAAACTGCTTTTAATAGCAAAAGGAAATCATAAATAGAAAAAAATGTAATTACACCTTCCAATTGACTACAGAAACAAAAGCTATGAAAAAATAGTTGGTGAAAATATAACAGGATATTGAACTATTATACAGTATTTTGATCTTGTTTCACAATATAGATATGTAATATGTATAGAAAAATACAAAAAGAAACACCTCCAAATTATAAAAAGGGTTGTCTCCAACACTTGAATTATGGGGCTTATGGTTTATTTTTGTAATATATTTCAACTTTTTCTTTTTTTTTTTGGTGACAGAGACAGAGAGAGACAGAGAGAGGGACAGACAGACAGGAAGGGAGAGAGATGAGAAGCATCAATTCTTCGTTGCGGCTCCTTGGTTGTTCATTGATTGCTTTCTCATATATGCCTTTAAGTGGGGGGAGGGCTTACAGCAGAGTGAGTGACCCCTTGCTGAAGCCAGCAATCTTGGGCTTCAAGCCAGTAACCTTTGGCCTCAAGCCAGTGACCATAATGTCATGTTTATGATCCTACACTCAAGTCATCAACCCTGTGCTCAAGCTGGTGAGCCTGCACGCAAGCCGGTGACCTCGGAGGTTTCGAACCTGGATTCTCTGCATCCCTGACAGATCCTCTATCCACTGCATCACCACCTGGTCAGGCTCAACTTTTTCTAAATATTCTACAATTAGAACAATATTATTTGTAATTCAAAAAATCAATAAACATTAAAACTTTAAATTAATATTTATCTTCTTTGCATTTCCCTATGTTTATTTACTGCAAAAGATAAAAGTTTAGTTCCTTAATGTGCTAATTTTAGCTATTATAGGATTTTTTAAAATCTGATCACATGTTTTAAAAAACTAAAAACCTATGAATACTACAAAGGTGTTTCTATTAACATTTCTTCCTAAGTCACTTTCTGGAAGTAACATGTTTGTGTAAAATCTTGCCAAAAACAAGAATATTAAAATCTGTTTTGCATTAAGAAGAAATCCACATCATAAGTGTATTAGAAGTTAACAAGATTTGGGAGTAAAAAACATGAAACCAGAAGAACTCAGAAAAATGTGTTTGCAGCCATACATTCTGTAATTAATTTGCTTCACAAGTTTTTTGGAGATGCTAGGTCACCCACTGACATCTTGGATTTATTCAGTTAAAACACAAAACATATATTACTTGTGGTCAGATTGTGATCTAGATATATTTTTCATCCAACTATCCAGTTTTGATATAAAGAAAAGTACACAAAATCATGTTGTTCTTTAATTTCATCTAAAACATTTCTTACTTGTCTCAGTACAGAACTCAGGACTTTATTTAATATATATTTCTCCAAGGTTCTATAGCTTGAGAGTAGTAACAAAGTCACATTAATGATAAAAACCCACATTCCACAGGCCCCTCCCCTCCCCTCCATGGTAACCTTTTGCGGGAAGATTGCCTGTACTCCTCAAGTATTGAATACTTCTGTAAGGCCCTGGAGCTACACTGCATGCACTTTTAGAGACGTCTGTCTGCTGGTTGCATTTCCTGTTGTGTCATCACTTATTGTGCAACTACAACATGTCACATGTCAGTGGGTTTCACTGTCTTTTGCTGTAATGGAGTCAACAAAGCCTTTTATATCAAAGGCTTAAAGCTTCCGAGCGTTGTGTTGGCAAGTAGGAAAAATGTTTCATTCTTCTTTTGCCATAGTACAGTCAGCCAGTTCTGCCCCTGCCTCAGCATCATGTTATTATTATTATTATTATTGATTAATTAATTTTTGGATGGCCTTGGCTCACAAAACCACAGTGGTTTCAAATGTACAACTTAATAAAATACCATCCGCACACTGTATCATGGGCCCATCACCCCACGCAAAGTCCCCTTTGGTCCCTATTTCCCCCTTTGCCCACCTCTACTCACCCCCAACCCCTTCCCTCTGACTATCACTACACTGTTATTTGTGTCTGTGTGTTATAAATATGTATTTTTTACTCATCCCTCCACCTTTTTTCATCAAATCCCCCTACCTCCCTTCGCTCTGACAGATGTCAGTCTGTTCCCTGTACCCATGCCTCTCTTTCTATTTTGTTTGTTAGTTTATTTCGTTCATTAGATTCCACATGTAAGTGAGATCATATGGTATTTGTCTTTCTCTGCCTGACTTATTTCACTTAGCCTAATAATCTCCAGGTCCATCCATGCTGTCACAAAAGGTAAAATTTCCTCCTTAAATCAATCTATAGATTTAATGCAATTCCCATTAAAACACCAATGGCATATTTTACCGATCTAGAACAAATATTCCAAAAATTTATATGGAACCAAAAAAGACCCCAAATTGCCTCAGCAATCTTGAGAAAGAACAAAGTTGGAGCTATCACAATCCTGATATCAAACCACAAGGCCATTGTAATCAAAACAGCCTGGTACTAGCATAATAACAGACGTGTAGATTGATAGATCAGCATCATACTTTAAAATAAAGCTGCTTTTGGTTTTTATTTCTGACAACCCTGCTGTCTCTCTATGGTACTCAGGTATAATTCCAGTAGTGTTTAGGCCTGGTGCTAAATCAAAGTGACAACCACCCAGTTAAACTCAGAATTGTCCCTCTCTTATAAAGTCTAAGTTTCTTATTGTCTAGTTCTTTCCTTCTTTTAAGGTGAGTTCTGTATCACGATGCTTCTCAGACCACATCAAAGCAGGCCGCTGGTGGTTTTTTGTTTTTTTGTTTTTGTTTTTGTTTTTCAGAGACAGAGAGAAGGATAGACAGGGACAGAAAGACAGGAACGGAGAGATGATAAGCATCAATCATTAGTTTTTTGTTGTGCGTTGCAACACCTTAGTTGTTCATTGATTGCTTTCTCATATGTGCCTTGACCGCGTGCCTTCAGCAGATGGAGTAACCCCTTGCTCAAGCCAGCAACCTTGGGCTCAAGCTGGTGAGCTTTTGCTCAAACCAGATGAGCCCATGCTCAAGCTGGCGACCTCCAGATCTCGAACCTGGGTCTTTTGCATCCCAGTCCGACGCTCTATCTGTTAAGCCTAATCTGGAGGGACTCGAAACATTGAAGACACGAACAAAATCCATCGATTACACACCAAAGCTTTATTGTCTAGCTTGGCCAAGCGGCGGCAACTCTGACAGAAATCTGAGGGAGAGCGCTCTGGCCCTTTGTTCTACTTAGTTTTTATAGTTTTGCAAACGGGAAGTATAGAAGCAAAAATTGCAATTAGGTGCCCTTTACCACTATTGGTTATAGTCATATGCCCTTTAACATGATAGGACCATGTTCAATTTGTAAGCCATACATCATTTTGGAGAAAACAAAATTTACAAGTCAACACAATGATAGAAAGATGTCTCTTTACATATTAAAAGACATTCCTATATCTTTCAATGTCCATCTGCCATCTCCCTGTCCAGAGTCACACACATTAACTATATGCATTCATATGGGAGAGGGAGTTTCCATGGGGACAAATGCCTGCAAATGGCTCATCACTATAAGAAAATGTTTATTATGGATTTCTTCTTCCTGCACCTGGCCAGCCACTCCACCCCCTTCCCCACAGGTATGGTGGAATGTCAGGGAATCCATGTTTTCCTTCCCTTTGCATTTATAATACAATGCCAAGGGCCATCCTGGTTTTATGCCAATCACACAGTACAGAGATTATTCACAAAATTTCTCTGCACACCTTAACCCAAATTAATAAAATGTTCTTTAAGCCTCTTAAAATATTAATATTGATTCTGTAGCTTTTGGTACTTTACACCTGCGGGTGAGGTGGCGCAGTGGCTCCTCAGGGCTACTCACTATCCACTGCGCCACCGCCTGGTCAGGTGGAGTGTTTTGTTTTGTTTTTTATAAATTGGCCAGACATACTTACTTAAATTCAAGCTGGAACTCCTGTTGCATACATATTCCAAAGGGGATATATACTCCATATAAAGAAATTATTAATACTCTTGGTGTTGCTTAAATTTATTTTAATGAATCTGTTGTGAATAAAGATAAATCTGGTTGCCCTGGCCGAGTGGCTCAGTTGATTAGAGTGTCAGCCCAACATGCCAAAGTTTGGGTGTTGGGGACTGAAATATAAACAAGGTGTTTTTATATCTATTTAGAGGACAGAGGTGCTGGGTCTAACCACCCACCTCACCTGCCCAGTTAACAAAGAGCTATACCTGATTATTGCTTGTCCCACCCATGTTCTCAGAGGAGGCTAGAAGCCAGTTTCTTATTGATGTAAAGTTAAATCTAAATGGTATGGTGGGGGTTGTCTTTGAGTTGTCTTGGAAACAATTGAACCACTTTTTTTTCCCCTGAATAAAGATGGATGCGCTTCTGGGGGCTGCCATTGCATTGGCTCAGGAACAGTAGAGACTGTTCGCCGTGTGGTCCTCCCGAACCCATCTTTATATATATATATATCTTTAATTCTCTATCATTTATTGAATTCCATACTTTTCCCCATTCAAGGACCCCATAACAGACTTGTCGTGGCTGGACCACGACAATTGGAGCCCAACGTGGGGCCATCGAAAAAGGGAAAGTGGAGAGGTGATGGAACTCCCCCAGAAGTGAGCACACAAAGTTAAAGCTTTTAGAGAGTGAAGCTTTTAAGTACAGTGTGGGGGGAGAGTATAGAAATAATTAGGGAGTAAATAACTAACTATGGTAGTACTAGGTTCAAAAGTGAGGAACCTTTTTCTTTTTGTACAAATGTTTTTATTTGAGAATAACTTGTTTGATCAGAATGAAGTAAAAACAGAGGAATGTCAATGTGAAAGCTTGGAATCTGAGAGTAACTCGAAAGATGGGAATATCACGGCTATGGCCATTTTAAACTTTGCGGCTCCGCAGCCCTCTGTTCCCAAAGTCTTTGTCTCAGGCCCTTGGAAATCTCAGCTCCAAAGAGCAGAAGTCTGGCCTCCCCAGGCAGAGGCGATGAGCCGAGAGCCGGTAAAGCGGCAGGGACAAGGCCGCCCGCAGACTAGGGTTCATGCTGGCCTCACAGCTTGCCCTGCCCCGTGCCTCCGAGGTGAAGCGAGCAGGTGACAGCGGAGGCAGAAGCGGTGGCTTCCCAGGTCAGCGGGGCGAAAAAGACACAAAAGGTGCGGGAGAGAGCTCTAGCCAGTGCTTGGAATCCACATACAAAAGCTGTGCGGCGGGGAAGGCGCGCCCCAAATACAAGGCTCCAGATGCCACCAAGTTTCCGGTAGCGCAAGCGCGAGAAGCCATGGCAGCCACCGCCTTGAGTCCGAGCGGCCGCCAGTGTGGCCCGGCCATGGTCCCCTCCTGGACGCGCAGGCGGCCACTCACGTGGGCGGCGAAGCATGTCCCGCGGATGCACGCGGGTGGCAGACAGGACATGTCTCACAGGTGGCGCAGGCCAGGTGCACAGCACAGCCTCCTTTGCTGGAATGTGCAGCTCCTGAGAGCTCGAGGCGCAGCAGCAGAGGAAGCACCTCCAAGGCCGGGGGCCCCAAATCCCTGTGGCCGCAAGGGTGGTGACTCTCCTGCAGGCTGACCTTTGTGCCAGCGAGGTTCGGCTCTGCCCGGGAGCCCCAGCCCCAGGAGAGGAGCGGGAAAGTATTCCCCTCTCAGATAAGCTAAACCTGCCTTTCAGCGGGGATTGAAATGGGGGGATTTCGGCTGCTGGTTGTAGCAGCTATTAAAATTTATGAATAAGTAGAAGACTAAAATTCTTTTTAAAAGTTATCTGATTTCCTTTAATAAATAGAAATACTTAAAAATTTGGGAAAATTACAAATTTTTTCAATCATTCTCTTTCTTTAAACTCATTTTATTTCTTTACTGTTCTATGTCTAAAATGAAAGCGAAGGAAACGCCTGTTTAAATATGACTAAACAGAATCTCATAAACGGCCATTCTCAAACCTTTTCAAGAGAGTTCTGTTTAGTTTCTATCCTTTTATTCCTATCATAATAGCCCTGCATAAAAATCAAGCAGGTGGGGGGGGGGGGCTGACCTGTGGTGGTGCAGTGGATAAAGCGTCGACCTGGAAATGCTGAGGTCGCCAGTTCAAAACCCTGGGCTTGCCTGGTCAAGGCACATATGGGAGTTGATGCTTCCAGCTCCTCCCCCCCCTCTCTGTCCTCTCTCTCTCTCTCTTTTTCTGTCTCTCCCTCTCCTCTCTAAAATGAATAAATAAATAAAAAATTTAAAAAAAATCAAGCAGGCCACATTCTAATCTCTAAAATCCCAGGTTTCTCTCTGATTTGTCTATCTTGTCCAATCCTTGTTTGTGTTTAATCTTTGTTTAATGTTGTCTAAATGTGATATTTTAAGTACTTGCATGCAAAAAATTGAAAATACCAACTTTAATATTGAAAAAATAAAATGATATCATCCCTACAAATTTTTAATTTTAATTGAAACAAGTATAGCACGCTCATTTAAATTTAAATAAAATAGAATGTGGATCCTAAAGACTTGCTAATTTTGGCTAACCTGCTTCAAACTTCAGGCTGCTTGCTGCAGCTGCAAAGCTTAAAGCAAAGTAAATTTACCTAACACAGGTGTAGATTTTCTTTTCTTTTTTTTTTTTTTTTTACACTGTACAAGCCCCTTCAGTGCTCACAGCCCACAGGTAAGGAGGCCGCGCAATGGTTCAAGACTGCAACTTACTCTGGCATGGGTACACTGTGAGACAAAGGTGTAGATTTCCCTTAATAATATAGGAAAATAATGAAAGCTACACTGGAATTTTCCAGCTTTAATATGCTCTTTAATTTGCCTATTCATTAATGGGGTAGAAATGTTTTAATAAGTATGGGAATGTTACTTAAAAATGCATTTACTATATTTTGTTAAAAATTAACATAAAGACAAATATTTCTTACAATTTAGAAGTCAAAATATTATAAACTATACTCAACAAATGCTTAAAAGTCAATTATAAATAATCTTAAAAAGGGGGGAAGGAGTCATATCCTGGAACTCCTGCAAATCTTTTTTTTTTTAACAGAGAGATTCAGAGACAGGGACAGAGAGATGAGAAGCATCAATCATTAGTTTTTCATTGCGCATTGCGACACCTTAGTTGTTCATTGATTGCTTTCTCATATGTGCCCTGACCGCAGGCCTTCAGCAGACCGAGTGACCCCTTGCTCAAGCCAGCGACCTTGGGTCCAAGCTGGTGAGCTTTTGCTCAAATCAGATGAGCTTGCACTCAAGCTGGCGACCTCGGGGTCTTGAACCTGGGTCCTTGAAATCCCAGTCCGATGCTCTATCCACTGCACCACTGCCTGTTCAGGCCCTGCAAATTTCTTTTGAATACTAATGTACAGGTTTATTCAGCAGCTGAGAGACTCTGGATCCTATAGGAGATGCCACTGCAAACTTCTACCCTCTTTTATTTGATCCAGCTGATAATGCTGTTGTTTTGTCTTTTTCCAATCAGCTCCAAATATATGAAAAAAGTCTATATAGGCAAATGGGGACCCTCTAACCTCTCAATGAAATCTTCTAAGCATGGCTTTTAAGGTCTATAATGACCAAAAGAGGAACAGAAAAGGCAGACAGAGCCCAAAAAGAGATCAGGCAAAATACCAGCTCTTGGCATATGCCCATAAAGGCTCCAGTGCCCTGAAGGGGCTTCATAAGACTCCATTAGGGCCCTGCTTCAAGAGTGGAAAGGAAGGTCATTGAGCTAAAGCCTACCAGGCTTCTCTGCCCCCACCAGAGACATGCCTTTGCTGTGGGGAAAAAGGGACACTGAAAGGTAAGCTGCCCCCTCACTCCTCCAAAGGAGGGTTCAGTCTCTTCCAGCCCTGATCCAGCCACCTATGACCTGACCTTGCCAGCCTACTGGGGCTTGCCACTGAAGACTAAAGGTGCCCAGGGCTGTCAGCCCCATCTCACATTACTGTGGACAAGCCTAGAGTGTTTCTTCCAAGTAGCGAGTAAACTAATTTCATTTCTTATGGACACAAGGGCCACTTATTATGCCTTGTCTGAATATTCAGGTTTTTATTCATCCCTCGAAGATCTCTATTGTGGGTGTTGATAGTCTTATTTTCTGTTGCTTTGTTTAATATTTAGTGTTTCCTTTATTCCTCTTGCCTCAATGCCCTATGCATATTTTAGGCTGGGACTTGCTCCTAATTTAGACTAATTTACCTCTGCCACCCAGCATAGTGTATCCCCAGGTTCTCTTCACCACACCATGGTTTCAGAGCTCCAGGAAAAGGCACCCTGGGTTCACCTCTCCAGTTTAAAGAAAACAGAAGCTCCATCTTCATATGTGCTGCAGATGGCTTTTCCAGTCTACCTAAATTGTTACCAACTGTAAACAGTGGTCATTGGGACTTGAACTCTAGCGGCAAAGCATGGAAATGTGACCACAACTCCAGTGCCTTGTGAACTTTTCCTAAATGTGTGTGACTCCTGCTCCTTGGGACAGTTCTCAGACTGAACTGGGGTTGGGTTACATTTACAAATAATGTGAAGCAATAATGGTGTCAACATGGACTTGGTGAAAATACATTAACATATTAAAGACATTTAAGACTGTAAGAATTTTATTTTAAATCCTGTTGTATTAGTTAAGACTTTGCTTAATAATCTAATAGGCATTAATCACTTCATTGTATTAAGACACTTGTTATAGTATCTGTTAGCATTGGCTATTTTAATTTTGTTATTTATTTTATATTTTTCCAGTTTGTCTCCAAATCTAAACATGGGAATTCAGATAAGTATGAATCACAACACACGAATTGAAGTTTTAATAAATACAAAAAAGGGATCTGTTGGGGACTGAAATATAAACAAGATGTCTTTATAACTAGGGAACAGAGGTGCTGAGCCTAACCACCCATCTCACCTGCCCAGTTAAGAAAGAGCTATACCTGATTATTGCTTGTCCCACCCATGTTCTCCAGAGGAGGCTGGAAGCTAGTTTCTTATTGGTGTAAAGTTAAATCTAAATGGTATGGTGGGGGTTGTCTTTGAGTTGTCTTAAAAACAATTGAATTGCTAATGGACCACATTTTTTTCCATGAATAAAGACGAATGCCGCCATTCTGGGGGCCGCCATTGCATTGGCTCAGAAACAGTAGAGACTATTTGCCATGTGGTCCTCCCAAACTCATCTTTATATATATAAAAACTCATCTTTTATATATATATCTTTATATATATAAAAGATATAGGGAATTAAATATATATATATATATTTAATTCCCTATCATTTATTTAATTCTATACCTTTTCCCATTCAAGGACCCCGTAATAGACTAGTCATGGCTTTAATTCCTGGTCAGGGCACATACAAGAAACAGCCAATGAATGTATAAATAAGTAAAAGAAAACTCAATGTTTTGCTCTCTCTCTCTATTCTTCTTTCTCTAAAATCAATATATAAGTTTTAAATATTAAGGATAAATCTGGTCTTTTTAAAAATAGTACATTGTATCACCTGATGAGATGGTGGCACAGTGAATAGAGCATCAGACTAAAATGCAGAGGACCCAGGTTTGAGACCCCGATGTCGTCAGCTTGAGCGAGGGCTCATCTAGTTTGAGCAAAGCTCACCAGCTTGGACCCAAGGTCGCTGGCTTGAGCAAGGGGTTACTCGGTCTGCTGTAGTCCCATGGTCAAGGCACATATGAGAAAGCAATCAATGAACAACTAAGGTGTTGCAACAAAAAACTAAGATTGATGCTTCTCATTTCTCTCCATTCCTGTCTGTTCCTAGCTATCCCTCTCTCTGACTGTCTCTCTGTCTCTGTAAAATTAAGTAAAATAAAATAGTACATTATTAAACTATTGATCCAATCATTACCAGTCTAAAGAGGTTAAGTGAAATCACCTGAGGTTATCAATATCACCTCAGATCTCTTTTATACTAGACTAGAGTAACTCAGGAGATAGTCTCATTGAGAATCGAGGAGAAAAAGGTATTATCAAGGAGCAAGTTTGAAAACTTTCAGAAAGATGCTCAGTGAGGGTAGGATGTTTTAAAATTTAAAAAAAAAATCACAGAATTGGAGGGAAAAGTTGGTTTCTTCTAGAAAAGTTTGACTTCAGAAAGACGGTTCTTCAAGCAATAAAAATATTTGCTGACCAAAAACTTAAAGAATAAACAAGCCACAAACGTTCAAGATTTTGGGCATGAGAACACAAAGACCCTGTGAATCTCTGCACAGTAACAAGTGATGGAGCAATTTTAACATTTTTTTAAATTAATTTTGGGGGTTTTTTGTTGTTACTTTTTTTGTATTTTTACAAAGCTGGAAATGGGGAGATGGTCAGACAGACTCACGCATGTGCCTGACTGGGATTCACCCGGCATGCCCACCAGGGGGCGATGCTCTGCCCATCTGGGGCATGATTGCTCTGTTGCAACCAGAGCCATTCTAGTGCCTGAGGCAGAGGCCATGAAGCCATCCTCAGTGCCCAGGCCAACTTTCCCCCAATGGAGCCTTGGAAGCGAGAGGGGAAGAGAGAAACAGAGAGGAAGGAGAGGAGGAGGAGTGGAGAAGCAGATGGTTGCTTCTCCTGTGTGCCCTGGCCAGGAATTGAACGCGGGACTTCTGCACACCAAGCCAATGGTCTACCACTGAGCCAACCAGCCAGGACTTTTTAATTAATTTTAATGGGGTGACATTGATAAATCAGGGTACATATATTCAGAGAAAATATCTCTAGGTTATTTTGACATTTGATTATGCTGCATTCCCATCACCCAAAGTCCAATTGTCTTCCATCACCTTCTAACTGATTTTCTTTGTGCCCCTCTCCACACCCCACCCCGTAACCCCCACACTCTTGTCCATGTCTCTGAGTCTCCTTTTTATGTCCCACCTATGTATGGAGTCATATAGTTCTTAGTTTTTTATGATTTACTTATTTCGCTCAGTATAATGTTATCAAGGTCCATTCATGTTGTTGTAAATGATCTGATGTCATCATCTCTTATGGCTGAGTAGTATTCCATAGTATATATGTACCAAAGCTCTTTAATCTACTCATCCACTGACGGACACTTGGGCTGTATCCAGATCTTCACTACCGTGAACAATGCTGCCATAAACAACGGGGTGCATTTCTTCTTTTCAAACAGTGCTATGGTGTTCTTGGGGTATATTCCTAAAAGTGGTACAGCTGGGTCAAAAGGCAGTTTGATTTTTAATTTTTTGAAAAATCTCCATACTGTTTTCCACACTGGCTGCACCAGTCTGCATTCCCACCAGCAGTGCAGGAGGGTTCCCTTTTCTGCACATCCTAGCCAGCATTCTGTGTTGTTTTGTTGATGAGCGCCATTCTGACTGGTGTGAGGTGATATCTCATTATGGTTTTAATTTGCATTTCTCTAATAATTAGTGATGTTGAGCATTTTTTCATATGCCTATTGGCCATTTGAATGTCCTCTTTGGAGAAGTGTCTATTCATTTCTTTCGCCCATTTTTGATTGGATTGTTTGTCTTCCTGACATTGAGTTTTACAAGTTCTTTATAAATTTTGGTTATTAACACTTATACATGTTGTCAAATATATTCGCCCATTGTGTAGTTTGTCTTTTTATCCTGTTTTTATTGTCTTTAGCTGTGCAAAAACTTTTGCTTTTTTTTAAAGATTTTATTTATTCATTTTAGAGAGGAGAGAGAGAGAGAGAGAGAGAGAGAGAGAAGAGGGAGGAGCAGGAAGCATCAACTGCCATATGTGACTTAACCAGGCAAGCCCAGGGTTTCAAATCGGCGACCTCAGCATTCCAGGTCGACGCTTTATCCACTGCACCACCACAGGTCAGGCTGTGCAAAAGCTTTTTACTTTGATATAGCTCCACTTGTTTATCCTGTCTTTTATTTCCCTTCCCCGTGGAGATAAATCGGCAAATATATTGCTGCAAGAGATGTCAGAGAGCTTACTGCCTATGTTTTCTTCTAAGATGCTTATGGTTTTACGGCTTACATTTAAGTCTTTTATCTATTTTGAGTTCATTTTTGTGAATGGTGTAAGTTGGTGATCTAGTTTCATTTTTTTGCAGGTAGCTTTCCAATTTTCCCAACACCATTTGTTGAAGAAGCTGTCTTTACTCCAATGTACGCTCTTACATCTGTTGTCAAATATCAGTTGTCCATAAAGGTGTGGGTTTATTTCTGGGTTCTCAGTTCTGTCCCATTGATCTATATGCCTGTTCTTATGCCAATACCAGGCTGTTTTGAGTACAGTGGCCTTGTAGTATAACTTGATATCCAAAAGTGTAATACCTCCCAATTTATTCTTCCTTTTCAAGATTGCTGAGGATATTCATGTTCTCTTTTGATTCCATATAAATTTTTGAAATATGTGTTCTATATCTTTGAGGTAAGTCACTGGTATTTTAATCGGTATTGCATTGAATTTATAAATTTCTTTGGGTAATATAGACATTTTAATGATGTTTATTCTTCCTAACCATAAGCACGGTATACGTTTCCACTTGTTTGTATCTTCTCTGATTTCTTTCATCAATGTTTTATAATTTTTCAAGTACAAGTCTTTAATCTGCATGGTTAAATTTATTCCTAGTACTTTATTTTTTTGTTGTTGCAATGGTGAAGGGAATTGCTTCCTTAATTTCTCTTTCTGACAGTTCATTGTTAGTGTATAAAAATGCCTCTGATTTCTGAGTACTAATTTTATATTCTGCCACCTTGCTGAATTCATTTATCTCAGTTTTTTTACTGAGACTTTAGGGTTTTCTATATACAATATCATATCATCTGCAAATAATGATAGTTTTACTTCTTTTTTTCCAATTTGGATGTCTTTTTTTTAATATTAATATTTTTTTATTAAATTTAATGCAGTGACATTGATAAATCAGGGTACATATGTTGAGAGAAAATATCTCTAGATTATTTTGACATTTGATTGTGCTGTATACCCCTCCCGCAAAGTTAAATTGTCTTCTGTCACCTTCTATCTGGTTTTCTTTATGCCCCTCCCCTCCCCTAACCCCTCTCTCCTTCTTCACCCCCTCCCCCTTCCCCCAACCCCCCCGCCCCTGTTGCCATCACATTCTTGTTCATGTCTCTGAGTCTCATTTTTATGTCCCTTCTATGTATGGATTCATCTCAGGTTTTTTTCTGATTTACTTATTTCACTCCGTATAATGTTATCAAGGTCCATCCATGTTATTGTAAATGATCCGATGTCATCATTTCTTATGGCTGAGTAGTATTCCATAGTATATATGTACCAAAGTTTTTTAATCCACTCGTCCTCTGACGGACACTTGGGCTGTTTCCAGATCTTCGCTATTGTGAACAATGCTGCCACAAACATGCGGGTGCATTTCTCCTTTTGGAGCCGTTCTATGGTATCCTTGGGGTATATTCCTAAAAGTGGGATAGCTGGGTCAAAAGGCGGTTCGATTTTCAGTTTTTTGAGGAATCTCCATACTGTTTTCCACAGTGGCTGCACCAGTCTGCATTCCCACCAGCAGTGCAGGAGGGTCCCCTTTTCTCCACATCCTCGCCAGCACTTATTCTGTGTTGTTTTGTTGATAAGCACCATTCTGACTGGTGTAAAGTGATATCTCATTGTGGTTTTAATTTGCATTTCTCTAATGATTAGTGATGTTGAGCATTTTTTCATATGCCTATTGGCCATCTGTATGTCCTCTTTGGAGAAGTGTCTATTCATCTCTTTTGCCCATTTTTGGATTGGGTTGTTTGTCTTCCTGGTGTTGAGTTCTACAAGTTCTTTATAAATTTTGGTTATTAACCCCTTATCAGACGTATTGTCAAATATGTTCTCCCATTGTGTAGTTTGTCTTTTTATTCTGTTCTTGTTGTCTTTAGCTGTGCAAAAGCTTTTTAGTTTGATATAGTCCCATTTGTTTATCCTGTCTTTTATTTCACTTCCCCGTGGAGATAAATCAGCAAATATATTGCTCCGAGAGATGTCAGAGAGCTTACTGCCTATGTTTTCTTCTAAGATGCTTATGGTTTCACGGCCTACATTCAAGTCTTTTGTCCATTTTGAGTTTATTTTTGTGAGTGGTGTAAGCTGGTGATCTAGTTTCATTTTTTTGCAGGTAGCTGTCCAATTTTCCCAACACCATTTGTTAAAGAGGCTGTCTTTACTCCATTGTATTTCCTTACCTCCTTTGTCAAATATCAGTTGTCCATAGAACTGTGGGTTTATTTTTGGGTTCTCTGTTCTATTCCATTGATCTATATGCCTGTTCTTATGCCAGTACCAGGCTGTTTTGAGTACAATGGCCTTGTAGTATAACTTGATATCAGGAAGTGTGATACCTCCCACTTTATTCTTCTTTTTTAAGATTGCTGAGGCTATTCGTGTCCTTTTTTGGTTCCATATAAATTTTTGGAATATGTGTTCTATATCTTTGAAGTATGTCATTGGTATTTTAATTGGTATTGCATTGAATTTATAAATTGCTTTGGGTAATATAGACATTTTAATGATGTTTATTCTTCCTAACCATGAGCACGGTATATGCTTCCACTTGTTAGTATCTTCCTTGATTTCTTTTATCAATGTTTTGTAATTTTCCGAGTACAAGTCTTTAGTCTCCTTGGTTAAGTTTACTCCTAGGTACTTTATTTTTTTGGTTGTAATTGTGAAGGGGATTGTTTCCTTAATTTCTCTTTCTGACAGTTCATTGTTAGTGTATAAAAATGCCTCTGATTTCTGAGTACTAATTTTATATTCTGCCACCTTGCTGAATTCATTTATCTCAGTTTTTTTACTGAGACTTTAGGGTTTTCTATATACAATATCATATCATCTGCAAATAATGATAGTTTTACTTCTTTTTTTCCAATTTGGATGTCTTTTATTTCTTCTTCTTCTCTGATTGCTGTGGCTAGGACTTTCAGAACTATGTTGATTAAGAGTGGTGAAAGGGGGCACCCCGGCCTTGTTCCTGATCTTAAGTGGATTGCTTTTAATTTTTTCCATTGAGTATGATGTTGACTGTGGGTTTGTTATAGATGGCCTTTATCATGTTGAGGTATGTTCCTTGTATTCCCACTTTACTGAGAGTTTTGATCATGAATGGGTGCTGGATTTTATCAAATGCTTTTTCTGCATCTATTGAAATTATCATGTGGTTTTTCTCCTTCCTTTTGTTTATATCATGAATCACATTGACTGACTTGTGAATATTGTACCAGCCTTGCCTCCCAAGAATAAATCTCACTTGATCATGGTGTATGATTTTTTTCATATATTGCTAGATCTGGTTTGCTAATATTTTGTTGAGAATTTTTGCATCTAAATTTATCAGGGATATTGGCCTATAATTTTCATTCTTTGTGTTGTCTTTGCCTGTTTTGGAATCAGAATTATGCTCACCTCATAAAAGGAGCTTGGAAGTCTTCCTTCCTCTTGAATTTTTTGAAATAGCTTGAGAAGGATAGGAGTTAGTTCTTCTTTGAATATCTAGTAGAATTTACTTCTGAAGCCATCAGGCCCAGTATTTTTCTTTTTGGGGAGTTTTTTGATAACTGTTTCAATCTCATTTGTTGTAATTGGTCTGTTTAAGTTTTCTGATTCTTCCAGATTAATTTTTGGAAGATTATATGTTTCAAAGAATTTGTCCATTTTATCTAGGTTGTCTAGTTTTTTGGCATACAGATGATTATAGTATTTTCTTACAATATTTTGTATTTCTGTTGTGTCAGTTGTTATTTCTCCACTCTCATTTCTAATTTTATTTATTTGAGTCCTCTCTCCTTTTTTCTTGGTGAGTCTGGTTAAAGGTTCATTGATCTTGTTTACCTTTTCAAAGAACCAGCTCCTGGTTTCCTTGATCCTCTCTATTGTTTCTTTAGCCTCTATGTCATTTATTTCTGCTCTGATCTTTATTATTTCCTTCCTTCTACTAGCTCTTGGCTTTACTTGCTGTTCTTTTTCTAGTTCCTTTAGATGCAGGGTCAAGTTGTTTATTTGAGCTTTTTCTAGCTTCTTAAGGTATGCCTGTAATGCTGTAAACTTCCTTTTCAGGACAGCTTTTGCTGTACTCCATAAATTTTGAGTTGATGTATGCTCGTTATCGTTCATTTCTAGGAATTTTTTTATTTTTTACTTGATCTCATTGTTAACCCATTTGTTATTTAATAACATGCTATTTAGTTTCCAAGTGTTTCAGTATTTTTCAGTTTTTCTGATGTTGTTGATTTCTAGATTCATGCCATTGTAATCAGAGAAAGTGCTTGATATGGTTTCAATCTTTGTAAATTTGTTGAAACCGCTTTTGTGCCCTAACATGTGGTCTATCCTAGAGAATGTACCATGAGCACTTGAAAAGAATGTATATTCTACAGCGTTAGGGTGAAAGGTTCTGAAGATATCTATTAAATCGAGTTGATCTAGTATTTCCTTTAAGTCTGCTGTTTCTTTGTTAATTTTCTTTCTTGAGAACCTATCTAGTGATATTAGTGGGGTATTGAAATTCCCTACTATTATAGTATTGCTATTGATATCACCCTTTGAATTCATAAAAGTCTGCTTTATATATAAATTCTCCCGGAAAGTACTGTTCGTTTCTATCACAAGTTTTGACATGTAAGCACATGTTTATTTGGCGCATGTGTGCCTCTCTATTTTTATCACTTAATGTATACATACTGACGTAGCAAATTAACTAAAACAAAGTTGATTCATGTTAGTCTTATGTGTGAAGCGATAATGTACCCATGGCTACTGATAAAGTTCATTTATGCTCTATTGTATACAAATTTCAACAAGGAAGAAATGCTACAGAAGCATGTAGAAATTTATTGAAAGTGTTTGGTGAAGGTACAGTTTCTGATAGGACATGCAGAAGATGGTTCAAAAAATTTGAAACAGGTGATTTCGACCTTTTTATAAGCCACGTTCTGGGCGACCATCTTTGATTGATGATGATGTTGTTAAGACCATGTTGGGGCAAGATCCTTTTCTGACAGCATCAGAGATCACAGAAAGGCTTAATTTAGCTCAGCAAATCATTTCGGACCATATTCGGAAGATAGGATTGGTGTGGAAATATATTATTTAATAAAATTTATTGACGGTAAGAAAAGTTTGTATTTTTTTTAATTCCAAAAACAGACAGAACTTTTCGGTAGACCTTATATTTTGGTGCTCCTATTTTAGGTGCATAGATATTTATAATGGTTATATATCTTCCTGTTGGATTGTTCCCTTTATCATTATGTAGTGTCCTTCTTTATCTCTTACTATATCCTTTGTTTTAAAGTCCATTTTGTCTGACATAAGTATTGCTACCCCAGCTTCTTTTTCATTTCCATTTGCATGAAATATTTTTTCCACCCTTTTACCTTACGTCTATGTGCATCTTTTGTTTTAAGGTGTGTCTCTTGTAGACAGCATATGTATGGGTCCTATTTTTTTTATCAATGCAGCGACTCTATCCCTTTTGACTGGATCATTTAATCCACTTACATTTAAGGTTATTATTGAGATGTAGTTGTTTATTGCCATTTTATTTTTTAAAACTGTATTCCTCTTTTGTTATATTCTTTTTCTCCTTTGATCTGTTTACAACAGGCCCCTTAACATTTTTTGCTGCATTGGTTTGGTTGTAGTGAATTCCTTGAGGTTTTCTTTTTTGTCTGGAAAGCTTTTTATTTCTCCTTCAATTTTAAACGATAGCCTTGCTTGATAAGGTATCTTGGTTGTAGGCTCTTGGTCTGCATTACTTTGAACATTTTTTGCCATTCCCTTCTGGCCTCAAGTGTTTCTATTGAGAAGTTGGAAGTTATCCTTATGGGGGCTCCTTTGTAGGTGATAGTCTTTTTTTCTCTAGCAGCTTTTAATATTTTCTCTTTATCACTTAGCTTTGGTATTTTAATTATGATGTGTCTTTTTTTAATATTTTATTTATTGATTTTTAGAGAGAAGGGAGAAAGAGAGAGAGAGAGAGAGAAAGGGGAGGAGCAGGAAGTATCAACTCCCATATGTGCCTTGACCAGGCAAGCACAGGGTTTCAAACTGGCAACCTCAGTGTTCCAGGTCGACGCTTTATCCCACTGCGCCACCACAGGTCAGGCTATGATGTGTCTTGGTGTAGATTTTTTTTGGTTTCTTTTAATGGAGTTCACTGTGCTTCTTGAACTTGTGAGACATTTTCCTGCCTTAATTGAGGGAAGTTTTCAGCTATGATATGTTTGAACAAAGTCTTTATCCCTTATTCTTTCTCTTCTTCTTCAGGAACCCCTATGATGCAAATGTTATTTTTCTTCATGTTGTCACAGAGCTCTCTTAGAGTTTCCTCAGACTTTTTGAGTCTCATTTCTTTTTTCTGCTCTGCTTCCATGCCTTCATTTATCTTGTCCTCTAACTTGCTGATTTGATTCTCAGCTTCATCCATCTTGCTTTTAATTCCTTCCATTGTGTTCTTCATTTCTGATATTGTATTTGTCATTTCTGACTGATTCTTTTTTATTATTTCAATGTGCTTTTGTATATTTGTTATCTCTTTATTTAGGTATTCATAATGACCATCTATTGTTGTTCTAATATCTTTGTGCATCCTAACAATCATTATTTTAAACTCTGCATCTCATAATATGGTTATATCTGACTCATTCAGGTCCTTTTCTGGGGATTTCTCTTGATTCATTTGTGTTGCATTTCTCTGCCTTCTCATTTTGTCTGTGTAAAGAAGGTTTTGGCCACTAGAGTCCACCACGTGTGGCCTCTGTGTTCCCTAGGTGTGGTCTGTCTGCAGGCCCACCCCTTCTGCTGTTTCTGCCTAGGGCATTTGGGTATGGGCATAGCTGGTGCCTGCCCACTGGGGCTGTTGCTGTGGTTTCTGCCTCTCCTTCACAGGAGTGGCTGTGATCACATGCTTGGGTGTACTAACCTTGGTGGCCTTGGCCTTTGCCCCGCCCCCATGGGTGGAGTTATACTCAGCCCTGAGGACAAAGGTGAGCACCTTTGCTCAGCTGTGGGTCTCCGCCTCATTCTGGGCTTTCGCCCCGCCCCTGCAGGAGGAGCCTGCTTGTGGGATGGCTGCAAGCCTTGGCTCCACAGGCTGGGTGGGACTGTGTGCCCACGCTCAGTAGCAGGACTCCGCCTGATCTGGGCTTTTGGCTCCACCCCCGTGGGAGGAGCCGGCTCCCAAGTCAGACCACAAGCCTCGGTTCCACGGCGGGGCAAGGCTGTGCTCCTGTGCCCTTGCTCAAGAGTGGGTCTCCGCCCCTTTCAGGGCTCCTGCCCTTCCCCTACAGGCTGGATTGTAGACGGCCCGCAGCTGGGCTTGACCACTTTTGCTCATCTTCTCCTCCCCAGCTGGGCAAGACTGAGCTCACATCTGGGCCTCAGTGGTGGCCAGCTGGCTTCCGTCCTTGCCAACAAAACTGCGCTTCTGTGCCCCACCACTGCTCACCCTCAGGCAAGCCCTCAGCCGTGTGAGTGTGGGCGCTGCAGCTCAGACCCTAAGACTCACTACTGTAGTCCCGAAAGCTCCCTCCTTCTAAGCGACTCTGCTCTGAGTGCAACGGGAGAGCTTGTTTGGCTGGTGTCCTGCTTCCCTTTGCTGGTATTGCTGTTTCCAGGGAAAATATTCACTTCAGATTTGGGGAGTGACTCATCCCAGGGGTTAGGGTGGCTGTCTCTCAAAATGTTTCTCCCTGTGCCTCCTAGATTACACTCTCTTCCTGCTACTCCAGTCCTCTCCTCTCTTCCGGTCCCTTGGAGCCCTGGGTGAGTGGTTGTGAGAGACGTTTTCTGCGCAGTCCCTTTAAGAAGAATCCTGGGTATGAGAAATCAGTCTCTTTCTCACAAAAGTATTCTGTCTTGTTTCCAGCTAAATACTGTCCATACACCTCTTCTAGGCTCTGGGGCTTCAGGCTGGGGCTTTGATCCTGGGTCTCAGGACCCTCCCCTCTCGGCTAAACTCACTTCCCGCCACGCGAGTCTCTCCTGGCTGCCGTTCGCTCCGGGAAGCTGGGCAGCCCTCTCCCTGTTTTCACTTTTCCTACCAGTCTCAGTGTGGCTTCTTCAGTGTTCCTTGGTTGAAGAGTCCTCTTAGTTAATCCAAAGTTGGTTTTTCCAGATGATGGTTCTTAAAATTAGTTTGTAATCCACTTTGGTTCTGGGATGTGAAAGTTGGTACATCCACCTACTCCCCTTTAAGATCTTAATATGGAAAGATCATGAGATTTTTTATTAATTAGACTTCAACTGTAAAACGATGTGTTTAAGAGAGAATAGAACCAATTGTTTTTTTTAAATCCACATGCTTCACAATACTTTTTTGTTTGTATAACATATTTGAGTGCCAAAATCATCCCTCACCCTTTCCAGGATTTTTTTGTTTGTTTCTGTATTTTGGAATTGCATCTATTTATATTGATAAGAAAAGCTACCTAAATATACAGGTTACTAAAATGCACTTTGACCCCAGCGAGACTTTATTTCCTCCTATGCTGATCTTGCAGTTCTAGACAAGGTAGCAATCTTTTTTTTTTTTTTTGTATTTTTCTGAAGCTGGAAATGGGGAGAGACAGTCAGACAGACTCCCACATGCGCCCGACCGGGATCCACCCGGCACGCCCACCAGGGGCGACGCTCTGCCCACCAGGGGGCGATGCTCTGCCCCTCCGGGGCGTCGCTCTGCTGTGACTAGAGCCACTCTAGAGCCTGGGGCAGAGGCCAAGGAGCCATCCCCAGCGCCCGGGCCATCTTTGCTCCAATGGAGCCTTGCCTGCGGGAGGGGAAGAGAGAGACAGAGAGGAAGGAGGGGGGGGGCGGAGGTGGAGAAGCAAATGGGCGCTTCTCCTATGTGCCCTGGCCGGGAATCGAACCCGGGTCCCCCGCACGCCAGGCCGACACTCTACCGGTGAGCCAACCCGCCAGGGCCGACAAGGTAGCAATCTTCGCCAAAATGGAAACCAATAGAGACTAGAGTCGAGAAAATAAACAACAAACAGCTCCCAAGAATGATGAGAGGAGTATTTTGCTATAATCATAATGAGATATTACCTCACACGTATTTGAATGGCAATTACTAAAAAAGACAAGAGATAACAAATGTTGGCAAGGATGTGAGTAAAAAGAATCCTGGTGCACTGATGACAGACTGCCAAATGGTGCAGCCACTATGGAAAAACAAAACAAAGCTTCCACAAAATGAAAATGAAACTTCTATATTATCCAACAGTCCCAATTCTAGGTATATATCTGAAGGACAGAAGTCATTATCTCAGAAAGATATCTGCACCCTCGTGTTCATTGTAGCATTATATATAATAACCAAGATGTGGAAACAACCTAAGTGCCCATCAGTGGATAAATGGATAAAGTAAAAATACATATAAAATTAATACTATTCAGCAATAAAAAAAGAAGGAAATCCTGCCACTTATGCAACATGTATTCATTTTGCATAAATGATCTTGAGGGCATTATTCTAAGTGAAATATGTGAGACAGAGAGAGACAAAAAATGTTCTCACACATGTGCAATCTAAAAATGTCAAAATAATGGAAACAGGAAGTAAATAGTGGTTGCTAGAGGCTAGGGGTTGGGAAAAGTGGGGAAATGTTGATCAAAGGGCATAAACTTTCAATTGTAGGATGAATAAATTCTAAGGATCTAATGTACAGCATGGTGACTACAGTTAACATAAGGTGACCAACTGTTTTACAATGAAAAGGAGGACAAAAATAAATCAAAGAAAACAATACTGTAAAGGAAATAAACATTTTATTCATTGCAACAATAACACACTGTCATATGATAAATGCATAATAAAAACATTTGTAATATTTTATACTATAATTATGTTTACATGCTTATTAATTTTTAATAATAATTGTAAGAAAAAAGTACTCATTTAGTAAAGCTAAATATCAAACAAAAACGAAACCAGTAATTTGGAGTGATATTTGGGTGTATTTATCCTTTTCTAATTTAAAAATGTCTGCTTTATGCAACTATTTAATCAAAATGTACTATTAATAGGTATAGTTTGAGGTTAGATTTCTACTTTAAAACTCAAATTTTGGGAAAATACTTGTAAATAGAATTATATGTATTTGGAAATTATTAAATAGATCATGAATTAATAAAATGTGAATTGTGCTTACCTGTCTATGATTGAATATTCACTGAGAAAGAAATAATCTTGAGTCTACAATGCCGTAGGTGCCATGTCATGTTTCAGTAAGAAGTACACAAAGCCATTTGCATGCTCGGTATATCACACATTATCTCAAGGTCTCGCGTGTGGAGCACATGCAGCTCATAATTGTGTCTCGCCACACTGTACTGATCCTTGATGAATCATCATGTCAGATACAAATACATCACATCACACGTAATGGATCTACTCTGCATTGATCAAATACTGATACATTTACAGATTAGTCTTCCAATATCAAAAAGGAGGACATGTAAGAGGACACTTTTCAAAGGAAGATGAAACTTACAAAAGAAGGATTATCCTCCTTAAAGGAGGATGATTGGTCAACTTAGTTAACAGTATTGTTTTGTATAATTGAAGTTTGCCAAGAAGATAGATATTAAATGTTCTCAGAACAATAACAACAACAAATGGTAACCACATGAGGTTATGGATGTGTTAACTAACCTTATTGTGGTAACCATTTTATAGTATATAGCTACATCTAAACATCACATTGTACACCTGAAGTTTATACAATGTTTATGGCAATTATATCTCAATAAAGCTGGGCGGAACATTTTACTATAGTTTCTAGGATAAAATCTCTCAAACTTATAAGACTTTTTTAGCTTGCAGAATGAAATGCCATAGAAAGTATAATTTTAAAATTATATTTACTCATTCAAATACTTTTTAACACCTATTACTTTTCTGTAAACATAATAGGGTATGAGGTCCTGCCTCGGGTCTCAGGGAGCTTGAGTCTATTGGAGCTTAGGATATGCACCAGGGAGAGTGGCCTCTATCAGTCTAGGCTCAGTCCCTGCTTAGAGACTCATGATCCAGCCTCAGTTCTGTGTATAGCTTTCCTCTCATCATGCTTTTGGACTCCATTCAAATATCACCTCCCTTATTTATTGATTGATTTATTGATTTATTTTTTAGAGAAAAAGAGAGATGAGATGTAGGGAGAGATGAGAAGCATCAACTTGTAGTTACTTCACTTTAGTTGTGTATTGTTTGCTTCTCATATGTGCCTTTACCAGGGGGCTCAAGCTGAGTCAGTGACTTCTTACTCAAGCTAGAAATCTTTGGGCTCAAGTCCACGACCTTGGGATCATGTTGATGACCCCATGCTCATGCTGGCACACCACCTCAAGCCTAGGAAACCACGCTCTAACCAGGGACATTGAGGTTTCAAACTGTGGCCCTCAATGTCTGTATTGATGATCTATCCACTGTGCAACCACAAGTCAAGCTGAATATCATTTCCTTTAGAGGTCCCTTCCCTGATTCCCACACACTCACATACCCTCAACACTACCTAATCAACATTTCACCCAATTTATTCCCTTCCCAATTATGTGTTATATTTTTACTGGAAAAGGTATTGCTTGTGCATTTACTATTTGTCTCCTCTCACTATACTACAAGCTCCACAAGAGCAGGATTTTTTCCTGGCTTATTAATGAACATATGTGTCTCTAGCACCAAGAAGAGTGCATGGTGAGCACACTATACAGTATTGAATAAGGAAATAAATAAATGGAAGTTGGATTGAATGAATGCTGTAATTAGCTCATTACAATCCAATATACTTATTATATGGTGGAGGAAAATCTGGGTACTCCCTTGGAGCCAACAAATGGAAGGCTGGGGTGTAGGAAACCATCCTAGAAAGACACAATGATTACTTCCTAGAGAACATGAAAACATGGATTTGAGAGAAGGGTTTGATCTGTAACTTCATGTTGCTCAGTAAAAGGGGGTAGCAAATGGGGGGAAGATTTGGGAATGAAAAAATGGCAGAGCCTGACCCGTGGTGGCTCAGTGGATCAAACATCAACCTAGAACACTGAGGTCGCCAGTTCAAAACCCTGGGCTTGCCCTGTCAAGGCACATATGGGAGTTGATGCTTCCTGCTCCTCTCCCCTCCTCTCTCTCTCTCTCTCTCTCTCTCTCTCCTCTCTTTTTTTTTCTACAAAGACAGAGAGAGAGAGAGAGGGATAAACAGACAGGAACGGAGAGAGATGAGAAGCATCAATCATCAGTTTTTCGTTGTGAAACCTCAGTTGTTCATTGATTGCTTTCTCATATGTGCCTTGACCATGGGCCTTCAGCAGATCGAGTAACCCCTTGCTCGAGCCAGCGACCTTGGGTACAAGCTGGTGAGCTTTGCTCAAACCAGATGAGCCCGCACTCAAGCTGGCGACCTCGGGGTCTCGAAACTAGGTCCTCCGCATCCCAGTCCAATGCTCTATCCACTGCACCACCGCCTAGTCAGGCTCTCTGTCTCTCTTCTCTAAAGTGAATAAATAAATTAAATATTTTTTTTAAATGGGCAGAGAGTAGTGAGCTCAAATAGAAAATTCAGCCTTTATCCAGAGGGCAGTGAGGGGCAGATAGACCGTGAACAATGGTAGTTGGGCAAGGGAGGACAGGGAATTAAAACATATCTGTCTTAAGAAGTCTCACACCAAGGCCCTGACCATTTGGCTCAGTGTTAGAGTGTTGGCCCAGTGTGTGGAAGTCCCAGGTTTGATTCCTGGCCAGGGCACACAGGAGAGGTGCCCATCTGCTTCTCCACCCTTCCCCCTCTCCTTCCTCTCTGTCTCTCTCTTCCCCTCCCACAGCCGAGGCTCCACTGGAGCAAAGCTGACCCAGGCACTGAGGATGGCTCCATGGCCTCACCTCAGGTACTAGAATGGCTATGGCCACAATGGAGGGAAGCCCCAGATGGGCAGAACATCATTCTTTTTTTTTAAATTTTTTTTTTTACAAAGGCAGGGACAGACAGATAGACAGGGACAGACAGACAGGAATGGAGAGAGATGAGAAGCATCAATCATCAGTTTTTCGTTGCACGTTGCGACTTCTTAGCTGTTCATTGATTGCTTTCTCACATGTGCCTTGACCGCAGGCCTTCAGCAGACCGAGTAACCCCCTGCTGGAGCCAGTGACCTTGGGTCTAAGCTGCTGAGCTCTTTGCTCAAGCCAGATGAGCCCACGCTCAACCTGGCGACCTCGGGGTCTCGAACCTGGGTGCTTCCACATCCCAGTCCGATGCTCTATCCACTGCGCCACCACCTGGTCAGGCCAGAGCATCATTCTTGGGTGGATCCTGATTGGGCACATGCAGGAGTCTGTCTGACTGCCTTCCCATTTCTAACTTTGGAAAAATACAAAAAATAATAATAAAATAAAAAAAAATAAAAGGAGGCTCAACCCAGAAGCACTGTATAGATGGAAGAGGCCAGCAAGCCTGGCAATTCAGTAATTCAGGAAAGAAATGGTGAGGAATTGAACTAAAGCCAAGGTTATGGAAACAGCAAAGAGATGGGCCTGGGGAGACCATCTGAAAGTAAAATCAACAGCAGAAACAGGAGGCAGGTTCAACTCCTGGAGTAGCCATTGCTCCTTAGCAGAATTCTCATTTCTCTATAAAGCCATCCCAGGGACTGCAGCCATGTTCTTTGAAGGCTGGGGGCACACCTTCCAGATCATGTGGTCAGAGAGGACAGCCTTAGGGATCAACCACTCCTGCTGGAGGCAGAAAATAAAGACCAGGCCTCTTGTTTCTGCCCACAGGTCAGCTTTATGCTTGGCCACTTCTATTCCGATAAACACAGTAGGGTAGAATTTCAGAAGCTTCTGCCTCCTCCCTGATGAAAATCCTTTCAGATAAGGATATCTGTTCACATCTATACTTATCATCTAACAAGGCTTACAATGTGCTGGGTTCTGAAAACAAAATCTTGCTGTCAAACAACCTATAATTTAGTGAAGGAGACAAACAAAAAGACAATTAAAATGTACTATGATAAGTACTGTAGTAGAAGTGGTTAAACAAAAAAACAAAAAGCAGAGACCTCTAAGCCAAAGACAAGTTTAGGAATGGGGGTCTTAGATCAGGAAGGGAAAAGAATGGCTCCTCAAAAACAAATACAACTTCTAACTAAAGGAAGGTAAATACCCATTTAAAAAAATAATACCAGCCTGACCAGGTGGTGGCATAGTGGATAGAGAGATGGACTGGGATGCCAAGGACCCAGGTTCGAGACCCCAAGGTCGCCAGCTTGAGCACTGGCTCATCTGGTTTGAACAAAAGCTCACCAGCTTGGACCCAAGGTCGCTGGCCCGAGCAAGGGGTTACTCGGTCTGCTGAAGGCCCACGGTCAAGGCACATATGAGAAAGCAATCAATGAACAACTAAGGTGTCGCAACAAAAAAACTGATGACTGATGCTTATCATCTCTTCGTTCCTGTCTGTCTGTCCCTGTCTATCCCTCTCTCTGACTGTCTCTCTGTCTGTAAAAAAAAAAAAAAAAAAAAAAATTATTTAAAAGAAAAATAACACCAGCTCAGGTATAAATAAACAAAAGTGAACCATAGAAAACATCCACAGTTAATAATACTAAATGACACTTATTGGGTGCATGAAATGTGCCAAGAGCCCTGGGTCTTGTACATTTTTTTTCTCATTTCATCCTTGTTGGTCAAATAAGTTTGTAAATATGATATATAGGTTTGCTCGCTTATAGTTTGCATTGGGTGGGGGACAGGCTGTAAGCAGGCAGGGTTGTTATACTCTAAGGCTTAGTTTTAAGACTAAGCCTTTCCAACCCTAAGTGACTTTGTATCAGAGTTCCTTGTTTATATGTTGGATTAAAGGTTTGGATTTCTACAATATAAAATGGGGCAGACTGGGAGCTTGCTCTCTCTCGGTTCCTGAGATTAGCATTAGAGGAGAGAGCAGAGAAAGGCCAAGTGAAAGAGAGGAGAAGCAGCCAAGATGATGGAGCGCTGAAGGAGAAGCCAGTTTGTGCAGAGAGAAGGAGATGGGAAACAGAGGTGAATAAGGCTGGTGAGGTAGGAACCTTTGATTCTAGGAAACTCGAATAAGTCAGTGGCTTTGGGAGTGGACTGAGTGGAAAGAGAAATGTTTTCCTACTGTATGTATTTCTTGCCCACTGGGTGCAAGCTAGGATTAAAGCTAATGGCTCAGCAGTTCTTAGCTCCATTGTTTCATTACCATCTGTTCGAATCCAATGTGAACCTGCATGGGCCAGGCAGCTGTGATGGTGGCCACGGCTACTGGCCATACAATTCTCATACCAACCTTATGAGAGTAACCCTGTTCACATTTTACAGGTGAGAGAGCTCAGGTTCAGAAAGGTTGAGTGAGTGCTTGGCCCCAAGTCACAAATAGTAGCAGAGCTGGGATTCCTACCTGGACAATCTGAATGCTGCTCTTGCCCTCCACGAGGATAGGTCCTCCACAGTGTTTAACAGACTTGCCCAAGGTCTCACAGGGTCGGGGTGGGAAATTGAATCCAATGGCTGAACTCCTGTGTTTCTACTCTGTTCCATAGTCAAATCTTCAGGCTAAATATATAGTCTCCATTGAGAAAAAAAAAATAAGAAAACACACTCAAACACACTCATAGGAAATTTACTTTCTGTTCATTTTCTTTTTTGTTTCACTTCTCTAAAGGATAAGCTGAGCCCTGCCTCCTATCTCTGTGCTTCAGTTTCACAAGGGACTTGTCAGACGTTATACGGCCTGGGGCAGGAGGGAGGGCAGCTAACTCACCCCCACACACTACTTACACCATTGCCTGGAGGGTATTGAAAAAGCTGACAGTCCCTGATAGCCAGACTCTCAATGCACATTTGCCTGGAACTGCTATATTATTTGGACAAATAATTTTTTTTTCAAAAACAATAATTGGAAATGTGCAATTATTATATTGTTTATAAAAAACTAGAAAGTTAGCCAAAATTTATGTTGAGATCCTTCAATATTTGTATCTCAGCATTCCAAGAGCCAGCTAATCATGGTAATAGGATTTATAATACCGTGGACAGTAACCCCTTACCAGATAGAGCCCTCCTGTACAACTGCAAGACCTTGGTCATTTCCCTGCCTAAAGTGGGCTCCGAGTCACCTCTGTGGGAGTCTGCATGTCTCACACAGTGTCCTGCAGATTTTTCACTTTCAGGCCTCCAGAATTCAGAGCCACTACCTCTGGTTTCCTGGGTGACAGCTGTTCTTATGCCCCTTCCTGCTGCTTCCCTCAAAGACCCAAATGAGCCGGGCTCCCTTTAAAGCTCTCTCCACAGAAGGCCCCTCTCTCCACACCTCTTCCTCACACCTCACCAGCTGGACCCTGAACCAGCACTGATTGTGTCAGGAGTCTCAGGAAGTCACCTGGGAAAACAACACTGTTGGGCAGATAAAATGTATTATGCTCACTTTGTTAAAAAGGCCGTTGCCCAGGTGATATTAATGTGTGTTGAAATTGTTGTAGCCTGAGGCTTGGTTTTGGGATTAAGCCTGTCCCACCCTTTTTGGTGTGAGGTGGTACAATCCTATCATGCCTCAGAGAAGTGACTTTGTATTAGAGACTTCCCTATTATGTATATTGGATTAAGGGTTTGGACTTCTACACTATAAAATGGAGGCAGAACGGGACTTGGCTCTTGGTTCCTGAGGTTAGCATGAGAGAGCAGAGAGAATAGAGCCAGCAGCGGGAGGAGGCCACGTGGAGAAGGCCAGGAAAAGCAGCCAAGATGGCGGAGTACTGAGTGAGATGCCAGTTTGTGTAGAGTTTGTATCTGGGATAAGGAAGGAAATGGGGAACTGAGGAGAATAAGGCTGTTGAGCTAGAAACCTTTGATTCTAGGAAACTCGGATAAATCAGTAGCTTTGTGAGCACTGAATGTGACTGGGTTTTGGAGCCCAGTGTGTGTTTTTACTTGCCCGCCGGGTGCAAGCTAGATTAAAGACTATGGCCCACCAGTTTTTGGCTCCATGGTTTCTTTACCGACTGTCCGAATCCAATGCAAACCTGCATGGGCCAGAAGGCTGCTGTGATAGTGGCTCTGGCCCTGGCTCCTGGCTTTACAAACACCCTCAGCATCTGCTCCCAGTCTTTCCTCCACAGCTGGGACTGAGAAGAGATCCTAGGATTTCTTCCCCAAACTCCTCCTCCCCGCCTCCCTCCCTATTACCTGCACTAGGACACATTTGTGCGCATGCCTATTTACCAGCCCAAACGGGCTTCACTCAAAGTGGGATACACCCCGCCTAGCCACTCAGTCTGCACTCTAGCCTTAGCCTCGGTGCTGCCTTCTCTAATAAACACAGTCGTATAAAAATTATTGAGAAGTTACTGGATTATCTTTTAGTAGGACTAAGGCTGTCACACAATGAGAAACAAGAGTGAGATAACATGAAAACATATATATGTATAAAATCTCACTTGCAAACTGGCTTAAGCGTTGCTTTACTTCAGAAAACAGAGTGGAGAAAGAAGCGCTCGCACATCTGCGCAGAGCCGTGGCCAGCCCTGAGACGCCTGGTGTAAAGCCAATAGCCATGGCCACCATCACAGCAGCCTGGCCCATGCAGGTTCGCATTGGATTTGGACAGTCGGTAAAGAAACAACGGAGCCAAGAACTGATGGGCTGTCATCTTTAATTCTAGCTTGCACCCGGCAGGCAAGTAAAAAATACACACTGGGCTCCAAAACCCACTCACATTCAGTGCTCACAAAGCTACTGACTTATCCGAGTTTCCTAGAATCAAAGGTTTCTAGCTCACCAGACTTATTCACCTCTGTTCCCCATCTCCTTCCTTCTCCAGCGTCAAACTTCACAAACTGGCCTCTCACTCAATACTCCGCCATCTTGGCTGCTTCTCCGGGCCACATGGCCTCTTTCTGCTCTCCTCTAATGATAATCTCAGGGACCAAGAGAGCAAGCTCCCTTTCTGCCCCTATTTTATAGTGTAGATTCAAAATCTTTAATCCAATATACAAAATAGGGAAGTCTCTAATACAAAGTCACTTCTCTGAGGCATGATTGGATTGTACCACCCCACATCAAAAAGGGTGGAAAAGGCTTAATCCCAAAACCAAGCCCCAGGCTACAAGGATTCTCAACACACATTAATATCACCTGGGCGACAGCCTCACGTGGGCAGCGCTATTTTTAACAAAGTGAGCATAATATATTTTATCTGCCCAACACCTGGGTAGACTGCTGCACAGGCGACACGATGGCCCAGTTAGTCGCAGAGCCTGCAGCACTGGTGGTAGGAGCCCGACATGTAGAACAGGAAAACAGGAATCCATCGATTACCCTGCAGCCTGAACAAGACACTGAGCTTTGAACTCTGTATTTGTTTTAATGCTAAATGGCAATTTTACCATCCTGACAGGGTTGTTTGGGTTCAACATAAAGAGCTGTGTTTTATAAACTGCAAGTACCAAAAAATATTAGTTGTTATGATATTGTGTGCATGGAAGAGCAAAAGCAGACGTTTTGACGGCAGCAAAGGTGAGACAAGGACTGGTCTCTAAAGATTACGGGACACACCTGGGGAGCAGGCCTGGAGGTCGAGCAGTACAGGTCAGGTGAGGTACCACAGGGAAGAGGAAGAAGTCCCAGGAGATAGAGGGAAGAGTAAAGGAGGCAAAAAGGGCCTAAGACACTCTTTATCCAGACTCAGAATTTCTTAGGAGTCCTAAGCACTCTTTCAAATGTTTCAGTGCCATCTCAGGTGAGCTGAGAGGTGTAGTTCTCGCCTAGCACACTGCAGAAACCTGACACCAGACTTACAAGTGGAAATGCAAGTCAGAAGTGTGAGTCAGTGGCACTCAGACTTCCGAGCTGAGAGTCTAGGGAGGATGTGTGCACCTGTCTCCTACATGCAAGCTTCAACCCCAAGTCGAAGCTGGACTAGACTGACAAAGTAAGGACTCCCCACTTCACCTCTAACTACTAAGGGCTTTTTTAGTATTGTTCGGGTAATATTAAAAAATTCCTTTTTAGAGGGCCAGTGTGATCCTGGCAAAATACCCAGGTAATCAGCTGAGGAGGTGGACACAAAACCTGGTCATGAAAACAAGTTGTGGTCCTGGCCAGTTGGATCAGTGACAGAGTGCTGGCCTGGCATATGGATGTCCTGGGTTCAATTCTCAGTCAGGCACACAGGAGAAGAAACCATCTGAGACTCTAACCCTTCCCCTTTTCCCATCTCTCTCTCTCTCTCTCTCTCTCTCTCTCTCTCTCTCTTCTCCTCCCACATCCACGGCTCAGTTGAAGCTGTTGGAATCCATGGGAGTCCAAAAGACCAGAGAAACAGGCTTTATTGAAAGAAAGAAAGGAACCCCGCCGGGCACTTCACCCTGGGAGAAGAGCACCGAAAACAGACTGAAGTAAAACTTTATAGGGTTGGGGAGAGCCTCCAGCAAGGGTGTGCTGGTATGTTCGGCTTTCTGGAATACTCTTCATTGGGGTGATTGACCAGCTTCCTGGAGTTCCTTTGTCCCATGGGCAATTGTCCGATAATTAAGGGTGGGGTCAGGTAGCCAAGCAGAACAGCCAAAGGACAGTTTGGAGTTCACGTATCTATCAGAAGCAAGTTGACCCCTGGTGCTGAGGATGGCTCCATGACCCGCTCCAGGGGCTCAGTTGCTGAGCAACAAAGCATCGACCCCAAAAGGGCAGAGCAACGCCCCATAGGGGGGCTTTCCAGATGGATCTTGGTAGAAGTGTGTTGGTCAAATAAGTTTGTAAATATGATGTATATGTTTGCTCCCTTATAGTTTGCATTGGGTGTGGGGGACAGGCTGTAAGCAGGCAGAGTCCTTATAGCCTAAGGCTTAGTATTAAGACTAAGCTTTTCCCCACACCCTTGACTGTTGCATGATGGGGGGTGGTACACTCTTATGAGGAATCCCATTATGCCTCAGATAAGTGACTTTGTATCAGAACCTTCCTTGTTTGTATACTGGATTAAAGGTTTTGATTTCTATACTATAAAATGGGGCAGAGGAGCCCATGCTGGGGGAGAGCAGAGAAAGGCCACATGGAGGAGAGGAGAAGCAGCCAAGATGGCAGAATGCTGAAAGAGAAGCCAGTTGGTGCAGAGTTTGTGTAGAAAGAAGTAGATGGGGAATAGAGGTGAATAAGGCTGGTGAGGTATAAACCTTTGATTCTAGGAAACTCAGATAAGTCAGTGGCTTTGGGAGCCCTGAATGGAAAGGTGTTGGTTAAATAGGTTTGTAAATTGATATATATGTTTGCTCGCTTATAGTTTGCATTGGATATGGGGGACAGGCTGTAAGCAGGCAGGGTCATTATAGCCTGAGGCTTAGTTTTAAGACTAAGCTATTCCCCACACCCTTGACTGTTGCATGATGTGGATGGTGCACTCTTATGAGGAATTCCATCATGCCTCAGATAAGTGACTTTGTATCAGAGACTTCCTTGTTTGTATATTGGATTAAAGGTTTTGGTTTCTACACTATAAAGTGGGGCAGACTAGGAGCTTGCTCTCTTGGTTCCTGCTATCACCATTGCAGGGGCCTTTCTGATCCCTTACCCTTCATGGGAAAAGCAGGTTTTCTGCTTTTCCTTTGTCTTCTCTTGTGGCTTGCCTATCTTGGTGAGACACCAATAAACAGAATGGCCCACCATCCTCCGACTCCACCATTTTTTTTTACTGTCGGCTCGAATCCAAGGGGAACCTGCATGTGAATGGCCACGATGGTGGCTCCTGGCCTTACAACTGGCGTAGTTTGTGGCAGGATTTAGAGATCAGTATGGGGCCGCCACCCTTGAGGGGTAGGGTAGAGGACTGGTTGCTGTTCTGGCTCCACATGGCTGTCCTTTTAGGGGCTGTGGGCTGGATGTTCTTTACTCAAGAGGAAACCAGGAGTTCTGTGTTAGAAGCCTCTGTAAAGCCAGTATCCATGGCCACTATCACAGCCACCTGGCCCGTGCAGGTTCACATTTGATTCGGACAAATGGTAATGAAACAATGGAGCCAAGAACTAGCGGGCCATCATCTTTAATCCTAGCTTGCACCTGGCGGGCAAGTAAAAACACACACTGAGCTCCAAAACCCACTCACTTAGTGCTCACAAAGCTACTGACTTATCTGAGTTTCCTAGAATCAAATGTTTCTAGCTCACCAGACTTATTCATCTCTGCTCCCCATCTCGTTCTCTCTGCATTAACTCTGCACAAACTTGCTTCTCACTCAGCACTCCACCATCTTGACTGCTTGCTTCTTCCATGTGGCCTTTTCTGCTCTCTTCCTCTGCTCTCCTCTCTAATGCTAATCTCAGGAATCGAGAGAGAGCCAGCTCCCAGTCTGCCCCCAGTTTATAGTGTAGATTCAAAACCTTTAATCCAATATACAAACAAGGAACTCTCTAATTCAAAGTCACTTATCTGAAGTATAATAGGATTCCTCATGGGAGTGCACCACCCCACATCAAAAAGGGTGGGAAAGGGGCCTGACCTGTGGTGGCGCAGTGGATAAAGCGTTGACCTGGAAATGCTGAGGTTGCCAGTTCGAAACCCTGGGCTTGCCTGGTCAAGGCACATATGGGAGTTGATGCTTCCAGCTCCTCCCCCCTTCTCTCTCTCTGTCTCTTCTCTCTCTCTCTCTCTCTCTCTCTCTCTCTCCCTCTCCTCTCTAAAAAAATGAACAAATAAATAAAAAATTAAAAAATTAAAAAAAAAAAAGGTGGGAAAAGCTTAGTCCCAAAACCGAGCCTCAGGCCACAAGAATCCTTCCTGCCCACATCCCTCCCCCAACACACATTAATATAATCTCACGCATCCCAAGCAGGAAGGGCAATTAATAATATCACCTGGGCGACAACCTTCCACGTGGGCAGCGCCATCTTTGTTTTTTTTTCTTCTTCTTTTTTTTTCTTTTTTGTATTTTTCTGAAGCTGGAAACAGGGAGGCAGTCAGACAGATTCCCACATGAGCCCGACCGGGATCCACCCGGCATGCCCACCAGGGGTGATGCTCTGCCCATCTGGGGCATTGCTCTGTTGCAACCAGAGCCATTCTAGCGCCTGAGGCAGAGGCCAAGGAGCCATCCTCAGTGCCCGGGCCAACTTTGCTCCAATGAAGCCTTGGCTGCGGGAGGGGAAGAGAGAGACAGAGAGGAAGGAGAGGGGGAGTGGTGGAGAAGCAGATGGGCATTTCTCCTGTGTGCCCTGGCCGGGAATCGAACCCGGGACTCCTGCACGCCAGGCCGACACTCTACCACTGAGCCAAAGTGAGCATAATATATTTTATCTGCCTAACAGCTGCCCAAGGTTGAAAGCTTCAGTATGAATTGCAAATCAAATGGCAGAAAAAGGCAGGAATTGGAGCGAGCACTGGAAAAGGAATTACGGGTTCGCGAGTTGCAGTTTGCCCTGGAAGCTGAATGTTTGCACCACCAATTCTTACAGAAACAACTACAGATTCAAGAGTCTCAGCTTCTGGCCAAAAGCCAGCAGCCACAGGAGCCTAAACGGTCACCAAAGGAGCAGCAGCATCCATGCCGGTGGATTGGCTTTGAGTCAGCGGAGCAGGCGCTTGCGACTCCTCTTCTGAGGATGAGAAGGCTCAGGCTAAAGCTGCCATACGCACACTGAGAGCCCGACCAGTGGTCGCCAAGAAGGTAAAAACCCAGCAGCAAAGAGTCCCTCAGGGGCAGCCACAGCCTCCTGCCCAGGTACTGGAACACTCTGTGGTCCGGCCCTATACCCAGGCAGAGCTGATGGAGTTGGGGGCACAATTTAGGCAGAAACCTACTGAATTCCTGGTAGCCTGGTTACTATGATTATGGGACATAGGGGTGGATGGCATCATGCTCTCCGGAACAGAGACAGAGAAATTGGCCACCATTACCACACACTCCTCCTTGAGGCAGCGTCTTCAGAACTGCCATGGCAACCCAGGAGACCATACCCCATTAGAATGGGTGATGGCCGCCATTCGTATGGTCTGGCAGAATGCTGGAGAATTGCCAGGGGCAATGAGTCGGTGGCAGTGCTACAGTGAGTTAGTAAAGGTCCTTCAGGAACTAGGTATGAAGAATGCTGTTTTCAACCCTGGGTCCCGTGGGCCAGATGACGAAGTGTTTATGGCAAAAATGAGGGAATTTATCCTTGCTAGCAGCCTGTCAGCCCTTTTTGGGTCACTTGTGGCTATTTTTGGCCCCTATGTGGGGCAGCCCATCAATGCAGTTACACAGATGGTAGCAGATTTGGGAGAGCTGGAGGCTGCTCAGGATCATAAAGCTGTTGCCCCTCCAACTAACAAGGGAGACGGCTCTGTAAAGGTCACCTGAACACAGATGTGGGTAGATTTAATTGCGGCTGGAGCGGATAAGGGGAAATTGGATGGCCAGTCTAATAAAATTCTTTTGGAGCTTTGACAGCACCTTAAACCAGAACAGAAGTTCCAGCCACTGAGACGAAAGGCCCCAGCAGCTACCAATAAAACGTTTGGTGCGCGGTCAGCTTGGTTACAAGATGATATGATAGAGACGGCCGAGGGAGAGGAGAACTCCCAAGACCCATTGTACCAGTTTGAATAGGAAAAGGGCTGAGGGACCCGTCTAATGGGGATGGGCGGGGACCGGAGGCCACATGTGGAACTGGCTATCCACTGGTCCCCTTCCAATGTACAATGGGTGTTGGCCTTGATGGATACAGGTGCAGAATGTTCCATCCTGTATGGGAACCCAGAGTAGTTTACTGGGACCCCAGTGGCCATTGACAGTTATGGGGGCCAAACTGTTCAAGTGAAGCCAATAACTATTCCATTGGGGATAGGAAGACTGCTTCCTAAGCCATATAAGGTATATGTATCTCCTATTCCTGAATATATTTTGGGGGTAGATGTCTTGCAAGGACTGTGTGTAAAGCCAGTAGCCATGGCCACCATTACAGTTGCCTGGCCCATGCAGGTTCGCATTAGATTTGGACAGTCGGTAATGAAACAACGAAGCCAAGAACTGGTGTGCCATCATCTTTATCCTAGCTTGCACTTGGTGCACAAGTAAAAACACACACTGGGCTCCAAAACCCACTCATTCAGTGCTCACAAAGCTACTGACTTATCCGAGTTTCCCAGAATGAAAGTTTCTAGCTCACCAGACTTATTCACCTCTGTTGCCCATCTCCTTCTCTCTGCACAAACTCTGCATAAGCTGGCTTCTCCTTCAGCACCCCACCATCTTGGCTGCCTCTCCTGGCCTCCTCCATGTGGCCTTTAATGCTCTCCTCTAGTATAGACTCCTCCTAGAACGTAATCACTCTTCCCCGGAACAACGTGATCTCTCTTCCGTTTAAAACCTATTGGCGTGGCCTGACCAGGTGGTGGCGCAGTGGATAGAGCATCGGGCTGGGATGCAGAGGACCCAGGTTCAAGACCCTGAGGTCACCAGCTTGAGCACGGGCTCATCTGGTTTGAGCAAAGCTCACCAGCTTGGACCCAAGGTCGCTGGCTCCAGCAAGGGGTTACTTGGTCTGCTGTAGCCCCACGGTCAAGGCACATATGAGAAAGCAATCAATGAACAACTAAGGTGTCGCAACACGCAACAAAAAACTAATGATTGATGCTTCTCATCTCTCCGTTCCTGTCTGTCTGTCCCTGTCAATCCCTCTCTCTGACTCTCCATCTCTGTAAAAAAAAATTTTTAAAAAAACCTATTGGCGTGAAAGCCCTCCCCAACACATATTAACACAATCACGCCCATCCCAAGCAATCACTTGGGTGACGGGCTTCCATGTGGGCAGCACCATCTTTAACAAAGTGAGCATAATATATTTTATCTGCCCAACACTGTGGTTGGAAACTACAGCCAGGGAGTTCCGGCTGAGGATCAGGGTTGTGAAGGCAGTACTGCGGGGACACGCATCACATTCCCCTTTGCAATTACCATCCCTCAACGTGTGACTAACACCAAGCAGTAGCGCCTACCAGGTGGTTATGAAGAAGTCACAGGGACAATCCTCAGACCAGAAAAGGTGGGGATCATCCGGCCAGCACACAGTCCTTACAACTCCCCGGTATGGCCTGTGCGCAAACCAGACGGAACCTGGAGAATGACAGTGGATTACAGAGAATTTAATAAAGTTGTTCCTCCTTTGCACACTGCTGTTCCCTCAATAGCTAACACGATGGCTCTGCTAAGCCATGAGTTGGGGACATACCACTTTGTGGCAGACTTGGCCAATGCTTTTTTCTCTATTGATACAGCTGCAGAGAGTCAAGACCAATTTGCCTTTAGTTGGGAAGGGAGACAATGGACCTTTACAGTGTTACCCCAGGGCTATTTACATAGCCCCACCTTGTGCCATAGGCTGGTGGCTGCTGACCTGGCTAAATGGAAACAGCCAGAGGCAGTTCGCATGTACCATTATATTGATGACATTATGTTACCTAGTAACTGTCTTCCAGAATTGCAGCCAGCAGTCCCTACCCTGATATTCCATTTGAAAGCATGTGGCTGGTCATTCAAAGAGAAAAATGACAAGGACCTGAGTTATCTGTTAAATTCTTGGGAGTTGTCTGGTTGGGTAAGTCAACGGTTATCCCTGACGCATTTATAGATAAGATCCAAGCATACCTCGTGCCCACTATGGTAAAACAGTTACAGGAATTCTTAGGTTTGTTGGGGTAATGGTGAGCATTTATACCCCATTTGGCTCAGTTACTACGCCCCTTGTACAACCTTATTCAGAAGGGGGTTCATTGAGATTGGACTGAGCAGGCACAAGGTTCATTTACAGCATCTAAGAGCGCTGTCAAGGTGGCACAGGCTTTGAATGTGTTAGATTCTGCCAGGCCCTGTGAGCTGGATGTTCATGTGACCCCTGAGGGGTTTGGATGGGGCTTGTGGCAATGCACAGAGTGCTTATGGCAACCTATTGGGTTTTGGTTCCAGTTGTGGAAAGGTACTGAAGTCCGTTACTCATTAGTGGAGAAACAGCTGGCAGCTGTGTATGCTGCCCTCCTGGCCACTGAGAGTATTACAACCACAGCTCCAGTTACAGTAAAGACAACATATCCTATTGCAGGATGGGTGAGAGATTGAGTGACCAAACCACACAGTGGTATGGCCCAAATGTCCACCCTGGCCAAGCGGGGCGCCTACCTGCAACAACACTGTGCTCTTAGCACCAGCCCGTTGAGGGCAGAACTGCAGGAAGTCTTTGCGACCTTAGAGTCAGGTGTAGTTGGGGCTCAGGAGGCAGAACCCGAAGTCAGTCCCTACCAGGAGGGGCGGGTGCCCATCCCCGAGGATGCCTGGTATACTGATGGTTCCAGTAGGGGCCAACCTGCCAAATGGACAGCTATAGCCTTTCATCCAGCCACTGAGACTATTTGGATGGACACATGTACAGGCCAAAGCAGCCAATGGGCAGAATTAAAAGCTGTTTGGCTAGTTGTCTGTAATGAACCTTCACCTCTGGTGATCTGTACTGACAGCTGGGCTGTCTATTGTGGACTGACCCTTTGGATTGCTAGTTGGCACATTAACCAGTGGATGGTAATGCACCGTCCACTATGGGGTCAGGCCATGTGGCAGGACTTATGGGAAATAGGACACCAGAAGCAGGTGACAGTATATCATGTCACGGGGCATGCCCCTCTAGCCCATCCTGGGAATGATGAGGCAGATACGTTGGCAAGGGTGCGATGGTTGGAGACTGCACTTGCAGGTGACATGGCACAGTGGCTCCACCAGCACCTGCTCCATGCGGGACAGAAAACTATGTGGGCTACAGTTAAAGCATGGAACTTGTCTGTGTCCTATGCAGAGGTACTTGCAGCCTGTGAGCAATGTGCAGTATGTTCCAAAAAGCACCCTATGAGACCACTGGTGTCACCTGGACAGATCCAGAGGGGTCATGTTCCACTGACACGATGGCAGATAGATATCATTGGACCCTTACCAAAGTCAGAAGGGTACCAGTATGCAGTCACTTGTGTAGATACTGCCACTGGGCTGCTTGCTGCTTACCCGGCCCGTAACCCTGACCAGAGGGCAGTCATACAGGCTCTGGACCACCTGAGTGCACATATGGGCGACCGCTGGTCCTTGAAAGTGACAATGGTACCTACTTCACTGGTTCAGTGGTGAGGCAATGAGCTCAAGAGCTGGGGGTGGACTGGAAGTACCATGTTCCCCACCACCCCCAGGCTGCTGGTATCATTGAGTGGTATAATGGATTCTTAAAGCAGGGACTGTGACAGGAGGGGGACACCGGCTTCCTTACTGGATGGACATGCTGCTCCGGATTTTGAATGAGAGACCTCGATGGGGGAGTCCAGCTCCAGTAGAGACCCTCCTGCATCAGGCAGCTGCCCCCCTTCAGTTGCAGATGCGCACCAAGGACATTTTACTCAAGCCAGGTTTCAGACAGCAGGGCAACGTGCTCTTCCTGCCCCAACAGCCCTTCTTAAAGGACAACGGCTTCAATGGACTTGGCCCTGGACTGTACAGGCCCTGCATCTGAGATGGGTGTCCTTGTTGGCACCATGGGGAAAGGGACTAGAGGTGGACCTCCAGTTAACTCCTTGGGCAACCAGCACCTGGCCACCTAAGATAGAAGTGTATTATCCCTTGAGTGCTCAGGGGGACAGCATTATGAAGGGCACCTTTGTAATTTCTTTATGACCAATAATGAGTTCTCCCATTTTACTACACATAGAACCAGCAGATGCTGGTGTATTGGCCAATAAGGTTTGGTATGCCCGCTCAGGGCGGCCTCTGGTGCCAGCTACGGTGCTGTCTGCAGACAAAACTCTGGCCTGTATTCTGCCAGAGGGAAAGATTTGCCTCTCTTGGTGCCGCTGACAGCTCTCTCATTTCGCCCATAGCTTCTAATTTGTTAATCCTATTGCTGTAGTTGGTACTGTTTCTGTTTATGCAATGTACCCCACTCCTTGCCCAGTGACCATCATGGAAGATACCTGTAGTTTAGATTGTGAAGCGAGCAAAAGGGGTAGAATGTTGGTCAAATAAGTTTGTAAATTGATGTATATGTTTTCTCACTTATAGTTTGTATTGTGTGTGGGGGACAGACTGTAAGCAGGCCCGGTCATTATAGCCTGAGGCTTAGTTTTAAGATTAAGCTTTTCCCCACACCCTTGACTGTTGCATGATGTGGGTGGTGCACTCTTATGAGGAATTCCATTATGCCTCAGATAAGTGACTTTGTATCAGAGACTTCCTTGTTTGTATATTGGATTAAAGGTTTTGATTTCTATACTATAAAGTGGGGCAGACCAGGAGCTTGCTCTCTTGGTTCCTGCTATCACCATTGCAGGGGCCTCCCTGATCCCTTGCCCTTCATGGGAAAAGCTGGTTTTCTGATTTTTCCCTTGTTTTCTCTTGTGTCTTGCCTGTCTTGGTGAGTGTTGGGCAGATAAAATATATTATGCTCACTTTGTTAAAGATGGTGCTGCCTACATTGAAGCCCATCACCTAGGTGATATTAATGTGTGTTGGGGGGGGGGTGCTGTGGGCAGGCAGGATCCTTGTAGCCTGGGGCTTGGTTTTAGGAGTAAGCCTTTCCCACCCTTTTTGATGTGGAGTGGACTTTGTATCAGAGACTTCCCTATTTTGTATTTTGGATTAAAGGTTTTGATTTCTGCACTATAAAGTGGGGCAGACCAGGAGCTTGCTCTCTCTCAATTCCTGAGATTAGCATTAGAGGAGAGAGCAGAGAGAAGAGAAGAGAAAGGCCATGTAGAGGAGGCCAGGAGAAGCAGCCAAGATGGCAGTGTTGAAGGAGAAGCCAGTTTGTGCAGAGTTTTTGCAGAGAGAAGGAGATGGGGAACAGAGGTGAATAAGGCTGGTAAGGTAGAAACCTTTGATCCTAGGAAACTCGGATAAGTCAGTAGCTTTGTGAGCACTGAATGAGTGGGTTTTGGAGCCCAGTGTGTGTTTTTACTTGCCCGCCGGGTGCAAGCTAGGATTAAAGGTGATGGATCACCATTTCTTGGCTCCATTGTTTCATTATCATCTGTCCGATTCCAACCTGCATGGGCCAGGCGGCTGTGATGGTGGCCGTGGCTACTGACTTTACAGTGAAACACCAGTAAACAGAATGGCTCACCATCCTCCGACTCCACCATTTCTTTACTGTCTGCCCGAATTCAATGGGAACCTGTATGTGAATGGCCACAATGGCGGCTCCTGGCCATACAAAAGGGAAGTGTTTTCCCACTGTGTGTATTTCTTGCCCGCTGTGTGCAAGCTGGATTAAAGCAAATGGCCCACCAGTTCTTGGCTCTGTTGTTTCATTACCGTCTGTCCAAATCAAATTCGAACCTGCACGGGCCAGGCGGCTGTGATGGTGACCGTGGCTACTGACCTTACAGAGTGTATATGGGAGTCTCTCTCTCTGCCTCTCTGCTTCTCACTTAAGAAATATTAATAAAAAAAAAAAAAAGAAAACAAATTGTTTTGAAGAGATGGCCATAACTAAGTATTGATAGGAGTGTAATATTCAAAGTAACAGTTTTAATTAATTATAAGAGTGTTTAAGTTAAGTCAATAAATCTTCTGAGGTTTCTGTTGGAAGCACTGAGCCTCACCTCAGGAAGCATTTAAGGGTATAAAGTTGTTGGGCAGATAAAATGTATTATGCTCACTTTGTTCAAGATTACGCTGCCCAAGAGGAGGCCATCGCCCAGGTGATAATAATGTGTGTCTCTGTGGGCAGATAGAATCCTTGTAGCCTGGGGCTTGGTTTTGGGATTAAGCCTTTCCCACCCGTTTTGATGCAGGTCGGTACAATCCAATCATGCCTCAGAAGTGACTTTGTATTAGAGACTTCCCTATTTTGTATATTGGATTAGAGGTTGTGAAGCTACAATATAAAATGGGGGTAGACTACATGAGGGCTGGCGCTCTTGGTTCCTGAAATTATCATTAGAAGAGAGAGCAGAGGAGAGCAGAGTAAAACCACGTGGAGGAGGCCAGGAGAAGCAGCCAAGATGGTGGAGTGCTGAGTGAGATGCCAGTTTGTGTAGAGTTTGTATTTGGGATAAGGAAGGAGATGGGGAACTGAGGAGAATAAGTCTGGTGAGCTAGAAACCTTTGATTCTAGGAAACTCGGATAAGTCAGTGGCTTTGTGAGCACTGAATGTGAGTGGGTTTTGGAGCCCAGTGTGTATTTTTACTTGCCCGCCGGGTGCAAGCTAGAATTAAAGACTATGGCCCATCAGTTTTTGGCTCCATTGTTTCTTTACTGACTGTCCGAATCCAATGCGAACCTGCATAGGCCAGAAGGCTGCTGTAACAGTTGCCCTGGCCTTGGCTTCTGGCTTCACAAAAGTATTTTAATTATAAAAGTTGCAAGAAAATGCATATAAAATATACAGAATGATTGGCACTCTCTCAAATCCCTGGTGCAACTCTGTCCCTTACTGATAAGACAACAGTTTATATCTGGTAGCCCCCATATAAGAAATGGTTTTGCACCAAAAATGGGGATCAGCCTGTCCTGTGGTGGCACAGTGGATAAAGTGTTGACCTGGAATGCTGAGGTTGCTGGTTCGAAACCCTGAGCTTGCCTGGTCAAGGCACATATGGGAGTTGATGCTTCCCGCTCCTCCCCCCTTCTCTCTCTCTCTCTCTCTCTCTCTCTCTCTCTCTCTCTCTCTCCTCTTTCTAAAATAAATAAATAAAAACTAAAAAAAAAAAGTTTAAAAAATAATGGGGATCAGGCCTGACCTGTGGTGGCACAGTGGATAAAGCGTCGACCTGGAAATGCTGAGGTCGCCGGATCGAAACCCTGGGCTTGCCTGGTCAAGGCACATATGGGAGTTGATGCTTCCAGCTCCTCCCCCCCTTCTCTCTCTTTGTCTCTCCCTCTCCTCTCTCTCTAAAATGAATAAATAAAAAAATTTAAAAAATGGGGATCAGTGTTTTGACAGTCTTGAATTTCTGTCCTGGCAATGAAGGTCTAAAGAATTTCAGTGAGTCCATTCTCACAGTCTGGAAGCAGATAACACAGAGAATACACTGTTTAATGTCCACCCTTTGCTTTCTGACTCACCTGGAGAATAATTTACTGTGTCAGGAAAGAACATTCTACAACCTCTTTAAGAAGCAAAAATAAGGAAAAGTTGGTAGTGACATATAAAATGGCTACTCAGCCAACATCTTTCTTAAAAACAATGCAGGCCTGAAGGAGGAAGAAGGACCTGCCTACTCAGTAATCCAGCTCAGACCTCCCATTGTAGCTGGGTGCTGATAAGGGATGATTGGATCAAGGTGCAGACAATTTTGAGGAACTGTGGTGCCCCTCCCAACCACAAACAGAAGATGTTATCTTGCAGTTTCCTTTGCCTAGGACCCTTTGAGGAATCTGTATACCAGGGGTCCCCAAACTTTTTACACAGGGGGCCAGTTCACTGTCCCTCAGACCGTTGGAGGGCCGGACTATAAAAAAAACTATGAACAAATCCCTATGCATACTGCACATATCTTATTTTAAAGTAAAACAAACAAACAAAAAAAAACAAACAACAACAAAAAAAAAAAAAACAGGAACAAATACAATATTTAAAATAAAGAACAAGTAAATTTAAATCAACAAACTGACCAGTATTTCAATGGGAACAATGGACCTGCTTTTGGCTAATGAGATGGTCAATGTGCTCCTCTCACTGACCACCAATGAAAGAGGTGCCCCTTCTGGAAGTGTGGCGGGGGCCGGATAAATGGCCTCAGGGGGGCGCATGTGGCCCGCTGCGTAGTTTGGGGACCCCTGCTGTATATCCTTGTCCCATCCCTCCCTCCCTCAGGGCTGACACTCTTTTCTGGTTTCAGACCCCCTGCACCCAGGCATTTTTAAATAATTTTTCCTTTTGGAACACACTAGCCTCGTTTTTTTTTATTCAGCCTGTGGTTTCTGCCTTTCAAGTAGTAGCAGTGAAGAGTGCACAAGCTTGAATATCACTCTTTCTAATTTAAACTTTCCCTCATGGGTCCCTGTGTGTGGAGGAACCAGGCCTCAGGTTCTCATACAGAAGAGCCTTGGATGAAACTCTGTAACACCTCTATACCCTGTACTTAGTTAATGTTTTTTTTTAAAGAAACTTAATGGTGAGTAAAATTCTGACTCTAAAAGAAAGAGCCAATAATGGTTGAACTTGGGCATCCAGACAGGCAGTCTGAGAAAGTTTGGAATGATTTCCTCAGCTCCTTCCACACTACAAGCAACTGCCTGACACACAGACCGGCCTCTGCATGTAGATGGATGTCTAGTATATAGTGGGAAGTCTGCTGTGGCTGGGCTTGGAGGGATTCATCTGTCTAGGGAGATCTGGACGGCAAATGAAGGCATTGCCTCCCTTGCCATCAGAACAACTTTTAGAGGGTAGAGTGTTTTTCTCCAAGGCCAGGGTTAGCACAGAGAACTTCCTTACTGAAATTTTCTGCCAATCTGAGTTGCTTTTCTTGCATAATTCCACCCCCTACTTCAACAACCCCCCCCCCCCCCAGCCTTTGGTCAAGTTTCTGGGATTTGGCATGTCTTGCTGGGGTTGTATCTATTCCTTCCTGATGCAGTGGATGCAGAGATATGCTTTCTCTTGGGTGAAATTTACAAGCATGTTTTCTTCCTTGACAGGAACAAAGAGCCACAACTATTTCCTAAGGGGAGAAAAGAGTTTCCAGATGCATGCCTCCAAATGTGAGTGTTTCTTTTTTCCTTTTCCCTTTGGCATTTTTTAAGTTTAATAGTTGCAGTGGAAAAAAATAACTATACTGGACATATTTATCCTGAAGAAGGCCCCCAACCTTCATCCTAATATGGACTGCACTAAAATCTCCAAGTCACAAATGCAACTGCATCTCTGTTACTCTTTCTTAAAATACTCACCATGGAGATCTTGAGTTTCAACTCTGTCTAGAGAATGAAAAAGATAGGATTTCCTTTCATTTTACTTAGCTATGGTGGCTGTAAAGCCAGAAGCCACGGCCACTATCACAGCAGCCTGGCCCATGCAGGTTCGCATTGGATTCGGACAGTCGGTAAAGAAACAACCGAATCGGAGCCAAAAACTGGTGGGCCACCATCTTTAATTCTAGCTTGCACCCGGCGGGCAAGTAAGAAACACACACTGGGCTCCAAAACCCACTCACATTCAGTGCTCACAAAGCTACTGACTTATCCGAGTTTTCTAGAATCAAAGGTTTCTAGCTCACCAGACTTATTCACCTCTGTTCCCCATCTCCTTCCTTCTTTCTGCGCAAACTCTGCACAAACTGGCCTCTCACTCAACATTCCGCCATCTTGGCTGCTTCTCCTGGCCACATGGCCTCTTTCTGCTCTCTGCTCTGTTCTCTCCTCTAATGATAATCTCAGGAACCAAGAGAGCAAGCTCCTATTCTGCCCCTATTTCATAGTGTAGCTTCACAACCTTTAATCCAATATACAAAATAGGGAAGTCTTTAATACAAAGTCACTTCTCTGAGTCATGATGGGATTGTACCACCCCACATCAAAAAAAGTGGGAAAGGTTTAATCCCAAAACCAAGCCCCAGGCTACAAAGATCCTGCCTGCCCACAGAAACACACATTAATTTCACCTGGGCAACGGCCTCCACGTGGGCAGTGCCATCTTTAACAAAGTGAGCATAATATATTTTATCTGCCCAACAGTGGCATAGACTGCAGAATAATAAAAGAAAAACAAAACTATTTTCAACTCTTGAACTGTTAGTGAACTACTTTTAAAATTGTTTATAATTAAAGGGCTACAGGGAAATATAAATGTCAAGAAGACCTTTCAACAAACTTATACCCACCGCATATTTTTATATTTTAAAAACTAATTAAAACGTTCAAATTGGTATCATTTTCCATTTTAGAAGAGTATTCTTCAAGATTAAAAAACTTTAAGCTTATAAGACCTATAATCTAAACATTTTCTCTCACTATGATCAGAATAATAATTGTGGGAGGTACTTAGCTTAAATGTGGACAATTACTAGCACCCACAATAAAAAAAAAAAAAAAAAGATTTGGCCTGACCTGTGGTGGCACAGTGGATAACGCGTCGACCTGGAAATGCTGAGGTTGCTGGTTCAAAACCCTGGGCTTGCCTGGTCAAGGCACATATGGGAGTTGATGCTTCCAGCTCCTCCCCCCTTCTCTCTCTCTGTCTCTCTCTCTCCTGTCTAAAAATGAATAAAGAAAAAAAGAAAAAAAAAGATTAAAAAAAAAAGATTTGAAGAAATAAGCTAACTTATACTTGATTAGAAAAACATTTCTCTTTTAAGCGTAGGCAAAGGATAGACTAAATCCCAAGAAATCTTATAAGTAAGCATGAAGACATTTAATAAGGTAAATGGCTTCAGATCATTTTTAGTCTACTAAGGATGAAACAAACATGTATGTCCATCAGATTCTGTTTCATTGGATCTGCACTGCAGTGATATTCTACATGTCTAACAAGTTCCCATGAAGTGCAGCTGCTGCTGGTCCATGGAGCACACTGTGCAGAGAGGATGAAGATGGCTGCATCTTCCTCTCCGTGAGCCTCCACTCTGGCATAAGATAGGTGGATACTGGCATCACACAGCCCCAAGAATACAGGGGGAGTGACAGGACCCTCGAGGTTACCTTGGTATGTTCTTACAGTGAGGTGCAGGTAGTTTAATCTGAGCTATCCAAAAAATAGGTGCATCCCTTCTAATTCAAAGCCCTGGGCTAGCTACTATATAATATAATATAATACTATATACTACAAACATAATAACCACCTTAAATTTAACACCTATGTCCAGATTATTACCTATTTAAGAACTAAATATTTTTCCATTGCTTTTTCTTTCCCCCCAACCTTATGTTTTGAAAATTTTCAAACCTACAGAGAAGTTGAAAGACTAAAAAAATGAACAATTTAAAACCTGGATGAACCAATCCTTAACATGCATAGCACAAATGGGACCAGGCTGTGACTTTCAAAGAGACCCTGTGGAAGGTTTGAGGTCCATAGAAATAGAATAAAAATAACAGGTGCATAACGTACTACCACCACTAAGTCTGCTAATGTTCAAACGTAGAGACCCCAACTCTACCTAAAAGTCTCTAATACCCAGCAACTTCCACATAGCACGGAATAACTGAACTTCCATCAGAGGAAATCCAGGCTCAATGTCCCCTCAGCCTATGACAGGCTGTCCTCCCCCCCAAAGCTTTTTCATTCTCTGCCTCTGGATTGACCTCCCCCAGGAACGAATGACAGTGGGCATATAAACTATCCTCAGAACATACATCCTCATTGGATGTGGACTAGCTAGTTGGCCCAGGTAACTTAATCACCAAATTAGCTGACTATCTCCCCAAGTCAACCACATGGGCCGATCCAAGCACATTTTAACAACTCCTTTCCAAGTTTTGGTTTTCTCCAGGATGAGTTAAGTCTGTTCAGCTTCCTGGTATGGTCCACTCATGGTTGTATATCTCTAGTCACTGATAAAATAAGAAAATAATTTCTAAATAAACATTTATTTTTCAGATGTAGGAGAATCTAGATTCAGGAATTGGTTTTAAAAAAAACCTCAGGCCCTGGCCAGTTGGCTCAGTGGTAGAGCATTGGCCCAGCATGTGGAAGTACCTGGTTCAATACCGGGACAAGGCACACAGGAGAAGCACCCATCTGCTTCTCCACTGTAAAGCCAGTAGCCACAGCAACCATCAGAGCTGCCTGGACCGTGCAGGTTCGCATTCTATTCGGACAGACAGTAATGAAACAACAGAGCCAAGAACTGGTGGGCCATTATCTTTAATCCTAGCTTGCACCCGGCGGGCAAGAAATACACACAGTGGGAAATCACTTCCCTTTCCACTCAGGGCTTCTAAAGCCACTGACTTATCCGAGTTTCCTAGAATCAAAGTTTTATACCTCAGCAGCCTAATTCACCTCGGTTCCCCATCTCCTTCTCTCTGCACAAACTGGCTTCTCCTTCAGCACTCCGCCATCTTGGCTGCTTCTCCTCTCCTCTATGTGGCCTTTCTCTGCTCTTCCCTCTAATGCTAATCTCAGGAACCAAGAGAGCAAGCTCCCGGTCTGCCCATTTTATAGTGTAGAAATCAAAACCTTTAATCCAATATACAAACAAGGAAGTCTCTGATACAAAGTCACTTATTTGAGGCATGATGGAATTCCTCATAAGAGTGCACCACCCACATCATGCAACAGTCAAGGGTATGGGGAAAAGCTTAGTCTTAAAACTAAGCCTTAGGCTATAACAACCTTGCCTGCTTACAGCCTGTCCCCCACACCCAATGCAAATTATAAGCTAACAAACCTATATATCATATTTACAAACTTTTTCTTTTTAAATTTTTTTAAACTTTTTTTTTTAAAGAGATACAGAGAGAGTCAGAGAAAGGAACAGATAGACAAAGGAGAGAGATGAGAAACATCAATCATCAGTTTTTCGTTGCGACACCTTAATTGTTTGTTGATTGCTTTCTCATATGTGCCTTGACTGTGAGCCTTCAGCAGACCAAATAACCCCTCACTCGAGCCAGCGACCTTGGGTTCAAGCTGGTGAGCTTTTGCTCAAACCAGATGAGCCCACGCTCAAGCTGGTGACCTCAGGGTCTCGAACCTGGGTCTTTCCGCATCCCAGTCTGACACTCTATCCACTGTGCCACCACCTGGTCAGGCCATATTTACAAACTTAGTTGACCAACATCTACCCTTCTCCCTCTCCTTTCTCTCTATCTCTCTCTCCCCTCCTGCAGCCAAGGCTCCATTGGAGCAAAGTTGGCCTGGGCACTATGAATGACTGCACGGCTTTTGCCTCAGGCACTAGAATGGCTACCGTTGCATTGGAGCAACACCCCAGATGGGTCGAGCCTCATCCCCTTGTGGGCATGCTGGGTGTCAGGGCACATGCGCGAGTCTCTCTGTCTGCCCTCCCCCCCCCCCCCGCTTTTAACATAGGAAAAATACCAAAATAAACCCACCTCAAATTACCAAGGGTAGATAGAGTCTTACTGATACACCCAATTTATATTCCAAAGCAGAACATGAAAGTGCTCTTGCATGCCTTGACCAGGCGGTGGAGCAGTGGATAGAGCGTCGGACTGGAATGTGAAGGACCCAGGTTCGAGACCCCAAGGTCACCAGCTTGAGCACAGGCTCATCTGGTTTGAGCAAAAGCTCACCAGCTTGGACGAAGGTCACTGGCTTGAGCAAGGGGTTACTCGGTCTGCTGTAGCCCCACGGTCAAGGCACATATGAGAGAGCAATCAATGAACAACTAAGGTATTGCAATGCAAAACTAATGATTGATGCTTCTCATCTCTTTCCGTTCCTGTCTGTCTGTCCTCTCTCTGACTCTCTCTCTGTCTCTGTAAAAAAAAAAAAAAAAAAGAAAGAAAGTGCTCAAGTGCTCTTGCTCTGGCACCTGCACTGGGTGACTTTCCTGCCTTCAGTTCTGACCCAAGGGCAAAATCAGCCTGGGTAAAAGGATCACAAAATCCAGTTTTTATCCCATAAACCATGTGCCACCTTGTTGGGTGGATAAAATGTATTATGCTCACTTTGTTAAAGATGACGCTGCCCACGTGGAGGCCGTTGCCCAGGTGATATTAATATGTGTTGAGAATCCTTGTAGCTTGGGGCTTGGTTTTGGGATTAAGCCTTTCCCACCCTTTTTGATGTGGGATGGTACAATCCAATCATGCCCCAGATAAGTGACTTTGTATTAGAGACTTCCCTGTTTTGTATATTGGATTAAAGGTTTGGATTTCTACACTATAAAATGGGGGCAGAACGAGAGCTTGCTCTCTTGGTTCCTGAGATTAGCATGAGAGAGCAGAGAGAGTAGAGCCAGCAGCGGAAGGAGGCCACGTGGAGGAGGCCAGGAAAAGCAGCCAAGATGGCGGAGTGCTGAGTGAGATGCCAGTTTGTGCAGAGTTTGTATCTGGGATAAGGAAGGAGATGGGGAACTGAGGAAAATAAGGCTGGTGAGCTAGAAACCTTTGATTCTAGGAAACTCGGATAAGTCAGTGGCTTTGTGAGCACTGAATGTGAGTGGGTTTTGGAGCCCAGTGTGTGTTTTTACTTGCCCGCCGGGTGCAAACTAGGATTAAAGACTATGCCCCACCAGTTTTTGGCTCCGTTGTTTCTTTACCGACTGTCCGAATCCAATGCGAACCTGCATGGCCCTGGCCCTGGCTTCTGGCTTTACACACCTCCAGAACAGCAGCCTAACCACTTCAAAATCTCAAGGTACTGTTTCTTCTGAGTTCCTCACTGAATTCATTTAAAGTTATTCCAGGTTTCTCTAATATTCTGTAGTAGTTGCTTCCTAAATTCCACTGGTCAGAATTGGTATATGGCCATAGATTCCGTGTCTCAGAATGGATATTAAGGGAACTGCTAAAAAGGAGACATTTATTTCTCTGGAAGCAACAATTCCTTTTCTTTCTTTGTTATCATATTAAGAAAATCACAGTGAGGCCAAATAGTTCATTAACACCAACAATCAAAATATAGAAAGTTTTTTTAATATAGATACATCTTGTGACTAGAATAAAAAAATATGTTACACATAAAAACCAGTCTTGATAACTGTATGGCCAGGGGCCACCACCATGGCCATTCACATGCAGGTTCTCATTGAATTTGGACAGACAGTAATGAAACAACAGAGCCAAGAACTGGTGGGCCATTACCTTTAATCCTAGCTTGCACTGGCGGGTAAGAAATACACACACTGGACTTCAAAACCCACTCATTCAGTGCTCACAAAGCTTCTGACTTATCCGAGTTTCCCAGAATCAAAGGTTTCTACCTCACCAGACTTATTCACCTCTATTCCTCATTCCCTTCTCTCTGCACAAACTCTGCACAAACTGGCTTCTCCTTCAGCACTCCACCATCTTGGCTGCTTCTCCTTTGCAATGCTAATTTCAGGAACCTGAGAGAGAGCAAGCCCCCAGTCTGCCCCATTTTATAGTGTAGAAATCAAAACCTTTAAGCCAGTATACAAATAAGGAAGTCTCTGATACAAAGCCACTTATCTGAGGCATAAATGGGATTCCTCATAAGAGTGCACCACCCCACATCATGCAACAGTCAAGGGTATGGGGAAAACTTAGTGTTGAAAAGATCTTAGTATTAAAAGGGTGGGAAAGGCTTAGTCTTAAAACTAAGCCTTAGGCTATAACCACCCTGCCTGCTTACAGCCTGTCCCCACACCCAATGCAAACTATAAGTGAGCAAACATATATATCATATTTGCAAACTTATTTGGCCCACAATTTCTGTTTATATTCATTATAAATCATTATATATGTATGCATGTATATATAACTTAATATATAAACCATTATATATGTGTGTGTATAAAAACCATGTTTACTTTGAATAATGCATTTCTTACTATATGTTGCAGTCAAAATAATTTTAAAGCTACTGCTTTAATGCTAGTGGGGGAAATCATGACCATCAAATTAGCTCTAACCAATGGAAAGCATTTTTAATAAATATCAAATATTTCCTTTGTTCAGCCTTGGATTGCCTTCCCAATGTTGTTTTCTTCCACAGGCCCTGAGAATTACACAGGAAAACCCTCTATCTGCAAAACTGTGATGTCAACATTCCCAAAAGTAACATGTCTCAACCCATCTACCCCTAGAACACATGCAAGAAATGACGTTCACTTGTGTCTAAGCCACAAAACCCACTGGCTGTACCTAGATTTCAGGGGAAGACAGAGATAAGGCCATGGTTCTCGGAAATTCCTTAAGCACTGTCTGTACCTGCATCTTTGTTATCTCCTCCAAGAAAGCACAAGGAAATAAAAACTAGTGACAGTGGTCAGGACTGTCGAGTTAAGGAACATCCTATCCTGTGGAGAATTTTTACTTTTATAAGAGTTTATTTGAGCCAAACTGATGACCTATGTGGATGGGCAAGATCTCCAATGCTCCAGAGAATAAGTTTTACCATTTCTTTATACTGTACATTTGCAGTTAAGGAGGGAACATAAGGAAGATTGCATGGAGGTAGGAGGAAGGAATGCGAGGGTTGGATTCCAGAATAGTTAACAAGATTATGTGCTGCTTGAGGGTTAGTTATCCTCTCTGAGGGGTATTAGTTCTGGTATTCCAAAGGTGTGTTCACCTAGATGCACAAGAACAATGGACAAGATCTGCTTAGACAGAGATAAACCCTTTACTAAAGTTATAAGCCTGAGGTGGGACTACCCAACATGACATGCACAGTTAGAAATTTATGATCAGCTCACCCTGAGGTAATTTTCCATAGAACCCTTTTTTATCTGTCTATGAGATAAACTTGAATCCACCATTTGCAAAGTCCAGTTTATGATAAATATTATTAATAACAAAGATTTGGGACATGACTGACAGCTACAGTATATCATTGAGACAATAGTTGAGAATGCTGTAGAGAACTGAGAGTATATCTGTATCTCTCTCTCTACCCTCCAGCACACAGTTTTCCATGCAAGCGGCCACTACAGTGTCCTTTGCAAAGGACATCCGGGTACCCAGCTGAGGGCAGTGTTCCTGAGTAGTCCCTTAGAGCTGCAAGAACAGTGAATGATCACGATAAAGAATACCTCCTAAAAGTTTATCAGCGCAAATGACTTTCCTTTTGTTTTGGATTAAAATCAGTTATGGAACATACGTGTCATCCTCATTGTTTTGTTTTATTTTATTTTCCCTCTTTACGTTAAGGGCTTTGGGTAGAATAGGTTCCGGGTTTGAAGGTTTGGAGGTGATAGAAATGCAAATAACAGATCAGGACAGCTGAAAAACTCCCAGAACTCAAACTGCATCTGTATTTGAAGGAAAATAGAAATTCAGAGAGTTGAGAGGACATGCCAAAAGTCACAATACTCAACTGCAGCACGGACCAGAGAAGCCTGCTGGTGCTGACACTTCCCCACTGTGGTAGCACCTCCCCGGTGCTGACATTTCCCACTGCGGTAGCATCTCCCCGGTGCTGACACTTCCCCACTGCGGTAGCATCTCCCCACAAATGGCTTTGGTTCTGGACCTCATGACTTATTAGTGACTCTCTCTACTGATAGTAGTTATGCCTCTCAGAGTGACGAGTGTCAGGGCTGGTGGCTACTTTGGAAGAAGATATAACATAAGGGAAATGTTGAGAACTAAAGATGTGCTACCTATTTTATTCCTTTGATCAAACATATAGGTTACAGGCACACAGAATACAAAAATGGACAAGACCAATCCTGCTGTCATAAAGGATATAGTGTAGCACAGAAAAAGATCATCTGTACAATTATAATACAATATTGGGAGATTATAGTGGTGGAATAAACCAGTGCCATGTATAAAGAAAAACAATGATTAATTTTGCTCGTGACTTAAGCTGGAATAGGAGTGTGGGGATGAGTATGGATTGGGGGCTCATACAGGAGCCAAGTCAGAAGATGACCATTTATGTCAGTGGTCTGCTTGAGAGGCTGCATAGTCTAGAAAAAGATTCTCAGATTTTCTTTTTATTTTATTTTTTTTAAGATTCTCAGATTTTAACATGGGAATTCACATGATGATTTAGTAGGCAAAGGGGTGGGGCTTGGATCCTGAGGTCCAGGTGATTCTCTTGCTGTAGACCACACAATGAAGAGTGGAGGTCTACTAAAATGAGCTAGTATTTCAAGTCAGAGAGAAGTTTTACTCCCAGTTCTATGCTTTGTAGCTGGCGATCTTTGGATAAATTATTGAGTCTCAGCTTCTTCAATCTGTGAAAATGGTCATAATGTTACATATATCTCACAGCTTGAAAAGACTGAATGAGACTGTAATTGCAATGCTCAAAACAAAGTAAAAGCTCAGTTAAAGTTAGTTCCTTTTATATTTTGAATATATAATAAATAATTTCTTTATACATAAATTTGTCTCCAAAGAACAAAATTTACTTAAAAGCCTCCAATTTGAACCCATTCAAGTCTCATGACCTCTTTTTAGAGTAAATATCTCTGATATGTATTTGTTTTTACAGCAAATTAAGGCATTAAGATTTCCCTAAGGCAGGAACAAAACAATGGCCAAGTCAGATAAGAATACAGGAAGTATTCCACCTAGTGCCATAACCAAACCGCTAACTCGTCCATCTTCATCCTTAATTAAATAATGTAATTGATGAGTGAAACATGGGAAAATTTGGAACTTCCCAATATAGCCAAGGAAAAAGGACCTGCAATAATGTGGTCTCATAAACCTAAGCTTTCTTTAATGTACTTGGAAAATAGATTGTCTGAAATAAACAGTAATCATATTTGCATAGAATTTTAATGTTTCTTTTTCACATACATTCAGCCTGTTGAGCCTTAGAAAAACTGTCAGAAAGGTCCAGTATTTTCACCTGTTTTACAAATGAAGAAACTGAGGCCAGTGGCTGCCTAACTCAACAGCAACTTGTTAGGTAACAAAAAGGCCTGGACCAGATAGCTTGCCTTCAAGCAATCTATGAACTGTTTTGTTCTGCCAGGGCTGGAAGGTGAGGCTAGGGAAGGAAGTGGGTGAGGGGTAGAGGTTTGTGTTGGGGGAAGTCAGTGGGCAGAAAGGAGTTCTGAAATGGAATGCTTCTCTTACCTCCTGGTCAACTGTGGCTTCGAAGATTTAGTGCTTGTGTTGTCAGCGACATTTGTCAGGCTGAGGTTAATTAAATCACACGGAAGGGGGAACAAAATCTCACATGAGATTTTACAATGTTTTGGCAATTTCACAAGTAGTGCTTTTTGGGATTCACCCAATTTTTTCTTGATTAAAATATGCCTTTCTTTTGGCTTCATTTTTTCCCCGTTTTCTCTTTTCTTTCTGATAATATTCCAATTTAAGGGACATGGCATATTATTAAAACATTTATAGAAATTTAATTTTTTTGTATATATTTCAATATTAATATCTGAGAAGCATAAAGTTATTTTAATGAGGAACATTTAAGTAATGGAATTAGCACTTTATATTTTAAGTAGAATTACTATTTTGTACATTATAACGGGTTATTTTGATTGGCTTTTTTTTTTCTTTATTAGTAGCTGATTGCTTAGAGTTGATTGGCTTTTTTGCAGATGAAATTAAGTGTTCTGGCCTGACCAGGCGGTGGCACAGTGGATAGAGCATCGGACTGGGATGCAGAGGACACAGGTTCGAGACCCTGAGGTTGCCAGCTTGAGTGCGGGCTCATCTGGTTTGAGCAAAGCTCACCAGCTTGGACCCAAGGTCTCTGGCTTGAGCAAGGGGTTACTCGGTCTGCTGAAGGCCCATGGTCAAGGCACATATGAGAAAGCTATCAATGAACAACTAAGGTGTTGCAACGAAAAACTGATGATGATGCTTCTCCTCTCTCTCCATTCCTGTCTGTCTGTCCCTGTCTATCCCTCTCTCTGACTCTCTCTCTCTCTCTCTGTAAAAAAAGAAAAAAAATTAAGTGTTCTGAAATTGAACGATGAACTAAATTTAAAAAACTATAAGCAATAATTTAGAAGTCTTAATAGTCTATACCACTAGAAGATAAATTAGTTTGACATTCTACCACCCAGGGACCTTTATTACTTGTAGACTCCATGATCGTAGATGTTTATAAAAATGACTCAACCCTGACCCATGCTGGTCCAGTGGATGGGACGCTGACTTCCTAAGTTCAAAACCTCAAGTCTGACCGGGCAGTGGTGCAGTGGATAGAGCGTCAGACTGGGATGCGGAAGACCCAGGTTCAAGACCCTGAGATCGCCAGCTTGAGTGCGGGCTCATCTGGTTTGAGCAAAAGCTCACCAGCTTGAACCCAAGGTCACTGGCTCCAGCAACAGGTTACTTGGTCTGCTGAAGGCCCACGGTCAAGGCACATATGAGAAAGCAATCAATGAACAATTAAGGTGCTGTAACGTGCAACGAAAAACTGATGATGATGCATCTCATCTCTCCGTTCCTGTCTGTCCCTGTCTATCCCTCTCTCTGACTCTCTCTGTCTCTGTAAAAAATAAAAATAGATTAAAAAAAATAAAATAAAATCAATGGGAAAATTTGTTAAAAAAACAAAACAAAACAAACCTCAAGGTCGCCAGTTTGAGCATGGGCTTATAGATACAATCCCATAGTCACTGGCTTGGGCCCAAGGTCGCTGGCTTGAGAAAGGGGTCCCTGGCTCACCTGGAGCTCCTCCCCACCATCAAGGCATGTATTAGAAGCCATCAATGAACATCTAAAGTGCTGCAACTACAAGTTGATGCTTCTCATCTTTCTCCCTTTCTCTTTCTCTCTCAAAAATAAAAAAAAAAGACTGGAAGAAACAGTAAGATTTATTCAACAAATACTCTTGGTAAATGTTCGCCGGGCACAGCTGAAAGCTTCACAGGGAAGGCCCTGCTCTTAAGGAGCTGACATTCCAGTTCTTTCTCAGATATTTTCTTTTCTTGGAATAGCCTGTTTATATCTTTGGAGCTGAATATTTTATTGTATTTCTTTTTTAAAAAATTAAATTAGCAACTGATTCTAACATGGAAAATGTCTATCCTTCACTATGAATCAAAGTCCTTGAAGGCAGGAGCTCTGATCTTGGCCATCCTTTTATATTTCTATAATGACCAGAAGAGTGCTTTGTTTATACTAGACACTCAGTAAACATTTGTGAATTCAAGTTTTGGTTGGAATTATTCAGAGAATTTAGTGAACTGACTGCATTAAGTAGAATTCATTGGATAAACATATTTTTCATCCTAAATTCTGTTGCTTTGCAGGATGACACATGAGACCAAAATGAATAGCCAGTTGATCTCTTTGAAAGCTTATGAATAGTCCTCTCCCAGCTTTAAAGAAGAAAGAAAAAAGATTATATGAAAGATTTTTCTCATAATGACAGCTGTGGCCCTAGTCAATAGTTCCTGATGGTTACAAAGCAATAAAACCCAGTCAAAAATACGAAGATGCCTGCAGATCAGCACTTGTGAAAGCTCAGATCATTAATAGATTATAAGTGTCATTAGGTTAGATTTACATAAATAATATTTCAGAATTCCCTAGAATCACAAATGTTACCCAGTGGTAAAGCAAGTGTTTTAAACTTGCCTATCTGAAGAGCATCTGTTGGTCAAATAAGTTTATAAATATGATATATATGTTTGCTCACTTATAGTTTGCATTGGGTGTGGGGACAGGCTGTAAGCAGGCAGGGTGGTTATAGCCTAAGGCTTCGTTTTAAGACTAAGCTTTTCCCCCCACCCTTGACTGATTGCATGATGTGGGGTGGTGCACTCTCCTGAGGAATCCCATTATGCCTCAGGTAAGTGACTTTGTATTAGAGACTTCCTTGTTTGTATATTGGATTAAAGGTTTTGATTTCTACACTATAAAATGGGGCAGACGGGGAGCTTGTACTCTCTTGGTTCCTGAGATTAGCATTAGAGAGGAGAGCAGAGAAAGGCAACGTGAAGGAGATGAGAAGCAGCCAAGATGTCAGAGTACTGAAGGAGAAGCCAGTTTGTGCAGAGTTTGTGCAGAGAAGGAGATGGGGAACAGAGGTGAATAAGACTGGTGAGGTACAAACCTTTGATCCTAGAAAACTCAGATGAGTCAGTAGTTTTTGAGCACTAAATGAGTGGGTTTTGGAGCCCAGTGTGTGTTTTTACTTGCCTGCTAGGTGCAAGCTAGGATTAAAGCTAATGATCCACCAGTTGTTGGCTCCATTGTTTCATTACCATCTGTCCGAATCTAATGCAAATCTGCACGGGCCAGGTAGCTGTGATGGTGGCCATGGCTACTGGCTTTACATTTGGTGTAGTTTGTGGCAGGATTTAATACAGTTTCATATGGGGCCACCACCACCTTTGAGCGGTGGAGTAGAGGACTGGCTGCTGTTATAGTTCCCCATGGCTGTCCTTTTGGGGGCCATAGGCAGGCTGAATTTTACAGCCATGCATGAGGAAACTGAGATCTCTGTGGAAGAGCTGCCTGGGATCTGCAAACCAAGCAGTGGAAGGAGCTGGAGCAAATGTGGGAGAAAGAGATGCTGACCCTGGAGCTGGAGCAAGCACCGGAGAAAGAGGCTGACCAGGTTCACGAGATTCGCTTGGAAATGGAGCAGCTGCTGGAGAAGGAATCACAGGTTCATGAGTTGCCAATTGCCCTGGATGTTGTGGAAAGCCAGCAGCAGCTGGAGGCTGGGGCTAAGGCCGGGGCTGAGGCAGGGCCTAGGGCTGCAAGGCTGGCAGCAGGAGCTGATGTTTTCAGTTTCTCTTTGGAGGATGAGGAGAATCGGGCTGGAGTTGCAATCTGCAGTCTCCAGAAGATGAGAGCCCAGCAGCAAGGAGTACCTACTACGCCCCTGGTAGGTCTGCAGTTTTGGGACATAAGGGTGGGCGCCATCATGCTCTCTGTAGCAGAGATGGAAATGCTAACTGCCATTGCCATGTGCTCCTCCTTGGGACAGTGTAAGACCTGCCAGGATGGCAGGGATGAGGGGGGAGGCTGAGGCCCCATGTGCTTGGACTGATTCCTGGACTATGACTGAAATGGGCACTGGCTCCTTTGATTGATGGACTTACGGATTTTGGAAATGTGAAATACCCTGATGAGAGTGGGGGGCGGCTTTGCTGGAAGCACTCCCCTGCCCCAGGAAGCTTTTTCCATGGCTAGAAAGAAGTCCAAGGATATTTTGCGCTTTTGGCAAAGTGCTCAGAGACTGGTGAAATGTACCTTTGTAATTGTTGAAATTGTATGATTTGTCATGTTGTTGTAATTTGTGTAATGTGCCTAATTTCCTTGTGCAGGAAGACCTGTGCTTTAGATTGTGAAGCGAGCAAAAAGGGTGGAATGTTGGTCAAATAAGATTGTAAATATGATATATATGTTTGCTCGCTTATAGTTTGCATTGGGTGTGGGGGACAGGCTGTAAGCAGACTGGGTGGTTATATCCTAAGGCTTAGTTTTAAGACTAAGCTTTTCCCCACACCCTTGACTGTTGCATGATGTGGGGTGGTGCACTGTCATGAGGAATCCCATTATGCCTCAGATAAGTGACTTTGTATTAGAGACTTCCTTGTTTGTATATTGGATTAAAGGTTTTGATTTCTACACTATAAAATGGGGCAGAGGAACCATGCTGCAGGCCATGTGGAGAAGAGGAGAAGTAGCCAAGATGGCGGAGTGCTGAAGGAGAAGCCAGTTTGTGTAGAGAGATGGAGGTAGAGAACAGAAGTGAATAGGGCTGGTGAGGTAGAAACCTTTGATTCTAGGAAACTCGGATGAGTCAGTGGCTTTGGGAGCCCTGAATGGAAAGGGAAGTGTTTTCCCACTTTGTGTATTTCTTGCCCACTGGGTGCAAGCTAGGATTAAAGTTGATGGCCCACCAGTTCTTGGCTCTGTTCTTTCATTACTGTCTGTCCAAATCAAATGAGAACCTGCACAGGCCAGGTGGCTGTGATAGTGGCTGCAGCTACTGGCTTTACAGCATCAAACAGCCAGGTAAAGGAAGTGCTTATACCTTCCCTGATAAAAACAACTCTCTGAAGGTTTGTTATCTACTTCTACTCTCAATGTGGAGACCCAGCCCAATATTTGCTTCAGTTGTCTATTACTTCCAAGGCCTATACGGATCAGACAAGTAGTAGAATTTCTTTTTCTTTTTTTTTTAAGAATTTATTTATTTATTTATTTATTTATTTATTTATTTAGAGACAGAGAGAGGGATAGACAAGGACAGACAGACAGGAACACAGAGAGATGAGAAGCATCAATCATCAGTTTTTTCGTTGTGGCACCTTAGTTCTTCATTGATTGCTTTGTCATATGTGCCTTGACCGCGGGCCTTCAGCAGACCGAGTAACCCCTTGCTGGAGCCAGAGATTTTGGGTTCAAGCTGGTAAACTTTTGCTCAAACCAGAGGAGCTGGGCTCAAGCTGGCGACCTCAGGATCTTGAACCTGGGTTCTCCGCATCTCAGTTCGACGCTCTATCCACTGCGCCACCGCCTGGTCAGGTGTAAAAAATTTCTTAAAGCAAGTGTTGTTAGGGTTATACTTTATAACAGTACTGACCCTGTAAACTTTAGTTTCTTTTTTGGTGAGCATATTTCCCATCTATTTTTTTCACCAGTACCCCAGTAATTTAATAGTTAATCTGGATTAGCCAGATCCCAATAAAATGTAAGTAACAAAAACAAGCTTTCTCACATCACTAGTTGTGATAAGCACTCACTGACCAGCTGCAACAGACATTTGTTAGTAGGGAAAGAGCCACAGGTGGTGGCAATGGAAGCCGAGACCTGCGATGTGTCTAAAGAATCTGATCCTACTGGTATGCTGGTAAGCGTTTAACAACCAAATCTCTGAAAAGAAAATAACCCTGATGTATAGTGTTTGTTGATTTTATGGTATAAACATTCCCACCAAGACCATTTTCAAGCTGACAACAGGAAGTCACTGAACTCAGGGTTGGGAAGAGTTGCCACGACCAGCCCTTGAGACTCAGTGGGAGCTGGCCCACTGCTCTACTCAGGAGAAAATGCACAACATGGGATGGCCTTTTCACAAAACTGCTAAACATTTTTTCAAAGTCTGATCTGATAGAATGATTGACATGCCAAAGAAAGGCATTCCAAGACATGTCTAAATATATAAAGCCCTTATGGAACAAGAGGGATGACATTTCACAGACTACTTTTGGAAAATAAAGAGTTCAAGACATCAGCTTTGGAAAATGTTATCATTATTTTTGTTTTTCAAGATATTATTATCTAATGTATGATTTTGATGGGTCAACCTGCACTAGAAATATAAAGAAGCAAAAAGTCACAATTGTCAGGGAATAAGTACTTTTATGGAAGCAATGTTTTAATAACTAAAGTTGATCCCTCTAATCTAGCATGTTTAAATATACTGTGTTAAAATTTGGAAAAACCATAGCCATTCTCTGACTTCTTAGGAAATGTATAATGGATGCCATTACATTCCTAGTTCTTCTTTCAGGGCATTAAAAAAAGACTTGAGGCTGATCTGTAAAACACTGCAGTGCATTCAGGAGTTATTTAAATAAATTGAGCTGCAGGGGACCCCAGCTTACTGTTGTGTGCTTGATTATTTAGGTTGGCTTTTTATATTTCTTCCTTCATTTCATCCTTTCTGCCCGCTGTGAGCTGTCACTTGCTATCTGAGTGATGGCCTCTGGCTATTTCACTGCCTCCTCCCCATTTCTAATTTGCTGCTTCTAACCTGCTGAGCTCTGGGAAACAAAGCAGCGAGCCCACCTTCTTTGCCTTACCTACAAAATAGACTGAAAGAAGGCCTGGGGAAGTTAAAGGGCAACGATTTCAATCCATTACATCTGCCATCTAATTTCCCTACTAGACCTAATCTGTTCATTTCTTAAAACAAGGGGGGGAAATGTACCAGTGTGGCGATGATATTTACAATTGAAGTTTGAGCTGAGATCTTTATTATCTGCAAAGTGACTAAGATATTACCCTTGTCTCTCAGTTTATAACTCCTTGAAATATTGAGTGATTTTATCTTCTCTCAGGACATCTCAAAGAATAGACCTGTCCTACTAATCATCTTTTTTTTCTTGACAGAGAGAGAGAGAGTCAGAGAGAGGGATAGACAGAGACAGACAGACAGGAATGGAGAGATGAGAAGCATTAATCATTAGTTTTTCGTTGCGCATTGCGACACCTTAGTTGTTCATTGATTGCTTTCTCATATGTGCCTTGACTGCGGGCCTTCAGCAGACTGAGTAACCCCTTGCTTGAGTTAGCGACCTTGGGTCCAAGCTGGTGAGCTTTGCTCAAACCAGATGAGCCTGTGCTCAAGCTGTGACCTCGGGGTCTCAAGCCTGGGTCCTCTGCATCCCAGTCCAATGCTCTATCCACCTGCCACCAACTGGTCAGGCTCATTGTGGGATTTCTGACATCAACTCTGTTATCTTGGCCTTCTATTCAGAATTCTCTACTGCCTTGAAATTGGCATTCGTAGTCACACAGAGAAAGATAATTCTGTTTACAATTTGAGATTTCTTTCTTCCCAGCTTAGGTAAAGTGTTTACATACAGAAATGCATAAATCTCAAGTGTATGACACAGTAAAACAAATTTTGGTTCACGTGTACACCTAAATCCCATCAACCCAACCATGATATAAAACATTCCATCACCGCAGAGAAGTGAGCAATGGCCCTTCCAGTTAATTCTCACCCCTCACAGGCAATCCCTGTTCTGGTTACCTGTTCCTGAATTTTGTCTTTGATTTCTTTGCCTTACCATACAGTTTGGGGATTTGGCCATCTTGGATCTATCAGTGGTTCATTTCTTTTTATTAATGAGTAACACTCCTGTGTATAAATGTACCACAATTTGCACATCCATATTCCTGTGTTGATGGACAGCTGGATTGTTTCCGGTTTGAATCTACTATGTATGATACTGCTGTAAATATTTTATATGTCTCTGGGCAAACATATTTTTTCATTTCTTTTGGGTAAATATCTAGCAGTGGAACTTCTAAGAAATCCGGTAGGCGTATATTTAACTTTGTTTCTTTTTTTTCTTTTTTTTTTCTTTTTTAGAGAGAGAGAGTGAGAGACAGGAAGAGAGATGAGAAACATCAACTCGTAGTTGCTTTCACTTTAGTTGTGCAGTGATTGCTTCTCATAAGTGCCGTGGCCAGGCCAAGCCGGTGTCCCCTTGCTCAAGCCGGCATCCTCGGGATTTTTATGTCAGCGACTTTTGGACTCAAGCTGGTGAGCTTTGGGATCCAATGGAGGATTCCCCTGCTCAAGCCAGCGCTCAGAGCCAGCAACCTCACGGTTTCAAACAGGCAACCTCAGCGCTCACTGCATCCCCACTGGTAAGGCTCCTCAATTGTTTTAATGAAATTTTTAAGCACAGAAAAAATGACAAGAACTATACCATAGATCTTTGTCCCAATATTCACCACTAAATTCTGTAAGTAGTATTTTGCTAATTTGCTTTTATCACATATTTATTCCTCTATCTATCAATCCATCAACGTTTTTAATGCATTTCGAAGTAAGTTGCAGACAGCAATACACTTTACTCCTAAACATTTCAACATGGATATCACTAATTAGAGTTCAGTGTTTCGTTACAGATTTTTAAGTAAAATTTATTTATAATGACATGCACTTAAGTGTACTTTTGATGAGTATGGGAAAATCTAACCCAAACTCCTACCCAAGATATAAAACATTTCCATCATGACAGAAAGTTCCTTCAAGTTCCTTCCCAGTAAATTTCCACCTCTTATTTACTATATTAACTCCTGTTACATTTTTTTTACTGTAAATTACTTTTGTCTGTTCAAGAACTTTATATCAATGAAAGCATATAGAATGTACTCTTTGGTGCAATGCTTCTTTGACCATAATATTTCTTATATTGCCTGACCAGGTGGTGGTGCAGTGGATAGAGCATCGGACTGGGATGCGGAGGACCCAGGTTCAAGACCCTGAGGTCACCAGCTTGAGCACAGGCTTATCTGGCTTGAGAAAAAAAAAAATGCTCACCAGCTTGGACCCAAGGTCTCTGGCTCGAGCAAGGGGTTACTCAGTCTGCTGAAGGCTCACAGTCAAGGCGCATATGAGAAAGTAACCAATGAACAACTAAGGTCGTCGCAACAAAAAACTGATGATTGATGCTTCTCATCTATCTCCGTTCCTGTCTGTCTGTCCCTGTCTATCCCTCTCTCTGACTCTTGCTCTGTCTCTGTAAAAATATATATATATATTTCTTACATTAACCTATATGGTTGCATATTTAAGTAGTTTGTTATTCTTTATTACTGAGAGGTATTTTATTTAATGGCTATGGCTATGGTTCAGTCATTGTCCTATTCATGGACACCTGGGCTGTTTTCAGTTTTTAGCTATTATGAATAAAGCTGCTATAAATATTCTCTTTTTTTTCCTTTTTATTGAATTTATAGTGGTGGCAATTGTTAACAAAATTATACAGGTTTCAGGTGTATAATTCTACAACGTATCATCTATACACAGCATTGTGTGTTCACCACTCCAAGTCCAGGCCCTGTCCTTCACCATTGATCCCTCCTGTAAACTCCTCCACTTACCCCCTCCCTGGTAAATATTCTTTAGAAAATCTTTTTGTTTTTGTTCCTCTTGGGTAAATACCTACAAATGGAATTGTTGGTAATAGGGTAGGTGTATGCTTAGTTTTACAGGAAAGTGTCAGACTGTTTTTAGACTGGTTGGTCCATTTTATACCCCTACCCGCAATGCATGAGAGTTCCAGTTACTCTACATTCTCACCAACACTTGGTATAGTCAGTCTATTAAAGTGTAGTTATTCTTGTGGGTATGAAATGGTATTACATGGTGGTTTTTATTTAAATTTTCTTCATGATTGATGATATTGAGCATCCTTTCATGTATCTTTTGGCCATCCATTTATCTCCCTTGGAGAAGTATTTGTTCATATCTTTTGCCAATTTTAAAAATTGAGTTGTATTTTTATTGTTGGATTATATGAGTTCTTTACATATTCTGCCAAACATACATATTTAAATATTTTCTCCTAGTCTGTGGTGTCCTTTTTTTTCTAAAAACTGTAGTGTCTTTTGATAAGTAAAGTTTTCATTTTAATGAAATCAAACGTATTACTTTTTTATGGTTAATGCTTTCTGCATTGTGTTTAAGAAACCTTTGCCATTTCCAAGGTCGGAAAGATGTTCTGTATTTTCTTCTGGAAGCATTATAGTTTTAACTTTTACATTTAGCACTGTGGTTTTAAAAGCATATTCTGAAGTTCTGAAACACTGTTAATATATGCATTGTTAATATACAAAAGTGAGAACCAACAGCTAACTTCTTTATCTTAATTTTAAATCTTCTCTCTTGAACTATTTGTTTATATTTCTAAACTTTACTCTAATTTCTGTTATTGTAAATGACAAGAAGGAGTTGGTTTACACCAGTGGTAGGCAACCTGGTCCCTACCGCCCACTAGTGGACATTCCAGCTTTCATGGTGGGTGGTAGCAGAGCAACCAAAGTATAAATAAAACAATAGATTTAACTATAGTAAGTTATTTTATAAAGATTTATTCTGCCAAACTTAGCAAAAATCCGACATAAAGTACTTGGTAAGTAATTATTATTATATGCTCTAACTTGCTGTAACTCTGCTTTATAAATTTTATAAAGTAAAGTTACTTCCCTACTTTATAAATCACCATGACTGTGGAACTGGTGGGCGGTTAGAAAATTTTACTACTAACAGAGATACAAAAGTGGGCGGTAGGTATAAAAAGGTTGACTACCCCTGGTTTACACTTTCCTAGCACCAGAAGAAAATCCTTTATTCCTAACACTAGAAGAAAATCATTTTGTAATCCTTCCCACTGGTTGAACGAATGTTTCCTGGTTAGTGAGCTGACTGGCAGCGGAAGTCTTTGCCGGGTTGGTCACAAACCCCAGGGCAATGTGCAGCGCACTCAGATCCGGGTTCGTTCAGGAACATTACCATTAAAAGTGTTGTGTGACTAGTCTGTCTATTTTGAGTAGCAGAATCTTGACTAAAATGGTCAAAGACTCTTAGATCAGCTGTGTCTGCTTAACAAGATTTGTCCTAAAATTCAGAACCTTATGAAGTTTTATTAACTGAGAATGATGACAGCATACTAAGGAATGTGTTTCGTAAATAATGTGTGTGTGTTTGTGTGTGTGTGTTCACAGTAAAATACACAAACGGTTTCTTCAGCAAGGTCTCCAGCCTTCCTCACTGACAAACGGGGCAAGACCTTGGAGAGTCTCAGGGAACGAACTCTCTCTCTCTCTCTCTCTCTCTCTCTCTCTCTCTCGCAGAGCTGGTTTTCCTTTGTCACTCAGGTCCTGCACTGTCTTTGATCCCTCTCTCAGAACCCGGCACTGCTTGGTGCAGGAACAATTGCTTCATTGTGCTCAGTCATTTAACCCCAGTGGCAGAGAGGCTGCTGCTGTTCTCGGGCAGGTGCTCGAAGCTCAGGTTTTCACTTTTTCTTTTTTTTGACTCTTCACCAGCCTCTTTTCCATCACTCTAGCTAACCTTGTATTAATCTTACAGAGCAAAAGGAGTTTCCTTAGGTCTCCAGAACACTCCATACAATTGCTGACAGTGATTTTTTTTTGGCCCCCAGCAGAGCAGCGAGGTTCTTGAGCTATTCTATAGCCTTCTGCTCTTTCCTCACAGTACGCTGTGGGAAGGGTTGTGCAGCTCACTGTGGCCTTTGACAGAAGACAGTTTCTGGATATTGCAGGTTAAACGTGGTTGGAGAGAGCCCTTGGACTTCAGTATTCCTGAGTGTCACCATTAGTACCTCCTTGATCCCAGTGGCTCTGCCTTCTAATGTACTCCAGTTAATTTCCTGAGTACACCGCCTGTGTAGATTAGTATGAGTTGTCCAAAACTAGATAAGTTTTTAATTAAAAATGTATTTCCATATTTTAGGAAATGAGATTGACATAAGGTCAAATGATCAGCTAAACTCAAATTTTCACTTTTTTAACAGTTGTTTTGGCTTCTTATCAACGCAGCCTTTGTTAAAATGCTTACCAACTTTAATGTATTCAAGTTAGTAATTCTCACTCCACAGCTGGTTTACTCTGAAAATGTGAACATTTAATTAAGCCGAAGTCAGTAAATACAATAGATTTTTTGTATGAGCATTTCTGGGAAAATATTTTAACCAACTAAAATATCATTAATTTTAAAACTAATTAGACTAAATGACATTTGGCAAATTCCTATCCTAAAGAAAAATCAGTCATATTTTTCTTAATTTGTTCGTGCTTGTCACCATGGAGACAGTGAAGTCAAAGCACACGAGTGAGTGCACTGTTCCGCTCTCCACTTCCTACTACGGATCTGATTAAGTACTTCTGGCCTTTCATTTTAAGAATTTGAGAAAATAGCATTGTTTCTTTAGTATAAAAAAGTATGGTCAGAATGCAGACATGATCAGTAAGGCCTTACTTGTAATCTTTATTTTCTGCTGTGATAAAATAAGAAAGAGGTACATCGCTTCCTTCAATTAGTTATTTCTGTGTTGAATGTAATGCCTCCGATTCATTCCTCAGAGCATCAGGGCTTGATCTCATAGAAAGGCTGAAAATAAACTGCTGATTTGGTGAATGAAGCAGGTGTCCTTTTTGACTAAAGCACCAAATAAGGTGATTTGGGGCTCGTTTCCTTGGCAGATGCCTTGAGTATTTTCCTCCATCTTCCTGTTCTAAAGAATACTTAGAACAATAGAAAATTCATCTCTTCTTCAATGAGGTATATTTGTGGTCTTGAAATTTTGCCTTTATAAGATCCATTCATGATGTATTCTCCCATAAGAATGTTGCTTCTTCCCCCAGGGTTCATCTAGAAAGTCAATATATTTATTATTTCTATATTCTGTTACTTTTGCTCTGAAGACTGGCAAAAAAAAAAAAAAAATCCTGCATTCCTAAATGCTTTAATTTATTCTATTTCAAGAAGGACAAATGACTCAGTGGCTGGGAAGGTAGGTTCTGTGTATGTGAGTCCTTCTCAGCACTTCAGAAGGCCATGGAAAGAGAAATGCATTAGATTTGTTTTGTTTTGTTTTGCTTTTTAAATGAAATTCCAGAATCCCGAGAATAATCAGAAACCATCTTGTTTTGCCCTCTACCCATCGCTAGCAAAATAAAAGTGGTCCTTTTAGGGAATCTCCAATTTTTTTTGTACCCAAACACTCCCATGGAATTTTGAAGCTGACCAATAGTAGTAATTTGGCTTCCTAGCAAGAGTTTTGTTTTATTCCATATGGTCAAATCACTCAGGCAGCTGAGTAATTTCAGTTATTGTATAAAAATGTCCCTGCTGCAGCCAACAATGAAATTATTTTGTTGCAAGGACAGAAAAGACTGACTCTTTAGGTTTTCCTACTTGACTGTCTATGGAAACTATTTCAATAACTGTTAATTATGTATTTCTTTCCAATAATTACAATATGGCCGTTTAACTATATAATTACGTTTCATCCCAGCAGAGAGATTCTGTGTATAATTTCTACACTGATTCATAGAGTAAGGGCCATGCTTTGCAACCTCAGAGATGATGTGTTACACATCGCTTCACTTGGAGCGTACGTCTATGGCATACATCAAGGTTGTGATCTATAAATATCACCGTTGAGTCTGAACTAATGGGAAAGAAACTATCACTTGAATCTGCCCAATAAAATGGTCTGCTGGAGAGCACAGAGCTGGAGCGGGCATCCTTCCCTATTTTTGCTGGCTTGGAGGTGGACTGTCAGGGGACTATTTCTCTGCCTTCAGGAAGCCCGGGTCTTCCCCTCCAAGGAGAGCCTGGACAGATGGGCAGTGTATTTGACAAGGGATCCCTGCATCCTTGCTTCAACATCTTTCTACTCTACTTTAAAAGCAGTACTGTATTTTTTAAGTGTTGGAACTGGCAGCTCCACTGGTCACTGGTTATGCTGAACAATCCCCCATTCAAACCCAGCAGCCCAAACCAGACTCAGTGGAAAGCTGTGAGGGAGCACACAGAGGAGGCCTCTCTGCCTTCTATCCTGTGGAGGGCGAGGTTATGTCAGGCGCCCCGAAGATTCTAGAGGGGAGAATTCAGCAGACTTCTTATACAGCACCTATTATACCAGTTTCACGGGAAGGATTTACGAACTGAGGGGAAACGTTCACCTTAGTTGGCTTCCTCTTACCGGTGCCACCAGGGCAGAGCCTCCCAAATCTCCTTCACGGCAGAGGCCTCCCCTGCCACGCCAGATTTTGTAGTACTAGCATTTCTAAGTAAACATCAGAATAAAATGTTCCTTTTAAAGGTGCCAACGTAGGGCTGGAGAGAGGAGGTGAGGGAGGGTTTGAGAGTAGCTGCAAGTCTAGAAAGGGAGGAGGAGTGAAAAGGGGAGATGAAGCTCTGGATTAAGGTAGTAGGACAAACGGGAAGCCTTGTTTCTCTGGCACCCTGAGCCACAGAGACAAAGGCTCCAGGAAAGAACGGAGCCCTCGCCTCTGGAGGACTCGCTGGGCACCAGGCCTGTGCTGGGCACGTTCAAGTCATCTTGTGTCTGAACAGCTGGTTCACCCAGGTCCTTTTCACTGTGCCTTTTCCTCAAACCCCTCCTGAGCATTCTTGTCCCATGGGAGACTATGAATATTCCCTACAAAAGAACATCACCTAGGGCAAATTCTTAATTTTCTAGATGAAGAAACTGAAAGGGCCGAGAGGCCCAGTAATATCTCCAAAGGTGCACAGCTAGTTAGTATTCCGCTAGAGCTAGTGTCTAATTGTATTGGCTTCCACTCCAGCAGTTCTTGTTTCAGTGTTGCCTTCTTATTTGACTTGACTTTATTTGCAGACTGGCAATAACTTCCACCTTCGTTAACTCCTAGCCTTTGAGGGAGATGCACAGGCTCATACCACTTGCTCATTAATTGACTCCAGGACAGGAGCAGATTACACAGGACCAGAGTATAGTGTGCATGTCTTGCACCAAATTAACTCTGCCTTTGCCAGGATCTGTGTGAAGGTGGGAATTCTGGCAGGAATCCATACAGCCCCTGACTTCAAGGAGTGCAAAGTCTTGTGGAGATACAAAGATGTAAGAAATTAATCTGACTCTAATGAAATAGCATTACAATAGAGATTTTTTTAAGTAGGGGAGGCAGCGTGGTGATTGCGATAGTTGTATGGGGGTCCCCAGTGGCGTTTACCTGGCATAATCGATAGGACGGTTGGGCCCAGGAAGAGAGCCTGTGCTCTGGCATCCAGTGTGCTGGGGACAGCAGGGCTTGTGATGGCAACCACGTGAGATTCCTTGGCTCAAAGAAGTCATGGATGTCAAGAAAGAAGAAAGGAAAGGTCTGTTGGAGTCAGTAATGAAAGATTCTTGTATGCTCTACTAAATAATTTATACTTTGTCTATGTGTAATAAAGACCAGAAGTTGGTTTCAAAGCAAAGGAATGGTGAGAATCGAATTTCTCTCTGAGGAGACAAGGAGGTGTGTCTGGGACCAAGGGACACTTGGAAGCGCTAAGCGCCCCTCCATCATCAACGCGGAACATCAGCCTCGGGCCCTCAGCTTGAAGTAAGGGACATCGGGAGACACCTCTAATCGCCATTTCGGTTAGAGCTCACACCCTAGGGCTTCCCAGGGAAGCAGGAGCGCCTAGTGAGTGCTGCATACCCAGTTTACCTGTGGGAAAATCCATTCCAGCGCCACAGAGAAAAGCCCCTGCCCTGTTGTTGGCAAAGACTCAGCAGCAGGGAGTCCCTGACATTTCAGAAATCCCTTATCCCCTCTCTTTGTTCTCCCCAGTCTGGGTCATTAATTTCCAGACCGTCTCCATAGCAGAGTCCAAAGCGCACCCCGGTATGTGCGTGGGAGTGCGAATTGACCGAGCCTCTTAGAGCCGTAGGTATGGCTTGAGTTCGCTACCCAAGTAAACTCGGAGTGGTCCATAAAGCTACTTTCCCCAAAGGTTAAACGTAATAAGACTTTCTTTGTGCCTTTGTGGTGTGACTTAAAGCAGGCTATTTTGAAGGAGGAGAGGGTATACATATAATTTGCATGTTAATGTTTATTCTAAAAATAGTCTCTGAGAAGGGAAAAACACATTTTAAAATATGCTTCCTGGGAACACTTTAATTCTTACACTCCAAGTGCCTAGTGGTTCAAAAAAAAATCAACTCGTTTCAAATTAATTTTGTTTATTACAAGCTTCTAGAGATTAATAGTTCTATTTTGAGTTTCAGTAAAACTTCATATTTATATGCTTCTTAAACCCAGATTAAGGAAGTTCAAGAAGAGAGTCTTTCAAAATTTTCCATTCTTCTCCCCTTTTCGATAAACAAGTTCAACCACATGCTGTGGGCCCTGGACTGGGCTGGATTCCGGGGCTCCTCATCCTGCAGCGCCCCAGTATCCTATGAGGAACAGAAATACAACTGGGACAGGCTTATCATCAGTTCTCATAATAAAAGGGAAAGAAAACATATTGCATGGTCAAATTCATAAGAAATTTTCTGATCTATGTGAATCGAGATATGAAATATTTCCTCTAATGGGGAAGACAGAAAATTCATCCTGAGAAAAGCAGTGTGACAACTGGGAGTGTGGTCTCTTTCCTCTGAGACTTGTCTAGGAGGGTGAGTCTCTCGAGCATTTCTGTGGGGCGGCTTGAGAGAGACTGCTGTTACCTGCTGAATCACCCTTCCACATCCTGGCCCCCTCCCAGTCTCTGAGGGGTGTCTGCCCTTTCGGTAATAGCCACACTTGCTCCGAGAAAGATGAGATCACCACCTGCATTCGTTTCATGGATGGCCAGAGAATGGCCTCCTCAGATGGACTGGGTCCACCCTCAGGAGGCAGGAAGACACCCCTTTCCTGTGTACTTAACCTATCCCTGTGGGCAAATAATGAATATAACTTGGAGGTTCTTCAGTTTCTTCACAATTTCCATTCCCTTAATGTCTTGCAAAAAGAGAACTTTTCAAGTCTCTCTCTCTCTCTAAAACATCGACGGGAGGGGGGGGGGCGTGTTACCCCATGAAGCTTTAACAAAAACAATAAAAGCAACAACGAAAGTGCAAACTAGTGGGAGACACTGGTCAGGAGGTCTAGATGCTGGGTTTAGTTTGGATCTTTCTGTGTGAGCATCAGCTGAGCTCCTCTTCGTGGGGATTGTCCATTAATCCACAGGGACATGCATAGCTGTTATAGGTAGTGGCGTAAACTTTGTTTGATACCAAATACAGAAATGGACTTTGGGAAAGGCAGAGGCTGGGTGGAGGTCTCAGGTCCTGCACCAGTGTACAGAAGAAGAGTGTGAGCAGTAAAGGGACTGCTGGCACAGAACCAAAGGTAGGATGTTTGAGGCAATTTTGCCCCAGCTTTACCCAGAACCAGAATAAGGACTTTCTTTCTGCTATGGGACCAAAGCATGAGGGGGGAAAAAAAAAAAAAAAAAAAAAAAAAAAAAAAAAAAATATATATATATATATATATATATATATATATATATTTAGGATAGAAATGAATTAAAAAAGAAAAAATCAGGACCCAACAGGATGGCTTAATAGCATCTTCTTTGAAGCCATATTGACACTGTGCACTCAACTCAGCTGACTTTTTCGTGTTGGTGGATTCATCTGGCGAGAACACCCACCAATCCAAAGTCCACACTAACCCATGGGCCTGCTTAACTAAAGATGTTTATGTATTTTGGATTTTCATCCCAAAAAGCACTGAGAAATGATGAGTTTGCCTTTCTTCTTTCCTGTTTCAGAACAACATACACTGCAGTTCTTATGTGGGGTTCTGAGTTGTGTGCACATGTCAAATATAGCAGGGACAGATACTCAAATCAATAAACATTCATTGGACACTTTCTAGGTCTTAGGAAGATGACCAATCGTCCTTCTTTAGGGAGGACAGTCCTTCTTTTGTAAGTTCCATCCTCCCTGGAAAAGTGTCCTCCTACATGTCCTTTTTTTGATATTGGAAGACTAATTTGTAAATGTCCGTATTTGATCAATGCAAAGTCAATCCTTTGTGTGTGATGTGACGTATTTGTATTTGACATGACAATTCGTCAAGGATCAGTACAGTGCAGTGAGACATGGTTATGAGATGCATGCACTGTTCACGGGAGACCTTGAGAGAGAGTACGACATACCGAGTGTGCAAATGGCTTTTCTTACTGAAACACGACACGGCACATACGGCATTGTAGACTCACAATTCTTTCTCAGTGAATATTCAGTCATAGACAGGTAAGCACATTTTATTAATTCATTATCTATTTAATAATTTCCAAACACATATAATTTTATTTACAAGTATTTTCCCAAAATTTGAGTTTTAAAGTGGAAATCTAACCTCAAACCATATTTATTAATAACGCATTTTGATTAAATAGTTGCATAAAACAGATGTTTTTTAATTAGAAAATGATAAATATACCCAAATATCACTCAAATTAGTGGTTTTGTTTGATATTTAGTTTTAATAAATGAGTACTTTTTTCCTACAATTATTATTAAAAATTAATAGGCATGTAAGCATAATTACAATATAAAGTATTACAAATGTTTTGCTATGCATTTATCATATGATAGTGTATTATTGTTTCAATTAATAAAATGTTTCTTTTATTTATGATATTGTTTTCTTCAATTTATTTTTGTCTTCCGTTTAATTGTAAAAAAGTTGGTCAACTTAGTTTTAGGCATCACTCAGAGCTAAAAAGAAAAATAAGACAGGGCCCTGCCCTCAGAAAGAGGCAAATATATAAACAGATTATGACATAGCATCTTAAATGCTAAGACACACTACAGCCAAGGCGGAAAGGAGGAGGAAGTGGTTAGCTCCTTCTGGAAAGACTTCACAGGGTTTACAAAAGGTGGGGGGAGGGGAGATTGTATTCTACTGACTGTTAGAGGGGTAATGTTAGGCAAGTTTCTTGAAGTCTCCATACCTTCATTGCCTTATCTCTCAACGAGTAATAATAGAACATACCTTATATCATTACTGGGATAATTGTAAGATATATCTATATATACAGATATAGATACACATGTGAGTGTGTATGCATACAAACACACACACCTCTAACAACTGGTGTATATAGCCTATGCCCACACACCTGGAGACACACAGCAACATGATAATTAGGGCTGTGTGAGATGAAAACGAAGTACGAGAACAAAAGATGACAACGGTTTTCCCAGCAGAGAAGTGGTTTCTCAAATCTTCTCATTTCCCAGAGGGAAAAAGGAAATCAGTAGAAAGGAAAGAATATCTTTGTGGCATATGTCAATTGGAAAAGAAATGTCAATAAATATGTATTGAGTGAATTCCAAAAAGTCTTCTTCAAGATCAGATTCAAAGATGAAATCAATGGTGCCTCCGTTTTTATGGGAGAATTGGCAGGTGACTGGGAATAAACACACTTCGCAGGGTTTAGATGCAAGTATGATGTAAGCTTTAAGAGTGCAACCTTAAACGCCTGTATAATTATGTTAACCAGTGTCACTCCAATAAATTCAGTTTAAAGAAGAAGAAAAAAGAGCAGGACAGTTTATTTCTTATTTTTTAAGACCCTGAATAGAAAAATGAGAACTGTTGTGGCCCTGGCCAGTTGGCTCAGTAGTAGAGTGTTGGCCTGGCGTGTGGATGTCCCAGGTTAGATTCCCAGCACACAGGAGAAGCCCCCATCTGCTTCTCCACCCCCCCCCCCTTCTCCCTTCCCTCTCGTCCCTTCCTGCAGCCATGACTCAATTGGAGCAAGTTGGCCCTGGCACTGAGGATGGCTCCATGGCCTAACTTTAGGTGCTAAAATACCTTGGTTAGCCCTGGCCAGTTGGCTCAGTGGTAGAGCGTCGGCCTGGCGTGTAGAAGTCCCGGTTCGATTCCCGGCCAGGGCACACAGGAGAAGCGCCCATTTGCTTCTCCACCCCCCCCCCCTTCCTCTCTGTCTCTCTCTTCCCCTCTCGCAGCCGAGGCTCCATTGG